>NC_138130.1:7354706-8024706 GCF_964188305.1 Podarcis bocagei
AAACACCTGTAGTAGAAAGTTCATCAAAGATGATCTCAAAAGGCAGACTTGGGGGAAGATGGATTTTGTACATATGTCCCATAGACATTCAGACTGAAGGACATGGCACCATGCCAGACATGGAGATTGGTTTTCTCCTCTAAAATATCTTATTTAATGTTAGCAGATATTTTGCATCTTGGTGTGAAACCATTATCATGTTCCTGTTAGCTCACATAGCCACAGGTATCCGAAATAGTCAGCGCTCAGCTGAAATAAAGATCAGTATGTTTTCAATACACAATGTTCAGTAAAATTACCACACATCTTCTGCTAGTTATGTTTTTGTAGACAACAAGCAAAGCAGAGAAATCTGTGAACAGTTATCTAGAATTAGCAGTGGTCTGGATGAGTGCTGATTGTAGGTGGGCCAATCAATTTCGGAGTAAGTTAATGTGCTGCTCCAGGTGGGATCACACATCCCTAAAGAAGCAGGTTTGCTGCCTAGGAGTGCTGATAAACTGGCTTAATGTTTGGTATGCAAACGGTTCAGAAAAGCTTTTCCCCAGTTACACCTGTTGTAACAGGTTAGGGTCTGGGCACAATTCAAAATACTGACTATGGCTTTAAAATCTCAGTATGATCTGGGCTTTGGTTATCTGAAGGAATGCCTTCACCATGTTTCTCTCCCCATCCACTCCTTTGTGATCTAAGATAATTTCAGAGGGTTGGCTGAGGGTTCTGGTTCCATATGAAAGCAGAGTCTTCTTAATGGTGGCTCCATACCTTTAGGACTCTGTTCAGATAGGCTCATCTTGTTAGCTTGCGGTTGTTATTTCAAAGGAAGGTAAAACTTTCATTTGACATGATACTGAAATGCTAATAATCAAGGCTTGTAGTGTTAAGATTCTGTGCTGTTTATTATGGTTAGATGAACCATTACCTTAATAATGCTCTGATTATAAATTAATTTTATTATATTTTATATTGGTTTATATGCTTCTTAAAAAGCATTGTTGAGAAGTTGGGTAAATCTCAAAACAATCAACCTAATAAACAAATAAACTGAACTTATTCATTCTGAAGCACAGAATTAGGCTGCATGAACTAATGATCTGAGTACATTACATTTTTTCCCACAAAATGTGACCAAGTCTTAGCCTAATATTTGTGAACATCCTTTGTGAACTGTTCTTTGAGAAAATTAGGATAGGCATGAGAGATGCCCTTTTTGGGGGGTTTAGAGAAACAATCCACCATGATTCTCTGGTGGATTACAATAAAATCTGGAGGACTGCAAAGTAATCCTATAAATCTCAATCACATACCATGTTGCTATAAAAGATTTGGCAGGGACTAAAAAGTGCTATATTGTTAGGTCTGTAAAGCTTCCTCTAGGAACAATAAGAGATATGAGTTTGTCCCTGTAGAAATTTATTTCAGCACTGGTAGCAGAAATCTGGGAAGAGTGTGTGTGTGTGTGTGTGTGTGTGTGTGTGTGTGTGTGTGTGTGTGATGTGAAGCAGAATTCATTTATGCTGGTACATTTTTTTTTACCTGTACTGCTGAGGGTTGAATTAGTTGTGTGAAAGGTTTTGTTGCCTGCAGTGGCTGGTGAGGTTGTGTGAGTTGAGCACTGATCTTCTGATGGCTTCCCAGCACACTAAGTTGCAAGCACTTACAGTCATACCTCAGGTTAAATATGCTTTGGGTTGGGCATTTTCGGGTTGCGCTCCGCAGTGACCCGGATGTAACAGAACGTGTTACTTCCAGGTTTCGCCGCTCGTGCATGCGCACTTAAAATGACATCACGCACATGCGCGGAAGCGGCAAATCGCGACCCGCGCACACGCAGGTTGCGTTCGCTTCAGGATGTGAACGGGGCTCCGGAACGGATCCCATTTGCATCCAGAGGTACCACTGTACTGAGAGGAAGAGAGGAGCTGCAAGGTGCAGTGAGCTTGGCACAGTGTAGGCAAGTCAGCAGGAGTGTCAGTTTGGCTCCACCTCCATACACTGCACCAAGCTCCCAAGCACACCAGACAGGTGAACCGCGTATGGCTTATAAAAAGCCGCCCCAGGGTGCATTGGGATCCTATGGCTGCAAATTAGACAATTTTTGCTCTGATCTTCTGCACATCTGCAACACAAATAATTCTAGTTACAGGTAGGTAGCCGTGTTGGTCTGCCATATCAAAATAAAAAAATTCCTTCCAGTAGCACCTTAAAGACCAACTAAGTTAGTTCCTGGTATGAGCTTTCGTGTGCATGCACACTTCTTCAGATACACTGAAACAGAAGTTGCCAGATCCTTCTATATAGTGAGAAGGTGGGGAGGGGTATTACTCAGAAGGGTGGTGGGAATGGGAGATTGGCAGATAGCTGGGATGAGCCTGTTGACGACTCTTAATGACTGCAATAGGTCTTACAGGAAAAGGCAAGGGGTGAGACTACTGGAAGGTGCTACTGGAAGGAATTTTTTTATTTTGACTATGGCAGACCAACACGGCTACCTACCTGTAACTGGAACTATGGAAGGCACCACATTGAGCCACATGAAATGGAAGTCCATCAACCTCACCAAGGAAATCTCACCCCTTGCCTTTTCCTGTAAGACCTATTGCAGTCGTTAAGAGTCGTCAACAGGCTCATCTCAGCTATCTGCCAATCACCCATTCCCACCACCCTTCTGAGTAATACCCCTCCCCACCTTCTCACTATATAGAAGGATCTGGCAAATTCTGTTTCAGTGTATCTGAAGAAGTGCGCATGCACACGAAAGCTCATACCAGGAACTAACTTAGTTGGTCTTTAAGGTGCTACTGGAAGGAATTTTTTTATTTTGACAAATAATTCTAGTAAGCTTCCCTCTGTGGTAGACTGTTAACATTCCATCCTGTTGGTCCCAAAAGTGTGTCAATGCTTAGGAAATGCTTGTAATATTTACAGATCCCAATATAGTGGAACCTTGGCTCTTTAATGCCTTAGTACTCAAACATTTTGGCTCCCGAACGCTGAAAACCCAGAAGTAAGCGTTCCGGTTTTTGAACGTTTTTCGGAAGCCAAACATCCAATGTGGTTGTCGACTGTTGTTTCTGTGGCGCCTGCGCCAATTGGAAGCTGTGCCTTGGTTTTTGAATGTTTTGGAAGTCAAACGGACTTCCAGAATGGATTACCATACATTCAAGTACCAAGGTACCACTGTACTTTGACACAGATTTGTGTCTCATACTAGGCTGTTGGCACCAATGGATTTCATACTGACAACAAGGTCAGAAGATACTTTGAACAAGAGGTTCTGGGGCAACTCTTTAGCAGTGCCTTGCCACCTCTCAAATGGGCATCACAATCTCTGTTCAAGAACACCTCTTGGGCATTTTCGCTGATCAAAAATCCCTCAGCACAGTTCCCTATTTTCCCTTAGAACTTTGTTGGCAGTTTCCTTCTATCTGAGAAATAGATCACACACCTGGCTTCTTTCTGCTCGAATCACTTGCTTGCTTGTCTCCTGGCTTTATGTGCCTTTCTCAACCTGCCTTTTGCATTAATACTCCTGCCCAGAGTCCCAGTGCTTCAGCCCTTGACTTCACTGGCCTGCTCTTGTCAAACGCTTTCCAGTGAACACAACTGTGAACTTTTTGGAGGGCAAACACTTGATGACATCTTTCTACTGGCATTACATGTGTGGGGTCCTTATCTGTAAAAATCAGACACACAATTTTTCCAATGCACACCTGAATCACTGTTGTGGATTATCCCTTGCACTGGCCTAATTGCCCATCATGCTCCCAGTTTTAAAAGAAGAAGCATAGACAGCAATAGAAGCAGCAGATCTAAATATCTGCCGTGCAATACATGCCAAATTGGCATAGTTACACAACCCTGCTACTGTGCTTGCTCAGATTGCATGTCTCTATACACGTCTGCAAGCTATTATTTGGGGAATAAGACCTTCTGGAACATAAATGACTTCGCTCAAATGTGCCAAGTAAATTGCTTCCCACTGTGATCCTGGGTCTGTTCTGCTGGAGGATAGACTGTTGTCTGTGCAACAGACCTGGCCCAGAAATAGGCGTGCTTATCAAATGCACTCAAGCTTGAATCATTCAGATCATTTTATATTTGGGGAGAATGCTCACAAAAGGTACTTGGAGAAGCAACAAAGAAGAGATCAGAGGCTCCCCCATCCACAAAACTGAATTTTACAAAGAAAATAGAGCAAGATGGCACATCAATTGCTAACTCTGAAGACTGTTCCAGAGACTGGATGGTGAACCTATGGTGAAGCTATGCTGTGGAGTCATTCAGTTCTACAAATTGCTGTAGAAACTAAGGAGCTGGCAGTAGAGAGGGATAAATAGAGAAGGTGGGGTGGGGTCAAAATTTCATGTCCTTCCTTATGTCCTGTCCAGAACACAGGGTTGGTGGAATGGGGTTCACAGATGCAAGGGCATCTCAGAAAGAAATGTCTTTGTTAAGTTCTCCCACTCTTTCTCCTGCTTCTTTGGCTTATATGCAGCTCCCTGCCCTCCTCCCCAGTCCTGATCAACAGCACAGACTGCAATTTACCCTTGGTACCAGCTGCATTGAAAGTCATCCTCACAGCTCAAATTATGGAGGAAAGGGTAGGGCAAGGTTAGGGAACCTGTGACTTCCCAGATGTTGCTGTTGACGCTTATTAAGTTTCAATCCCACCATTCCTTCCAAAGGAGTTTTGGGTGGCAAACAGGACATTGGTAAAACAATACAATTAAAAATAAAACCTTCATTATTCTGGAGTGCGTATGTTAAATATTCTGAATAACTGCTGTTAAAGATAAATGTCAAACAGGGAGGTGGGGCTTTCCTTTCCTTTTTACCTATTTTTAATTTTTTTATATTAAGATTATTTTGAATCAAGGAAGACACACACAGGAAGGGCACAGTTGGAGGTGAGAGGTACCTGAAAGAAAGGCAGGGCAGGAAGGATCTCTCAAGGTGGGAGACTGGGAGAAGTGGAAGGCACCCAGGTGAGAGATGGGGAATCTGCCTATGTGTGGACAGATGATATGATGTGAACAATATAAATGTGATAAAAGGCCTTTTTGGTTATTCTTTCTCTATTCTTTTTTCCTCTTTCACTTTTCTATGCAATTGTGTTTTGTGAGGATTTTTTTATGTTTAGATATTGTTTCGTTATTTTCTTATAAATGAGTTTGAATTTTAGTATTTAATATGTTTAAAAACTTTCAATAAAATTGCTATTAAAAAAATATAAAATCATCAAAAAAAATTGAGCGTACCAGTAGTGGGTCCAATGGTCAAGAAGGCAGTTTCTGTGTGTGCTATATGGGCAAGTGAGGGGCAGGTGGGGCTCGTCAACCTGGGATGGTAGCCCATTTAGGAGAAGGAAAGCTCAGTCCCTAAACCTCTGTTGCCTTGTAGGATATTTTTGGGAGAAGAAAAGGCTAAGGAGTAAAAACCCTACACAAATACGGAGTAGAGTCCCTAAGGTAGTTGGATGGTGCCTTGTAGGCCTCCTTCCAGCAACTCCTTCAGCCAACCTGCTCCCAAACGTATTGCTCTGTTTTCCTTTGGACTACATCAGTGAGGTCAAGAGGGGGGGTCTTGTTGTCTGGGCAGCCCAGGACCTCCATACAAACTGCCCTGGCTTGCACCCCAGAATAGTCACGTCAGATGCACACTCCATTATCTCTCGAGACAGACAAATGCCAACAAAATACATAAGACTTGGACATAGCGTATTAGAATAGTGTATCCAGTATGCATTCAGGGATATGAGAGTTTGCTCCATAGGCTGATGTGGCTGCCCTTCTTATGTACATAAAACTTAGCTGAAAGCTTTTTTAAAATGTTTGGAATTCTAAATTAATGGCTAAAAAGGATAAAATAAACAAAAGGGAGCTGAAAATGTGGCTTATGTAAGCCTTGAAGTTAATTGCTAAGAAGGAAATGACAAGTAAGGTTCATTGGGGACACTGCATGTCCTTTAAAATGATGGAAGTCTTAAACATTATTATTGTTCATTTTATGATTGCCAACATTGTGTAATGCCGCTCACTGCAAAGGAGAAGACACTTTTGCCTCGAGGAACTTCCTATCTATTGTGAGACCTTCATTTACATTTTGAATGCATACGGGAACAGTGGAATATCAGCAACGAAAAAGTGGAACAATCAACTAATTTTAAGCCCCCCTGCTTAGAATGGTCTTCAGCTGAGTTTGAGAAACAAATAACAGTATGCTTTTTAAAGCTGTCAGAACACTGAGCTTATTGGAATAAGGAGTATCTCTGATTCCCCAGTGGTGCAGCCGAATTGTCCATATTATTTAACAAATAATAAAACAAAGTGAATTGCCTTGAAAACAGTTTTATCTTCATGCCCTAGTTCTGAACGCTTTCTATAAGAGTTGGGATACAGCAACAGAATTATAAGTGAGAGGGGCTTTGAGGGTTTTTCATGTGTGTATGTGTGTACTAAACCTCTTTGTTTCTGTACAAATTTGAGTGGAACACATTACGGCAAAGCACACTTTAAAATAGTGACATAGCTTGCATGACCTCTCCTTTTTGGCAACGATCCCAGAGGATAATTTATGACGAAGGGAGAGAGGGTCATGCATCCTTTAACTACATTCTAATTGGCACCCCAGGAAGTTCATATTGCAAACTAGAAACTGAACTTGCTTTCACGAGATATTCATAGTGAAATAATACAGAAATAACAAACAACAACAAAAACCAGAACACTTTTGTGTGATGTGTGGGCAAGCTCAACGGATGGCCCATCACTGAATGTTACCTCCTCCCCTTGCACTGTAACCTGCCAGATGCTGTTATATTGGTGCGCAGCATTTTGCCAAGTGAGTAGTAAGTTGTGGCTGCCTACCGTGTTTGTGGCTTTAGTGTAACTTCTGAACAGAGCAGAGCCACATATGTAAAAACTGGGTGGTGATCCCATGCTAGTTCTATTACCACTTATTTCTGTCATAGGTGTGGAGGAAAAACTTAAAACACCATAGCAGAGTTCAGCAGAGTTCCCCAAAATAGATCAGAGGCAATATTTCATCCAGCAGAGCTTTTACTTGTGCCTAAGGCAAATGTAGTTTAATGGTTTATCAAATCCATGGCTCAGTCTATACAAAATCCAGTTGCAGCCTTTATAAACTTAACTCATAATAAGGCTTAAAGGGGAAAAAAGATAAAGGGCCCCTGGCAGTTAAGTCCAGTTGCATACGACTCTGGGGTTGCACACTCATCTTGCTCTATAGGCCAAGGGAGCTGGTGTTTGTCCGCAGACAGTTTTCCGGGTCATGTGGCCAGCATGACTAAGCCACTTCTGGTGAACCAGAGCAGCACACGGAAATGCTGTTTATCTTTCCGCCGGAGCGGTACCTATTTTATCTTTTTTTAAAAAATGATATTTATTAAAATTTCAGAAACAAAAAAATTACATAGTTAAAAGTAAAAAAGACAAGGAAAAATATAGAAAAAAGGAGAAAAAACATACAAAATACAAAGTATAAAAAGAAAAAAAAATAGAAAACACACTTAAAAACAAATTAGTCCTTCCATATCTTACATTTCATTTCCTTGCTTTCCTGACCTCCTCTCACCTCCCTTTTTTGTATTCCAGTTCAATTGGTTAATTCAGCAATTCCTTTCCCTCTTTGTTTTTGTCTTAGTCCTTTAACATAATATATTATGACTTTGGATTCTCACCTGTTAACAATCCATTTTTACATACACCTTTATAACATTACTGCTTAAACCACTTAACTTCATTCTGACATCATTCTAACATTCATTAATTTTACAATATTTCTGTAAATAGTCTTTAAATTTCTTCCAATCTTCTTCCACCGACTCTTCTCCCTGGTCTCGGATACTGCCAGTCATTTCTGCCAGTTCCATATAGTCCATCACCTTCATCTGCCATTCTTCCAGAGTGGGTAGATCTTGTGTCTTCCAATACTTTGCAATAAGTATTCTTGCTGCTGTTGTAGCATACATAAAGAAAGTTCTGTCCTTCTTTGGCACCATTTGGCCGACCATGCCCAGGAGAAAGGCCTCTGGTTTCTTCAGGAAGGTATATTTAAATACCCTTTTCATTTCATTATAAATCATCTCCCAGAAAGCCTTAATCCTTGGGCACGTCCACCAAAGGTGAAAGAATGTACCTTCAGTTTCTTTACATTTCCAACATTTATTGTCGGGCAAATGATAGATTTTTGCAAGCTTGACTGGTGTCATGTACCACCTGTATATCATTTTCATAATATTCTCTCTTAAGGCATTACATGCCGTGAACTTCATACCTGTGGTCCATAACTGTTCCCAGTCAGCCATCATTATGTTATGTCCAACATCTTGTGCCCATTTAATCATAGCAGATTTCACCATTTCATCCTGTGTATTCCATTTCAACAGCAAGTTATACATCCTTGACAAAGTCTTAGTTTTGGGTTCTAGCAGTTCTGTTTCTAATTTTGATTTTTCCACCTGGAAGCCAATTTTCTTGTCCAGATTGTATGCCTCCATTATCTGATAATAATGAAGCCAGTCTCGCACTTTGTTTTTTATTTTCTCAAAACTCTGCAATTTCAGTCTATCTCCCTCTTGTTCCAAAATTTCCCAATATTTCGGCCATTTGACCTCCATATTGAGCTTTTTCTGAGCCTTCGCTTCCATCGGTGACAGCCACGGTACGGCAGCACATATACTAAAATTGGTACCTATTTTATCTACTTGCACTCTGATGTGCTTTTGAAATGCTAGGTTGGCGGGAGCTGGGACCGAGCAACGGGAGCTCACCCCGTCGCGGGGATTCGAACTGCTAACCTTCTGATCAGCAAGCCCTAGGCTCTGTGGTTTAGACCACAGTGCCACCTGTATATATTCTTTTAAATGTACAGTAGTAGTAGCAGCAGCAGCAATAATAAGTTTAATTTTAATTTTTTTAAAAAAAATTCCCTGCTTTTCAGACAGATGTTGTCTCCTAAAGCGGTTGGCACTGATTTTTTCAAAAAAGGTGAGACAAGTCCTGTCCTCAGGTTTGGAAACTAAAAAATACAAGACACCCAAATGGAAGGGATGTGGAGGAACAAGGCAGAGGAAGAACACATGTCACAAGGCCCAAGGAAAGCTTGAGATACCCGCAGGCAAGTCATGACCTGCTGGGGCCAAGCTGATCACGGTGAGGGTTTGCCAAGTGTGCCTTCCTATTCGCTCAGGCATAGGACAACTCGGCCCTCCAGATGTTTTGGGACTGCAACTCCCATCATCTCTAACAGGACCAGTGGTCAGGGGTGATGGGAATGGTAGTCCCAAAACATCTGGAGAGCCGTCTATGCCTGTATTAGCTCGTTTCTTCTGGCAGAATAATAAATAATAATAATAATAATAATAATAATAATAATAATAATAATAGCAGAGACATCACCTTGCCAACAAAGGTCCGTATAGTTAAAGCTATGGTTTTCCCAGTAGTGATGTATGGAAGTGAGAGCTGGACCATAAAGAAGGCTGATTGCCGAAGAATTGATGCTTTTGAATTATGGTGCTGGAGGAGACTCTTGAGAGTCCCATGGACTGCAAGAAGATCAAAACTATCCATTCTGAAGGAAATCAGCCCTGAGTGCTCACTGGAAGGACAGATCGTGAAGCTGAGGCTCCAATACTTTGGCCACCTCATGAGAAGAGAAGACTCCCTGGAAAAGACCCTGATGGTGGGAAAGATGGAGGGCACAAGGAGAAGGGGACGACAGAGGACGAGGTGGTTGGACAGTGTTCTCGAAGCTGCCAGCATGAGTTTGACCAAACTGCGGAAGGCAGTGGAAGACAGGAGTGTCTGGCGTGCTCTGGTCCATGGGGTCACGAAGAGTCGGACACGACTAAACGACTAAACAACAACAACAACAACAATAATTTGTTATTTATACCCCGCCCATCTGGCTGAAGTGTTGGGGGCAGTGGTAGGGCATAAGGGGCAGTGGCTGGCACATTCCTATTTGGGCTTAGGTGGCAAAAAGGGATAGGGCACCCCTATAAATGCTGGAATTTTGTAGGGGGTCCAGACTGGAAGCCAGTTCCCCTGAACAATAGAGACATTCATTAGAGGGCTTCCATAGTAACCAATTACAAGTGATCTTTCGGAAGCAGGTTTCTGATGTGGAAGGAATTATATCTAGTCTGAATCAGGTTGCAGTCCTGAATTTCTTTTCAGTTGGATTTGTTTTTTAAGGGCAATATTTTTTATCGAAGGGCAATTGAAATACTTATACAACTGTAAAAAAATTATTGTAGGAAGAGGAGGGGAAAGTGGTGTGTGTGTTTTAAGGCAGTGCCGCAGATGTGGTATGCTTGCTGTGGTTGAGGCAGGGAAGACCCTAGTTCATGAGGAATTAACTTATTGCCTGACCTTAGTCAGGATGTTTTCTCTGAAACTCAGTGTCCCTCGTGGGTTAATAATATTGGCTTGATTTAGCATATTGTAGTAAGGGTCACTGAGAAAATGCACATAATGCAAAGCAATTTGAGTACCTAGGACAAGTGCTATAAAAGCAAGTGATGATATTAAATCTGTCAGAATCTCCGCATTAAAACTTATGAATTATTGGATGATTTTATCTCACAAACGCCAGTCAAAAATGCAGAGGTAGACTTAGTTGTGGCCTCAGATCCACATGACTGGATTTGCATTATAGCATTGCTGTGCTGCTCTGGCTACAGACAGGCAGGCAGACAGTGGGTCAGATACTAATGTGACCCTAAGCCCCTGCCCCAAAGAGCTGCCAATCTGAAAAGACAGCATGCAAATGAAGGATGGCATACAGAATACTACAGAAGATCAGTGAAGCAGGAAGTGATGGTTGGATTATATTTTGCATAAAACTCTTTGTTTGTTAAACATTCAGATAAAATGAAGTTAACTCTTAACTGACAGTAGAGCCTAATTAGAACAGTTGTCAATCACACTTTTCTCCCAAGAAACATTTCTAGTAAGCCAGAATTTGGTTTCACGGCCATTGCAGTTGAATATGAAAAACCTGCTTTCTACAACAGCCTGAAGACATAAGGTAATGTAAGGTAAAGAATGTTTGATGAACACAGGAAAAAGTGGCTAATGACTTATAGGAGGTGGGGACAAAAAGAAGGGTCACTGTCCAGCTCAGAGTCAGGAATGCTTAAACCCATGCAAATAAAGCAAGCTCTGTCTTAGAAACATAGTATCGTAGAACAGAGTTGGAAAGGACCCCAAGGGTCATCTAGACCAACCCCCTGCAATGCCGGAATCTCAGCTAAAGCATCCATGACAGGTGGCCACCCAAGCTCTGCTTAAAAACCTCCAAGGAAGAAGAGTCCACAAGCTCCCGAAGGAGTCAGATCCACTGTCAAACAAAGCATGTTCTCCTTCATGGAGAGCACGTGTTGCGGTGGGGGCCGCCAGGACACTCCGAAGTTGGGGGCGGGCTAATTGATTGTTGCCCACTGATGCGATTGGGGCTTCCCTTGTTGTTGGGAAGAAGTTAATGTTGCCATTTATTGATTGACAGCCAGAAATAGTAAAACTCCTGGTACAAGGCTAGGGCTTCCTCTTTTCGCCCATGCATCGGATTGCCCGTCCCCCCCTCCTTAGAATTAGGGTTGTTCGCTTGACCTTGCTATGCCTGTCATGGGGTCGTCTGCTTTGGAGCGGGGGCCTGGTAGGAATTTTGTCCATCTGGCTGATTGGCTGGGGCCATTTGGTTTTTGCCTACTGCGTAGCAAATTGTCACAACTTGTAAGGTTGCGGTTAGGCATTGGTTTATGATTTGGTGGGTTGAGGGGCATGGATTGGCTGTGCCTGCCCCTCTAATGCTGCTGCTGCAAGGGATTCCGTTAAAGGAATTGGGGGCTAACTATTGCTTGTCCACTCTGTCAAGGGGGCTCGGGCCATAGCAATGAGCTCCTGGTTGCATTTGGAGACAGCTGAGGGCAGCTTCCCTGCTCCGTCGATAGCCCCAAGTGCATTCCCCCTTTCTGACTTTCGCATCGTGCGGAATGTCAGTCTGTCCCCCATGGTGGGGGCAGATAGTCGCAACCAATGCCTAAGCAACCACTCACATTTTTGTATTTTAATAAAGTTGTGGCCAAAATTATGCCAAAAACCTTAAACAAAAATTCTGTGTGATGTGTGAGTTATTGGGGTGGCCCTGGGGACCTCGACACGCAACTCTTACCATCAGAAACTTTTTTCTGATGTTTAGTTGGAATCTCCTCTCTCGTAACTTGAAGCGACTAGTTTGGGTCTTACCCTCCATAGCAGGAGAACACAAGCTTGCTCCCTCTTCCATGTGACAGCCCTTGAGATATCTGAAGGTGGTTTTCATATTTCCTCTCACCAACCTAATGATAACAAAATAAATGATGTAAGGAGGGAGCTGTGGCCCAAGACAGGAAAAAGAGATAGTAAGGGAACACCTAGCTACTTCAAATAAATTCAGATCTCCAGGGCCTGATGAGTTGCATCCAAGTGTCCCAAAGGACCACGTAGAAGCAATCTCAGAGCCTTTGTCTATGATCTTTGAGAATTCTTAGAGAACAGATGAGGACCCTGCAGACTAGAGGTGGGCAAATGTTGCCCCCATCTTCGAAAAGGAAGACCCAGGTAACTACCAACCAGTGAGCTTGATATTGATACCAGGAAAGGTCCTAGAACAGATAATTCAACAGTAGGTCTGTGAGCATTTAGAAAAGGATACTGTGATTACTAAAACCCAGCATGCGTTTCTCAAAAATAAGACATGCCAGACCAATATGGTATTATTATTTTTTAATGGAATTGCAAACTTGGTGGATCAGAGAAATGCTGTGGACATAGTGTATCTTGATTTAAGCAAGGCTTTTGACAAAGTCCCCCATGATATTTTTGCAAGGAAGCTGGTAAAATGTGGGTTGAATGAGGTAACTCTTAGGTGGATTTGTAGCTGGTTGGTAGACCAAACCCAAAGAGTATTCATTAATGGTTCCTCATCATCCTGGGGATAAGTGACAAGTGGGGTGCTGCAGGGTTCTGTCACGGGCCTGTTGTTGTTCAACATCTTCAAAAACGGCTTGGATGAAGGAACTGAGGGGATGCTCATCAAATTTGCAGGTGACACCAAACAGGGAAGGGTAGCTAATGCTGTAGAATACATATTCAGAATTCAAAATGACCTGTTGCATCACACTGTTGACTCATGTTAAGCTTGTGGTCTACCCAGACCCCTAGATCCTTTTCACACGTACTGCTAGCAAGCCAGGTGTCCCCCATCTTATATTTGTGCATCTGGTTCTTCCTACCTAAGTGCAAAACTTTACATTTGTCCCTATTGAATTCATCTTGTTAGCTTGGACCCAGTTCTCCAATCTGTTATGGTCACTTTGAATTCTGATTCTCTCTCCTGTAGCATTAGCTATGACTTCCAGTTTGATGTCATCTGCAGATTTGATGAGTGTCCACTCAATTCCTTCATCCAGTAAAGATATTGAACAACAACAGGCCCAGGACAGAACCCTGAGGCACCCCACTCGTCACTATTTCCCAGGATGACAACGCTTGACTATGGCTAGGGAGATGTAGCTTGCAGGTGTTAGCCTGGAGTTTAAAAGAAATGTTAAAACAACTACTATTTTTTTTTTAAATGACAATGGAACACCTTGTTTTTTAAAAAATATAGAAAATCAGATTTAATGGCAGCAATATCTTTGAAATGTCTATGATATTGCGAACAAGCTATGCTGTGTGTATGCTTGAAACTTTAGAAGAAAACTAGAAATACCCCCCTTTTCTAGTTTCAAAAGATAGAGGAGAATCTTAACGACAGCATTTTCACAACGGCAGAGGGTACAGCAGCAAAAAGGAGGAAACGCTTGGTTTAGAAATGCTTCTTTTCCCAGGCAGCTGCTGAGCAGAGCTAGAAAAGACCAAAGGCACTTAATCATTTCAATGACAGTAAGCTCTTTGTTGCTTTATTTATTTACAAGTTTCAATTATTAATAGTGTGTGTTCCACAACTCTGTTTCTTCTCAAGCACATAGCAAAGTTTCTTTTGCTCTTCTTTTGCTTTGTGTTTTGCTTTTTTTGGCTTTTTTGCATATGTGCAGGGTTGAAGGATGGATTGATGCTTATGTTTCCTTGAACATTTCCCTGCAAAAGTGTTCCACTTTAGGGTGAGAACATTAAATGCTGTGCACTGTTTGGTGGAGCTAGCTTCTGAGGAAGACATGGTTGGAACTCCACTATACTGATAATTCCCAAAAGACACCCAATGAGCATCTTATGTTGAACACGCTGTCAGAGTGAGGATCTTTTTGTAGTCAAAATAGGACCATTGGCCCACAAGAGAGGAAGCCCCAAAGTATGTAGAACTACACAATTACACAGCATCTCCTGACTGAAGGGGAAAACTCTAATAGCTGGTGAGAGGGATCTCCACTCAAAACAACCCAGTGTGGACTGAGCTTGTTCAGTGGGTTGGAGAAAGACAGTGGAAACTGAGGCAGGGGGATGAAATTGGGTTCCTTGGAATATCCATATTCAGCAGGAGGAAACATTGTTTGGTACACCATGGGTCTCCAGAAATTCCATTTTAAACTTATCTTGATTATAGAAATGTAGTCAGAGATGTTTCAAGCCTGCACTTGGACTACTGCAACGCACTCTATGTGGGGCTACCTTTGAAGGTGACCCGGAAACTGCAACTAATCCAGAATGCGGCAGCTAGACTGGTGACTGGGTGTGGCTGCCAGGACCACATAACACCGTCCTGAGAGATCTTCATTGGCTCCCAGTACGTTTCCGAGCACAATTCAAAGTGTTGGTGCTGACCTTTAAAGCCCTAAACGGCCTTGGCACAGTATACCTGAAGGAGCAGCTCCATCCCCATCGTTCAACCTGGACACTGAGATCCAGCTCTGAGGGCCTTCTGGAAGTTCCCTCATTGCGAGAAGTGAGGTTACAAGGAACCAGGCAGAGGGCCTTCTCAGTAGTGGCGCCCGCCCTGTGGAACGCCCTCCCATCAGATGTCAAGGAAATAAACAACTATCCAACTTTTAGAAGACATCTGAAGGCAGCCCTGTTTAGGGAAGTTTTTAATGTTTGAAGTTTTATTCTGTTTTTAATGTTCTGTTGAAAGCCGCCCAGAGTGGTTGGGGAAACCCAGCCACATGGGCAGGGTAGAAATAATAAATTATTATTATTATTATTATTATTATTATTATTATTATTATTATTATTATTATTATTATTATTACTACTACTACTACTACTACTACTTAAAAGCTTCGTTCCACTCCTGTGGCAGGAAGGTGCGGGAATAGTTAATGGAGCATGGCTGTGGAGTTTATAAGCCCACATCATGTTCTCTTTGGTCACTTTTGGTCTTCCCACTCTAGTTTTCAATCCAGGATTTCCAGACACCTAAAGGATGAGGAGCATTTTGTTTGTTTGTCCACAGATTGATCGAGTTGAACAGGTTATTTCACCTACTCTTTACTGGAGGCCAGAAACAGTAAGGATTTCAGCGCAGGTGTCGCATTAACTGGTCACATTTTGAGCAGGAATTTGCAGGAAAAGTTAGTATGGGAGAAGTGAGCAAGTGACCTCTCAATAGGACCTCTGAAGCTAAGGGGCCTTTCTGGAAGCCAGCTTCGTTGGCTTGTAGGACTTATCCTGGATATAGAACATTCTTTAGGCTAACCTGTCTCATTTGCCAGGAGTTGTGGGGCCCAGAGAGGCAGTGGGGAAAGATCTCCCTACTCACTGGTCAAGGGGATCCAGGCCTTGTAGCTTTGCCTTCTCATTCCCCTGGACGTGGACAGGATTTGGCATACACAAGGGAGTCATTCGAGAATAGCTTCCCACTCTGCTTTCATTTTGCCTGCAGATGCTATGCCAATAAATGTGTCCCTAATTCAAACTCCTTTTATGCATCTCATTTCTACTTACGTTAGCTTGATAGTTTTTTTTGTTTATCCCGGCTTCTCATTTCTCTAGCCTTAACTTCAGTCCATCTCATTTGCTCATGAGCTTGTGGTTTTGTTTTAGAAAGAAATTATTAATGTTCACACATAATTCCAGGCACAATCTGTGAATATACGCCATTTTGCCAGTGGTGGACTTTGGGCTCTCAAATTTCAAGTGTTCGGTGTGACACTAAAATTTGGCACACCCACCCAAGTTTGTGCTCCATTCTACAGCATTTTTGTGGCGCCCCCTGCAGCTGATCCAGTTGTGCTACACTGAAACCCTCTGACTTTGCCTAATATACACATTTTTTCCCTGTTATTTCCCCTAATACATTACATTTTTTTAGATTGTTTCCTCTAATATACACATTTTTGCACACTCTTTCCCCTCAGCAGAGCATGAGACTTATGTGTTTGAGCCCCACGTTGGGCCAAGCAATTCCTGCATTGCAGAGGGTTGTATTAGATTATCACCTGGTTCCCTTCCAACTCTACAATTCTATGATTCTAATGTGCACATTTTTGTATTTTTTTTGGGGGGGGGGGGTTAGACAACTGCATTACAGAATTTGGAGAAGTGTGAATTTTGAGTGAAAGGTGGGTTTTGGTTTGTATATTGTTTCAGAAAGTGTGTGTTAGGTAGCTATGAATTAAAAAGTGAACCCCCATTCTAATTTACATGCAAGAATCGAGAGCTGTAGTTATACCGTCCCACAGAGTTCCATGCTTTCTTCTATTATTGGGGACAAAACTATGCAATCTGTTTATCTGAAGAAAGCAAGTCTAAATGCAGTTGCAGAGCTGAATTTATCTGATCTCTGTGTTTGTTATGCAACCTTGAAGCTGAAATTTAACAATTTGTTTTTACTCTTGTTTCTAGGTTTGGGGGGCAGTTATTGATCTTTGACAGTACTTTACCTCCTGACCCTTAGATATGTAGGTTTTGTTTTTTGTTTGACTTGGGAACAGCATCTTGTAAAAGACCTTGCCGAAGGCTTTTCAAACTTTAAATACATTTTAATCAGCCAGTGCTTCTGTATCCAATACTTTATTGACACATTCAAACTATACTGCTGAAACTATTTTAAGCTCCATTATGATGGTAATTTGAAAATATTGACTCTGTTGTATCTTTGTGTGTCTCCCCACCCCCACCCCCACGCTTTAAAGGTCTTTAATTTACTCTTTCTTTCTTAATCTTCCCTTTCTTGGACTGTGGAGAATTCCTTGAAAGATAATACAAGCAACTCACAAACCTCCCCTGACATTACAGAATACAGTGGTACCTTGGGTTAAGTACTTAATTCGTTCCGGAGGTACGTTCTTAACCTGAAACTGTTCTTAACCGGAAGCACCATTTTAGCTAATGGGGTCTCCCGCTGCTGCCGTGCTGCCAGAGCACGATTTCTGTTCTCATCCTGAAGCAAAGTTCTTAACCCGAGGTAATACTTCTGGGTTAGCGGAGTCTGTAACCTGAAGCGTATGTAACCTGAAGCATATGTAACCCAAGGTACCACTGTACACAGAATAGAGGTACTGGCTGCAATAGATACTGGCATACCCATTTAAATGAGTCCGTTCTAGCATCAGACCTCAACCACCAATTTTATGGTAGGGGACCTAAGGAGGAGGCAAGAAAGTCAGTGTATGCCCTTTTACATTGAGTATGGTTTCTATGGAAAAGGGACTAACATATGGTTACCAGATTTTTTTCAATGAATCTGGGGACACTTTTTTTTTTTTTTTTTTTGAAGCTGAGTAGCAACAGGGTGTGGGGATGGTGAGGCAAAAGACCCTGGGCCCAAGCACACATGCATATTGTATAAAGATGCAAAGCCCTTCTTTCGCACCCTGTGAAACATAAATGCGCAGAGTTAAAAAAAACCTGGGCAATAGCCGCCTGCCCACGACTCCCAAGCCTCCCCCGATCAGTCAAAACAAAGGGGGAAGGGGGCAGGAGATCGCACAAGACACATCTTATGTGCACAAAACACATCATATGGGGACTTCCGGCGAGGAAAAATGGCGGGTGCCACGGCAGCGAGCAGCTCCTGACACCAGCCAGAGCTAACTGTGCTACCAGGCTGGCTCCGGGCTGCTGAGGCTGCCGCTGCCACATTTCCCAGGGACAGATTTGCAAATCCAGGGACTGTTCCCGGAAACTGGGGACGTCTGGTAACCCTAAAGTAAAGGTTAAACAGCAATAAAATAAAATGATATGCAGGGCAGACCCTCCAAGTGTCCCTATTTTCCAGGGACAGCCCTGGTTTAGAGAAGCCATCCCAATTTCTGATTTTATCCTGGAATGTCCCGCTTCCAGGCATTTACCCAGGGTTGCATTTCCATTGGGAAAATCGGGGCACAGTATTCACTAACAGGCTCTGGTACCTCAGATATATGGCAATACAGTGGTACCTCGGATTACATACGCTTCAGGTTACATACGCTTCAGGTTACAGACTCCGCTAACCCAGAAATAGTACCTCGGGTTAAGAACTTTGCTTCAGGATGAGAACAAAAATCGTGCAGCGGCGAAACAGCAATAGCGGGAGGCCCCATTAGGTAAAGTGGTACCTCCGGTTAAGAACAGTTTCAGGTTAAGAACGGGCCTCCAGAACGAATTAAGTACGTAATCCGAGGTACCACTGTATTATATTAAGTGTTAATAAAATTAAATGCAGGTGCCAGGTCCTTCTCTGTCATTCCAATGGCTTCACACTCAATGGCCAGAACAATGGCCAGGGTTCTGCTTCTTTGTGAGAAGTGGAATAGAATTCTCCCTGCATTGCTTTCCTGATGTTGCCATTCATCAGTAGACCTAGGGCAAGAGTTCCATTTTGGAAGGCCTTCTTGGAAGATTGCTGTGGGTGGGATCAGAAACAGCCTTTCGTGTCATCACCCAGTCGTGTGGAACACCCTGCTGATAGAGATTCAGCGGGCGCCTTCTGTGCCAACTTTTAAACCCCTGCTGAAAACTTTTCTATTCCATCAGGCCATGTACACCCCCCACAATAGTCTGTGGGTGTTTGTTTTTAATTTTTGCTTTTAACTTGTTTTTAACTTTGTCTGACTCTGTGTTTTCATATTGTTGTAAACTGCTGTGATATCTATTTTTTTATACAGTGGTACCTCGGGTTAAGTACTTAATTCGTTCCAGAGGTCTGTACTTAACCTGAAACTGTTCTTAACCTGAGGTACCACTTTAGCTAATGGGGCCTCCCACTGCTGCCGCGCCGCCGGAGCATGATTTCTGTTCTCAACCTGAAGCAAAGTTCTTAACCTGAAGCACTATTTGTGGGTTAGAGGAGTCTGTAACCTGAAGCGTATGTAACCTGAAGCATATGTAACCCGAGGTACTACTGTAAATAAATAAAGTTAAAGAGATGGGGAATTGTCACAAGGGAGAAGGATTTCTACATATTTGGGGGATGGGGTCTTATCAGTACAAACAGTGGTATTTGCCTCTTTCTCCTTCCTTTTAAAATGTGGCTTGGCCACAGATGCAAACACCAGACATGTATATTGCCATATTGTGGACGATGATTGGTATCTTCACAAGACAATAGCCGCAATAGCCTCTCAAACGTCCAGATAGTGCCTAGAAATTCTGAGGGCCTGGCCCTTAAAATGGTCAATTCTGTTTATTCCATAAATTGGTAGTTTCGCATTCCTGTTACTCCGAGATACAAGTGTTTGGGAATTGTAAGCTTCTAGATAGCTTCCTAGGCAAGCTGATAACTCCCTACTGCAAGAGTCAATGTGTGAGATTGGCAGAAGCTTATCTGTGTTGATTTCCTGCCAAGTCTCTGTTAGCCTTTCACTGTTTGGTGGAAAATCCAAACAGCAGAAGTGAACTACATTGGTGGGAAATGGATGGGAAACCCAAATACCGGATGGTGTTTTGACTTTGGTGGGAAACTGGTGTGTTGCCTAAACACCAAATTTGGCTTGTGTAACCTGAATAACAGCAGGTGCTTTACTGAAGAGTATATAAGCCCTCATAGCACCTGATTAATGAGAAGCCCACTTAGCCTTTGGCCAACATTAGGGCCGCACTTTGTCTGTCAGGAGTCCTTATACATTATTACCCAAAGGGAGCTCTCCGGCCAATGCAGAGGGGCATAAAATTGTCAGTTTGGGCCTTGCTTTTATTCTCTCTATCTTCATCCTATGAATTAATTCGTTAACGAGCAAAGGTATTCTTTATTTTCTATCTGAATCCAAAAGAGCCATTTCCCCTCTGTAAATGCAACGTGATCCTGCTTTTAGAAGCAGAGTAGTCTCCCATGATGCTCCACAGTGCACTCCATTATTCATAATGCTTTGAATAAGGCCCTGTTGAGGGAACTAGGTGGTGGCCATTTCTCAAAAATATGTAGAACTCCTCCTGTTCCTTGTAAAACTCAGCGAAATTGCGACCCCCCTTTCCTGGCCTGCATATAGGTCCACAGAAGTGAGTTGGCATTTTGGGTGCAGTAGAAATTATCAGGGCTAGGAACTATTGGCACAGCCTGTCCTCTCATTTGGAGCACAAGTAGTCTCTGTGAGTGTCCAGAAATGGGTGTACATTTCAGCAAATGACATCAGCATGTTGTGCTGTGCATCTGAGCTTCACCAGGGGATGAATTAATCGGTCTATCACAGTTCCTGAGGTAAGTCCAGGAGAGGGATAGAAAATGAGTCAACTGAGCCAGATTGGGAATTCCTTTGAATTCACATGGGAAAAGGCATCTCATTTAGGGCTAAGATCATGGCCACTGGTCCCATCACATCCTGCCAAATAGAAGGGGAAGAAACGGAGGCAGTGAGAGATTTTACTTTCTTGGGCTCCATGATCACTGCAGATGGTGACAGCAGTCACAAAATTAAAAGACACCTGCTTCTTGGGAGAAAAGCGATGACAAACCTAGACAGCATCTTAAAAAGCAGAGACATCACCTTGCCGACAAAGTTAAAGCTCTGGTTTTCCCAGTAGTGATGTATGGAAGTGAGAGCTGGACCATAAAGAAGGCTGATCGCTGAAGAATGGATGCTTTTGAATTATGGTGCTGGAGGAGACTCTTGAGAGTCCCATGGACTGCAAGAAGATCAAGCCTATCCATTCTTAAGGAAATCAGCCCTGAGTGCTCACTGGAAGGACAGATCCTGAACACAGCCGTCTTTCCCATACGGCTTAGTGGTTCGTTGCGCCAGGGCGCCGGCCTCTCAGGGGCGCCCCAGCGAGTGGGGGAGCAGCGCGGCTTTACCAGTGGCCTCCCCTTTCCCTGCACGCCTGCTAACTGCGGGCATGCAGCTTCCTTCCCAAGCCTCCGTGGGAGGAGAGCGATCCCCGCAGAGGCTTAGGATGGAAGCTGCGCCCCGCTAATTATGTGGCTGGTGGGCGCGCAGCTTCCCTCCCAAGCCTCTGTGGGGATTGCTCTCCCACAGTGGCATGGGGGAGAGTTGTGCGCACACACCCCATGGTTGGCAGTGCGCAGCTTCTGCCCCCCCCATCCATGGTAATTTGGGGGCACTGAGCAGATATTTGCACCCCGGCGCTGCATCTGCTAAAGACGGCCCTGATCCTGAAGCTGAGGCTCCAATACTTTGGCCACCTCATAAGAAGAGAAGACTCCCTGGAAAAGACCCTGATGTTGGGCAAGATTGAGGGCACAAGGGGAAGGGGACGACATAAGAGAAGATGGTTGGACAGTGTTCTCGAAGCTACCAGCATGAGTTTGACCAAACTGCGGGAGACAGTGGAAGATAGGAGTGCCTGGCACGCTCTGGTCCAGGGTGTCACAAAGAGTCAGACACGGCTAAATGACTAAACGATAAAGAACAATATTTTGAAGAGCAAAAAAGACACTTTTGCCGACTACTACTTTTAATAATGGATCGCTATTATGACTCTACCCATGAAAAAGAGGACATATGGCAACCCTTTTTAAATGACAATTAAAAGTTCAGGAAAGGGTTTTAGATTCTTTACAGTTGGGGCCCTAACATAACTCCCAAGTCTACATCTCACTTTGCATATGTTTCATGGTGATGCTTCTTTAAACTAAGGAACGACTTCAATAAAAGGTAAAGGGACCCCTGACCGTTAGCTCCAGTCGTGGACGACTCTGGGATTGCGGCACTCATCTTGCTTTACTGGCCGAGGGAGCTGGCGTACAGCTTCCAGGTCATGTGGCCAGCATGACTAAGCCGCTACTTGTGAAACCAGAGCAGCGTACGGAAACACCATTTACCTTCCCGTCGGGGCAGTACCTATTTATTTACTTGCACTTTGACATGCTTTCAAACTGCTAGGTTGGCAGGAGCTGGGACCGAGCAACGGGAGCTCACCCCGTCGCGGGGATTCGCACCACAACCTTCTGATCAGCAAGCCCTAGGCTCTGTGGTTTAACCCACAGTGCCACCCGAGTCCTAACTTCAATAGTGATGCTGTAATTCCTACCAAACTCAAATATTTGATTAGGGGACAAAATCTATATTTGTTTTCCCACCAAGCCAGTGCTACTTTATGTACTGTTTACACCATGAGGAGTGAAGGGAAAGGATAGCAGTGGGGGGAACTTCCTTGAAAGTTTCTAGTCAGATCAACATAAGTATGCCAGCATCTCGCCTACCACAAATTCAGTTTGGATCAATCTCTTTTGAGTACATATCTACAGTGGCACAGATGGAAAGACAGAAAGAGTGCAACATTCTTTTGTAGTTATATACCCATGCAAATCCTTAGTTGTTACTGAACTCCAACAGTGAACTCCCAAGGACACAACAGCCAGCTCTAAAAGCTGTTGATGTGGGGGAGCTTCTTGTTTCTATAGTTGATCCCCTTTAAGTGTTGCTGAAGTATTGTTTTTTTCCTGCAATTTGCTGCAAGAAGAATTAACACCGAAATTCTTAATATAAGCACTTGATATAAAACTACAGTACTCAGCCACGACCTTAGCCATGGCCAAGATCTTTCTATAAAGTTTATTCATGAATGAGCCCCATTTAGCAAAAGTTCTCAGCCATGCGAGTTAAAATTTGCTCTATATAGGTTCCGCCCACTTCATTGCCTTTTGATTGGGACATAGCCTCTCTTAAGTGCCCTGGTGTCAATTTTTGTTCCCGCAAAGGGGGTGTTACTTAGGATTTGACTCCATTTTTAAATGGGCTGAATAGTAGAGTAAAATTGTTCTCTTTTTTGCTATAAAAGTGAGAAGAAAACTTAAGAATGGGGGAAAGCCAATACAGTGGTGCCTCGCAAGACGAAATTAATTCGTTCCGCAAGTCTCTTCGTCTTGCGGTTTTTTCGTCTTGCGATGCACGGTTTCCCATAGGAATGCATTGAAAATCAATTAATGCGTTCCTAGGGAAACCGACTTCAGACCAGGTCCGGGGACAGTCTGTCCCCGGACCTCTTCTGAAGGCTGGGGGGGGGGGACAAGGGCTTTTCTTCCCACCCCCAGCATTTTAAAAAACCCCGGGACAGCGGAGGACTTCTCCGCTGTCCGGGGCGATCTTAAAATGCTGGCGGGCGGCATTTGAAAATCGCCCCGGACAGCGGAGGACTTCTGGACCTCTTCTGAAGGCTGGCGGGGGGCGAAAGTCTTTGTCCCCTCCGCCTGCCTTCAAAAGCTGTCTGGCCAAGGCTTCGCGGACCTCTCCACGAGCAGCGGCAGTGCTGCCGCTGTTTGCGGAGAGTTGCCGGCATGCCGAAGCCTGCGCGTGCTGAGATCAGCGCGCCCAGGCTTCGCGGACCTCTCCTGCCTTCAAAAGCCGTCCGGGATAGCGGGAAGCTATCCCGGACTGCTTTTAAAATGCTGGCGGTGGGGAGCAAAGCCTTTCGGCCCCCACCAGCCTTCCTGGACCTCTTCTGAAGGCCGGAGGGGGGGGAAAGGCTTTGCTCCCCACCGCTAGCATTTAAAAGAGGTCCCCGGAGATTTCCCTATGGGCTGTCGTCTTGCGAGGCAAGCCCATAGGGAAATTCGTTTTGCGAAGCGCCTCCAAAACGGAAAACCCTTTCGTTTAGCGGGTTTTCCGTCTTGCGAGGCGTTCGTCTTGCGGGGTACCACTGTAGATTGAATCGCACTGGGTGGGTTATTTGTCACTCTTACATCACAGCATTGCTATAATTAGTCAGGGCTGGCTCAAGACATTTTGTTGCCCAAGATGAAGGACAATATGGCACCCTTCTCCAGGGCCCATACTGTGAAAATATCTTCCACTGCCTTTGAGGGCAGCAGGCTAGCAAAGTGGCACAGGGCAGGCCACAGGGCACTCACAGCTCTGTCCCCACCCCTCAACTTCTGCCACCTGAAGCAGCTGCTTCACTCTGCCTCATCATAGGGCTGGGCCTGTTTGCCATGTCTTTCTCAAAGGATACTCAAGGCAGCTATTACAACAAGAACTATATGTTAACCACTCTGGACACTTGAAATCACAGTACAAGTACTATATTATTTATTCACCATAATGTAAAGCTGATCGACTGAAGGTCATGTTTTAAAAAAGAAAAGTACCACTACCAAGTCAACAAATACATTGCAATAAATGCAAAATCCTGCTGATGTGAGCAATCTCTGAAAAGGGTATTTATATGCAAACTTGACTCTTATGTGAGTAGGAAAATCAAAATGGCAGGGGCAGGGGGCAGCAACTTAAACTCCAGTTTCTTCCAGCTCAATGCTCACATTCTTGCCACAGTGTGGCCTAAGTTTCCCTCACAATCCCTTGATCACCTTCCCTGAAGAAATGGAATGCAATGAGGGCTGGGTGCATTGTTTGGGGCCGAAGGGAAAGCCAAGGAAGGTGGGTGGGTGCCCCAGGAAACACAGGCCGGGAAAGAGGGAAGCAGACCTGGAATGATTCAGTGTGTGTCTTCATAGAGGTTCAGAGGAGGACAAAGGATACAAATGAATAAACTATAGATTCAGGGTGATGATGGATGAATCAGGGAACCAGGCAGAGGGCCTTCTTGGTAGTGGCACCTGCCCTATGGAATGCCCTCCCATCAGATGTCAAGGAAATAAACAACTACAGTGGTACCTCGGGTTACAGACACTTCAGGTTACAGACTCCGCTAACCCGGAAGTAGTACCTCAGGTTAAGAACTTCAGGATGAGAACAGAAATCATGCGGCGGTGGCAGCGGGAAGCCCCATTAGCTAAAGTGGTACCTCAGGTTAAGAACAGTTTCAGATTTAGAACGGATCTCCAGAACGAATTAAGTTCTTAAGCCAAGGTACCACTGTACCTGACTTTTAGAAAACATCTGAAGGTTTTGAGAAGTTTTTGATGTTTTATCATGCTTTATCATGTTTTATCATGTTTTTAACATTCTATTGGGAGCCGCCCAGAGTGGCGGGGTATAAATAAATAATTATTATTATTATTATTATTATTATTATTATTATTATTATTATTATTGCTTCTCCTCTTCCTCAACAGTTTGCTCTATGTATAGATATAGACATAGATCTGCATGGAAATTCTAAGCATTTTTGTGTTATTTTTATACATTTTAAAGCGGGGGAACGGACAGAGAAGTGTGAATTTCAAAGGCTATCTATGTTTTGATTTGTGTATTGGTTTGGGGAATGTAATTTAGGCCCTATCTGCAATATATATTCAAATCCCAATGGCCATCTGTCATGGATGCTTTAGTTGTGATTCCTGCACTGCAGGGGATTGGACTAAATGCCCTTTGAGGTCTAAAATTCTGTATGATTCTATCATACCACTGCTGCTGTTCAAGTGAACCAGCATGTGTGAACTAGCCGTACAGCTAAGTGTACAAATTATTATTATTATTAAAATGTATTTATTAACTGCTTATTTAATGATCTATTTTGATGTATACTTTCGAGTCCCTTTAGGAATTCTGGCTACATTCATAAGTAAACTAACCTGGAAACATATCTCACTAAATTAGTGGGGTTTACTTCTAAGTACACATGGTTAGTATCAGTTTGTTCCTCTTATATACTAAGCCTGTCAGTTAGGTATGCATTGCATGCTAATAAAATTATGAAATTATAGTGATACTGAAACTGTGTTCATAAAATTAATGCAAATGTTTGTTGGTTTAGTTTAATTGTTGTCAAATATTTGGCTTAATCATACTCCTGCCTATTGGGAGTCTTAAAACAAAAAGATGTTCATATCTTGAACAGATCACATTTCTTCTTTGGGCAGGGGGAGATAATTGGCAGTAAAACAATTAAATATTATTTACAGCATGACTGGAAGAATGTCAATAGTAGCATCACCTGCAAGAGACTGGGCTGATATGCTCTTCCTTGCTTTGTCCTAATGAAAATATCCATGCTCATCGCATACAGTGTTCACTTGCTTTTGCATGAGTAAGGTAGTCATTAATATTCATTATCTAACACATACTAATAAGGGTGCTTACACATGAATATTTATAAACTTCGCTTGTACTAAACCATTAAAAGGCATTATTCAACCATGCAATTTTGATGGAGACATGTTGGAGATACTGCAGTATTAAGACATGCACAATACGTTAAGATACTGTACTTCATTTTTATTTAGTCTTGCTAAAACATGAAGATGTACCCCATAGTAAAAATAATAACAAGAACAACAGATGCTAGTAAGTTAAAAGGAGAAGATGGAGGGAACTTAAGAGGCCGTATTTGCCTTTTAAAAATTATTATAATTTGTTACTCACTTGGAGTGAGTGAGTGAGTGAGTGAGTGAGAGCTGTCTTGGATGCATGTTCAAGTAGAAAACTATATCTCCCCAACACAGACCTTGCTGTCTATGGCCATGTCTACCCTGTAGACTGATTACTGCATTGCACAAAAATGTATTTATTTAAGGAATTTCTATGCTGCCATTCAAGGCAAAGGTCTCCCAAGGAGGCTTACAAAGCCTTTCCTACTCCCAGGAAGGAAGGGATTGTGAGCGGGAGACGATTCCCGCGTCATGCAGGGGGCACTCCGCCCCCTGCTTCAACTCCAGGGCTGGCGCCACGCCCCTCCCCGGTTGGGCACCCAATAGGGAAGCTTGGCCCACCCCCACCATTGCACACACATTTTCTTCGAGTCAGGAGTCATCAGGGAAGAGCTCAGTTCCAGAGAAACCCCCGCAGCAGGGAACAGATGATAGGAACCCTCCGGGTCTAGCATTTTCCCTGATCCAGCTCCCTCCTCTCCGCATTCTTCGATCGAATTCTTCGATCGGGCACTAAGACTTATCCGGAATTTTGGTCACGGGGTATTCTTGGCAAAATGTGACATAGAGTCAGCCTTCTGTCTATTGCCGGTTCATCCCAATGACTTCCATTTGCTGGGATTCAAATTTCAAGGGAAATATTACATTGTCAAGGCTATGCCGATGGGTTGTTCTGTAGCCTGCTCGGCCTTTGAGACATTTAGCACCTTTTGGGACTGGGCCTTGCGCTACAGAACCAACTCACCTGGGGTGACACGTTACCTCGGTGACTTTCCACTCGTTGGGAAGCCCAATACCGGCGAATGTGCCTCCCTTCTGGAGGCCTTTTCAGCTTTGGCCCAGGAGCTGGGAGTTCCCCTCATGGCAGATAAGACGGACCCTCAACGCATCTTGCTTACCTGGGTATAGAGCTTGACACAGCAGCTCAACCCGCCCGCCTGCCAAAGGAGAAAATAATTGCCCTTAAGGAAACAATTTGTCAGACCCTTCCCAGAAGAAGAAGAAGAAGAAAGAAGAAGAAGAAGAAGAAGAAGTCGCTCTTAGACAGGTCCAGTCCTTGCTAGATCATTTCAACTTCGCATGTAGAGTAGTTTCACCAGGCCACCCATTTTGCTCCCGCTTAGCCAGGCTGTCAGCGGGCCTCAAGCATCCGCACCATAGAGTAAGACTCCCCAAGTCGGTCAAGGCGGATTTTGAGATGTGGATCAGATTTCTGGAACACTACAACGGAGTCTCCCTATGGCAGGAAATCCTTAATTTGGCCTCTGATTTGCAGGTCCACTCCAATGCGGCAGGGTCCCTGGGCTTTGGTCTGTTCTTTAAGGGACGTTGGTGCACGCAACAATGGCCAGCAGAGTGGCAAGGGGAGGCCATCATGCGGGATCTCACGTTTCTGGAGTTTTTTCTCATAGTTGTGGCAGTTCACATATGGACCGAGGAGTTCCGGAATCGCCGGGTGTGCTTCAGAACTGATAACCAGGCCGTGGTTAACATACTGGCTAGCAGTCATTGCATTCTGAGAGGGGTCTCGCCTACTTCGATCATTTGTGCTCCGATGCCTTGCTCCCGGTCGTTAGCACCTTGGGCTCAGCTGCTGCCAGAACCCTTTCCGGATCACCCACGGAACCTTGGAGACGCGAAGTGATCATGGGAGTATTAGCGTCTGTTGCACCCTCTACCCTCAGGTCTTATAAGAAAGTATGCTGCGACTTCACAGGTTTCAGGTCCAAAGTATCGTCCCTTTCCCCTATCGTATGAAACTTAGGTCAATCTGCTGGTCCAAGTTTGAGGCCCGGCTGTCCTCTGCGGCATACGCTATAGCCTTCTTTGGTGCCTTTTGGGTTGGCGAGGTGGTAGCAGAAGCTCCCTCAAGTGGAACAACGCACAGCCTCCTCCTGGAGGACGTGCAGGTGTCCAGTTCAGGCGTGATGGTGCGGGTGCATCAGTCTAAGACGGACCAGGGCGGTAAGGGCACCGTAGTACAACTCACGGCCTCTGGTTAGAAGGGCCCATGCCCAGTAAAGGACACAGGCGATACCTTTACCTCAGACCTCCCGGCCTTGGCCTGCTCTTCATTCATGAGAATGGATCCCGATTGATGAGGCACCAATTCACCAGGGTACTTTGCAAAGCGATAGATGCCTGCACTTTCCCTTCCAAAGACTACGCGGCACATTCATTTAGGATTGGTGTGGCCACAACGGCCTCATGGGCCTTCCTGCAGACAGGATCAAGGAGATGGGCCACTGGAAATCTAATGCCTACAAAAGTATTCTGAGAATGCTCCGCTTACCTGTCTTTTCTTTCTTTATTCTTAGCTGTCTTCAGTAGTCCAGTGTGGATTTGCGGCCACAGTATCGTGCATTGGGCCCGCCTCCAGTCAGCAAGTTCCGGCTTCATGCCTAATCTGGGGCTACCATCGTGGGTGCGAGTTTCCTGGTTGTCAAGAAGGGGCATGCGCTGGCAAGAACTCATGCCACTGCTGAAGGCAAAAGCTGCGCTGTTGGGCCCCCCCTAACATTCTAATCATTCAGCTGGGTGAGAGCAACCTGGCTAGGAGGAAGAGTGTGGACTTGTCGTGGAACATGAGAAAGGTCTTGGATGAGTTGGCTGCCTTATTTCCCAGAACAACCCTGTTCTGGTCCTCTCTCTTGAAGAGAAAGTTTGGCGCGGTGCGCATAACATTATGGCCTTTGAGAAATCCAGGAAACTCTTGAATCGTGCGGTAGAGCTCAAAGTGTATTTTATGAATGGCCTAGTTATATCTCATGATGATATCCAGATTGGCGACCAGACCCTATTCCGGGATGACGGCGTTCATCTTTCAGATCACGGAAACAACATATGGCTGGCTAACATATCTTAGGGATTGGTTGCAGCTGTGAGGGTATTGGCGGCGAGCCTTTTGGCTCGGGTGGCGGTTAGGCATTGGAATGTGTTGTTGGTGTTTCGGGGGGCAAGGTGTGGCCATCGCCTTCCCCGACAATTTTGGGTATTCCGCTAAAGGAATCCGGCGGTCGTGGATCCTGTCCGATGCCCGTGTGGCGGGGGGCCACGGCACGACCCTCGGTGACATCAGGAAGAGAGCCTATAGTTGGATTAGCATCAACAGGCTTCCCCTACTGGTGGTTAACCCCTCCTCAGACTCACCCCTCTACGAGTGGGTGGAGTCTAATGTTCTGTGGTCCAATGCCTAAGCCAATACCTTCTCACATGCTGTAATCAATAAAGTTGTGGCCTTTACCTTACCCATTAACCTTACATTCTGTGTCCACGTGTCTTTATTCCCCAAGCGGGGATCGGGTCCTCGAATCACAAATGTAGACTCTGAGAACTGGAAAGTCATCTAGTGGTCTTCTAGTCCAACACAGTGCGCTAAGTGCAGGATCTGTAATGTGGGGTGCAGCTAGAGAAGACCTGACAAATGGCAGTCCCGCCTCTGCTTGAAGACCTCTAGTGAGAGAGATCTTATCACCTTCCAAGACAATCTGTTCCAATGTCAGCTAGCTCTTACTGTTATGAAGTTTCTATGAACGTTACATGAAATCTGCTTCCTGCAACTTCCATTCATTAGTTACAGAGGGGAACGGCCGCAGCTTAGTGGTAGAGCATCTGTCTTGAATGTAGAAGGTCCCAGGTTCAAGCCACGGCATCTCCAGTAGGGCTGGGAGAGATGTCCTGCCAGAAATGCTGGATAGCCACTGCCCATCAATGTAGACAATACTGAGCTAGAGCGACCACTGGGTCTGATTCAGTATGAGGCAGTTTCTTCCTGTGCGCCTAGTTCTAGTCCTGCTTGCTGGAGCAACAGAGAATGTCTACTCAGAAGAGTCTCCTGGGTCAAGCCAATGGCCTGTTTCCAGCAACTGGCATTCAGAAACTTATTTTATCTTCTATGCGAAAGGCCATCATATTTGAAGACGGCAATCATGCCTCCCCTTAATCTTCTCTTCTCCAAGCTAAGCGTACCTGACTCTTTCAAGCATTCCCCATAGGATGTTGCTTCCGAACGTGATTGCCCTCCTCCGGACACATTTTTTTACAATACACACAAAGCAATCCAATCACAAAACTAAAAATGGCTGCAGTTTAAGAGCTTAGCACAGCACTCCTCGTAAAATACAGATTGAAACAAGTTTCCAAGGTCCAATTAAAGTTAACAAAACTGGGGGCGTATGTAGGTACTTCCTTTGAGAGAGAATCCCAGAGATAAAGGAAAAGCACCTGTCTCTAGTGCCCACCAATCTCATGGACCTTGACAGTGGGCCGGCAAGCAGAATCCTCAGTCCCAGGAAGGTTCATATGAGTGCAGGCCCCTTTGGAAAAGCTAGATGCCTATCAGCATCTATCAGCAGGTAAAGAGGAACCTTCCTTGTTAGCCTCCCACTCTGCTTAGACACCAATCGCTGTTATTCAGGTTTTAGCATTTTAACAAAAGCTGGATATGCTTAGGTTGGATTAGAGATGGAGAATTCTACATGTAGCACCTGCTTTCTGTTCCAGCTATGGCATATTCCTCCAATATTCCTCAGATGAAAATAGGGACCTTCTATTCTACATCAGTTTATACACACACCCCTGCGCCCCATATACATGCACTGTCGATGGAATATGGAAAAAAGACGGGGCTGGCTGAGCTGCCCTAACCATGAGGCTTCCATCAGCCTGCCTTGGGTCTCAGAGAAAGCACCCGCTCCGGGTGTTTACAAGGCGGCACTTCCATGCCAGCAACAGAGCCGATGAGCTCAGCAGCATCAGCTGATGCCCCTTGCCCTCCTCTTCCTGCAAGTCCCAATGTGCCACCGGACTTTGATCATCTTTTGTAGCATTGCACCTTGAGCACGGCCAAAGTTTGGTGTCCCCAAATGAATCTGCACTGTATGCAAGGAGAGTGCCCCCCGCTTTTCCATTTGGGAACTGTTGGAAGATATGAAATCCAAAGTATGCTTAAACACTGTCTTAGAATCATAGAATCATAGAGTTGGAAGAGACCACAAGGGCCATCGAGTCCAACCCCCTGCCAAGCAGGAAACACCATCAGAGCACTCCTGACATATGGTTGTCAAGCCTCTGCTTAAAGACCTCCAAAGTAGGAGACTCCACCACACTCCTTGGCAGCAAATTCCACTGTCGAACAGCTCTTACTGTCAGGAAGTTCTTCCTAATGTTTAGGTGGAATCTTCTTTCTTGTAGTTTGGATCCATTGCTCCGTGTCCGCTTCTCTGGAGCAGCAGAAAACAACCTTTCTCCCTCCTCTATGTGACATCCTTTTATATATTTGAACATGGCTATCATATCACCCCTTAACCTCCTCTTCTCCAGGCTAAACATGCCCAGCTCCCTTAGCCGCTCCTCATAAGGCATCGTTTCCAGGCCTTTGACCATTTTGGTTGCCCTCCTCTGGACACGTTCCAGTTTGTCAGTGTCCTTCTTGAATTGTGGTGCCCAGAACTGGACACAGTACTCCAGGTGAGGTCTGACCAGAGCAGAATACAGTGGCACTATTACTTCCCTTGATCTAGATGCTATACTCCTATTGATGCAGCCTAGAATTGCATTGGCTTTTTTAGTCTTGAACTGGTTGCAAACTAAATCCATGCTTAAAGCTTTTCTTGAAATGAAACCTGACTGAACATCCTTGCCAAATTACTCTGCATGATAAGAGGGCTCTGAAGGAAGAACCAATAGCATCCAAAAAACATCATTACTGAAACACCTGCTACTTTTGCTGAAAAGGCAACACCACTTCTTTCAAATAAACAGCTCGATATATATTTGCGAAATTATACTGTATGAACCACAATGTAATAGGACTCATAATTTGTATCTTTCTAGAATGAACCATAAAATGCCATGTTTTACTAACTATGAGACCCAATAATTTCTCCTCCTGATTGTACTTTGCTGTATTACAGGGACTTCTGGAATAAACATAACATGTTATACATTTTTTCCCCTGGTTATCAGTTAGATTTATTAGAAATGAACACACCGAATGAATATTTAGAATGTTCCTGTTATGAGTATGCTAATGTTCCCAAAGTGAGAACTTCTATAAAGCTATGCTTCTCAAAAGAGAACTTAAAGAGGAGAAAAGCCCCTCATCCTAGCTTTTCTACTGTAAGATTAATAACACAGCAATCTGGCTTTTGATCTGCAATTGTATTATCTGTTGTTAATTTAACTCTAATTCACATCATTTATTCTCATTATCTTAGATACTTTTAATGCCACTCTAAGCATTTTCATTGTTAACATTGTGTTTTAACAGTATTAGGATTTGAATTTCAATCATGATTTCTGCTATAATGTAACTTGTACCCTAAATGAGAATAATTTTGCAAGACTGACTAGAGTTAAAAAAAAAGCCCCACAAAAAACCCTTAGGGTCTGTTTCACTAAATACATATTCATGCTCATGCATAATTAAAAATAACTTTTTCCATTGTGAACTGCAACTCCATTTTATATCTGCTAAATGCACAAACATGTATCAAAAAATCCACCCTATGTCAGCCTGTTATAGTGTCTCCCAAAGCCAGTTTTGTGAAATTTAATAAAGTCAAGACAGTGGGCAGCTGGCAGCATACTGAAATAGAGACTCATATTTCAAGTTGGTTATTTTACTCCTTAAAATACCCCCCCATATATATCCCATTGTTCCTCCAAGAACTCAAGGCAGTGCTCATGCTCCCCACCCAATGTCCTGCGACACCATCCATTTTATCCTCATGACAACTCTGTGAAGAAACATATGCTAAGTATGAGTGACTTCTTGTCTGGGACTGGCTGGACGAAGAGGAGTGGTGGGAGGCACCAGCTGAGGAACTCCCAGGGAAAACCCCAGAGGAGGAAGGCTCAGAGCCAGAGCGTTTGTGGTGGGACACCAAGGAGAGGTCAGAAGAAGAAGATTAGGGGGAGGGGCTGGATGCTGAAGGGCCAACAAGGTTTCGTGAGCAGGGCGAACCTGTGACAGGGAGCAGTTCAGACTCTGAGGCTGAAGCAGAGGGGGGAGGGTCAAGAGACTGCTGAAGCATCCCAGGAGTCTTCTTCTCCAGGTGCAACAAGCTCTCCTCCCCACCTGGTCTCCAAGACCATGAAGACCAGAACAGAGAACAGAGCAGTTTGAGGCTGCTTGGGAAACATCTGGGAGAGGATGACTCTTAGAAAGAGGAGAAAGCAGGGAGCTTCAGTCCTGGCAACTGCTCTATGGGGGCAAAACCTACTGAGAAGTGTTGCTAAGTTGTATGCCATTTCCTTGAATAAAGAGTTGACTTAATTGACAACTGACACTGACTCTTCGTGTGGACCTGCATCTGATTCCAGCCCTGACATTTGTTCACAATCACCTGGTGAGCTTCATGGTGGACCAGGGATTAGAACCAAGTCTCCCCTTCACTAGTCCGCTACACTACCCCAGCCCAACGGCTATCATAAATATCCCGAGCTTTAGGTATCCGTTCCAGAAGTCCGTTTGACTTCCAAAACATTTGGAAACCAAAGCACAGCCTCTGATTGGCTGCAGGAAGCTCCTGCAGCCAATAGGAAGCCACAGAAGCCCCATCAGATATTCGGCTTCCAAAGAACGTTCACAAACAGGAACACTCACTTCCAGGTTTGTGGCGTTTGGGAGCCAAAACGTCCAAGTACCAAGGCGTTTGGGATCGAAGGCACAACTGTACTTGGCAAAGCATATCTTCACAGGATATCAGTACTCACCTCTCAAGTGATTTGCCCAAGGGTGTGTCTATGCTACCTATCCTCTTGGTCTCAGGAGCTGGCTCTGCCATCTGTATCTCTTGTGGAGTCACATTTCAGAGTTCTGCTTCCGAGTTTTGTTGCTGGGAAGTGACCATGTCATTAAAGAGATCCTCACTTCCCTCATAATGTTCTTCAAAATGTTTGTAGAGCCATCACAAGGAACAGAGCTGTGGGGGATAAGAAAGAATGAGGAACAGAATCCTTTGTATCAGGGATGGGGAGCTTGTGGCCCGGACTCTAACCCTCATCAGCATGGTCAAAGATAATGGATCTGTAAAAGTCTAGCAACATCTGCATTCCTGCCTTATATGCTATTCTATGGAGATGTGGAAGGAAAAGAGCTTGCTGTCCCTTCATATTCTGGCAGCATTTCTTCAACAGGTGTCAATCTCAAAAAATAAAGCCGGGTATCACTTACAGACACACACACACACACCCCAAATGACAAAGATTTGAGTTATCCTGAACTATGCAGAAATCAACAGCTTGAAAGTCTCACTATTTAAAAAACTTGAGAGCCCCCTAATCAAAATACGATATAAATTACTGGGAAATGATTTAGACATAAACATATCTCCTTTAAGCGAGAAAAAATGTTTTAAAAGAACATACAGAGCTCTAACCCTTTAGAGAAATTAATAAATCAATCTCTTTTAGCCTCTGACTGTTAAATTAATATCTTTACTAATTATCTCTTGCTAGGGAATCTTTGATCTTCTTTGGGTCAAGCTTAAGTTAAGGAGGGTCACAGCAGTGAATAATTCCTTTAACTGATGACAAATATCCATCAGAGTCATTGGAAAATTAGATTTTCCCCTCTGCCAGCTGGACTACTTTTCTTTTCTCACCAGGTAAGCACTCCTCTCCATTCTGAAAGCTTACAAAATGAGATACTGTCAGGTTGTGTCAAAATATATTACATCCTTACCACCCTGTTGTAATGATGTACTCAGTGCATGGACCGTTTGATGAGCAGGCCTGTCACGGTCTGCATGACGGAAGCAGCGCAGAAGCTTTCTGGCAGGTGTGTCGCTGTTGCTGACAGGGGTGGTGGGGAGAGGCAAGGCAACTGGGAGGTTGGCATGGTGCAAACACACTGTCAGGACCCCCTAACTGGCTCTGCTGGTGTGTTTGCCCTCCACCAACTTCCTTGTCATCTCACCTCTCCCTCTGCTGCTAAGCAACAGCAAGCCCTCCTGCCACGGAGGTACCATAAGTGGCTCCACCCCACTCAGCAAGCCACTTTGGTAGGAGGATGTACATGTTAATATCGTATACCAGTCTATTTTGAGACGGGTGGGTTGCTAATGAATACAATAATGAATAAATAAATGTATATTCAATTGGGTGCACCTAGGCTGACTTTTGGGTGCTGCCCACAGGGTACCATGTATGAGGAATGGCCCAAACTGTACAGTTGATCGCACAGAACAAACCTATCCATTTCTTTTTCTTGTTTAGAACCAGTGATTTAAGGGACAGAAACAATTTCCATGGATTCCTGAAAAACATTAATAAATAGATATTTGATCTTCTGTCTTCCTTTGTCTCATTATCATCTGATGCACAGAAATACCAAGAGTTTTGTCACTGCAAGCTTCTGAAATGTTGGCTTAATGTAAACAGGATTCTGTAATGTTACTTTCAGGATGACCAAATTTTGATTAGATTATTTACTCCTGACTTGCTAACTGGATAAAATGTAGACAAGTCATTTCTACAATCACAGATTTACTTTTGGCTAGCCTGATTTCCACTACTTTCAACTTTTGCTTCTCCGTTATTAAACAGGGAAGCGGGAGCCATGAACCAACATTGACATAGCTGTAAAAATGTTTGGGGAGGTTGCAGAAACAAATGGTTTTATATTTCTGACACCTTCCGAGACACTTTTTTTTTCCTTTTTCTGTTTTTTTTTAAGAACGATGAAGAAGAGAGTGGTAGCGATAAGATTTATTAGATCATTTTCACTCCACTGACAATGCCTTATATGTGGTTAAAATACAGATAAAGGAACCCTATGCATAATGTAAAGCAGAAGTCCAATAAATAAAACAAAAGCTCCACCAAGAGTATGAATGCAGCAATTTGAAATTTTAGGGAAAAGCTCTGTTAACAAAAGGAAGTTGATTAAGGTTCATTAAAGTGATGTCACGCAGTAATAAGTCCCAGAGACACAGACAAGCATGTAGGTAAAAGTGGTGAGAGGGTAGACGGTGTTATTTGCTTCCGTGTAGGAGTTCTGTATGAGAGATCTTTCTGTAGTAAATGAGGTGGCAAATGATATCCAGAATAATGACTTTGGAATAGCTCTGAGCTGTTATCCCGGTAAAAGATAACATAGACAACTATATCTGCAATATAGGCTGGAGATTTCTGCATGTTCATTCTGGGCAAATGCTATGAATAGTCTTGTATTTTTTTATATACTGCAGATGCCACCATACACATGGTTGAGACAGGGCAAAAAACAGGTCACTCGATTGCTCAGAACAAAGAGAAAGTTTGATCCAGAAAGCTTTCTAAGGAGCCAAGGAAATGAGATCACCTGATTTGATCTGGTCTTTTTGGTGGAAGCCCCCGGCAGGGGTGCCAACTTGAATGAAATATGGGGGGGGCATGTAAGCCCTGCTCCACATAACCAATCACATGACACAGCACACACACACACCATTTGAATGTCAATGGCCATTAACTGGGGGGGGGGCGCTCAAATTTTTTTTTTTAAATTTTTTTATTGCGTTTCTTTTCATAGGTTCACAGATTAATTTACATAACAACATATAAGAAACATTTTTTTTTTATACAAAAAGGAAAATAGAAGAAGAAGAAAAATTTTTTTGGGGGGGGGGCCTAAGAAAGTTGGCTCCTATGGACTCCAACAACTAAATTTGGGGTCATTGATGCTTGAAACCATCACGTGTAATGTACTTGGAGTGGGGAAGCCTCTGGAAACCAGAGCCCTATGGAGACAGGCGTAGAATTTCAACTTTAACGATTACCTGAGCTGTTGAGGGGATTGAAAGAGCTTGGATTGATTCAAACCATTTATTGAAAATACATTTAGTCTTTAGGATAGAAATCACCTCCAAAAAACAAGCAGTGTTGAAAACTTCAAGACTGAATTGCTTCTAATTAGTACATAATTATTTTAGCTATTCTTTTCCCACCCCCTTCAGATAGTGATCCTACAACCTCATCACTTTTTTTTGTTCTAAGATTTGTTATATGCGAAGGAATCTTTTGTTACTAAGGCTGAATCAAATACTATTTCCTTCCAAATATATATTACTAACTGCTATTAAAGATCTCCTTTCCAGCTGCGCTGTAGCTGACCAAACAATGCATAAGGCTCTACATACAAATATTATAAAACCATAAATCTGTAGGCTTCTCATGGCTTCATGACTCGAGTGGGTTCTTAATACATTTATAATATACAGTACTGACATATTCATAATATAATCTTAGACTGAAAATTATAACAAACAAGACTTTGACCTTATAAACTACAGATAGTCGACTGTAGGAAATGGGTCGCCACTATTTTCTTTCACAAATAGTGAAAGAATGTAGGCACACGTACAAACATTACCACTGCAGTCCCCCTATATCTTTTTAAGGAAGAAAACAGTGGGATATTTTTCTTTTAAAGGGCGATGAGAATGTGGCAGGGAGCACAGTCCAAATGCCTCATTGTGGAGAGTTCCTAGAAATCTCATGTATGCTGGCTTGAGTTGTATGATGGAAGAAAGGTGGGCACCAAATAAACAAGAGAGGTCAGCCATTGGGTGCATCCACCCAGAGTTGATGCTCCAAGTCTAAATGCAAACGGCCATGCCCAATACTCTGTCTCCTAGCACAAGAGCCTTTGCACCAACAGATAGCAGAGTTTAAAGTCTGTGTGACAAAAGCATCAAACACAACAGTTGCACTAGCAGAAGCTGGCCGCACAACAGCTGATTCCTGCTGAGCGAGCTGTTGTAGCCCTAGTACTCATACATGTGTGGGTTTATGTGTTTGTCTATACAGACCTTCAAGCTGTGTTGAGAGCCCAGCAAGGAACTTTGCCTGTTCAAAAGATTTGGCTGAAAATCTCATCCATCATGCACACTTTGAGCTAGGCTCTGAGGCTAGACAAGTACATCAAGGGGCTGAAAGCTCTCAGGCAATGTAGTCATCAGAGATAGTAGTCTGCACAGCCAGACACATACATCAAAGGTTTGTGATGACATCATAATAACAGCAACAACAGAGCTGGAAATTCTAGCCGTACCTGAAGCATTTGCTCCCATTGGTCTCATTTATTCTATCACTGGGCATATAGCGGGGCCACTTTTCTTTAAATTAATAATTCTGCTCCTTTGACCAAGAAGAATGAAATTCTAACACGAATATTAGATCAACACGAGCAACTGGGTTTCATGATGACATGGAATAAAATTTGGCTTTGGTTTAACTGCATAAAATACATTGTGGGATTTTACTTCTCTAATGCATAATGGCTGGGAATGAAATAATCCCTTCCTGAGCATGCACGTTTTCTACTGATTCCTGATTCAGTTTTTGTAAATTCCTCTATGAAATTACCTGATCCACACATTTTGAACTAATGCATGGAACTCAGCTTGCCACTGGATTTTGCCCTATGCCAAGTGTTGCAAAGCAGTTTGTGGCAGTTAAAGGCTGCAATCCACACACAACGGGCTCTGCCCAACCTTTTTTTGTGTGACATAATGCGGTAGGAGGAGGCCTGATGGGGCTTCCTGTGGCCACAGGAAGGCCTGACAGAGCCTGCTGCAGTTACGGGTAGTCCCCACAAGGTCCTCTGGGGTGGCAGGAATGCTCGCCAAGGCGCACTGCGGCATATTGAGGGGGCCTGGCCCCTTTCTTGAAAATTGGAGGCAGATGGCATCCCTGCTGCAATCCTATACTCATTGAATTCAGTGAGACTTGCTTCTGAGTACAGGACTGAATTTCACATATGTCAAAATACACATTTAAGATTATACACACACATATAGATATAGATATATAGATAAAGGTACCCCTGACCATTAGGTCCAGTCATGGACGACTCTGGAGTTGCTGAGGGAGCCGACGTTTGTCTATAGACACTTTTGCTGGGTCATGTGGCCAGCATGACTAAGTCGCTTCTGGCGAACCAGAGCAGCACACGGTAACTCCATTTACCTTCCCGCCGGAGCGGTTCCTATTTATTTACTTGCACTTTGATGTGCTTTCGAACTGCTAGGTTGGCAGGAGCAGGGACTAAGCAACGGGAGCTCACCCCGTCAATACATATTCTAAGAAATAATATAGGTTTAAATACATTTTGATTTTGTGAAATATATATTTTAAATTCATAGGTGAATGAGAAAACAGGATGGGATTACATGTACAAATGATTACAAGTACTAATCTTTTCCAAATGACTTGAAAGAGTCAAATCCATCCACCCCTATTTAATTTTCCAGGTTTTATCCAAATATTTGGCCTTTTGTGGTTTATTTTATTTTAAAGAAGGTATGATAATAGCTGGTATTCTAAAGTTTGCGGTTGTTCAGGTGTCTTGCAAAATACAAATTTGTCCACTGAACTCATCACACAGAGAGATTATGCTAGAGACCTCACAGCAAGGAGGAATTTTGCACAATTATGGCAGGAGAGCAGGAAGAAGGGGAGGGGAGCAGAGCAGAGAGAATTCTCACAAAAGCTGGTTCTGCAACCCTGCTATTTATTGCAAGGCAGCATCCAGAGCTATCCTAAGTGCATGCAGTTTGGATTCAGGCTACATCTTCCCCTTTGAATTAAACTGAATCGCCAATAAAACTCTGCTTCGTTGGATTTTGCTTAATTGTGCAAATTTAAGGAAAGTGTTACATTTCGATACGCACCATCTAAATCTACTTAATTTACTGACTACAAGCTCCTTGGTGGCTTACCAAGGATAGTAGTTTAATAACTGTAAACGAGAAACCTAATTGGATTTTTTTTTTTGGGGGGGAAGGAAGAATCTCAGAAAACTGGAAGTATTTTGACGTATTTGCATAATGGGTGAACTCCTGTGGGACAGCTAAAGGTCAATTCTGATGTTGTTGCCCAGGAAGTTGGTAACAAACAGAAAATTTGAAAGCATCTTGAGAAGCGTACTTTGTCAGTAGTTATCTACCCATGCCCACACTCACTATTAACCAATTTAACTTGTCTCTCTCAAGAGCCACACATAGTCAACATAGACATTGTTCTGTAAAAACTCAGATTTTACAAACATACACACATGATAATGCTTTGAGGACTCCCCTCCACAAATTGGTCCTGCCCCGCTTCATTCATGTCCGACCCCACTTCCCTCTCCAGCAACCCCTTGTATATGAGTGTCCTTTTGTCAATCTACATATTCACAAGATCCAGGTGTACTACTCTCCTTTGCATCTGAAGTAGTGGTCCTTGAACTTTAATCCACAAATGATTATGCCAAAACAAATTTCCTGTGCCCAGCATCCTTGTCACTGCCTCCTTCTCAGATGAGGTTCTTGGGTATCAGGGGTCAGCAAACTTTTTCAGCAGGGGGCCGGTCCACTGTCCCTCAGACCTTGTGGGGGGCTGGACTATATTGAGGGGGCGAGAACAAATTCCTATGGCCCATAAATAACCCAGAGATGCATTTTAAATAAAAGGACACGATCTACTCTTGTAAAAACACGCTGATTCCCGGACCATCCGTGAGCTGGATTTAGAAGGTGATTGGGCTGGATCCGGCCCCCGGGCCTTAGTTTGCCTACCCATGGGTTATCCGTTTCCATCACCTGAATGTATTAAATGAGAGTCCAGCCCAGTCTGGGAAAGACAACCACTGGTCATTCCTGGGGGCAGCACTGCCAAAGGTTTGGTCTCCTTTGGAGGAGAGAGCATTGGACGCCTATGACATTTTAATTTCTTTAAAATTCACAAATATATGTATAGACAGTAAGAGGAGGCAAATGTATACACTAAGTCCACAACATGCAGGGGTTATGTTATAGAGATCGCACCTAAAGCCAAAATTGCATATAGTCAAAACACATTGGGTGCAATGGCAGGTGGGATTGCCAAAGTTTTCCCCCCAGTTGTCCATACTTTCCACACACAATTAAAAAAAAAATTGCTTTGCCAAGCACATAAAGCTGAATGCACACACCTTAAATGTGCGTAAGTTGTGGGCTTACTGTATGCGCTCCTACCAAGCTTCTAATGCGCTGTGTCATATCAGATCTCTTGAGATGGGCAGTTCAAAATGCTTCTAACTCTCAGCTTTCTTTGTGCTTCTGACTCTCCCTGTCTTTGTTCTAAAACTGCTCCTTTTGTTCCAGGTAGGCTGCCCACACATAACAGCTCCTCTCCCCTTTGCTGGGTCTGTCTTACAGTTCCATGTTGTGATAGCTTTCCCATTCAAAACGCTCAGTGAGCTTGCCCACTATCAAGAGACATCAACTGCCCATTATGTGTCATTAAGAAACATGAACATTCTTTTGTTAAATCCTAGGCTCTGATCAAGCTAGACCTATTCAGTCGGCTGGCAGACAAAAAACCCCCACAACAATATTGTTGCCAACTCGCTGATTGCTGCCTTCAAAGAGCTTCTGCCATACCTGGCATCTTTGGGTTCATAAAGGTGTTGTGTTTGTTATGTGAGTTTTCTTCTTGCTTCATTTACTCTGCTCTTTCCCCAAAACACAGAAAATTTGCAAGGGCACAATCTGAGGCAGCGTCCCATCTTGTCAGTATAATTGGTGTGACTTTATTGTTACACTGCTGCCAATGAAATGTCATAGAATTGTTCAAGCAGTCCCAGCTTGGAAGATGACTCATATGCTTTACAATCTGAGCCCCTGTATTTGATTCCAAGAACTGACCTGTTCTCTGCTGTGCTCAAGCCCTCTGCTGCATAGAAATAAAAACAGAGCCCAGCCGGAGCAGACCAAACGTCTATTTAGTTGAGCATCCTTGTTTCCACAGTGGCCAATCAGATGCTTTCAGGAGCTCCACAAGCAAGACATGCATGAAATCCACAGTCCTCTCCCACTGTTGCTTCCCAACAGCTAGTATTCAGAGGCAGACGGCCTCTGGATCTGGAGATTTCATATAGCTCTTGTGACTAAACATGGTAAGTTTGGATATGTCAAAATCTGTGGCTATTAGCATATATTGTAGAATCTCTTGTCAATTGATTTTACTGAGGGGGGGGGAGAAAAGGGTGTCTTTCCTGTTCAATTTTTTCCTACTCCAAAGACAATTCAAACTAAGCTTGACTCCTGCATTGGTCAGTGGTCTGCCTTAGACAGAGTTCCATTCCTTCTGAGCTGGTTCATAGTCTGGGGCTGCTTTTGGATTCAGCTTTGAAGGCCGGTATTAGGGACGTGGCTGAATCGAACGCCTGGCAAGAGTCAGATTCAGGAGAAGAGGGATTGCCAGTACAAAGAGAGACAGAGTCCGACTCTGGAGACGAAAGATCGCAGAAAGAGCAGGAGGCGGTGGGATTGGGCCCCCTTCACCAAGAGTTTCCCTGAATCAGCTAGAGCAGTATAGAATCATAGAATCATAGAGTTGGAAGAGACCACAAGGGCCATCGAGTCCAACCCCCTGCCAAGCAGGAAACACCATCAGAGCACTCCTGACATATGGTTGTCAAGCCTCTGCTTAAAGACCTCCAAAGGAGGAGACTCCACCACACTCCTTGGCAGCAAATTCCACTGTCGAACAGCTCTTACTGTCAGGAAGTTCTTCCTAATGTTTAGGTGGAATCTTCTTTCTTGTAGTTTGGATCCATTGCTCCGTGTCCGCTTCTCTGGAGCAGCAGAAAACAACCTTTCTCCCTCCTCTGTGTGACATCCTTTTATATATTTGAACATGGCTATCATATCACCCCTTAACCTCCTCTTCTCCAGGCTAAACATGCCCAGCTCCCTTAGCCGTTCCTCATAAGGCATCGTTTCCAGGCCTTTGACCATTTTGGTTGCCCTCCTCTGGACACGTTCCAGTTTGTCAGTGTCCTTCTTGAACTGTGGTGCCCAGAACTGGACACAGTACTCCAGGTGAGGTCTGACCAGAGCAGAATACAGTGGCACTATTACTTCCCTTGATCTAGATGATATACTCCTAATTGATGAGGCCCAGAATTGCATTGGCTTTTTTAGCTGCCGCGTCACACTGTTGGCTCATGTCAAGTTTGTGGTCAACCAAGACTCCTAGATCCTTTTCACATGTACTGCTCTCAAGCCAGGTTTCATCCATCTTGTATTTGTGCCTCTCATTTTTTTTGCCCAAGTGCAATACTTTACATTTCTCCCTGTTAATCTTGTTTGTTTTTGCCCAGTTCTCTAATCTGTCAAGGTCGTTTTGAAGTGTGATCCTGTCCTCTGGGGTGTTAGCCACCCCTCCCAGTTTGGTGTCATCTGCAAATTTGATCAGGATGCCCTTGAGTCCATCACCCAAGTCGTTGATAAAGATGTTGAATAAGACCGGGCCCAAGACAGAACCCTGTGACACCCCACTAGTCACTCTTCTCCAGGATGAAGAGGAACCATTGATGAGCACCCTTTGGGTTCGGTCAGTCAGCCAGTTACAAATCCACTGAGTGGTAGCATAGTCAAGACCACATTTTACCAGTTTCTTTACAAGAATATCATGGAGCACCTTGTCAAATGCCTTGCTGAAATCAAGGTAGGCTACATCCACTGCGTTCCCTTCATCTACCAGGCTTGTAATTCTGTCAAAAAACGAGATCAGGTTAGTCTGACATGACTTATTTTTCAGAAATCCATGCTGACTATTGGTGATCACAGCATTCCTTTCTAGGTGCTCACAGACTGTTTCCTTAATGATCTGCTCCAGAATCTTCCCTGGTATTGATGTCAGACTGACTGGGCGGTAATTACTTGGGTCCTCTCTTTTCCCCTTTTTGAAAATAGGGACAACATTTGCCCTCCTCCAGTCTGCCGGGACTTCGCCTGTTCTCCAGGAATTCTCAAAGATGACTGCCAGTGGTTCTGAGATCACATCTGCCACTTCTTTTAATACTCTTGGATGCAGTTCATCTGGCCCTGGAGACTTGAATACATCTAAACTAGCCAAGTATTCTTGTACTATCTCCTTAGTTATTCTGGGCTGTGTTTCCTCTGCTGAATCATTTGCTCCAAATTCTTCAGTAGACACGGACAGCTCACAAGAAGTGGGAGGGGGAGAGATAGGCGGTAGTGAGAGGGTTGCTATGCAACCAGAAGAGAAACAGCGTGCTGAGAGTTCTTCTTTGGGGGGGGGGGAATTCCACCCTCCTTCTTCCTGAACCCAGAGTTGAAAGGGTTAAAATGAAACGGAAGTACAAGAGAGGAAGGACTGGAATTTGGCGCCCTTCGTGCTGCGAGAGGGGCAAAGACTCAGAGTAACCTCATTTCAAAGAGTGGCAGGCCAGGAGTTCTGGATGTAATTTATAAATAAGCGTACCATAAAACTGCCAGAGAGTCATTGCTTCATGTCGAGGTTTGCTTGCCTGTCTGAGATCATTACAGACAGGTAGCGTCAGTGGCTAGAAGAGACTTTTACCAGTTGCAACTGGTGTGATAGCTACGACCATTCCTGGACCAGGAAAGCTTGGCCACAGTAGTTCATGCACTGAGTTATTTCAGGACTGGATTATTGGAATATGCTCCATGTGGGGCTTCCTTTGTGCCTGATCCAGAAGCTGCAGTTAGTGCAGAATGCTGTGGCACCATCACTGACGGGAGTGAGACCCTATCAGCAGATAACACTTCTGCTCAGAGACCTACACTGGTTACTGATTTGCTACGGGGCCAAGTTCAAGGTATATAAAACCCTTGGCAGCTTGGGAGCATTCTACTTGCCAGATTGCATTACACTTTATGTACCCCCTTGACCACTTCAATCTGTGGAACGGGCACTCCTACAGGTGCCACGCAATACCAGTTTCTCACCTGAAAGAAATTGATCTTTTAGTGTCTCAGCCCCTACCCTTCGGAACTCTCTGCCCTTGGCATCAGGCAGGAGTATTCCATATACTCTTTTCAGTGCGTCATAAAAATGTTTCTGTTTAGGCAAGCCTGTCCAGACATGAAGAAGGTTGGTGTGTTTTTTAAGCTGGTTTTTAGCTCATCACTGATTTTAATTATTTTTTTCTATTTTAAATAGGTTTTTTTTAAAAAAAAACAACAACAACACCCGATACATTCTTTTCATAAATAGCTTTGAGGTTCAATTACAATTAAGCAGAATATATATCTTGTGAAATAAATAACTTTTATAAAGCCCCATCCCCACAGTAAACTCCTCCCTGCATTTTCTAAATGAAAAAAAGAAAAACTCCAAATGCTTTGGCCTTTCCTTTCAGGGAAAGCATTCCAAACCTCTTGGTTTTGATTGCCCTTTTCTGCAGATCACCAGCAGGTAGTATTGCAGCTAACAGCTCAATAGTGGTTAGGTGATATAAGGGACTGATAGTGTTTTGCCTGATCCCATAAAGCTGCCAGTTCTAACCTAGCAAGTTTTGTCTGCACAGCTTTATTGCTTAGAGGAACTCATGACAGCACTTCCTGTACTGATAATCCCATGGCTTGATATTCCTTAGGCATCCAATCAACGACTTTATCAGCGCCCAGAATACCCAAACAGCTTCCAGGGCATGAACATGTAGCAGGGACAAGTTTATTCTTACTTACTTTTGTACTTCATTTCTACACTAGTTAGTATATTAAAAAGTATGTAAAAATATATCTAATTAGTATATAGAAAACTAAAGCAGTGCCAAGATAGTGCCAGTCCCCTTCACCTGTTTTTCCCCAGGTAGGGAGTTTTTTAAATAAAAACACAACCAATGAATATTCAAAGTAAATGTAAAGGTAAAGGATCCCTGACAGTTAGGTCCAGTCGCAGACAACTCTGGGGTGGCAGCATTCATCTTTCTTTACAGACTGGGGGAGCCGGCGTTTGTCCGCAGACAGTTTTTCTGCATCATGTGGCCAGCATGACTCTGGCGAAGCCAGAGCAGCACACGGAAACGCCGTTTACCTTCCCACCAGAGCAGTACCTATTTACTTGCACTTTTTGGCGTGCTTTCGAAGTGCTAGGTTGGCAGGAGCTGGGACTGAGCAACAGGAGCTCAACCCGTCGTGGGGATTTGAACTGCTGACCTTCTGATCGGCAAGCCCAAGAGTCTCAGTGGTTTAGACCACAGTGCCACCAAAAGAGGCACCCTTCTTCATTTATGCTGTGCAGCAGAAAACACCTTGGGAGAAAACCCAAAGGTACTGCCCCCCAAAAATAAATTGTCAAGACTTTTATGCATTTCTGCAACTAGCAAATAATTAAGTAAAATAAGGGACTATGTGGTCATCTATTCCAAACCTCTGCAATGCAGGAATCTTTTGCTATATAACTTTTTAAACTTTTTTGCTCTATGTCAGCTTCTGCCTATTTTAACCACACACCCAGCATAAGGTTCATATTTTTGTACAGGTCAAGTTGACAGAATAAGTCAATAATAACAAACAGAAGCTAGCAAACTTTGGTAAATTAATCAGAAAGGTGTGTCGGCCCTTCCCCCCCCCCCCCAAGCATCTAAATCAACAGCAAGACTTTCCATCATTCTATCTCTGCATTTGGGTAAGAGAGCCTGAACGAGTTATTTCCATATTTTATTACAGGCCTAGGGTCCTTAAGGTTTGGGTTGCAAAGGCATTTCCTTCACAGCAACAACAGGCGACTTAAGCAACAACAAATGTTACGAAAATAAAGAGTTACATTGATTTCAAAATTACTAATGCTAATTATTAATTACTAAGCCTTCCTGACACAATCAACTGGCAGCAGCACTGAGAAGAGAACAGCCCTGGGAGGTCCATCAGCAACCTTATGCCAAGGGCTGACTCTAAACTGGTGCCGTCCCATCATGCAATCTTTTCCATTTTGGTTCTGCAATAAGAACACCTTTATTTTTCAACAGCTTTCTTTGCCAATGACTTAACTAAGAGGTGTTCATTCTTCTAACACCTTGTTTTGTTTGTTCATTAATTAAAGGTTAACCCCGGGGTTCAGTGCTTTGGCCAAGACTGGATCCTGTCCCAAAGGGCGGAAGCAGAAATAAGAAAGGAAAGGAATTGGTAGAGTCCTTCTCTCAATTCACGGGCCCGGCTCACCACAGGAAACTAACTGGCAGTGGAAAAGAAAGGACCTATTCATACCACAAAAAGTATTACCGTAATTTGTGGAATTCACTGCCACAATATATGGTGATGACCACTAGTTCAGGCTAATTTAAAGAAACGATAGCCAAATTCATGAAGTAAAGCTATTAGGAATGTTATGCAGATAAAGCCTCAGTTTTAAGAAGCATAAATTCTGGATACCACATGTTGTGGATGGATAGAAGTGTGGGGCAGGTAGCATATGAGAAGATCCCTGCTCACCTAGGCCAATCAGATGCCTATGGGAGCCTGCAAGCGGGACCTGGGTCCTCTAGTTCTCTTGCCACTCTTTGCCTCTTCCATTTGTCAGTTACTTCCCACCATACACAACCCTTTACCACTATCACATACCATTCTATGTAATGGAAATGGAAGCAGCTAATTAGCTCTCACAGTATCCTGAGATTCAGAGAAACAGCTAGAACTGAAAGACCAAGGCTGGATCTACACACAGGAAAAAACCCTGCTATAAATAAGTCATAAATTGTTATAACAAAAGAAAGAAAAAACTCTATGTAAAACCACATAGAAAGGTTTTGCATGTTTATAACACATTTAAAACACTGGTGTTTTTTTTACTAATGTAGCTAAGTCCCCATAGAACATGGGCATGCACTGGAACTAAGCAATCACAATATGTGAGACTGCACAATGTATTTGCAGAAGTTAAGCCAGGGGGCGTTAATTGGTAATTTCTCTGTGTTTTTTTACTCACAAGCAAATCTGTAAGCACATCTTCTCTTTAAACCCGCCTTTTAAAATCCCAGAACAAACTTGGATACAGTTGCATTAGGATTATCGATAACGTGTTCAGCCGATTCTTCCCACAAAAGCAATTGCATTAAACTACGCAGTAGTTTTAAGCAGTAAGATGTAAGATTAAACGGCATCAAAAATATTATTTTGATCCATGGGCTTTAATTTCATACAGAACGTTTGCTTAAAACGAAAAACCGGTATGAGTAAAAATAAATCCTCAAATCAGGAGCTCAAATAGTCAAGAGCTATCTTGAATATAAGCAATATTCCAAAATGGTAGATTTTGAGGGTAAAAGTGGATCACATCTGAACATTAATACTGTATTTGGGTCAATTTGTTTCACTGGATCATTGTACTGTTTTTAAATACTAGAAACTGCATTCTTCAAGCTTGGGTTATGAAAACAAAATTATACCTTGAACTATAGGCAGGCAGATGGCTACTTGCTTGCAAAGGTTTACTGGCCACTAGAATTGGCATGGAAACAGCTTTTGCTGAATGCAAACATAACATTATGATGTTATGCATGATGTCACCAACAGTCTAAGCTCTAAGTCCTGCCAATGTGAGAGACAGTTAACAGACCATCTCTGAACATGGTCAAGAGGGATGTTGATAGGTGATGAAAGGGTTTATTTGGGGCCTATATCAAGCTTTGGTGCAGGGAAAGCGTTTTGGACTCATCTGTCAATTGATCTGCCAACCCGTCCCAGGAGTGATGTTTGGAAGTGAGAGCTGGACCACAAAGAAGGCTGATCGCAAAAGAATTGATTCTTTTGAATTATGGTGCTGGAGGAGACTCTTGAAAGTCCCATGGACTGCAAGAAGATCAAACCTATCCATTCTTAAGGAAAGCAGCCCTGAGTGCTCACTGGAAGGACAGATCCTGAAGCTGAGGCTCCAAGACTTTGGCCACCTCATGAGAAGAGAAGACTCCCTGGAAAAGACCCTGATGTTGGGAAAGATTGAGGGCAAAAGGAGAAGGGGACGACAGAGGATGAGATGGTTGGACAGTGTTCTCGAAGCTACTAACATGACTTTGACCAAACTGGAGGAGGCAGTGGAAGACAGGAGTGCCTGGCGTGCTACGGTCCATGGGGTCACGAAGAGTCGGACATGACTACACGACTAAACAACAACAACAAACCCATCAAAAGGCCTTGCTACTTTCCCGTAGCAAAGTCTATTCAGGAAGGCTTCTTCTCAAAGGAAACAAAAGTAGAAACAGCCTCAGCTGCTTTCTATTTATGAAAGGTAAGAGGTCTGTCTTAATGTTGTTGGTACTGAAAAAAGGGCTCACTGGGTATAAATAGGAAGGGAGTGGGGTAACACAGTTGCTAGAGGACAGGAAGTGTCTTGTGTCACCACCCCAAGCTCCTAATCCTCGTGCTCACCCACCAGTGGCCCCCATCCAGATTGGACCATGGTAGCTGAACCCTTTTGGACATATTTTATTTTTGTGCCCCTTCCCCAATAATAAGCACCTCATTTGAGGTGGGAGAAAGCGAGGAAGACGTATTGTGGAAAAGGGCAGCCGTGAACAACACTTGGATAACCCTAGCAGAGGAGATGGCTATAAAAAGGGAATAATGTTTGGTCTGTTCCCTGGGTCCCTATGATTCCTCAGGTGGGATGCCCCATTTGGCCAACCCCCTTAATTCCAGAGGGTTGGTAATGGATATGGACTACTCCAGGGGAAACCACACTACATGGCCTTGGAAAGATATAATCTGGTTTAATTGTACAAATTGTGTTAATTGGCCCCCGCCCAGGGGTGTAGCTAGCTGCTCCAGCACCCAGAGCAGTGGGGGTGGGGCAAGCCTCCTACAGGCACTGCGGTGATCTGCGCATGGGGGTGCAGCGGTGATCCGCGGCATGGGGGCATCGCACAGGGGTGCCGCGCCGATCTGCGCACATTCTAAACCTGGTAATGCCAATTGCCAGCAAGGAAAGTTTTGCATCCATTATGGATTCAGTTGCTCAGCCCTGCTGCCCTGCCTAAGAGGACAACTATTCAGTCCCAGTCTTACTTTAATATTCTAGCACAGCCTTCCGCTCAATCCTAGGGGTACCATTATTTTGGATTTCAGATCTCGTTTCGTTTTTATTTTTAAATGTTTTGATCTTACCTAGGAAGCCCTTCATTGTTAAACAAATAGAATAGATCCCATTTCTGCTATGGGGGGGGGGGGGTTACTGTCATCACTCCCTGTTTGGCAATACCATCCTGGGTGGGACAGTAGCACCCTTAAACGTTATGAATCTGAAGATGTTTGGCTGGGCTGAGATAATAAGACATCATGGGAGAGCAGAGTGGGGAAGAGTTTCTTAAGCAAAGGAGGCACACTATAGCTTCATTATATTTCCCAACTAGGGCTTGCTATATTCACAGACTAAAAGAAGATTTACAGGTGCAAAATGAAGGTTAACTCACAGAGCATGTGTCTGACCTGGTCCGGCATTGTGTTATCACACTGACCAGTCAGAAGGCCACAAGCAGGACATGAGTGGAATAGCTGTATCTCTCACTTGTGACACCCATCACCTGATATTCAGTGGTATACTGTTGAGTGTTCTGATTGTAAGCTTTCGAGAAGCACCTGGCCAGCTCCTAGTGGCACAGAACACTCCTTGTGTGGTGATGCAACATGATTGGTAAACCCCTGCACATCTGCATGAAGTCTGAAGAGGGGGGGGACGCACACCATAAAACATAAAAATATGTACCATGGAATACAGTGGTGCCTCGCAAGACGAAAAGAATCCGTTCCGCGAGTCTCTTCGTCTTGCGGTTTATTCGTCTTGCGAAGCAAGCCCATTAGCGGCTTAGCGCTATTAGCGACTTAGCGGGCTTAGCGGATCAGCTGATAAGCGGCTTAACGGATCAGATGTTAAGCGGCTTAGCGGATCAGCTGATAAGCGGCTTAGCGGATCAGCTGTTAAGCGGCTTAGCGGCTTAGGATCAGCTGATAAGCGGCTTAGCGGCTTGGGGAAAAGGGGGGGAGGAGGAAAAAAACCCCGCCGGAACTCGCAAGACATTTTCGTCTTGCGAAGCAAGCCCATAGGAGATTCGTTTTGCGAAGCACCTCCAAAACGGAAAACCCTTTCGTCTAGCGGGTTTTCCGTCTTGCGAGGCATTCATCTTGCGGGGCACCACTGTAGTAAATGTCTGAAGAATTCTAGATGGTGACAGGCTCATATAATATTTTTAAATGACTGTCTAATATGGGGAAAAGTCTGACCATTCAAGAGGTTTGCTGCTATGTTTAGGCAGGTGGCAATTAATATGGGGAATGGACTGCAAGCCCCGAAATGAAATCTCCTATTGCGATTATGTTTATAAAAGTGCAAGATAAGCACTTACCGGGAAAGAGAAATTATATGGTAGGACTGGCATATTGATGTAGATTACATCATTACCTAGAAATAAATGAAGCACGTGGCCGTCTTGAACACGGCAATGTAGTGTAGCAAGGGGAAGCATTTCCCCACTGCATCTCAATTAGCCCACTGCTATATAATTTATTTCCAAGCAAGCTTCTCAGAAAGTAACATTACATTAAGGCTTCAGTTGCCATAGTGTTGATGGGAGAAAGTCCTAATTGGTGTGTGCATGTGTTAAATCTCTCCCCCATTCTCAGCATCCCTGGGTAGGGCAGAAATCTAACAAAATAACTAAATAAAGCATGCTAACATCCAGCCATTGGTGACCTCTGACCAGCGATGTTGGCAAGCTTCAGAGGTAGGTTGGTGGAAAGAACCTCAGCAAGTGTTTCATGGTTTTGAATTCAGAATCCCTTTGGATTTTGGCTAGGTGTGCAGAAATGCTTGCGGCGTTCCAAGCTACTTCTGTTCCTCCCCTTTCCCTGAAATGAATGGGAGTAGGAATGATGATTTTAGGCCTTAATGAGGCTCAAAGCCTTATGAACAGGGCATTTCCATGGCAAAGGCCCCTTTGTAAGGACCCAGAAGCCCTAGCCAAACATCTATCTTTCATTGGGAACTTTCTTTAGGCTCAGTCGTTTAGCTTCCCTTCTTCCACTCAAACTGCTGCAGGAAGGTAAGTTTCTGAGGAAAGGAAGGGGGCAAATGAGCAACTGGGAAAACTGGGAACAGTGGAAGGCTGGCTGGAAGGCATTTGGAGCAAGACAGGCCTTTCTGAAATATCAGTAAAGAGCTAGAGAAAACATTTCCCCTCAAATTCTCAGTGCCGCAGGGCAAACTCAGAGGGAATGAACATATTATGAATCGAGATGGAGAAAGTTCATTGATTTGTATTTGGGACCTAGGGAATCTGCAGACTGGGGTGTTATCGCAGCAGTATGCAGCAGCAAGCATTTTGTGATGGATTTTGCGTGGATTTGTAATGGATTTATTATTATTATTATTTATTGAATTTCTATACCGCCCTTCATCTGAAGATCACAAGGCAATTTGCAAAATGAAAACACAAAAATGCATAACATAATTTGCACTGGCCTATCTTTCCCTCCCCCTGCTCACATATTACTGACTCCACACCGACCTCCTTGCCCTACTGGGCCAAGAACACAAATTTAATGAAATGCAAACTGCAACAGACAGACTGAGTTTGAGTGACGATAATGTGATCAAAAGGCAAGCAGCTTCAGAACAGCAAACTACACCTCTGCTTTTGAGTACTTATTTTTCTCTTCTTGTTGTTCTGGATGGTTACTTTCAAGTCCCTTAATTGTGTTATATGTATCTGTTTCTGACAGAGTCTAACCAGCTAATTATCCAAACAACCTCAGGTTTCTTTGTTTGCTAATTGAGTCAATCACTTGAAATCCTTGGTATAAGATTGTTGCAAAGAAACAAAGATGTATAGGATGTTTTGTGCATGACATATTCAAAGAAAATCCCCATTCTTTTGGAGTTTGGCCTAATATTCCACAGCTACTTGAAATCTAATTAATCATTCTGATTTTTGTAGAGGAGTCCATTGTTCCAGGTTGTTTTGAAAGTTAATTGAGAAAGGATCTGAAGCTTCTATGATATGTTTGTGTTTTTAATTAATTTATTTTTTTAAAAAAAACCACAGGACTTTGTTTCACTTTTCTGCATTTGTACTTTATACATTTCACCCTTCTGGAAAAGCAAAAGCAAAAAAGCCCCAAATGACAACATGAATGATAAGCACCAAACATTCTGCCAGCTCTTGATTTTGGGAGGCTTTTTAATGCAGGAAGATTTCATAGTGTTCTGAGCTGCAAAGCGCAGCTCACCAAACTCTCAAATGCGTGATTGGGGTAAGCAGATTTCTGACAACCATCTGCTTTGCCATTACTACTTCCTCCTAATCAGACCAGTGCAAATTAAAAAACTGAGGTAAACAGAAGAGTTAAGAAGCTCATTGTGGAGCTGTTAAGTATGGAGTAATGTTTTCAGTGATACTTTGGTGGTAGTTCAGAGAATTGTAGCTGAGTTAGTTCCAAAGAATGACTGGTGCGGAAAGGTAAGGTGCTTAACTTATTTTATATTTTTCTGTTACCACTGGTGCTTTTGTTATCTGCTGATATTGCAGGTGGTGTTATGAGAAGGTGCTATTGCTGGAAAAGCGTTGCACATATCTTGGTATAAATAACTAATATATAACTGCTGTATGCAATCAAAGCTTTAGTCTTAAACCAGTATGCAATCAAAGCTTTAGTCTTAAACCAACCATGGATATTACTGCATTACTACAGATTTACTGTTGACATTTTCTGAACCATGCTTAAGATGCTAGACTAGAGTGACTGCATGCTAACTATGGTCTGCTTAAGTGGGGATATTGAACAGTGTCTGCAAACCCGGTTAGAGTCAACTGTGGTTTGCATCAGTATAGATGTAATGCTGAACCATGGCTAAGAAAGTCAACAACAGAATTTATGCTTAGAACAAGGAGAAGGGAATGAGCAAAGTCCTGGGTCCTGACCTTTTTACCATAGCTAAAAGTACCACTCCCCTCAAAGTTTATGCTTGTGCAAGTTACAAGAATTATACTGATTTTAAATCAGATTTGGCCATTTGCTTACTTTCTTTAGTTTTGGATTTTTAAACAGATGTGTGCCATGAAGGCATTTAGCAAGTGGAGCTCTTCCCCATAATTTCATCACCATACCTGAAGCAGCATCACTTGCAAGAAAAAATGTCTGCAATCCTAGTTTAAAAACTGGTTGAAGTCTATAGCCTCAATTTTAAATTCCCAATTTACAGTTACCAAATCTCATTTTAATTTATCGTTTCCTGTGTTATATATGGGATACTACAACAATTTATTCAGCTGGGTTTGGGTTTTTTTTTGAGATAATTGATCAATTTTAAACTTAGTAAAAAAAAATGAACATTTTGTCTTGAGATTCCTGCATTGCAGTGGTTGGGCTAAATGACACTCTGGGTCCCTTCCAACTCTACAATTCTGTGATTCTATAATTCTGTGCTACTGAGGAGATCCACATATTGGCCTAGTTCAGACATAATGCTCTGCCATGGTTTAGTCACTAAACTTTAGTGTTACCAAACTGAGGTGTGGCGAATGTTGGATTTACACGCTGCTTCTTAGCCTTTGCAATTCTTATGTGCATGTGGGGAGGAGATTGAAAGCTTCCACTTTAAATTTTGAACAAACTGCAGTTTCTCATTATATCCAACCTCGGAAACCTGTGGTTTATGATGCGGTTAGTTATCAAAGCAGGATCTGAACGCAAGATTTGATCCTAGTTCATTTGAACAAATCACATTTAAAATAAACCGTAGTTCCCCAAATTTTTTATATGAGAGGAGACTGTGACTTAGTCAAAAGAGGAAGTAGATGCTTTCCATTTTGTGCTCTCATGCACAAAGGAGGAGGAGAGCGGAGTGGGGAATGAATAAGCCTGAAACTAGCCATGGCTTGTTCTTGGAATGCCAAACCATGGTTTACCATTACAGTGGTACCTTGGGTTAAGTACTTAATTTGTTCCGGAAGTCCGTTCTTAACCTAAAACTGTTCTTAACCTGAAGCAGCGCTTTAGCTAATGGGGCCTTCTGCTACTGCCGCACAGCCGGAGCACGATTTCTGTTCTCATCCTGAAGCAAAATTCTTAACCTTCTCCTCCTGTGAAGAGGCTGCATCCTAATGTTTTAATGTTGTATCTTAATCTTTTAAATTGTATTTTAATCAACTTGTTTTTATTATTGGTTGGGGAGGGTGGGATATAAAAATTATTATTATTATTATTATTATTATTATTATTATTATTAACCTGAGGTACTATTTCTGGGTTAGCGGAGTCTGTAACCTAAAGCGTCCGTAACCTGAAGCGTATGTAACCCGAGGTACCACTGTATGTCTGAATCAAGCCATTATTTGCAGAAGCTAACCTTAAGGGTGTTTTCAATAGAAGAAAGATAAAGCTTGCCTGTTTTGTCAGTTAATGTTGGAGCACGTTGCTCAAATTTAGAGAATTACATGGGCTTTGACAGTGCTGCTTAGTTTATTCATTTAGACTGAGTATTTCCATCTGACATCATTTGTCCATCAGCCTGCACAGCTCAGTTACACACAGTTGCCATCCCAGAATGAGCGCAAGGGTCTCTTACCTGGGTTGCTCCTCATGCTGCTAGTTTTGTGCTGTACCCCAGATTCATTGTGCATGATGCTGCCAACTCAGATGTGCCCTCCTTATTATTAAATGAAGACCCTCATTTTGTAACATTCTGTGCATCTTTGGACTAACCGGCCAGAAGCAGCATGCAAAAGAGATGAACTGTCAAAGCAAACGGGCTCTTAAATGAATGGATATAGTTTTTATGAACCTGTGTCAATGAATAAAAACACAGCACAAGAGAGAAACAAAAAAATATTTTTTAGGCAGTATCAGCAGAATGGCCTAAAAGGAGTGGGTTGTTTTTGGTTTTTTCCCCATTTCATCAAAGTTTTTAATGCCATGTCAGCAAATGTTGAGTCTTACAGAAGTTATGCCAAAAACTGCTACAGCATGAAAAATTAATGGGCTGTTTGTAAAACTGGCCAGTAAAGTGAGAGGGGAAAAACTCTTACCATATGCCAATGGAGATAGTACACAGGTTACTCCCTGTGGCGCTGTAGCATACCAATTCGGATGATCCGCAGTGGATTTGAAAGTAAATGGAAAAGCATTTCCAGTCCATAATTAACTGAAGTCAAATGACCATAAGTGCTGATTTGCACAAGTTCAAAATATATTTTTTTAATGTTGGTTATTACAGCCTCGAAAAGTAGGCATGGTTGCTACCTCCTGAGAAACCCTAATGCCTCCTCCAAGACTCGTGTAGCAAACTCATGCAGGAAGCAAGAGTAGCTAAATATGCATATTTTCAAATCTTCCTATGACATGCTGTGCATCATGCTGTTATATACTGCAAGTTAGCAAGAAGACTTATCACACCGGTGGATGGGTGGAGGGGGGAAGAAAATTAAACCGTGGCACTTCTAGAAGCTAAGGAAAAAGAGTTTTAATAATCAATATGCATACATTTTGTGTGTAAAGAAATGGCTTCAGGACACCTCTCTAACAATTTAGAATGATGAATTCTCTTTCCACAAGGGCTCACCTAACTGTGTCTTGTGGCCATCAGGAGAAGACTTGAAATGTGGCCTGTGGCTATCAGCACCAGGATGTTGACCATTGCAGCTCTTACAGTGGTACCTTAGGTTATATACGCTTCAGGTTACATACGCTTCAGGTTACAGACTCTGCTAACCCAGAAATAGTGTTTCAGGTTAAGAACTTTGCTTCAGGATGAGAACAGAAATCGTGCTCCGGCGGCGCGGCAGCAGCAGGAGGCCCCATTAGCTAAAGTGGTGCTTCAGGTTAAGAACAGTTTCAGGTTAAATACGGACCTCCGGAACGAATTGAGTGCTTAACCTGAGGTACCACTGTACTTTGTTTATCTCCTGCAAAGGGAGCTCTATGAAGATAACTGGGGATTCAAGGTTTTAGAAGGCAGAGTTACGATACGATACTCCCTTACAGGAACGTTTTTATTAGTTGGTCTGATATAACCACAGATGCTTTCATTAGCATTGGCCGGGTTCTTTCTTTCCTTGCTGTTTAAGCTGTTATTTTTGATCAAATGTTTATCCTTAACTGGATTGTAAGCTTTCATCACTGCAAGTTTTAACCTGGAAAGCAGGTTGGTTTCAAAGGTAGGAAATAGAGCCGTGTACAATTGACCTTTTGTAATTTTTTTGCTCTATTTTGCAATGAGAGAAGCGAGCTAGGGGAATTTCCCTGAAATTCTGCAGACGTTTCTTAGGGGTTGGACTTACCATTAGTAGTGCCAATGGTACAGCTTCTGTAACTTTCCATAATGGGGTGTGGTGTTGTTGCTGCTGCTGCTGCAAGTGGAAACAGGAGAAGATATGTTGGTTGTGTGGTTACCATTTGCTGTGCAATTTTATGTACAAAAAGATGGCTGCCCTCTGTTGTTACTGATAGTCTTCTTAGTATTCTTAGGAGCCCATTGTGGTATCCAGTGTTAAAAACTGAGATCTGAAAGCTAGGAGCTAAATGGCACCTTAAACCAAGGGAAAGTCCCGGTGCACTTTTTAAATAACAATACAAAGCTGAAAAGGAATGAACTGCAGCTTAAATCTTATGTTCATTTTCCACATGGTCTAGGCCCCCCTCCCCGAAGGAAGGTGAGGACAGGTGACCTCACCTAGGCCCGAAGTCACCCCCCCCCCCCCAAGCAGGCTCAAAGCTTCTCAAAAGCTTTTCAAAATCATTTTCTCAGCAGCTAAGCATCAGAAACATTCCGCTTGCTGTAACTAAAAAGATTGCAACAAGGTAGAGAACAGAGCCCATTGTCTTCTCAGGCCTTTCTCAGAACCACATTGCAACTTGCTTTCTCTCCGGGAACCATGCCAAAGCCAAGAATGAAACAACGGGAACACTCTGAAAACCCCCTCACCCCCTTTCCTGCCAAGAGTCCAATAGTCCCAAGACAGCTTTCTGTACATGCTCAGAGGACTCCTGAGGGAGGAGAAAGGGGGAGGGAACTGGAAGGGGTATATATGCTTGTGCACATGATTGTGAACTTCGTGCATGCTTTTTGTGACTTATCACACTTGCTCCTTCTACCAGTTCATGGATGGTAGAAATAAAACGCCTTTTCTCCGAAACTATTCCTTGAGTGTCTGTTGACTCCCATTTTCCCTTTCCCGGGCGCAATATTTTTCCCACCCGAGGGCAAAGCCTCATAAGGCTACATTTCCAATAGTCTTAAGAGGGTCTCTTATGCAGTCTTCAGAGGGTAACTGGAAGAGGGGAGGCAGAAAAAGGTCCTACTTTCCTTCCACTCTGCAAAATGCGCCTAGAACAATGGGAGTTTTGAACGCTGGTGGTAACCCAGTGAGAAAGTTCTGGTGCCTTGGCTTTATGTGACGCACAGGTTAATTCAGGGGTCAGCAACCTTTTTCAGCTGTGGGCCAGTCCACCGTCCCTCAGACCACATGGTGGGCTGGACTATATATATATATATATTTTGGGGGGAATGAACTAATTCCTATGCCCCACAAATAACCCAAAGATGCATTTCAAATAAAAGCACACATTCTACTCATGTAAAAACACCAGGCAGGCCCCACAAAAAACCTAGAGATGCATTTTGAATAAAAGGACACATTCTACTCATGTAAAAACACGCTGATTCCCAGACCGTCCACAGGCCTGACTGAGCAGGCAACTGGGCCGGATCCAGCCCCTGGGCCTTAGTTTGCCTACCCCTGGGTTAAATTAATAATACAGAGTCTTCTTTAGTAAAAGAATAAAAGCTTTACTGTGTTAAAATAAATTTGTTTGCAAATAACAGCATAGTGAACAGAAGATTAAACTAGCTTCAGAGCATACAGAGTGTTACTGAGTCACAGAGTCTCCATTGAGCACAAGCTCCACCACAAACACATACTCAGAGTCTTCCTGCAAGCAGATACAGTGGTGCCCCGCAAGACGAACGCCTCGCAAGACGGAAAACCCGCTAGACGAAAGGGTTTTCCGTTTTGGAGGCGCTTCGCAAAACGAATTGCCCTATGGGGTTGCTTCGCAAGACGAAAAAATCTTGCGCGTCCCCGCGGGTTTTTTCCGCTCCCCCCCTTTTCCTAAGCCGCCTATCAGCTGTTCCGCTGAAAAACCCGCTTAACAGCTGATCACGGAAAGCCGCTAGACCGCTGTAGCGCTAATCAATGGGCTTGCTTCGCAAGACGAAAAAATCGCTAGACGACGAGAATCGCGGAACGGATTCTTTTCGTCTTGCGAGGCACCACTGTACAATACTTATACAGAGAATGAATCATCAAGATGATTCAGCATGCTAAATGATTCTGCAGCTTTTCAGCATTTCACAACATTTCTAGACTCCTTTGCTGCTTCCCTTACAGCTTCGGCTCCCAAATACCTTTGTCACATGACATTATGATCTGGGACCCAGGTAGACGTTGGGGCCCAGGAAGTATGTGAGAGCCCACAGCACCCATAAACCTAGCTTTTTATCCTCCATCTCTTCTCTTGTTTTTCATTTAAGAGCTTGAACTGCCAGTTTGCTAATTAAACCTTGAATAGAACCAGAAGCAGGTGTGTTAGTCGGGAAATGTTTCTATATTAGTTTTACACACTTAGTGTAATGCTCGTTAGGTCCCACAGCCTCCCTGCACCCCCCACCTGTGAGATGAATATGCATTTTTTTGTCTTTTTTGCTGACAAGTTGGGCCTCTCCTACCAGCTCCACATAGCAGAAGCGCAACTGGTCTTCACAACTTCAAAGTTGTGCATTCTCCTGATGCAGACAAGTCTTCATGCAGCAGATAGCGGAAAAGCAAGGTTTGGCACGAGGTGGAAGAATCGCGAATTTATGCTTTTACCTGTTGCCGTAGTAATTTAGGATCAGGCTGTTCTGACCAATTAAATTAGTTTTAGGGGCTCACAAGCTGCCCACACATTCAGTTATCCAATCCTATTGCTGAAAGGGAGTGTTCACGAGCTAATCACATAAAGAGGATATTACAAAGTACCTTGCAGTTTGTATTTGGGGTCTTGGATTTGGAAAATTCCTCTGGATCATCCATTCTTACTGCAATCTGCAATAAATTTGAACTCTTTCCACAACGCCACTGCCTTTATTTGGCTAAAGGGGACTGGGATATTTCCAGACCCTAATAATAATAATAATAATAATAATAATAATAATAATAATAATAATAATAATAATTTATTATTTATACCCTGCCCATCTGGTTGAGTTTCCCCAGCCACTCTGGGCGGCTCCCAATCGAGTGTTAAAAACGATACAGCATAAAATATTAAAAACTTCCCAGAAAAGGGCTGCCTTCAGATGTCTTTTAAAAATAGGATAGCTGCTTATTTCCTTGACATCTGATGGGAGGGTGTTCCACAGGGTGGGCACCACTACTGAGATGGCCCTCTGTCTGGTTCCCGGTGACCTCACTTCTCGCAATGAGGGAACTGCCAGAAGGCCCTTGGAGCTGGACCTCAGTGTCCGGGCTGAACGATGGGGGTGGAGAGGCTCCTTCAGGTATACAGGACCGAGGCCGTTTAGGGCTTTCAAGGTCAGCAACAACACTTTGAATTGTGCTCGGAAACGAACTGGGAGCCAATGCAGATCTCTCAGGACCAGTGTTATGTGGTCCTGGCAGCCACTCACAGTCACCAGTCTAGCTGCTGCATTCTGGATTAGTTGCAGTTCCCGGGTCACCTTCAAAGGTAGCCCCACGTAGAGCGTATTGCAGCAGTCCAAGCGGGAGATAACCAGAGCATGCACCACTCTGGCGAGACAGTCTGCGGGCAGGTAGGGCCTTAGCCTGCGAATCAAATGGAGCTGGTAGACAGCTGCCCTGGATACAGATTTGACCTGCACCTCCATGGACAGCTGCGAGTCCAAAATGACTCCCAGGCTGCACACCTGGACCTTCAGGGGCACAGTTACCGCATTCAAGACCAGGGAATCCCCCACACCCATCCGCTCCCTGTCCCCCAAGAACAGTACTTCTGTCTTGTCAGGATTCAACCTCAATCTGTTAGCTGCCATCCATCCTCCAACCGCCTCCAGACACTCACACAGGACCTTCACCGCCTTCACTTTGTAGGGCAACCGTTGGGTGAGAGGGGCAGAGCGGGGAAATCCTTGATGCCAATTGGTACATTCCTGAGGGGGGGTCTGAGGAGGGGCTTGGTCCCTATTTAAGGGACAAGCTGACTTCCCTCCAGCCACACCAGGGGGCTCAGCCCTATATCTCAGGTAGAGAAGGGACTTCAGGAATGGCTGTATTTTTCTCGCTTTTCTCCCCTGCAATAACAAAACATTTCTGCTTCTGATCTTAATCTTGTTTAGCCTTCTCCATCCCCATGTGCGCACTATTTTCAGGAAAGGCAGGCTTAGTTCCTTTGGGAATGGGTAATTAAGAAAAGGGCAGGAATGTGTACCGGGATTCATTGCTTGGATGTTTGTTTATTGCCCGGAGCACCAAATTCGGCTGTTAAATTTTGCCTGCCTGGGTGATTATACCAGGTTGCACTTACTTGCATTGGCCTTATGATGCCATGGCAGGGCTTATTGTATCATATGTATCATATGTATCATAGTATTTTAATATTCTTTTGGAAGCCGCCCAGAGTGGCTGGGGAAACCCAGCCAGATGGGCGGGGTATAAATAATAAATTATTATTATTATTATTATTATTATTATTATTATTATTATTATTATTATTATTATTATTCACCCACACCATGGGGTTCATGTGACTAGGAACTGAGGGCAAACTTGGCTGTATGGCCATCATTTTTGAAGAATTTCCATGGCATCTCTTCCTGGAGAACCAAACTTTTGTTGGAAGCAGAGCCACAGACATGTTGCGAGGCCGTTGGGTCATATGGCTTTGGCATCATATTTGAGGACAGTTGGTGCATGCAATTTGGTTCAATCAGATTTGAACCAAAGAGGACATGAGAGTGCAACTCGGCAATGCTTTGGATGTGCAATGCAGAAAGAGCTCCCTGGTTTTCCTTTTAAATTTTGAAACGAGATTGTCTTGTGTATTATGCTCTGTGGTTTGTAAAATAAATGGCATTTGTAAAAAAACAGAACTCTTCTTAGGCTTGATAGGATGCAGCCATATGTCTCGTTTGCCTGGGGAATTTTCTCCTTGAGATTCCCCCTCCCCCCTTTAATTTGGTAGGAAGCAGAACATCATAAAGAAGAAATATAAACATGCTGTAATTAAGACATGTGAAACATCCTTGGCTACTTAGCAGTCTACATTCTCATGGCACTCTTAATCTGACTAACTCGCAAGTGGTATTAAGCAAAATCACAGCAGATTCCACTCAGTGATTTTCCCCCTCTGAATTCTTTGCAGGAAGCAATAGTGGTAGAGGAGATTTAGAAGTTGGCTCTGCACCTCAGTTTCTCTGATTCCCTCCTGCTCCGGCCGCCATTCTGGTTAGATTTATCTCCACTGCTCCAAAAAGGAGGATCCTTCTAAACTTTTAGCTAAGGTGATTGTTGCTGCTACTAGCCACCAGCTGCTTCTTGATCAGTCTTAGGGTTGTGGTTATGTTTCGCCTAAAGATTTCAGGCTATTTTGGAGTCCCTGGTTCAGGGGAAATATGCCCATTTTGAGGAATGCAAAAATCGGATTGATCAGAGTAGCAGAATTTCATGGAGCCGGCACATGGCCCAAGCATAGAGAGGTGGAAAAAGGCTTTATTTGGCCTTTGGAGATCCAGATGCTCCTAGCTGAGGCTGCAACTCCATCATCATAAGGGAAGATGTAGAAGTAAATTGAAGATCATTCTGGGTAATATTTTTTCACCTATAGTTCAGATCTTGTGAGAGTTGCTGGAGCCAATAAAAAAAAATAGCAGCATTAAAGCAGAACAGGCAACATTCTGAATAGTTAGCTGCTGCCCCTAGCACTCTTTATGTGTCTGTCTGTGTGGTTAAAATAGGACATCTAGTTTGACAAACTTAGGGATTATGTGACATGTTCCCTCCAAAAATAAGTCAAGTATTATTTGTGCGTGGGCAGGAAAGAGGGACAGTTGGTGGGAGGGGCAAAACACCATAGTAATCTCAGAACCTGCTCCCAGGGACTGCAGGAGCAGGGGCTGCTGGTAGGATTTATAGGCCCAAAATATATGTACATAAATATAATGACTACTTCACAAGTACCCTAGAGAACTTTCTGTAAATTTTCCTTCTGAATTTTTTTTGTTACTGCATTTTCAAAATTACATATACATATGTATAAATCTTCTTCCACTCCCTGTTAATTATATATACTATATTCTTACTTACATACATTGAATTTTCCCTTTCAAAGTACAATGACAGTCACCAAAGAACATTTCCCACCATAAATTTCTTTTTCTCCAAGTTGACTTCCCCACCTCCTTACGGCTTCTTCATACTCACTTTTCTCCAAACTGTGTTATTTTACACTTTATTTATTGTCATTAAAAAGAATGATTCTTCCCTGACTACTTTATCCCTTTGTGAAATTTGTTTTCAGCACCTCTTAATATTTTTCCTCCCCATTAGACAACATGCTTGCGTAAATATCTTTCAAAACAATCCCATTCCTCTTTATATCTTTGGCTTGATTGATCCCTTTTTGCCTCTGCCATCATAGCTAATTCCATATATTCACACACTTTGTTTTGCCACTCTTCCTTAGTTGGCATTATCTCCCCTTTCCAGTTTTTTGCTATTAATATTCTGGCTGCTGCTGTCATGTAAAGGAACACCCTTTTTTTATCTGTTGAGATATTTACAGTCATAATGCCCAATAGGAAAGCTTCTGGTTTTTTACTAAATGTTTGCCCAAACATTTTTTTTTTATTTCATCATATCCCATATTGCGTCCTACACACAAGTAGGAATCCGGCAGAGACACATGCCCGACTGGCATGTTCTCTCCCTCTTGGTCGGTCAGAGCTTCAAAAGCTTTCTCCAGCCCGAACATCACAGCGACTGATACCACTTCAGGATTCTGCAGAGTGTTGGCAGTTCGCGTGACAGACTCAGTAGCGCAGCATTTCACTAAACTACTTTATTTACACATATAATACACTCAGAGCATTCTGACTTAACTCCTTCCCCTTTCTCATCAGACAGCAAAGAGAAAGAAACAAAGGACAATAGTCTACATCACGGAAACACAGTAATAAAAACATCCTGTCTCCATCACTTCCCATTATGTGGAATGAAAAAATACACTGTCATGTGATAAAAACAATCCCATGACCGCAAACACTGGGCAAGAGTCCTAACATACACCACGTATGGAATAGGGTTCCCTCCCCTTGGTTGCATCTCCAACATGTGTTTGTATGTCTTACAATTTTTACTAGGTGTCACATACCACCTATAAACCATTTTCAAGCCATTTTCCTTTAATGAATAGTATGCTGTGAATTGTAAATCTTTTTTCCATAATCTTTCCCAGTCTTCCATTTGAATAAGGTGTCACCCTTCCTTCTGAAATGTTTTAGAAAAGATGGTGAGCTATTTCCACTTGTTGTATTAAATGATGGACTGTGGCAGAAATGCAAGGTGATTTAAGCAGTGTAGCACTTCTCCAAAACTGCAAACATTCTGTTATGGGGAAAGAATGGTTGAGCCTCGTAGATATTCTCCTTTCAGATGTGAATTTGAAAGAAAACAAATTCTTCGGGGAGAGAATTCAATATTTTTCAATGGAATATGACAGATAATTGAAGCTTCAAAGCAAATATCTCTTTATAAAACAAAGGATTGCATCTAATAGTTGTGCAAGTGGAGGGAAACTCAACCAACTCCTCTGGAGACCACCATACTGCCCAAAAAAACCCTTTCCAGGGGTTTAATGGGTCCCCTGACTCACTTCTGTGTTGTATGGCGCTGCAGTGGGATCAGAGCCGACCTGCCCATGAGGTGGGGTGAAGCAGCCACCTTGAGTGACGAAAGACCCCAAGGTAGTGCCCCTGTGGGTACCCCACAACCCTCCACCACCCACAGAGAAGCACTGCTGGTACTGGTGCCAGTTTCTGATGAGATCTCACCAGTCTCACTTAAATCTCACAAGACCTTATGAAGCATGCAAGATTTTGTGAGATTTTGGTGAGACCTCACCAGAACTGATGGTTGCTTTGCACTGCCGCCACACAACCTAGTTAAGGGATGCTTTGATGTGGGTGGCACAGCAGCACTTACTGTTTCCTCTCAAGCAGTGAAATGGGACACACCACCCTTGAGTGTGATTGTCCAAAACTAGGAAGAGCAATCTTATGCTATAATAGTAATATAATAATAATAATAATTTATTTTTATTCTTTTAATTTTGAAACTTAACATATATACACAATAACCAAACTTCCCAATGATTCCCTCACATAAAATATAATATCTAAATTACAACAGCTGCAAATTTATACACTTAATTATAAAACCCACCACCCACCCTCTACTTCCCTCCATAGCAATTTGACTTTATATTTCTTTCTACCTTTTTCCTGTTTCATTCTATAATCAATTATTTTTGTTAAATTCTGATTTTTCCTTCTTTCATTACTGGTTTTGTTATTGCTTACATTTTTTATTCTTAGCCTATTAACATGTCATTTTTAGAACAATATTTTGACATATAATCTTCGAAATACTTCCACTCCATTCTTAACTTTTGATTTGATTGATATCTTATATATAATAATAATTTATTCTTTCTACCCCACCCATCTGGCTGGGTTTCTCTAGCCACTCTGGGCGGCTTCCAACAGAAGATTAAAAATACATCAAAATATCAGTCATTTAAAATTTCCCTAAAGAGGGCTGCCTTCAGATGTCTTCTAAATGTCATATACAGTCATACCGCATGTTACGGACGCTTCAGGTTACGTGTTTTCGGGTTGCGGACCGCGGGAAACCCGGAAGTACTGGAACGGGTTACTTCCTGGTTTCGCTGCTCACGCATGCGCAGAAGTGCCAAATCGTGCAGACGTGGCACTTCAGGATGCAAACGCTGTGGGTTGCGGACATGCCTCCATCATGGATTACGTCTGCAACCCAAGGTTCCACTGTAGTTGTTTATCTACTTGACATCTGAAGGGAGGGTGTTCCACTTCAGCAAGTGTTACTCAAGCAAGTGCAGCCCACAGCCCATCTGCTGCTCAGTATTAAAGAATTATCCGTTCCAGGAGCAACCTCGAGATTCTTTAAAAGTATGTTAATTAATGCTGTATAACAGAAGAAACAGAAGGAAGTGTTTTTAAGGCAGCACACAACTGAACAGAGGTGTATTCCCCATTGCCGGGGAAAAGCTAGCGCTATAAATGAATTTGGAAAATGATTAGACACAACTTACAGAGGTTACATCCATCTGTTAACCAGTATGGAATCTGGGAGAACCTCATGTGCATGAACTCTTAGTGCCAATTGTTTTGTATAGATGCTGCTGTTTCTATGTTAAACCCAAACAATACCCCCCCCAAAAAAGTGTAGCCATATAACTTCAGTGAACCAACATTTATAGGCGTAAGGAAAAAAGACTCTACGAAAAACTCATGATGACACACAAAGAGATGACCAATGTGGTACTGTAACTCATGGGGCAGTGCCACTGTAAGGCTACGTGAGATGCAGCAAGGGAAGAACCCATGCATTGACAGGTATGATTGACAGGTGACATCTGATGACCTAAGTGACAAGTGGGTGTGGTTTGTCAGAAAGGCCTTGCTGGCCTTTTGAAGGAGTTCCCCCATAATAATAATAATAATTTATTATTTATACCCCGCCCATCTGGCTGGGCTTCCCCAGGCACTCTGGGCGGCTTCCAAAAGAATATTAAAATACTATAATACATCAAACATTAAAAGCTTCCCGAAACAGGGCTGCCTTCAGATGTCTTCTAAAAGCCTGGTAGTTGTTGTTCTCTTTGACATCTGGTGGGAGGGCGTTCCACAGGGAGGGCGCCACTACTGAGACGCCTCTGCCTGGTTCCCTGTAACCTCGCTTCTCACAGTGAGGGAACCGCCAGAAGGCCCTTGGAGCTGGACCTCAGTGTCCGGGCTGAACGATGGTGGTGGAGACGCTCCTTCAGGTATACTGGGCCAAGGCCGTTCAGGGCTTTAAAGGTCAGCACCAACACTTTGAATTGTGCTTGGAAACGTACTGGTAATGCTAGCAGAATTTCCATTTGTACAAGAACTCTCCACCTCTCTTTCTCAGTTCAGCAGTTCCCACTGCTCCAGATGGTCCCCTAAAGATGAAAAGACTGGTTGTGTGACCTGCCTTATGCTCATGCTACCATTGGATCTAATGTCTGAAGCTCCACTGGTCCATCAGGATTTTTTAAAAAAATCAAAATATCCTTGGAATAATGCCTTTATTAGGACCAACCAGAAAATGACAAAAGAATTAGCAATCTTTGTAGGACTTTTCTTCAGACATTAAGCAATGAGTGTGTGTGTGTGTGTGTGTGAGAGAGAGAGAGAGAGAGAGAGAGAGAGAGAGAGAGAATATGTCACACCCTCATTCTTTTAACGTCATCTCTATACCAAATCAAAAGCAATTTATGCACCCCTTACATTTACATCCAGAAATAATTCAAAAACAATAGCCGCTTTAAGTGTGACTAACGAAAAAAAGCCATGATAAAATAAGTGATTCTCTGACTGACTTAACCCAGTCATAGTTGAAGTGCAAATCACATAGGAGCACTGAATTGTTCAGAGGTGGAATGCCTTCAGACATCAGATGCTGGGACAAAGATCAGGGAGAGTTCATTGCCACCTCTGGGAAAAGAAGGCTGGACTAGATGAAACATTTGTTTAATCCACCAGGGCTCCCGCGTTCGTAGGCTGGCGTGCATCCAGAATATGGATTCCTTAACATCACATCATAACCTCTGCAAGTAGGCTGAGAAATAGTATGATGAAATGAAGAACAGTTTTGCTGGGTATTCAGCACTGACCATATTCCCACTAAGCCACCTCTTGACATTCTTCAGGACAGCAAGACCATGAATTGTTGATTTCAGGTCGGAAATAGTTGGGATTTCCCACAGCTCTTTTTTTTGCATTTCCGCTATAAACAATATAGATATTGATGCTAATTTATTCCTTTGATCTTCAGAACAATGCTTTGTAGACTAGCCCCGGAGGGAAATTGGTCATATATGCAAATTCCCTGAAGGATTGTTATGCATTTGCTTTGCATTCTTTTACTTGCTAATTAGTTAACATCTTTGTCCTATAACATAGTTTTGATCTATATTTGACATTAGAGATGTATGATATTTGGATTTTAATTAAACAATGCCATTTATATTGTCTCTCAAACTATCTTCAATGAGTTACCAACAGAAACAATGAATCTTGGACATTGTCATACCATCTATCATCTATCCATCCATCCACCCACATACGCCTTTTCTGCAGTCCTCGGAATGAAACATCATCTTATAAATTACGTCCAGCAACTTATGTGAATTTGCTGAATAAGGCTTGAACAACTTGTGATCCATGCTAAATTTTGGCCATCTGCCCATTTATCGTTTCCTGCCAAGTTCTTAATACCAACCACCACAACACACACACATTGTTCTTGCAGTTCTAGAAAGGCAGTCAAAATGTTAAGGTTTATCAGTTCTAACCCTGATTACCACACTCTAATAATCCTAAAAAGGGCGTTTGGAAAGGCTCCGCTGTGTTTACTTTTTGGTGTTAGCTTTTATGCTGTACACATCTCTCCTATTTCTTTGTTGAAACTTGTTTTTGGTTGTTGTTGTTTTTAAATAAAAGGACTACAACCCCACAGTGTTCCTCCATCTCTCCTTACTCAAACTTTTGCTGTTGTTTAAAATTGCCATTTTCCTCTCATTGTCTCCCCACCGCTGCTTTGCTCAAACTTCTGCCATTGTTTGGAACAGCCACTTAGGCTGCCCCTCGTGAGGCAGTTAAAGGATGCGAAGTCGATTTGAGTGAGACCGTGGATGACATTGTTTGGAATTAAAATTGGTACACTAAGCTGCTTTTCTCTGTATTGGTCAATATATGAGATAATTCCACTGAAATCATCCATAGAAGGTGCTATACAGTGGTACCTCTGGTTAAGAACTTAATTTGTTCTGGAGGTCCATTCTTAACCTAAGGTACCACTTTAGCTAATGGGGCCTCCTGCTGCCACTGCACGATTTCTGTTCTCATACTGAAGCAAAGTTCTTAACCCGAGGTACTATTTCCGGGTTAGCGGAGTCTGTAACCTGAAGCGTATGTAACCCGAGGTACCACTGTACACTGGTGTGAATAGCATATGTTCATAATACCATTAATCAGACTTGTTGGAGAATATGTGATGCTGTTGGCACATATTACCCACATGCGGTGGGTTTCCCCCCATGTTGCTACCGGTACTTTCTGAGCACAAAATCTTAAGGAAATTGGAATCATTATTGGCTGTTCAGCAGTCCTAGACACCAAATTGTTTCTTGTTTTTTGTAGCACGGCCCTCCTCTGTCAAAATACTATTTCTGTATGCGTCTTCTGTTGTTTCCTGGAACTTCTGTATGCATCTTTTAAGAATGCAAGTAAAGAAAAGATTAGTAAAATGTATATTTGATCCTAGATCAGTCTGTACCAAAGTTTTATCTCCATGGAATTGCTCTGAATCATGCTTCCTTTCTACATTGACATGTTCAGATCCTCCTTGTAGTTATCTATAGACAATATGTTCAGCATCATGTAAGTCATCATTGGCTACAAGCAGATATTTTGTAATCCTTTCAACAGCAGAGGTGCAAACCTCCTACTAGCCAGCATTTCAAAACACTTTGAATGGTAGTATTGAAGGTATAATCAGTGCAATTCACATTATCTCCAGCCCCTGTATTTTTTTTTGTCACCTATAATAATACTTCTTCACAAGCGAATTCAAAATATTTGGTTTGATCTTCCCTACCAGCTTGCTAACAGGAACACCATGAAATGTTTTAGAAGCTAAACAAAACCCTCATTCAGAGCTTAGTAAGTTTAATGATCTAGAAACAGGAAAAGCAGAAACAGTGATGAAGGCAAAGAGAATCGTACAACTCATATCTGTGAGGACAGAATCAAGGCTTTCATTATTATTTTTGTTAAAAGGTAAAGGTAAATTTTGGCCATCTGACCATTTATCGTTTCCTGCCAAGTTCTTAATACCAACCACCACAACACACACACACACATTGTTCTTGCAGTTCTAGAAAGGCAGTCAAAATGTTAAGGTTTATCAGTTCTAACCCTGACTACCATACTCTAATAATCTTAAGAAGGGCGTTTGGAAAGGCTCTGCTGTGTTTACTTTTTGGTGTTAGCTTTTATGTTGAACACATCTCTCCAATTTCTTTGTTGAAACTTGGTTTTGGTTGTTGTTGTTTTTTAATAAAAGACAACAACCGCACAGTGTTCCTCCATCTCTCCTGACCATTAGGTCCAGTCGTGACCGACTCTGGGGTTGCGGCACTCATCTCGTTTTATTGGCCGAGGGAGCCGGCGTACAGCTTCCAGGTAATGTGGCCAGCATGACTAAGCCACTTCTGGCGAACCAGAGCAGCACACGGAAATGCTGTTTACGTTCCCGCTGGAGTGGTACCTATTTATCTACTTGCACTTTGATGTGCTTTCAAACTGCTAGGTTGGCAGGAGCAGGGACTGAGCAACGGGAGCTCACCCCGTCGCGGGGATTCATACTGCCGACCTTCTGATCAGCAAGTCCTAGGCTCTGTGGTTTACCCCACAGCGCCACCCGCGTAATTTGCCTAATTTGGTGTGCTTCTATAGGGTAGGCTTATACATCTGTCTAGTCCTCCTATATTACTCGGACAGGGTGAGAGGGAGATGTACCACCAGAAAGCTAAGTGCAGGCTTCCTCAGCCTCTGCCCTCCAGATGTTTTTGGCCTACAACTCCCATGATCCCTAGCTAGCAGGACCAGTGGTCAGGGATGATGGAAATTGTAGTCTCAAAACATCTGGAGGGCCGAGGTTGAGGAAGCCTGGCTTAGTGTGAAGTGAATGTAATGGGCTATGTTTGGAAAGTTTGTGAACTTTGCTGTGATGGTTGGCTTGGAAGCTGGACTCCATAAGCTGAGGATCTCCATGTTCTTTTTGACAGACATTGTGATCTTTGAATTTTAGCCTAGCTCAAAGAGAGGACTACTGCAAGAGATGTCGTAGCCTGGATCGGAAGGAGATGCAGGCCTGATCTGGCCAGGGAGCCACTGCTTCTCCGTCTGGGAATGAAACATTCAGCTCTGGAAGACAGAGCAAGATCGACCCTCAAGCCTTCCTGTTCTGTCTCAAGCCTCTGTCCCCTTTGCTGTTCTGCTGGGGACTGTGGCAAAAGGGGGCCGGTTGGGGGAAGCTTTGGAACATGGGAAAAGGTATTGCAGTCCTGAAGCTGGCATGTAACATTATTTCCCTCCAGCTGCTTTTTGAAATATGGCAAACCTTGAATTCTCCGCCTTGAATTCTCCCCTTATGGAGTAACTGACACAACTTTGGCTGGATCATGGCTATTCTGCTTCTTTCTGTGGCATGTTTCCCATTTCTAAAGGGGACTCCTTGCTTGCTTGCTTTCTGAAAGCTTCTCAAAGCTGGATCTCTCACCCATTGCTGACAGCTATGATGGCCTCATCCATACTGCTTGGTGAAGATGTACAGTGGTACCTTGGTACTCAAACGCCTTGATTCCCAAGCGCCAAAAACCCGGAAGAGTGTGTTCCGTTTTTCAAACGTTTTTCAGAAGCTGAACATCCAATGCGGTTGTCGGCTATTGTTTCTGGGGCGCCTGCACCAATCAGAAGCTGTGCCTTGGTTTTCAAACATTTCGGAAGACAAACAGACTTCTGGAATGGATTAAGCTTGGCACGTTTTTGCTATTTATTTTGCATTTTTGTTTTTGAGGCTTTTTAGATTCATTTGTTTTTGTGACTCTGTTGAACCCAGTTCAGCTACTGATAGATTGATTGTGTGACTGCAGAAATGGATAAAAGCCCCCCCCCCCATCCAAACAATGACTATCATCAGTGCAGGTAAGATTTTTTTATTATTATTATCATCTACAATATTTATAGTACATTACTTTGATTAGTGCTTTCATTTTATAGATCAATTGTCTTGTTAGATAGTAAAATAGATGTTAAATTGCTGTTTTAGGGGTTGGTTTTAAAAGTCTGGAACGGATTAATCCGTTTTGCATTACTTTCTATGGGAAAGCATGCCTTGGTTTTGGAACACTTTGGTTTTAGAACGGACTTCTGGAAGAGGTTAAATTTGAGAACCAAGGTACCACTGTATTTGTTTTAAGGATGTTTATTGTGTCATTGTATCTTTATTTCTGTATCATCTTGTATTTCTATTTTGCAAACTGCTCTTTGATCTTCGGATGGAGGGTGGCATATGAATTTAAATAATATGTACTATTCTTGTTCTCCATTTTATGTTTTTTCTGGTTGTATTAAAATGTTTTTAAATTAAAAAATGTGGTGAGAGATGCTTTAGTTTAGGATAAAAATCATCACAAAGCACCAGTGTCCTACTGGGAAACTGAGAACACCAATCTGAGTTACAAATTTAATTAATTTATAGTGCCTAAATAGAACATTTGATTTCTTTCCTTTAAAAAGTTAAATCCATTGTGAGATGAAATTGCTGGGTCAACTCCAGCATACAGGTGATAGAAAACAAGATATAGTAATTTTCACATTAAATAGTGGTAAGATTAATTCATTGTTAGTAGCACATCTATTAGGCAGAGGACATAAAAGGAGCTAACAAACACTCTAAAGGAAATAGGTTTTCTTCTCTTCTTCACACTCTGCAAGTCTCTGTGGGGAAAGAAGTGTTCATATTTGGTATGAACCGCCCTCCCGTTACATGAGAGAATATCATGAAAAATTGAACTAGCAAAGAAAAGGAATGCAATGAGAAGGAAATAATGGGAAAGAAAACAGGGTCAGTGATTATGATTACTCTTATAATGTGGGAAATGTGCGGGAAACATTCAAACAGTACCTTAAAAGTTTTAAAAATAAAAAGATGCATTTGTTGCAGGATCAATTCACAGTTAAATTTATTGTTTTTGAGTGAGAAATCTGGGTCAGCAGGTCCCATCTCTTTTCCAAATGAAAAGAAGGGTGTTGTATAAAGCACTGTAACGTAATATATTGTTATAAGATGGATTTTTTCTAAAATTAAATTTAAAAAACCTTAATGTAGGAGAACAGTTAAGCTTTGTGCAAATTCACTCATGCAAGTGACTCCATCTCAGGGCCTCTTAAGCATATCTGGCACCGTGGTGCAAAGCTTCCTCTGCCGCCCCCCCCCCCCCGTTTCCCAGAGTTGTCTACCTTTTTTTAGGGAGGACAGCACTTCCATGGAGGGGCTGGAGGAGGCGGGCAGCGGCTGGAGGGTGGCTCCTCTGGCGGGGAAGAGGCGGAGGCTGGACATGGCTCCTCCAGCTGGACGCTTTGTGCTGCGGTGGCCAGCAGACGGAGGCTCCGGGCATGGCACTACTTCGACGCAACGTGGCGGAGGCAGGTGAGGGCGGCGAGCTGATGCCAGGAGGTGCCGCGTCCAGCCTCCGTCTTTTCCCTGGCACCCTCCAGAACTTGGCGCCCTACTGCCCTGTGCCACTAGCCTCTATGGGTAACACACCCCTGCATCTCCTATAAGTCCCAGCGACCGTGGTGAGAGTCAGAGCCCAGAAATATCTGGATGACCAAAGTTTCCCAATGCCTTTTCAACAGTCTTTAAGCCTAGCCTTTGTGCACCTACATTATCATTTGGCTAAGCCTCAGCCCTCTTCTTGCGCAGTTTGAGGGTCACACAGAATGCCAGGACATTATGAGGGAGATGCTTTTCTTGTTTTCTCCACCCCCTTTAGCAAGACAAATCTCTGAAGGCTGCAGGACAATCAGTAGGGCCTCACTAACAGATCTTATTGACCAGGCCAATATTAGGTATCTAATATCTCAGGTTGCCTAGCCTAGATGCTTCATTTTGCACGTGACAGCTTCTGGACCCAGTAGGACTTCTGTCTTTCTCCTGGATCCTTCCATGTATGTCACTGTAGATCCACTCACCCGTCCCCAATATCCCACACAAAAAATGCATGGGGCACTCCTACCATCGCCTCTTGGCTGCCACAGAAAGTGTTGGTATATGATTTGGACTATGTCCTGCTATGACATGCTAAGCTATTGAAATGTTCAAAGTTTGAGCACCCAGAGTTGAACTTATTTTCAGTGGTGGCTGAAGCTATATGGGAAGTTTCAAAATTCAGGAGACTAGCATGCAGGGGGAATATGCACACACTTGTGAATTGATGGAAATACATTATACAGAGAGGCTGATATTTTTGTAACCTAGATACTTTCTGCAAGGTTCTGTACACTTAAAGATATATGGTTATATGCTTCTATATATTCAAGGACTATATTTGGTTTGAGACATATTTTTTTATTCTTAATAGGCAATTTTTGCATACTGATTTAGTACGCCTACATATTTTGAAGTCTCTTCTCGAGCTCCAGCAATTTCATATGTGTAAATCAGTATGCAGAAACAACCAATGTTATTCACAGTTCCTTTCCAGGATAATGCAAGTGCCATACTTAGAGTGAACCCAATTACCACTAGTAGTTTATCACAGTTTCCATGTGACACATGAGCACCTGTGTACCATTTACTACTGCAGAAGGAGATCTAAAATCAGGCAGTATATTGTGCCACTTCATATAAATGTATAACGAAGTGCATCTCAGTGTTTCAAAAGAAAACTGCAATTCGGAGTTTAAACTAACCCATGTCCATGATGCTAAAACACGGCAGACAATGTCCTCCACTGTGACTTGCAGCCTGAACCTAACCATGTTTGATCAGAATTATGCCCTGTTGATTTAGAGCCTAGTTACATATTCCATTTCTCATGTGGCAAACAGAAGAGCTCTTCCTGTCTAGTATGGATGGACAGTACAGTCCATCATCGGTCTGAGATGCTTTCCAATCTGTTCATTCATAATTTTGTCTGGGTTTTTATGGCGCATTTCGCATGTCTGCCACTTAGCATTTTTTCCTCTCGGGAGTTTTTAGGCTAGTTTTACATTATGCTATCATATTCCATTACTATTTATTTCTGAAGGCAGCCTTCATCAAACAGATCCTGTGGTGGCGTATTAGAATAAATGTTGCTTTCGTGCTGCTTATATTGGTTTCATGCTTTCTGCTGATTTTATGTGAGACATAACTAGCAGCTGGGAGGAGTTGCGAAAGGCAGGAAATGCTCAGGAGCATTGTTTCCTGCTGAGGACCATGGAAATGACACATAGGGAAAGGAAATAATGTTTCATTGACTAGTAGGGATGTGGACAAATTGGTCAATTTCTCAGTTTCTCATTTTTCCAATTTTACGTTCAGTGTGCTGCACATTTCCACCTCACTTTGCAATAAAAAATATTATCATGAATATTGAGCAGTATCTTAGTGTAAATTTCTCCTAATATTACACATTTTTCTCTGAAGAATAGTATATGTGTTTTCTGCAACTATTTCCCCGAATATAATGACTTTTTGTATGTTATTTCCACTAATATATTCATTTTCATGCACATCCATCCCAGTATATGTACTTTTCTACACGTTACTCGGCTTGAGAACTACTTGCTTAAATTCAGAGAAGTGTGAATTCTGAAGGATGGCTGTGTTTTGCTTCACATATTTAGATAGGTTTGCTTTTAAATGCAAACCGAACTGTCCCCCATCCATATGCACCATTGAGACCTCCCTGCTGCTTGACTACCTCCTCCAAAAGTTGACTTTTTCCTATTTGGCAAAGGTTATAGTGGATTGTACCTTCCTTGTTCCATGCTAGTTGAAGAGAAGGAAGTGGGAGCAGAGCTGGCTTAGCAGGCTAGCTGAGCATCCCCGTGCGTCATACAAGATCACACAGTCTCCCACTGTTGTTTCCAAAGATGGATAGAGGTCAACATATCTCATCTGTAAAACATCAGACTGAGATAGTAATGTATCATTTCCAATTATCACTGAATCTTTAGCAAGGCACTTTATGCAAAAAGGTGTCATACGGCTTGAACTTTCCCATAGCTGCATTCTGAAATTCATGTTTTCCTATAAGAACTGGAGTTCTCTTGGTTTTGTCTCCATTCTAAAGCTGTTTGGCACAACAGAGAGACGCCCTGGGATACTGAAGACAGAAATACAAATGTCGTGGTTATTCAAGGGATGTTTATTTATAAGCCTGGATCCACCAAAGCAGTTGAAGGACACTCGAAAGGGGGAGACTGATGTTCAGTAATGCACTTGTGAGAATTATATCATTTGCTCTGCTTCCTAGGAGTGGAAGGCCTCGTGCTGTAGCAACATACCACACCGAATCAAAGCCATGCTGTTCCTCTGAAGTGCATGTAGTGCTGAAAACATCACAGCGGTTTTTCAGTGGCAAGACCATACACCAGGTACCGAGTCTCTCTTTCTTTTGTTATTTGAGATCCCGGATTTCAATCAGACCTACAGCTACCTGCTAAGTCTGGAAACATATCTAATTTCATGTTGAGCCACCTGACTGCCTGTTCTGTAAGAAACATTTCCCCACTGTTATTTGCCACCAACCTAGCAAAGGTTAGCCATAAATCTTTCCCAGCAAGGGTGCTGATAGTTCAGGAGCCTTACTGATAAGCAGTGCTCTGTTTCAGAGCTCATATAACCAAAGCGCCTGAATTGGCATATCTTTCTCAACAGTATTTATATAGGTTTGTGGAAATTCAACAAGTTACTTCGTACACCTAGGCAATTTCAGGGCTAGCTGTGCTGAAATATTTGTTCTCTCCAATTACATAGAGCCACACACTCTTGGTTTGGCATTTATTAGCATAATCTGTTTGTGATCACTGCCTGGATTCTATTAGTTAACACCTTGGGCTATATGAAAAGGAAAAAATACATTAGTTTTATTAACCCCCTGAGCCATCCCCTATATATGTGGCATTTCCACTCCCATGAACTATGGGCTGGAAAGAAGCCATGCTTCTGTGCGTAGGCTGAACATAAGAGGATTGCCACATAGGTTAAACACTTTTTAAATGAGGGAGAACCTTCCCTGGTTAACTGCTATTCATGTATGCCACTTTCGATATAAAGCCGCCACTTTCTGCAATAAGTTGATGAGCCAGAATCTGATAGAGAAAACATTGCACATATACCTTCCCTTTTAATAGTTATTTTCAATACCAGTGGCAGACTCCGGGAACTGGAATCTGCCATATTTCTTTACCCAAAACATCTGGATACAGTGGTGCCCCGCAAGATGAATGCCTCGCAAGACGGAAAACCCGCTAGACGAAAGGGTTTTCCGTTTTTGAGCTGCTTCGCAAGACGATTTTCCCTATGGGCTTGCTTTGCAAGACGAAAACGTCTTGCAAGTGTTCCGATTTTTTTCGCTTTCCCACCCTTTTTCTAAGCCGCTAAGCCGCTAATAGCCTTTTAGCCGCTAATCCGCTAAGCCTTTAATAGCTACTAAGCCTTTAATAGTCGCTAAACAGCTAATAGCGCTAATCCGCTAAGCCGCTAATAGGGTTGCTTCGCAAGACGAAATAACCGCTAGACGAAGAGACTCAAGGAACGGATTAATTTCGTCTTGCGAGGCACCACTGTATTTTGTGGTGGGGATTCACTATACTGAAATGTTCACCATTTGAGGAATAAATAAGAGTAATGGTTTTGTTATAAAGTGCTCATCTTAATTAATTTACCTTTAATGATTTCTAGAGATTACTCTGCATCCTGATTGTTCTGCTCCTGTCCTTGGCAGAGGTGAGTTTGCTCCCTCCCCTCCTAGGGGAAAGGGTCTCAATGTCGTATCTTCCTCTGGGCTGTGAGCCATATGGGGGCATCTGTCTAATCGGAGAGGTCAGACTAGCTGCTCCATCCTCCTTTCTCCCTCTGTGCCCATTTTCAGCACCCTCCCTCTATAGTCTGGGCTTTGGCCATTTGCTTTTTATGAGACTGAGTAGTAATTTTGGGGGAACCCAAGATGGACATGTAGCGAATTCCTCCACACTGTAGAAAATTCAATGTTGACTTAGTATTATTTGGCTGTTTCACACTCACTGTGGGCAGGTAAGGAAAGGTAAGGCCTTAATTCACTGCCTCCCTGAGGTATTGTCTGACAGATTTAATGTCCGGATGCCTAATCACTCAGCCGCCAAGACACAGAATCACGTTGCGGATAGCTCTCTTGATTTTTACAATGAAAAGATCTTACTCTGTTTTCACCTGGTTACGAACCAGGGACCATTTGTGTGTTAGTCGAACGTGATAACCACTACACTACGGAAAATGCTCTGGGGCCAAGTGCGCTCCCGCCACTGGCTCAGGCCCCCTTTAAAGATTAGGAGAGGAGTGGAGCCTATTCCCCTCTGATCCACTCTCCTCAACCTGCCCCCCCCCCCGGCTGCCGCAGATTGGCCCGTTCAAATTTGGGTTCGGCGGGAACCCAGGGTGCTCCACAGTGACTGTGGGTGGGTGGTGCCCAGCTCAAGGGTATGGCACAGCAAGGCTCCACAAGGGCAGCGGGGCCCCACGCCAGGCCACAAACTCCACTCCCCACTGGTCACACTGAGTGGACATTAAATAAATATAACTTTTTAACTCCAGTGGAACCTTGGGTTATGTTACCCTCGGGTAACATAAATTTCGGGTTGCGAAAGCGGCAACCCCCGAAGTGTTTCGCCGCATGCGCAGAAGCGGCCTACCGCCATGTGCGCATGCACAGAAGCAGTCTCCCGGTTGCGAAAACTTCAAGATATGGCCGGACCTCTGGAACGGATCCCATTCACAACCAAAAGTACCACTGTACTTAATAAGGTGTTCTGAGTCTCCTTTCTGGATGTGGGGGCAATAAGACTACATACAATGGTCAAAATGACTCAATTGCTAGAAACTTCTGCATAATTAGGGCTCTGTATTCATTTCATTCAAGAAGCAGAGCTAATTCAATACATCAATTCTGTGTCTCAGACTAAATATTACAACCTACAGTTCTTTCTTTTTCCATTTGAAAGGGAATTCGCAAATAGCTTTTTGAGTGTGTTCAGAAATAAATCTTTGTTGAACTGTATAACTCAGTCTAAATATTTTCAGGAATGTGTGTTATGCTGAACCAATCCATGAAAGGGCTTATGAGTAGGTTGGTGAGAGAGAGAATGCACACAAACAATCCAAGAAGCTAATAGCCTCAACCTATTCCAGATGGGTAGCTATGCCACCCCCCTACAGAAACTGACAGGAACATAATGCACACACCTTCCATTTGAATTATGTGATTTTACATGAACGCAGTATATATTTTGCCTACAGCAAGGATGTGAGTGGGGATGAATGAATGGCTCACCCCACGTAATTGCCCCCCCCCCAGTTGGGGATGATGTTGAAAATCCATTTGGTGGAATGAAGCCACACAGTTCTAGTTTTGGCAACCACATAGGGTAGCAACACAGAGAAGTGGCTCGCAAATGTCTGTGGGTTGGTATGAAGGGTCTCTGCTGAACAAAATCAAGAGTCTCCCAGAATCTGAAAGAGAGGCATTTTGAAAGGTTTCTTGAATGCTGCCAAGCATGTAGTAGAAGTGATAAGTTGCTTTTAAATGAAAAAAATGGCTTGCCTTTATGTGTGTGTATAACGATCAGCAGGTTCAGAATAGTCTAGAATTACAGGACCACAAACCTATTATGGCTTAAGCTTTTGTCAGAAGCTAACAAGTTGTGAAGTATGCTATACTTTGAAGTATAATATCTTGACTGACAGGATGCAGAGGACTAGTGGGAGACACCAGCCAGGGAACCCCCTGGAGAACCCCCAGGGGAAGGACGCTCAGGGCCAGGGGGTTGGTGGTGGGGTGATGATGAGTGGTCGAGGGACAAGAAGGAGCAGACTGGGAGGAGGCATCAGAAGTAGAAGAGGGGACGAGGCTTAGTGAACAGGGAGAAGCTGCGGCAGAGCACAGTTCAGACTCCGAGGCAGAAGCAGGGGCTGAAAGGCCAGGAGACAGAGAAACAGGTTGCTGAAGAAGCCAGGGAATCTACCCCCCTTCTGCTGCAACCAGCTCCCCTCGCCCTGGTCTCCTTGAACATGCAGAGAAATGAAATGGGCAGAGCAAAGGGTGGCTGTGCACAGACGCAGCGTGAGAGGAGGATCTCCTAGTGGGCACCAGGAAAGCCGGACCTTTAGTCCTCGCAAGACCTAAGAAAGAGTTGCTGAGACCACTAGACCGGAGCTGTGGTTTGTTTCCTTGAATAAAGAGTTAACTTCAGTGGCCTCGGGTGTTTTGTTGCTGATCTACACCTGACTCCAACCCTGGCATATAATCCTTTTTAGAGTATAATACAGTCATGCTTCCTTCCTAAATCCATTTAAAATTAAACTGCACAAAGTTTAATTTCTGCCCCCCAACCTACTAGGCTGCAGCAGGCTTTGCCACTTCATTTAATGAGACAGTGGCACTGAAAATGTCAATGGTTTTCTTAGTTTTTCTTTCGTGAATTTTAGTTTTGAGAAAAAAAATAATTGAAAATGTGTGCTGAAGCCCAAATAGATTTTCCCAAGCACATGCCCGGCTCCTTAAACATTTCTACTGATCTGCTTTCTGAGGTTGCTAAGAGTATACAGTGGTACCTCTGGTTACGGATTTAATTCATTTCGGGGTGCCGTACGCACACCGAAAAATCTGCAACTAAAGGCGCCACTTCTGCGCAGGGCACGATAGAGCACTTCTATGCACAGAGCGCTTCTGCGCATGGCACACAGAACGCTTCTTTGCATGCGCAAGCAGCAAAACCCGGAAGTATACGCTTCTGTGTTTGCCGTGGCCATAACCCGATGATTCCATAACCTGGAGGCTACGCAACATGAGGTACCACTGTATTGTCAAGTTGCCATCTTGTGATTCCTGATGGTTTAATACAATGGCCATTGATGTTTGACTGGTTACCATTTCCTAAATAGGAGTTAGTGGCTGGATGATTTTTCTTTAATGACCAATCAACCTGTAGGTTTGGGTTTAGTAAGAGTTTTCTTCCTTCCTGTAAGTGCATGGCAGAAAAGAGACTGAATTTGGGCAAAGGCTCTAGTTAGGAGTAAAATACAAGGGTTTTATACTACTTACAGTTAATCACTTAAAATAGTTTTTTTTAAAATTATCGAAACATTGTTACAAAAAAAACACACCCTTTACTTCAACTCAATATGGTTTTGCCACATCCCCCTACAATCAGTGTCATTTTAAACTGATCCCACTTAAATTGATAATTGTCTTTTCAACCACAGATCTGAGCTGCAAACATTCCAGTCTTTTTTTTTTTTATTTCAGAACAGTTCATGCTCAGCAGCTCTGCCAATAGATGTTAGAAGCATCCCTGATGCAAGTGCAATCCAATATAGATTAAATTTATAGGAACATATATCATCTCAAGAGTCTCTCTCTTCAACTTGCCCAAGCTAGCACTGCTATTTTTAAATGGTAATAATCAGATCAACATTTGTATCCTGTGTTCATTCTGGACTCCTCACTTGTTAAGGTAAATGACAAAAGCACAAATGCAATAGAAGTTTATTTTTAAAATCAAAAAAATCTATATCTAATTTGATTACATGTCATCCAGAAAACACATCTTACTAACCTCTCATGCCCCTTTGCATGTGATGTGCTTTCCACAAATCTGAGGCCAGCAAAAAGATTTAAACAACCCCAAATGACATTCAAATTTCTCATACTTAAAAAATGGGGAAATCTTAACAGCATAAGCAGCTTTAGCCTTTAAAAGCAGGAGGCTTAAAACTTGAAATCAGTTTGAATTCTCTGAGCCAGTCTTTGTCTCTTAGAAAAAAATATGAACAGAGGCACAAACTAGATAACAGCCTTTTATGGGGTACAGAAATTAAAGTAACAGAATTACCTTTCAAAGAGATCCCCAGGGCTTTAATGTAAAAATAGCTATTATTTTATTAGACAAGGCTCTAATCCACAAGCTGCTCAGTAGTACTCCAGACTTCCAAAAGATAATCAATGCCTTCACTGCAAGACTAGATAGGATGGGGAAACAATGCAACTGAAAGCTGCTGGGGAGCCATCTTGTGGTGAGTGTATTTAATCCTTCAGAAAGGTTGTTAAATGGGCTTCAAAAGAATCCTTCTGTCCACAAGAAACCCAACGCATTAAGCTCTGGAGAAGAAGAAAAAACGGGCAAAAACTTTATTGGAAAAAACATTTCTAAAAGTTTTGCATTATAAAAATGTGATCCCAATATTGCAGAGTTTGGTCTGAATGCTGGACAACTGTGAACCCAGCCTACTTGTTGGGATAATGTCCAGTCTGCTGGGTCAGTCATGTGAGATGTAAAACTGCAGTCAAGCACAACATGCCTACAGTGGACATGTTAGGGGATGTTTTATACCACTCAGAAGACTTCCTGTTTCCTCCTGAGCTGGGACAGACTTCCACTACATGTGACTTGAAGAGGGTGTGTGGTCTGTTGTACTAGCATGGAGGAGCACACAGCCTCCATGTTCTGATCAGTGTGTGTTTTCCATTTTGTATGTTCCTGTGTGTTAGGAGAAGTGACTGCTAATTCCCTTATGGGACTTTTCATATAAATACAGTGGTACCTCTAGTTACGAACTTAATTCATTCCGGAGGTCCGTTTTTAACCTGAAACTATTCTTAACTAGAGATGTGATTTCGCTAATGCGGCTGCGCCGCCAGCACACAATTTCCATTCTCATCCTGGGGCAAAGTTCTCAACTTGAGGTAACTCTTCCAGGTTAGCGGAGTTTGTAACCTGAAGCGTTTGTAACCTGAGGCGTTTGTAACTCGAGGTACCATTGTATATAGTTATGTAACCTAAACCTGCCTTCAGGGATCTATCTGTGAACCTGAATGAATCTGTGAGTAAACTACTTTTATATTAAGTTTAATCAGATTCTCATGTCTATTCTTTTTAAGAGGGATTAGAAGGGATCTTACCAGGAATCTTGAGTAGTGAGGCTCAGATGATCCAGCAACAAGCCAGCAACAAGCTAACCACTGTGTAATAAAAAGGGGGATGTTTGGAACTCTGCTAGGATATGGAACTTGCTAGCGCCAGTTACGAAGGATATCATTAAATAGCATATCCTCTCCAGCCTCCCTAATCATCCCCACAAGTCACAGTACTACCACCCAAAGGCCTTTTCCCAAGCCTCCCAGGGCCAGCCCACCCATGAGGCAAGGTGAGGCGACTGCTTCGGGCAGCAGGATCCACAGGGGCGGCATAGCCCGCCTCCAAGGAATGCATCATTCACTGCTGCTGCCACTGTGACAACAACAGCTGTGGTGCACTCCTTGGAGGTTTCCGTAGGCCCATGTTCAGCCCATGTCTTCAGCGCCTGCATGGGCTGGGTGACGGGAGCACCTTCTCCGAACTTCCGATCACAGGAACGCAGGAACACCAACACGCCATTTCCGAGGAGCAGGTCGTGGTGCTGTGGACTCACATCTGCTCATGTGAGCACCCAAATGCAGCAGAGTAAACGGAAGCAAAGCTGTGGGGGTTTTGTAGCATACCTAATTTATTTCTGCCAATTAATCAAATAAAAGAACGTAACAAATATGTACGAGAGGAGCAGCTCTCATACAGCCATCCTGTCTCTAGGCAAATCAAAGAAAAAGTACAACAGTACTAGAGACGGAAGTCTTGAAGAGTAGCTTCCACCCTCTCTTTTCTCGCAGCATGAAAGTAAAACAAAGTGATCAGGTGATCCTTGCAATGGGAGGGGTGAAAATTGTGATAGGAGGCTGGATCTGCTGTCTTATTGGCAGTCTTTTTCACTCCCCCCCCCAAGCCGTGCCACCTTTACAGTAGCCCATTTTGTGACCACACTCTTCAACAGCTTTTACTTTACCAGGTATTCTGCATGTTGTAATATACTGTATATCAGTTATACTTCAGATGATAAACTCAGATTCGATACAATAACCAATAACTACTCAATGCATATTTTAGGAGGACTAAGTAGGTCTAAGCCATCAAAACATAAAGTTGAAACTGCAGATTGAAATAGGAGAACAGTAGGATGTGAAAAACACGCCACCCCAAACTTCTGCTGCTCCCAAAGCTAGCTGTACAACAAAGATCTCAGTGCAATATTAAAGACTGCTTTGACATATGTTGCCAGTCAGCTATTTCTCACCTTCTGCTTTCTCCCCATTTCGATAACTGAAAATTTGGAAAACTAAAGAGCTTTGACTCTCATGCAAATTTCAAGCACCCCCAAACTTGTTGGGCATCCTGTTAACTTTCTTTAACAACAACAACAACTATTCTTTACTTGAAAATAAAATATGCTAAAATAGTGCAAAAGCATACATTAGATGTAGGTTTCTTATTAGTACTCCAAAAGAGCACCTGTATAAAGAGATTGGAAGCCCACTTTTTCACTCTTAAGTGCCACTGAATGTATTTCCTAGGAAGTGTGCTTGCATCGTGAATACATTACCTAGGCAGGTGGCATATACCAGCAGCTGAGAAACCTCTTCCTCATGGTTCAGCTTTATATTGTGGCAATATCATAAGCAGAGACAGTAAAATTGGATTCCCATACTACCAGTGTCAGTTTCCTAGTGAAGTTACAATGCATGTGGTAAAGCTACATGATCTATATGCAACCCATGCATGGTCCTTGTATATACATCACCACTGTGATGTGAAAGGCTTACTAAGTGGACAACATTTGGGGTGACTACTACAATACCTATGTAGTATATTAAATGGTCCTAAGGTTCTTCTCAAGTTCTACAATGGGAAATACAGTGGTACCTCGGGTTAAGAACTTAATTCGTTCTGGAGGTCCATTCTTAACCTGAAACTGTTCTTAACCTGAAGCACCACTTTAGCTAATGGGGCCTCCCGCTGCTGCTGTACCGCCACACGGTTTCTGTTGTCATCCTGATGTTCTTAACCCGAGGTACTATTTCTGGGTTAGCGGAGTCTGTAACCTGAAGCATCTGTAACCCAAGGTACCTTTGTACATTTATGGTGTGAAGGAACAATTGTTTCAGAGGGATCAGCTTGCTGCTCTTTTTTACTTTTCCCTCTTAGACTGTGCTGCTGAATATAAGTATGACATGTCAAGAATCATGCTTTCAAACATAATAAAATATTTCTGAACTGATGTAGGAACATTGCTTCTACATAACCCTCATTTATTGCAACTGAATTATATGACGAAACATTTGATGGATTGCCCTTAAATGACACAATCCTCTAAACCTGTGTACATTGATGTTGTTCTTAGGCAGAGCAGTTATATCCTGGTTGGCATAGAAACAAAGGGTAGCATATCTCTGAAAATGGGGCAATTATTCATGCCTTTCCTCAGTAATGCACTACTCTACACAAATATATCTGAGGACTTTGTGGTATTTGCAGATGTACTTTACACACACTCTATCTGACATTAAAACTTTATTAAAATGAGATTATTTAATACGTCATCGTGTGCAGTCAGCAAATTCATTATACCTCTAAGGCCAGAAATCTGTGCTACCAATGAATGACAGTGGAAAATTAAAAAGAATTACTTGATAGACATGGACTAGTGTTGAAGTCATCTTAGCTAGGTTCAAAAGCTACCATCTGTGTTGTGTTTGCCTATCTCCCTACAGGCAGTGATCCAAAAACTGTGAACTTACAGATTTCCAATGGCTAGCTAGCTCTTTCATGAGAACAATCAATAATTTTATCTCACTTTTAACTTACACGTGTGTAAAAGTCAAGCTACTGAACTGCTAGCCAGTGCTGCCTTTCCATTGAGAATTTGTGTTTTGATTTATTTATTTATTATATATTTTATTACTACCCTTCAATTATGTTCCCAGGCTGACTTACAAATAACAAGCTTAAAAAAAACCCCTCAATAATAAAAGCAGCATGGAACTGAAACCAAAACTAAAAGTGGAGGTTCTGTGTTTGTTTGTTTTCTAAATAGTCCACCCTGAAAATGTCCTAGAAAAAGCCAGACTCCCCAATGGGGGAAGGCGGTTTGAGCATATTACACCGATCTTGGCCCGATTACACTGGCTGCCAATCAGTTTTCAGGTCCAATTCAAAGTGCTGTTTTTGACCTATAAAACCTTAGAATCATAGAATCATGGAGTTGGAAGAGACCACAAGGGCCATCGAGTCCAACCCCCTGCCAAGCAGGAAACACCATCAGAGCACTCCTGACATATGGTTGTCAAGCCTCTGCTTAAAGACCTCCAAAGTAGGAGACTCCACCACACTCCTTGGCAGCAAATTCCACTGTCAAACAGCTCTTACTGTCAGGAAGGTCTTCCTAATGTTTAGGTGGAATCTTCTTTCTTGTAGTTTGGATCCATTGCTCCGTGTCCGCTTCTCTGGAGCAGCAGAAAACAACCTTTCTCCCTCCTCTATATGACATCCTTTTATATATTTGAACATGGCTATCATATCACCCCTTAACCTCCTCTTCTCCAGGCTAAACATGCCCAGCTCCCTTAGCCGTTCCTCATAAGGCATCGTTTCCAGGCCTTTGACCATTTTGGTTGCCCTCCTCTGGACATGTTCCAGTTTGTCAGTGTCCTTAAACATCTCAGGACCACAATACCTAAAGGACTGCTTCTTCCCATATGAACCAACCCAGACTCTGTGACCATCATCTGGGCCCTTCTTTGTGTGCCTCCTCCAAGTGAGGCCCAGAGGGTGGCAACACAAGAATGGGCCTTTTCTGTGGTGGATCCCCATTTGTGGAATGCTCTTCCCAGGGAGGTTCGGCTGGTGCCTTCATTTTATATCTTTAGCTGCCAGGTAAAACCCTTTCTCTATAACCAGGCCTTTGGCTGATTAACATTATATGGCCTTTTAAAGATGTTTGTGGGAGAGGGGTCATTTTGTTTTCTTTTTGTTTTACTATATATTTTGTGTTCTCATTTCACATGTCTATAAAACTGCCCTGTGATCCTCAGATGAAGGGCGGTATATAAATTTAATAAATAAATACATACTGTACATCCAACCTTCAACCTATTGATTTGTGACTACTGCTGCCCAGTCACAAATATCCCTTCTTTAGGATAGGTGATGGGCAGACTTGTGGTGGAACAATTGCAAGAACAGTGGGACCTTGGGTTACATACTTAATTCGTTCCAGAGGTCCATTCTTAACCTGAAACCGTTCTTAACCTGAGGTACCACTTTAGCTAATGGGGCCTCCCGCTGCTGCTGGCGTGCAATTTCTGTTCTCATCCTGGGACAAAGTTCTTAACCTGAGGTACTACTTCTGGGTTAGTGGAGTTTGTAACCTGAGGTGTTTGTACCGCGTGGTACCACTGTACCCTTGAAAGAAGCAGATTGATTTGACCCATTTTAATCTGAGTTTAGGGACTGAGTCAGCCTTGGTCACCTGATGGATGACCTTCATCTGAGAAGTACAGGGGCCGTGTGACCCTGTTATTCTTCATCTCTCAGTGGCTCTTGATACCATTGATCACGGTATCTTTCTCAGCCATCTTAGTGGGATGCATATTGCAGGCATTGTTTTACAGTGGTTCTAACCCCATCTCTAGGATCAGTTTAAGACAATAGCATTAGATGATTGTCTTTTGTCCCCAATGGCAGTTGTGCTTTGGCGTGCCACATCTTGTCCTCAATGCTGTTCAATATCTATATGGAGTCATTGGTTCCTTTCATTAAGAGATCTGGAGTGAGGGGTCATCAGTAGGCTGGTGATTCACAGTTACAGCCTCTCTGTAACATCTGAATCAGAAGAGGACATGGAAGCCATGGGCAGTTGTTTAGACTCGGTGGCAGGCTGGATGAGGGCCAATAAACTGACTCTCAATCTAGGCAAGGAGGTGTTGTGGGTGGGTGATTAGTCAATTAGTCAATTCCCTTCTTTGATCTGGGTCATATGAGTGGGTTCCTAGTCAGGAGGTCCTCCTGGATCCATCATGGTCACAGGTGACCTTTTTGGCGCAGTAGACCTTTGTAGCTAGTAGGGCCTTCTACCTGCTTTGGCTGTATACACAGCCTCTCATGCCTTGTCCCTCACCATTGGAGACAGGATCTCCCCTCATCTTGTCTGCCTAAGCCAAGTGATCCAGCCACCCTATATAATACTGTTCATCCTTCTTTTGCCTACTAAGAGTTCTATCTCCAATCCCTCTCCAGCTGTTGGTTAAGGTCCCCAGGCACAGTTAAACCAATTTTCCCCTGCCCAGACAGAAAGCTTGCCCCATCAAACACATTAAAATACAAATAAAAGACTACATTACACATTAGCCATTAAAACACAGGATTTCTTCACGCCCACCAAAGTGACCGGGGGGAGGGCAGTGTTGTGCTCTGTGTTTTGTTCTTCCCATGATAGAAACCCACCCTATCACAGCAACTTTCAGGATATAATTGTTTGTGTGCCCATAACTATGTTGTTTTCATTGAAAATTAGGGAAACAACTCATCTTGGGGTAAAAAATGGTCCTATGGATTGTCCAGCTCAACACAAGTTATGCCTCTGTTTAAAAGTACTTAAATAATAATAAAATCATTTCTAGTTTGACTGACATATCTGTTGTGTGTTGCTGTCAAAGGCTTTGATCCCCCAGAGTCATTAATAGCTAGATTTAGTTGGTGAAGCCTAGACGTCTTCCCTTAGGACCTGGTTTCTGATTAATTTCTCTTATTGGCTATGCTATGCTGATGATTATAAAGCCCCTTGTGTGAGAATTGTTCCCACTGCAAGTCTGTGGCATTGATGATTATATTTTGGAATGGTTGTCAAATTTCACTTACAGAAAGCCCGAGAGAGAGAGAGAGAGAGAGAGAGAGAGAGAGAGAGAGAGAACAGATGTGTTTAGAAAGTCAGGTGTATAAGCCAACATGAAGGAAAATGTGCAGGCTCACCCACTTTGTTATGTGGATTGGGGCCTCCTCTTCTGTGCCAGTGCTTGATGTACAGAATGATATGAATGCATTTAAAGATGTGCATCCTCATCCAGTCTACATGTACAGAGCCGGATCCAGTCATCCCTGTGCAAATAATGATCAAGATTAATAGAAGAGCCTAGTTGGGTTGGAGGAATGAGCCATCTAACAGTTTACAATTGTGCCCCACACATAAAACAATCTGAACTGATACATGGAAGAATGGTTAATACTGTTTTGCATAAAAAATGGAGGTGGGGATCAAATTTTTGGTAATATCAGTTTTTAATGTTGAGTAAAAACTACACCGGACTGAGAATGGGAGATTAAGGTGATGGATCACTGCCAAAAAATAAATAAAAATGAAACTCTCAGTTCCCATATTTCCCTTGAGAAGTCAGTTCCTACATTATATAAAATGAAACAAACATGACAAAAGGATATAAAGTTTTTTGGTGATGCTGTTTTTTTTTTAAAAAAAGAGGAATTCAGCATTACTTTTAATCGGTAATCTGTCTAAAACCTTTGCTCGTAATAGTTGCTTTCTATGAATGTCATAATTAACACCTTTTCAAGCAATATTCTCCTTAATGTGATCTGATAACCAAAATTAGATTTTTTAAAAAATAATAAAAAGTTCTTTCATGCTATGTGAGATAGCAGGTAGATGAAAACATCAGAAAGGGGAAAGGAGAAGAGAGCCCATGGGATGCCGTTCTGAATCGGAATTATTTTCTCTTAGTCTGGTTCTCACATGAATATTCAGTATCAATCAAACAGTGCAACAAATGATGAATTTAATGCATAAATTGGCTATCATGGATGACTCTTTCCTTGTGTTTCCCTTCACTTCAGTTGTATTGCTTCTCACTCAACTCAATTCACACATTCAAGTGTCATTCAGCAGCCCTCACTCCTGTGTTATCATGGTTGATGGCACTGATCATCATATGCTGGAATATTCCTTCCACTACAGATGCAGGATACAATGCATATGCTACCATTCCACACTGATGGATGGAGAGAAATTACAAAAGCACAGCTTTTGTGTGGTGGGGCATTGATATGGAGTGCCCAGAATATTGTTCCATCCTTTTGGTTATGGAAGGCAGGGCAGAATGGAAAAATGAGGGCCACTGCTAGCCATATATATAGACAGACGTCAAATATACAGTAATCAAGCTGAGAAAAAAAATCAAGAAAAGATCTACCTGTGTGAACCATGCTTAAGTATGTGAAATGACTCAACCGTGAAGCCATTACACCATGAGGGAAACTATTTTTTCCTTGTGGGGTCTCAATTCACGCATGCCAGTCATGTTACAACGACTGAATGATGAACAGGCAGGTGTGAGTCAGATCCAAGTTAGCTCAGGTAAAGAGCTTAACACTAATTAGCTCTGAGGATGGTTTACGAACTAGTTAGAGGTTAAATTAGTCTCATTTGTGGCTCAAATTGCAGATTCTGAATTCCAAAATACATATTTATTAGGCATAGTTTAGGAGGAGGAGTTATGGCATGGGCTCATGCTACAAATGCATTACATCCACCATAGGAATTAAAAGCATTGTGATAACTTTTCCCCACACACTCCGTCCAGCCATGTTGTTTGGCAACATTTACTGCATGTATTTTGGCTATTGCATAGTATTTCTTCTGCCCCTGCCCACAACAGGAAAACTTAAGATATGAAGGCCCTGGGTCATGAGTGTTGTCAGCTTGGGGTGGTAGGCATGGTGGAAAACAAACTTTTGTAATCAATGTAGTAAAACATAGCCTGGGCCTATATCCCATTGAAAGCAATCATATGACTCTTAGGTTATGTGCAGATTTCTAGTTGCATAAAGGTAGTATGATACAGCTACCATAGCTATGGGTATACATGCTCATTCTTTTTGCTCTAACTACAGTTTCTGGTTCAACGTATTATGCTGGCTTTTTAAATGCTGTGATGCCTGTTTGACTTGAGATCACAATATTTCTGAAAATGAGTGTAAGCACTTTGTTGTTTTTAAGCTTTGCTTTTTCTCTGAAAAAATATCGTGACAACTATTTAAGTTCCAACTAAGTCCAATCAAGACAGACCTTCAGAATTCGCCTTGCATCTGTAGAATTTTTGCCTGGAGGTTCATTACACGTGTTGTTCTGGTGATGGAGCATGAATGCATCAGCCAGAAATTCATGAGGTTTGCATGTAGCAAATGATGGGGAATCTTCTGCACCTATTGAATTTTTGCCTAGAAGCATTCCGCCTCCAGGGCATGGTTGAGTTGGAAGCTCAGGACTAAGTATGGAATCACAGAGCATAGTGCACAGGAGCGCACCAACCCTTTACTGCTTTCTTGGCAGGAAAGTTTAGGAGTTTGCCATAACTTACAATCTCTGTGTTTTTTGGACAAGAAGTGTTAGCCCTAAGCTGAAACCAACTTTGTTTCCCTCTTAATTAAAGGACGTGGGTAAATAGGAATACAGTACTGAGTAAAACTGCTGTAATTGTAGAACTGTATACTATAGTTCATAGAAGAAAATGATAGGTAGCCGTGTTGGTCTGCCATAGTCAAAATAAAAAAATTCCTTCTAGTAGCACCTTAAAGACCAACTAAGTTAGTTCTTGGTATGAGCTTTCGTGTGCATGTATCTGAAGAAGTGTGCATGCACACGAAAGCTCATACCAAGAACTAACTTAGTTGGTCTTTAAGGTGCTACTAGAAGGAATTTTTAAGGTGCTACTAGAAGGAATTTTTTTATTTAGAAGAAAATGACTAATTGTATACATTGCAGACGAAAAGGACTTCAATCTTTGTGCAATCTTCATGTGCAGATATTAGCTGTGGCCAAAGTCTTTTCAGCAGTGCTTTGAGAGGTGCTGGGCAGGAATGTGGGAGGCATGTATGGACTTTTTATTTCCTGTTGTGTCTCCGTATGCTGTCTGCTTATGTGCCTTTGCAATTGTGTTGGCAGAGGCAGGGAAATAGGCCACTGGGACACATCTGTGTGTTGAGTGGTGCAGGAGGAGGAGGAGGAGGAGGAGGAGTTTGGATTTGATATCCCGCCTTTCACTCCCTTTAAGGAGTCTCAAAGTGGCTAACATTCTCCTTTCCCTTCCTCCCCCACAACAAACACTCTGTGAGGTGAGTGGGGCTGAGAGACTTCAGAGAAGTGTGACTGGCCCAAGGTCACCCAGCGGCTGCATGTGGAGGAGCGGAGACGCAAACCCGGTTCCCCAGATTACGAGACTACCGCTCTTAACCACTACACCACACCGCACTGAACCTGAACTGGATTTTGCTCAGAAGTGTGCATATACATTTGCTTGCTTTCAAGCAGCTGAGAATAATTAAGTTAGTGTTCTTATTACACGTATCCCACACATACACACACACACAGAGAGAGAGAGAGAGAGAGAGAGAGAGAGAGAGAGAGAGAGAGAGAGACTGTCACGCAATGTGGATCCAGATTGCCCAAATTCTTTTTTTTTTTTTTTATAAAGATTTTTTATTGCGTTTCTTTTCATGGATTTACAAATTTGTTTACATGGCAACATACAAGAAACATTTTTTATATATATATATAAAGAAGAATAAAAACAAGAAAAAATGTTATGAAACTTTCCTTAACATCTTTCAGCAATTCACATTTGGACCTCCTCGCATCCTCTCAGCATTGCATTCATTGTTCTAGCCAGTTCAGCAATTTGTTATCTTATTTCCCATCTTATTATACCTTTAAATGTATTATGTTACCAATTTCAAAAAATTGTAATTTAGTTTTGACATTCTTAATAAACATAATAATTTGTTTCAAATATTTCTCGTTTTTTCTATCAATACTTACTTTATCATTTCTTAAAATAAATTGCGGAGACATAACATTTCTTAATCGTGCGCTATCTTAACATTCAAACAACTTATAATGTTTTTGCAAATAGTCCTTAAATTTTTTCCAGTCCTCCTCCATAGTTTCTTCGCTCAGATCTCGGATTCTGCCAGTCATTTCTGCCAACTCCATATAGTCCATCAACTGCGTCTGCCAGTCCTCCAGTGTGGGTAAATCTGGTGTTTTCCAGAACTTAGCGATGAGAATCCTAGCTGCTGTGGTTGCATACATAAACAAGGTTCTGTCCTTCTTTGGCACCTTCCGGTCCACCATGCCCAAGAGAAAGGCCTCTGGTTTCTTAGAGAAGGTATATCTAAATACCTTTTTCAGCTCATTATGTATGATTTCCCAGAAGGCCTTTACTTTCGGGCAGGTCCACCAGAGGTGAAAGAATGTCCCTTCTGCCTCCTTGCATTTCCAACACTTATTATCAGAAAGATGATATATTTTAGCCAACTTGACTGGAGTCATGTACCACCGGTATACCATTTTCATAATGTTCTCTTTCAAGGCACTACATGCCGTGAATTTCATACCGGTGTTCCATAACCTTTCCCAGTCCTCAGACATAATGTTGTGTCCCACATCCTGTGCCCATTTTATCATGGCAGATTTAACTGTCTCATCCTGTGTGTTCCATTTAAGCAGCAAGTCATACATCCTCGAAAGTACCTTAGTCTTTGGTTCTAGCAGCTCCGTCTCCAGTTTCGATTTCTCCAACTGGAAACCCACTTTTCTGTCCATTTTAAATACCTCTTGAATTTGAGCATAATGTAACCAATCTCGCACCTTACCTTTTAATTTGTCCTGGCTTTGGAGCTTCCAGTTATCTCCAACTCTTTCAATCAGTTCCCAATACTTTGGCCAGTAGGCCTCCATATTGGGCTTTTTTTTAGAAATCTTGGCTTCCACAGGTGATAGCCACCTCGGGGTCTTGCTTTCTAATAAATCCTTGTACTTCATCCAGACGGCAAAAATTGATTTTCTGACAATATGATTTTTAAACAATTTATGAACCTTCGCCTTGTCATACCACAAGTATGCATGCCAACCATACACATTATCAAACCCTTCCAGATCTAGGACATCGGTGTTTTCCAACAAAAACCAATCCTTCAACCAGCAGAAGGCTGCAGCTTCATAGTACAACCTTAGGTCCGGCAGGGCAAACCCCCCTCTTTCTTTTGAGTCGGTTAGTATTTTAAATTTTATTCGGGGCTTTTTGCCCTGCCAGACAAACTTAGAAATATCCTTCTGCCATTTTCCAAAACATTCCATTCTGTCCACGACCTGAAGGGTCTGAAATAAAAATAGCATTTTAGGCAAAACACACATCTTTATAGCTGCGATTCGGCCTGACAAGGTAAGTTTCAATCTTGACCAAATATCCAAGTCTTTTTTAATTTCCAACCAACATTTTTCATAGTTATCTTTAAAAAGGTTTAAATTTTTGGTGGACAAGTATACCCCCAGGTATTTCACTTTTTTAACCACACTTAGCTCTGTCTCTTTCTGATACTCCTCGGTCTCTGTAGGTGTCAGATTTTTGACCAAAACCTTAGTTTTTTGTTTGTTTAGCTTAAATCCCGCCACCCGACCAAACTCCAAAATAAGTTCCAAAACTCTTTTTGTACTAGATACTGGCTCCTGTACTGTCAAGACTAGGTCATCTGCAAAGGCTTTCAGTTTATATTGTTTCGCTCCGACCTCTATGCCTTGCACCAGCTGGTCCTCCCTAATCATATTCAGCAAAACCTCCAGAACAGAAATAAATAGCAGAGGGGATAAAGGGCACCCCTGTCGTGTCCCTTTTTCAATTCGAAGTTCCTCCGATACCACATTGTTCACTATCAGTTTAGCTTTTTGTTCTGAATAGATTGCTTCTAATCCATTTTCAAACCCCGTCCCACTCCCATCCCTTTCAAGTTCTTCTTCATAAACATCCAAGAAATGTTGTCAAATGCTTTCTCCGCATCAATAAAGATTAAAGCAGCCCTTGTATTTTTAATTCGCAGCAGCTCCAAAATATCAATAATGTTCCTGGTATTGTCCGACATGTGTCTACCAGGGAGAAAGCCTGCTTGGTCCTTGTGAATTACTTCATTTAATACATTTTTAAGTCTACTTGCTAAAATGTCTGCAAAAATTTTGTAATCCACATTCAGGAGTGAGATGGGACGGTAGTTCTTAAGCTGAGTCTTTTCCCTTTCTGACTTGGGAATCAATGTGATAAATGCTTCTTTCCACGTTTCCGGTGCCTTCCTCCCCTCCATGATCTGGTTGCAAACCTCCAACAACGGTTGTATCAAGAAATCCTTCAAAGTTTTGTAATATTTGGAGGTGAGTCCATCCGGGCCTGGAGATTTGCCCAGCTGCATGTTTTGGATGGCACCTTCAATTTCCTGTTGAGTTATTTTGCTGTTAAGAATTGATCTTTTATCTTGACTTATTTTAGGTAGTCCATTTGTTTCCAAAAATTGGTCCATTTCCGATTCTTTCTGAGGCCCCTGTGCGTAGAGCTCTTTGAAATATCTGTGGAAGCACTTTCTTATTTCTTCTGGTTTCTGAACTATTTTTCCTTGAATCTCCAGATTTGTAACCGTATTTAACTTTTGTCTTTTTTTCAGCTGCCAAGCCAGCAACTTTCCACATTTGTTTGCTGATTCAAACGATCTCTGCTTCATTTGTTTGATTTTCCACTCAATCTCTTGATTGATCAGTTTCGAATATTGTGCTTGATGGAATTTGATCTCTCTTAGCACCTCTTTAGATTTCGGTTTGGTTCTCAATTTTTTCTCTCCTTCACTTATTTTCTCTAAAATTTTTTCTTTTTTTCCATTCCAATATTTTCTTTTTATCGAATTCTGTTGAATCAGAAACCCTCTCATTACAGCTTTACTTGCATCCCAGATTGTTCTTTTCTCCACCGTAGTGTTCAAATTTATTTCAAAGTAGTCCTTTAGTGTTTTTTGGGCCTTCTTCACAATCTCTTGATCTCTTAACAACGTGTCATTCATTCTCCATCTGAAGGATCCAATTGGGAAAAGTCTCAGTTCCATTTTTATGGCATTGTGGTCGGAGCAGGTTTTTGGGCAGATTTCCACTTTTCTCGTTTTCGGAGCCAGCCCTCTAGATATCCAAATTTGGTCGATTCGTGTCCATGACAAATGGGCCTCAGAAAAGAAAGTTCCTTCTTTACCCAAGGGGTTCCTTGTCCTCCAAATGTCAATCAAGTCCATATTGTCTGTCATTTCAAAGAAAGTTTTAGGGAGTCTGCCGTCTGTTGTTAAGTTTTGATTTTGGGATTTGTCCATATTTGTAGACACCACCCCATTCATATCTCCCATCACAATAATATTAGCATAGTCCAAATAGTCCATCATTGTCTCATGCAGCTTCTTGTAGAATTCTGATTTTCCATCATTTGGCGCGTAGATTCCTAATATCAAAATCTTTTCCCCTTGTGTTTGGATTTCAATTGCGAGGATTCTTCCATGATCATCTTTAAATAAAAATTTTGGCGACAGGTTCTCCTTTGCATAAATTACAACACCTCTTTTTTTAACTTTGTCTGATGAGATAAATTCTTGGCCAAGTCTTTTGTTGATTAATACTTTCCTATGGAGCCTAGTCACATGTGTTTCTTGCAAACATATTACATCCAGTTGTTCTTTTTTTAGGATATGAAATATCCTTCTCCTTTTTTCCGGAGAATTCCCGCCATTTATGTTCCAACTAAGTAGCTGCAGAGACATCCTGTTCTATTTAAGATGTTCTTAAGATGGGGTGTCTTCCTTTTGTTCAGATCCCGAAGGTATAGGCGTTGGCCCACTTCCGGGCGGTGCTGGTGCTGGTAAAACTGGAAGCCAATCCGCTCCTTTTTGGAGATCTTCTCCGTGGTCGTGAAGGAACCTTTGGTTATCTTCAGGTGTTCTTATTTTAACCTTCCTTTCTTTGTAGGTGAAGGATAATCCCTGTGGAAACTCCCACCTATAGGGGATTGCGTTATGTCTCAGCAATTTTGCTAATTCTGTATAGGTGGCTCTAAGGTCCAGCAGCTGCCTCGGGATATCTCTGTAAATTTCCACTCTTTTGTCTTGTATTTCAATTGCTTTTTTGAAGTGAAGGCCTAGGATCTTGTCTCTCTCTTCCTTTGTTCTTAAAATTATCAAGCAGTCTCTGGATCTGTCTTTCCTTACCAGTCTTCCCAATCTATATGCCGAGACAATCCTAAAATCCGTGTCTTCCTTTAAACCCCAGAACTTCGAGAATTCCTGTGTTAAGTATCCAATCAAGTCTCCTTGCTCGAGTTCTGGAATACCTCTCAATTTGATGTTGCTCTCACGATTTTTCAGTTCCACCATTGACAGATAGACTTGTTGTTCACCCACCTGTTTGTGCAGGGGCCTAACTTCTCCTTTTATTTCTTCAACCTCTTTTTGTAGGACTCCCACTTTCTGGATTGCTTCTCCAGCTAATTCTCGATTTTCCGCTGTTGCTCCTTGCAATTTCTCTATGGCTTGCGTGTGCTGGGAAACTTGGTCAGTCAGTTTTTGGATCGAGGAAGTTGCTTTATCTATCTTCACAGACTGATCGTCCACCTTCTGATTTAAACTTGATAGTTGCTCCAATATTTGTTTTAATAGTGTGTCTGACCCACCTGCTGCCATATCTTCCTCAGTGGACTTCTCAGTTATTTCCCCTTGTTCTCTATGAGACACCAGTACAGCTGGAACCGACGAACGGCGTCCTTGGGTTAATGTTGTTTGTACAAATTGTGCTGGTCTTCTTTCCTTTTCCTTTTCTTTTTCCTTAGCCTCTTTAGTTTCCTTTGCCTTAGACGCTCTTGTTCTCCCTGCACCACTCATTACACATCTGTCAATGTTCAAGGTCAAATTGTCTTTTGTTCCATGGGAAAGACAAATTCAGAAATAAACAGCCAGTGAGATGGAATTCAAAACAAAAGTCAGTTCCCAGGATTTTGTAATCCGAAAGCCCTGTAGGGGGAGTGCCACCCGATTTCAAAGACAAGGAAGAAAGTAATCCGCCATTAAAGTTCCAAATTATTTCAAAACAGTGAATTCGTTAATCCAAAAGTCCCTTCATAAATTCAAGATCTCCCAAAGCACCTTTTATAAATCGACAAAGTTTCACGAAAGGTGCTTGTAACAGTATCCCAATCAGTCTTTTCTGCTCAAATGTAACAATTACTTTCTAGCACAGTTTGCAACTGTTTCCGCAGTTTGATACAGTCTCTCTCTCTGGCAGCCCGACAATCTGGCTCTTTAAAAATACAGCCCAAAGAAGAAAAAAGATAGGAGGAAAGTCACCATCTGCTGCTTCTTTTAGTCAATGTCCATTTCCACCTTCAGCTCAATAAAATAAGCAAATTTTATGGCACGAAAAAGTTTAAGCTTCCCAAAGTCCCGTTTCAAATGCTTCCGTTTCTAAAAGCTTTGCTTTGATCTTGTCAGCAATGTCGGAAGACGGACTTCCCTTTTCTCGTCTCCCGCTTTCAGCCAAATTAACCGAATTTCTTTGCCAAATTTTAAACCCTTTTACTCACGGGTATGTTGCTTGCAGTTTAGCGTTGATTTTAGGAAGAAGGATCAGCGCTCATCTGTAACAGCCGCGCGGCTTCGCTTCCGCGGAAAGAGCGATGAACTCACAGCACCGCTACCCCTCCTTCACTCCGGGTCTCCTTACGGGGTCCCTTCTGTGCTTTCGGAGCAGCTTCTGGTGCCCCAGATTGCCCAAATTCTTTGTTCTTTTCTTGTTCCAATGTCCCAGAATTCTCAGAAGGGCCTCTAATGGGGTGGAAGTATTTTCTTTCTTATTCCTTTAAACCTTCCTCACTTACTACTTAAGCAATTACAGTCAGTAGAGTCCAGGTGGTAATCAGCTCAGTATGAAATTGCTTTCACACTATAATTTTGATAAATGTTCCATGGTAATTTCCACTGTAACACTAACATTAACAGCAGGGATAACTGACACCACTGACTGGCCCCAGGCCAAGTTGACCCAGTGTATTAACTTACAGCAAAGGCAAAGTGGAATGGAGTTGCTTATACACCCAGGTATATCTGGATGGCGATCCCACATACATCTGCTCCATCGGAAGCATTGAGCTCAAGGAATTCGCTCCTAAGTAAGTCCACAAAGCTTACCAGCCTTATGTTGCTCACATTTTTAGAAAAATGCTTTTCCCCACCATTCCCATCAAAAACATCCAGGTTTGGTAAACAAGAAGTAAAATGCTCCATTTAAAAACTGGATGCACACATAATTATGCAGAAGCTCCACTGGACATAAGATATGCCAGGATACAAATAGAGCTCTGAGGCTGCTACTTTCCATGAATTATGGAATCTTTCCTTGCAAGAGTCTAATAATCATGTGAGTTTGGTATTAGTTTTAACAGTAGCCTTGGGCTAAGTCGTATCAGTTCAGACCAATGGCTCATCATTTCTCTGTTTGCTTTATTTATGTGGTTAATGATTGATTTTATGAACCTTCATAGGGAGAGAAGGCATTATAAAAATGTAAAAGTGGAAATGGAAATATTGATTAAAGAAAATTTATTCACTTTTGCCCCAGTTCAGGTGTAACAACAAACTGCTGCGGTGCTCTTCCCTCCCTTAGGGAAAGAGCTGTAGTTCAGTGTTAAAGCATAAGCTATTGCATGCAAAATGCCCAGATCCAGTCTACAGCATCTCCAGGTAGAGCCGGAAAAGACTCTTGGAAAGCTACTGCCTGTCACTGTAGACAATATTGAACTGGATGGACCATTGGCCTGATTCAGTATAAGGCAGCTTACTCTAGGTTAGGGACGCAGGTGGCGCTGTGGGTTAAACCACAGAGCCTAGGACTTGCCGATCAGAAGGTCGGCGGTTTGAATCCCTGCAACGGGGTGAGCTCCCATTGGTCGATCCCAGCTCCTGCCAACCTAGCAGTTTGAAAGCACAAAGTGCAAGTAGATAGCTAGGTACCGCTCAGGCGGGAAGGTAAATGCCGTTTCCGTGCGCTGCTCTGGTTCGCCAGAAGTGGCTTAGTCATGCTAGCCACATGACCCGGAAGCTGTATGCCGGCTCCCTCTGCCTATAGAGCAAGATGAGCGCCGCAACCCCAGAGTCAGCCACGACTGGACCTAATGGTCAGGGGTCACTTTACCTTTACCTTTACTCTAGGTTAGTTTGTGTGGAAGAGGAGCAGATTGATTGATTGGGCTTTCACTTTTGAACTAAGCACAGTGACCAACTGCACCAAGACTTGGAGACTGCTTTGTTCTAACTGTGGTTAGTAAAAGTACACTGCGATAAAACCATAGCATTGACCCCACTCACAAGCAACAGAAGTAAGAAGGCATCCTTCGGCAACCTCAGGGGGCAAGCTAAAGTTTTAAAAAACTTCTCAGGAGGGCAGACAAAACTTTTCTTTCTTCTTGCCAGGAGTAGTTGAAGTTGGTGGGCAAAAAGGCCACTGTGTTTGCCCACAATGTGTCAGTCATGACACAGTGTTGTTCCAGAGGCATTGTTGGTGGGGGAGATGGCAGTCCACAATGACCACCAAATTCAGCTGCTCCTGGCTCCTTGTAGCGGCTAAGAATATTTTTGCAAATAAGATGCTGTTGTTTTCAAAGGCATTGCCATCTGCACCATTACTGGCAAGCCTCCAATTTTTAGAAAACATCTGCCTCCCTCTGAAAATAGTATGAGTGCTCCCCACATCACCATCACTGAAAAACATACACCCCAAAACTTCAGAACATATTTCTAATCTACAGTTCTTTAAATATAATACAACCCTATCCAAAAGACTCAGCTACTTCATCAGTAAAACAACTTTCGTGTTCTATTTTAAGGTTTAACTGATCAAGGTCACTCATTTCTCCTATGTCTTAGTTATGTTACCCTGCAGCCAATAATAGAAATGTTTGGTGGCAAACTGCTTAGTGATACTCATCTCTTGATCTGTCTAAAAACTATCCAATTCCTTATTTATAGTATTCTGAGATTTTGTTATCATAGGATGTTTTCACTCACCTTATGCAGCAGCAGAGTCTCCTTGCTAAAGTCATTGGGTAACAGTGGTGTTCTAGAATGTTTTTCGTTGTTTTTCTTCCACTTCCTTGGGGCTCAAGTTGCAGTCTCTAATGTGAATTAGCCAGAGAACTGTGGTTAACAAAGGGACAAGGGTTTAAGGTTTCCTCCAAATGGCTCTCAAAGGGGGAATATTTCCACTTCTCCTTTGCCCAATCAGGTGATCCTGGGAGAAAGATCTCAGACAGTTGATATTGGTGTGTCATTCCAACTTTTAATTCCCCCTCAAAGCCAGTTCTGTTACTCATTTAAAGGTCAAATCATTTCTGCCCTTTGGAGGGCATTCAGGGAATAGAGCAGCATCACTTTACGTCTTTGTCAAATTGTACACTTTGAAACAGGGAGTCCTTCCAAGTCCAGCAAAAATTGGTTTGGGCTTCCCCCAAGCCTTCCTATAATAAAAACAATTCGGCTGTCATTGTTCAATCTCATCGGAGAATATCCAGCAGACCAAAGGCAAAGTGGGCCTCTTGTGCATGCTGTGGTCTACAGTCCCAAAGCAGAAACCTCAGAAAAGAAATATATGTGAAGGAAAAAGTTATCTCAGGACTGCAATGATTTATTGTGGCTCCAGTGCTAATGGTAGGCACTCCAGTCAGACTTTTAATGTGTAATTTCCGTTAAATTGTTCTGTACTGATTTTTTCCCTTAATCAGCATTGATTTCAATATATTACACTGGTCAAGAACAAATTTGTTGTCTGGTTTTTTCAGTTGATTTAGGATGAATCTGATGCGCTGAATCCAAAAATCACTTTGGTTTTGCTCAATCAGGTCAAGTTTTTGAGCTATGGCCACATGTCTTTTTTTACGTTTTTGTTCACATGTACGCTTGTGTGGAGCATTTTAGAAGAAGTTGGTGGGGGTAAAATGCCAGTAGAAGGCCTTGGTGTACTGTGCAGATATTGCGCAGCTTCTGCTCAAGCTTGGAGTGCCACAGTCCGAACCCAAAGATTGGAGACTGTTCATTGACAGCAGCAAGCGATCACTGAAATGTGTTCTGCTACACAACGGCAACCAGTTTGCCTCTATACCCCTGGCTCACTCGAGTACACTGAAGCAGAACTATGAAGCGGTGAAGTATGTGCTGGAGAAAATTGGTTATGATCAGCATAAGTGGTTTATTTGTGTTGACCTGAAGATGGTGAACTTTTTGTTGGGACAACAGTTTGTCTTCACCAAGTACCCATGTTTTCTGTGCATGTGGGTTAGTAGGGACCGTGCTCAGCATTACACGAAGAAGGACTGGCCTGTGCGGGAGGAATTGGTGCCTTGCAAAAAAAAGGAATGTCATCAACGACCCTCTGGTGGACAGAGACAGAATACTTATCCCACCGCTGCACATCAAGCTCGGCTTAATCAAGCAGTTCACCAAGGCTCTGGACAAGGATGGTGACTGCTTCACTTACTTGTGCCAGGCTTTTCCAGGATTGACCATCGAGAAGTTGAAAGCTGGCATCTTTGATGGTCCTCAGATCCATCAGCTCATCAGAGATCCAGAGTTCGGAAACTCAATGAACGAAGTGGAACTGGAAGCGTGGAAGGCATTTGTTGTGGTAGTGAAGAACCTTCTTGGCAACAATAAGGCCAGAAACTACGCAGAACTTGGCAACAATATGCTGACTGCTTTCAGAAACCTGGGCTGCAACATGAGCGTCAAGATGCACTACCTATTTTCACATATGGACCGGTTTCCTGAGAACCTGGGTTCAATGAGTGACGAGCAGGGGGAGAGATTCCATCAGGACATGAAAGAGATGGAGACCAGGTATCAGGGTCGCTGGGATGCAGTCATGATGGCTGACTACTGTTGGACTCTGAAGAGAGACCTCCCTGCCACTGAGCATTCCTGGAGTTCCAAGAAAAGGAAGTTCAAGCCCTGAAGTTTGAAAAATGGTGAAGCAACATGCAATTTACGTGTACTTATCTTTATCAATGCCCACCATTCAGTTTACAGCAAACCTGACCTGATGGAGTGAAACGGATGCCATTTCCTGATTCAGCAGTGCAAAAATACCCTAAATCAGTTGTAGAAATCTAGACAACATTCAAAAAGTAAAAAATTGTTGCCAGTGTTATTTGTGTGATTTTTTTTTAAAATGCTCTTGGAGTAGAAGAGCAGGAAATATATAATTAGCTGAAATAACTTGATTTGTTTGTTTACATGAGGAGGTATATGCCACTTGTTCATAAAAATATCTAAGTGGTGAACATAATATACAAATGTACATAGCAAGTGTATTGAAACCACCATGAAAACAATGCAAAACCCAGCAGACTTTAGGGATGCCAAAATTATCCATCTCTTTAAAAAAGGTGATAGAACAGATTGTGAAAACTATCGAGGCATCTCTTTATTAGCTGCGGCCGGCAAAAGTCTTGCTAACCTTTTCCTAACTATATCTGAGGCTACCCTTCCAGCTGTTCAAAGGCCACAATCTTACCCTGAGCAGGGACACTGGTGAATTCAATGGAAATGGGAGGAGAAATTGCAGATATTTGCTTATCCATCCCATGTCTAGCATGGAAATCAATCCAGCAAATGTGATCATTATTTTCTGTTGCATTCAGTCTGCAATCAATATTTAATTGATTACATTCCCTCTGTATTTGCATTGTGTTTGCGTTGTAGTGAAGGGGTGGGATTATGTAATCTCAACATAACTTTAATAAATTATGTTATTTCACCACAGTAGACTGTGAGACCAAAAACTTAAGTGTTTGATGGAAGATGATCTGCAGTGAGATGGAAAATGGCTCTGCAAGTGGCAAATACAGGGTTGAACAGAAATGATGCCTTCCTACATCCCTACCCCTGATTAATGGCTTATCCACACTTCTGTTTGTTCCATGATTTCTTCTTCTTCTTTTGCGATCACTCGTGGCCAAGTAAGATTGTCTTCCATAAACATGGTTTTAACAATGAGTCTGTAAGTGACTATAGAGACCAATTCTGGATCCACATATCCTATCACAGTGGGGACATTGGTTTCTGGCTGGGAGTTGATCATGGTGAGAGTTTGCCAAGCGTACCTTCCTCTTAGCACGTTTCTCCCTTTCGTTCTGAGTCTGAGTGTCTTCAAAGCCCACGTAAAGGCTGTTCTCCAATTGGAGCAATTGCATGCAAGTGTTTCCCAATTGTTGGTATTTACATGTTGAGGTCCCCAAGCCACCCCCCAATAACTCACACATCACACCTCAATTTTGGTTTGGGTTTTTGGCACGATTTTGGCCACAACTTTATTTAAATACATCCAAGTGAGTGGTTGCTTAGGCATTGGTTCTGACTATCTGTCCTTGCCCAGGGACAGAACTGACTTCCGGATTCCAGTGAAAGCCAGTGCGGGAAACAAATTTTGGGGAGAAAATGAAGCTGGGCCTCAGTCCCTCACTTCTCACCCTCATGCTCCTGGTGGCTTGCACGGAACAAGTCCGATGCCAGGAACAAGGACGAAAAGAATGGCAAGCCCCTGGATTCCTTTAACAAAATTCCCTTTCCGCACCACCATTGGAGGGGTAGGCACTTACCCCTCCACCAACCAATTTGAACCAATGCCTAACCGCCAACCTTACAAGTTGTGACGATTTGCTACGCAGTAGGCAAAACCAAATGGCACCAGCCAATCAGCCAAATGGACAAATTCCTACCAGGCCCCTGCCTCAAAGCAGACAACCTCATGGCAGGCATAGCAAGGTCAAGCGAACAACCCCCCCAATACAGGGAGGGTGGGCGGGTGATCCGGTGCAAGCAGCCAAGAGGGCGACCAGTATTTAAAACCTCTGACTCCTCCTTCAAAATTGGCAACAAGCAGTTCTCCCCAGCGACCCGATTAACCAATTCACTGCCTGGGTCCCTCCACAAATCCGCCCAGCAACAATGGGGTGGCTTGTATCCCCCACCGCAACACGCACTCTCTGCTAGGGAGAACACATTTTATACTACATTTTTTTTAAAAAAAATGTGTTGTGACAGTCTTTAAACCTCTTTTGTTGACCACCAGCATTACGCTTTCCATTTTTTAAGTTTGGAATAGAGTAGTTGCTTTGGAAGGCGATCATCAGGCATTCGCACAACATGACCAGTCCAACGAAGTTGATGTTGAAGAATCATTGCTTCGACACTGGTGATCTTTGCTTCTTCTAGTACACTGGTATTAGTTCGCCTGTCTTCATGTGGACGAGCCCTAAGTTAATGTGCTTTTTGCAAAGCAGCATCAAATTCTGTTGGGAAACATTTTCATCTGGAGTAAGATGATTTCATTTCCTAAAGCATGTAATAGTGTTTTGTGTCTCTCCAGTGGAGGGGAAAATATTTTCAGTCAGAAGGAAACACTTTAGAAAGTTGCCTTTTGTTTTAGTTGTCACTTTTCATGCTATCCTGAATAATATAGTGGGGGCAGAAGGAGAGAAGAGAGAATCTTCCTTACAATCACGCAAGAGCTCAAAACACAAAGGTAGTATCAAAGCGTAGTTTAGGAGCCACTGTGGGCTTACTTGAAGGGACAGAAGCTGCAAGGAACAAAAGGTATTATCAGAAAAAAGATTGCAAAGATGAGAAAGATGAGCTGAAAGAGAAGAAAGTTAGAGAATTCGAGTGATCAAGGTACTCTGAAAAAGCAATAAGCACAATAATTAGAAATTCACACACACATAAATACGTTGCAACTTACCAACAGTTGTCAGAAAACATCTACCATGCCCTTTCAGATTCTGGAAAAGATGTTTTTATTCCATTTTGTAAAGATGTCAGCCAAGAATAAATGTATTCATGACTGTAGGGATATTTTTAAGTGCTAATATCAAATATGTCACAGAAAGAGAAAAATGTGACAGCAACAAAAACAATTGAGATATATTAAAAATGTGTGTGCATATGTGTATCTACATGTAGTGTTACAAACTCCTTACTTTCCCAAGAGGCAATAAGCTGCAGGAAGAATGCTATCTAAATATGGTTTTCTTTGGATGAATCAGCGCTGGATGATTACAGTGTTTTTGTCATATTTGCTTCACTTAGAAATAAATAGCATAAGCGGAGAGAAACGGCATGTGCACTTGTTCTGTCCAGTAAATCTGCAGCCCCAAACATTTCCAAGAAGAGGCACTCTGTATCCTGAAGTACTCTGAGCCTTCAGCTTTCCATCCTCTTTCCCCCAAACTGTTTCTTTCATTACTTCACAGACATACACTCACACACCTTCAATGAAACCCCTGATCTCCTTTGCTGGTGTTGGAGTGGTGTTTCACCCTGAGTGCAAGCTTCACATGGGAATGTGTGCATGCGCTTGTCCAATCATATGGCAGATTCTGTGTGAGAGAGGTGCATTGTGTGGGCGCGTGATGTTTACTTAGGACTCTTGGCATGAGAACATCATAAGAGGCCTGTTGGATCAGACCAAAAGCCTTTCCCGTACAGTATCCTGTTCTGACAATGGCAAACTGGCTGCTTATGGAAAGCTCAGAGGCTGGGCATGAGCAAAAGAGCATTCTCTCCACAGGCGATTCCCAGCAAATGGTATTCAGCAGCATACTGACTCCAACAGTAGAAGTGGAACATGGAATTAGCTGCCACGGCTAGTAGCATGTACAGGCAATGTGTGAACTAGCTCTAAATATTATTCCAATGGGAATTGGTCTGATTTGCTGCATTTTCATATATATGAAAGGAAAGCACCAAATATTTATATGACAAAACACTTATTTGTAAGCATGCTTTGTGCTGTGGGACTATCTTGTATGAATGGCAGGTTTTCTGCACAGCTGTATGATTATAATGGACATTTAGGGAAATGGTCAAAATCCAATGCATTTTTATGTCTATTTCTGAATACTCAAAGACTACAAAGCAAAAAGTAGGCTTATGTGCTGACTTCATTTCAATCAAGTACATTAGCCGACATCTTAAGAGTACAACAGCTAAGCCAAAGTAATAATGGACTTTGCTTGAACATTCAACTAAAACATTAATGTCAGCCTACAAACATCATGGCTTCTTTTTCCTATAGGAGGAAGAAAATGCAGAATATGCTGGTGATTCTTGAAGGGAAGATAGACATCTTTAACTCTTTTGACCTTGGATATTTCAAACTAAAGTATACATTCTTCTGCTGAAAATTGATTTTTAAAATTATAATGAAACAGTCCTCTGGGTTTCAGGTGGTTGTGGTTCAAGTAGTGTGAAATGGTTCCTGTGATAAAAATAATAACAATAAAATGAAATTTACGCTCAGTTATGGCCAAATATGCCCATAGGATAGCTTGGGGTAGGGGTGGGGGATGAGTCAGATAAAAAACTCTCCATAATCGTTATAATTAAAATTAAGAAAAAGAGCAACAGAATCTGAAAGGACCAGGAGCACTTCCAAAGGCAGAAAAGTTTTCCAGCTATTTTGGCCAGCCTCTCTGAGGCGGGAGTTCCACAACACAGCTGCCACCACTGAAAATAACAATTTTCTTCTATTGCAGGTGTGTACAAAAGCATGGTTCTCTTACAATAGTGCTGGGAAGGGTGGGGATGCTTACCTGGCTTCCTGGCTCCAAGGTCTGCCGTTATCAAGATGGGGAATGATGCCGCAGGGGGCAAGTTGTTGCATTCCTAGAAGTGGGACCAGCAGATTGGCTTCCCTGCTGGGCTGACACCACCAACCTCCTCAAACCTCTCCTAGCTTCTCCACACCTTTGTTTGCCCTGCCACTTTAGGGCTGAATCAGGACAAACGGCAATTAGGTTTTATGTGGGTTGTGATTTTATTCTGGTTTAGTGTTAAAGAGTGGATTTTCCAGGGGAAAGCAGCAGGGCGAAGGCAAAACCACTCAGACCCATGTTGGATAATGCAGGACAAACGGAAAACTCATTGGACCCATGGTTTCTAGGTATTTGGATCGGTAGCAAATGATGGGCTCAAAGCTCCTTCATCCCATCTCTCTTTCCTCATCCTTTCTCCATTGTTTCATTGAACCAGAGTTTTCTGTGATTAGTGTGATTTCAGCAATCCCTCTTACAGTGGTACCTCGGGTTACATACGCTTCAGGTTACAGACGCTTCAGGTTACAGACTCTCCTAACCCAGAAATAGTACCTCGGGTTATGAACTTTGCTTCAGGATGAGAACAGAAATCGTGCGGCAGTGGCACAGCAGCAGCAGGAGGCCCCATTAGCTAAAGTGGTGCTTCAGATTAAGAACAGTTTCAGGTTAAGAATGGACCTCCAGAATGAATTAAGTACTTAACCTGAGGTACCACTGTACAAGGCTAAAAGTTTGAGGATCAGAGCAGGCATGTAAGGGGAATTTAGCCCTGCTGATGTCTTGAGGAAATTCCCTCCTCTGAAGGTGATATTTTAGATTGGGGAAGAGATCCCTTCCCATCATAATTGGGGATTTTCTCCCAAAGCAAATTCTACCTTCATGAGATGAATTTTCTAGGCCACAGCAGGGGAAGAAGTGGTCACTCCACCAGTTAATACAATTAACTTAGTAGGTTTGGTTTTTTTAACTGTTTTGAGGGGAACGAAGGAGGAGTCTGTTTGGCTAACCTTTGGCAGTGGGTCAACCTGATTTTGCGTTCTCAAACCTGCTTGCAAATTGGAGCAGAATCATCAGTCAGTTTACAGACATTTTTGCTATGCTGTTTCAGTCTCCAAAGGTGTGCATAAAAGGTGTGTGTGTGTGTATTGCATAGAAAATGGTTATTTTAGAGTGCAGTTCAATATAAGGCCATGGGTGATAATTAAAGTGAGTGTTCAGGTTGCTTATAAAAACACTCTAGTTCTCTAAAAATATAGAGAGAGTAATTAACACTATAAAGAAAACAGTCAAGCTTTGTGTACATCCATATGTGTGTGAAATGAAGGAGCAAGTTTTATTCATGGTGCTTAACAATAGTTCATACAAAAGTACAGTTGAGCAAAAATTCTGCGTATAACAAAAGAATGAAACTTTAAGAACAATAAACATGCCCTCATTAAAATCCTATAGCTGCATTTGATTAGGGAACAGCAAACCTAAGCTAATAATACATCACTCTTCTGAAGTATTGTTGTTAATCACTTTATATTCTCCAATTCCAGAATATAAAGCAAGGAAGTACAAACAATCTTTTCTTCTGATGTTAAATGTCTTTGTTTGGAAGTAAATCCATTGATCCACCTAGCTCAGTGGTTCTGAAAATTGCCGAGGGACACCAGTAACAAAATATTGGTACATGGGTATTTACAAAATGGCGTCATGTGGAGGCAGTTTGGCATAATCAAATGGAAATCACTAATTTCATTTCCTGGTATTTAATCTATATTTGGAAATGGCTAATTCTTTGGTACATCATTTTCCTTGTGGCAAGGTGTAGCACAGCTCCGCTTTCCTCAAGCTAAGTACAGATATTTGCTCTGGAGTTACTATGACAGCCTTTCCATTTTAGGCGGAATTTATTGACCCGGAGGCTGTCTGTAGAAAAGGCTTTTTCTTTTAAAAAAATTTCCTCTCAAAAGGAGGTATTCCTTCTCCCATTCTCTTTTCACACTCCACTTCAACTTCATTCCCCTCTCTCAGTTCCCCATCCACCTCTCTGGTCCTTTTGCATTCACTTCTTCCTCCTATAATAGTTTCCCCCTCTTACCCCCTTCCTTCTTATTCCTTGTTTATTTTATTACCAATAATAATTAACCTTTTATATATCTTTCTAATTTCCTTCAGCACTTCCTCAGACCCTTTCCCCTCAAATGAGGGAGAATTTTTCTCTTCCTCCAAGGTGCTTGTCTCTCTACCACCTTTAATCAGCATGGAAGCCAATGGCACAGCTAGTGGGCAGGGCAGGCAAGCAAGAAGGCATTGGGCAGGCTGTGCCACCGAGACACACCTGTAAGTGGCCCAAGGCCCACTGGGGTATTGTGTTCCCCTGTCTGAGAAACACTGATCTACCGTATTTTGCGCCCTATAGGACGCACCTTTTCCCCTCCAAAAATGAAGGGGAAATGTGTGTGCGTCCTATGGGGCGAATGCAGGCTTTCGCTGAAGCCTGGAGAGCGAGAGGGGTCGGTGCGCACTGACCCCTCTCGCTCTCCAGGCTTCGCGGACCTCTCCGCAAGCAGCAGGAACACTCCCACTGCTTGGGGAGAGTTGCCTGCATGCCGAAGCCTGCGCGCGCTGAGATCAGCGCGTCCAGGCTTCGCGGTCCTCTCCGCAAGCAGCGGGAGCCAGCGCTGGGCTCCCACGGCTTGCAGAGAGCTGCCTGTTTGGGGGCTGGGGTCGGGGGAAGCTCGGGCCTCCCCCGCCCCAGCCCTGCGCCTGGGGGAAAATAATTTTTCCCCTTTATTTCCCCCCCAAAAACCTAGGTGTGCCTTATGGAACGGTGTGTCCTATAGGGCGAAAAATACGGTAATTCATTCCTGTCTGTACCAGTGGTGGTCTTGGTTGGTTTTCAGCTTCCAACGTGTCTGACTAACAGCTATGTTGACTGGGGCTGATGGGATTTGGAGACCAACAATATCTGGAAGGCCCCACCCCTTGTGGTGGCTCTTCAGGTTCTCTGACAGGAATATCTCTCAGCCTTATCTGGAAATGTTGAGGATTGAAATTCAGACCGTTCACATACATAGCCTATACTCTCCTACGAAGCCATTTTGCCATCTCAAAAAAAAACCACCTCTAGATGTTTGCTCATCCCTTCCGAGTTGCTGAACATGGCTGCTGCATGTAATCCAAATATGTCTCTTGGGCGGAGACAGTCTTTTCTGGTACTGATGCTTGACAAATGACTGTCAATGTTTCACTCTATTTCACCCGTTGATGAGATGTTGAAGATACCATTAAAATAATGTCCATTAGAGCTTTTGCTAGAGCTGTCTTTCGTCAGGTTTCAGCCTCCTTCCTGGGAGTCTCTAGAAATTCAATTTCTGAGTGACTCACGAAGCCGGACACAGCTCACCAACATGTCATTGGCATTTCCATCTCATTTCACATCAGAAACAATATTTATCAAGAGAAGAGCTATCACACATTCAGCTGCAAGTGCACTGAATGACGAGTCCTCAAGTGTTAAGAAGTGACAGGCAAGTGTGAGTGAATCAACCCTTTCCAGATATATGCTAAGCCTGCCATATGGATGACACCCTAGGAGAGAACACCACCATGGTGATTATTTCTTTCCCCTCCCCATAGGAAACATGATGTGGTCCCCATGGGAAACATAAGCCCTGTTCATCCATTATTCATTTGCAAGGGATAAGTGTACAAAGCAAGGAATGGGCTCATCCTTTTAGCCACTCGCTACTTTCCTTATTATTTATTTATTTTTGCAAAGTTAACATATTCTATTTAGCAATTTTTTTAAAAAAAAATCACTCCATAACCACATGTTGTTCAGTTAGTTGTGTGAGCACAAATCACAATGTTCCTGTTCACAAACAGAGGCAATGCACGTTTGGGTTGTGGAGAGCCACTCCTGGTGAGCAGAAGTTCATGTACTGGGTTTCTGCACACACAGTTGGGGTAGGACAAAAAGCATGGTCTTGCTCCTTGCTCTGCATGCTTATGCTAGAAATGTGATAAAAGGACTGTTGCTATCAGCCAATGGAACTAAATGTGGGCATGGAAACATACAGTGAAGAGAACCGGGAGGTGGGACATGAGCTTTTGGAATCGGGTAGCCTGCAACACCAAGGATGAGCAGCACAAAAATGTCCCTTCAAAATATGACTCGGGCAATTCTGCTGCATCAAAAGGGACTTGCTGAGGAAAAAGGCTCTCCTGAAAAAATTATGGCTTTTAAAGGTGTTTTTATGCTGGAAAAGCCATTCCTCCAGTGTTAAGACTCCTTTTCCAAACGGCAAACTGAGAATTTGGCTTTCCACCTGTCATGGTTACCTTGTACAGAAGACAATTTGAGAGAGAATGTGTGGAGGCAAAACTGAGGTCACCACCACCTTTTCCACAGCCTGAGCTCCATGCATTAACTGGTTCTTCTGCGCAAAAGCTGAATATGCAGGTGTGGAATGTGTATTTTTAAAATTGAAGTAAAAAACCGCATTGTATATGACTACAATGGGTTTCTGAGAAATGTAAGCTATCTGTCTCCCTGCCTCCAGGTTCCTGAAAGGGCTAAGTACAGGACTATAACAAGAGTGCAAAACAGCAACATTTCAATAGCCTCATAACTGACCTGACCTGTCTTTGCACAATAACTGTGAGATTTGACAATAACATGATAGTAGTGATATTTTGCAGAATCTGCTGTTAAACAAACTCATAAAATGTGACAATAAAAAATGAAAACAAACATAAATTTTATCTGTTCATTTGAGTGAATCTGTATTAAAATATTCTTTGTCAGATACAGTTCCCCTTCTCCCGCCGGCTCCAGGCCTTGAAAAACAGCAGATCGGCATACCAATTCAATTCATACTTAAAGAGATTCGTACTTACCTACACTGCATGTAGGTAATGTTTATTGTTCCCTTAGGTTTACTGACTTCTCTGTGCAATGTCATTTAGAAAACAGAAGGGGCAGCTATCATGCTTTTCTATGCCTGGTGTAATTATGTTATTTTCTGTTAGCATTTGACCCATATTGTTGTAACACAGGAAGGGAGTGTTCTTTAGAGTCTGGAGGAAAAATACCTAGCGGAATATAAACCTTTCCTAGTTCATTTTTAAGCATAACTAATATGAACAAATGTATGCAGAACTTCAACCAAATTTTGTTAGTAACTGAGACCTTGGCTCCCCTTACTATTTATATTGTTGAATCCAGTCAAAGGCAGAGGTTCAGAAATTAAGAGCCTTCCTCAGATATAGAAATGAACAAGCGGGAGACTGCAGCAAAAATGTGGTAGTGTACCCCTTGTGTGTTACCTTGGTCTGTGACTGTGGGAAAACTAAAGTCAGCATCAATGCCAGGAGTATACCTACTGAACTTTTATAAGTGCAACCAGTCAGCATGCAAGTTACTGGAGCACGAGACGTCTGCATGCAGCCAGGTGTCTAATTTAGCCAGCGATAAGGTCTGAGGTTGATAACATAAAGATATATATATAAGTAGATTGACATTTGCTGCCACCTAAGAGGTATGCGGGTGACACTGTGGGTTAAACCACAGAGCCTAGGACTTGCCAATCAGAAGGTCGGCGGTTTGAATCCCCGTGACGGGGTGAGCTCCCGTTGCTCGGTCCCTGCTCCTGCCAACCTAGCAGTTCAAAAGCACGTCAAAGTTCAAGTAGATAAATAGGTACCGCTCTGGCGGGAAGGTAAATGGCGTTTCCATGTGCTGCTCTGGTTCACCAGAAGCGGCTTAGTCATGCTGGCCACATGACCCAGAAGCTGTACGCCAGCTCCCTCAGCCAATAAGGCGAAATGAGCGCCACAACCCCAGAGTCGGTCATGACTGGACCTAATGGTCAGGGGTACCTTTACCTTTTAAGAGGTATGGGGATTTTTGACTAGGAATCCAAATCAGCATCAGCTCTGACCTGCAATGTTATCAATGGACAATATTCCAGGGCTCCTCTAAGCTAGTCTTTCGGCACAGCCCTCTAACTGAAGCATAACAATGAAAAGCACTTCAGGTTTGTTGTAAACCACTGAGATCCAGGCGAGTATGAACTGCAATGACTCCAGTGTGAACCCAAGTGCTGTAATACTTAACACAGAGCTCTTTAGACCTAGGAGCTGCGCCACTGCCTTCTGTGAATTGCAGAAATTTGGAGAAGACATTAGCCAATTTTCTTCAATGTCTGAGATATTGGGTACTCATTCCCATTAGATGTGTAGAACTTGCCCTAGTTCATAGAAACAGGGCATTTCCTATGTCGAATGAGCTCTGTGTCCACTATTAAAACACTTAAATGCATACTACAATCATTGGGATGGGAAAACAAGGGTGGAATCTGGCATTGACCTTGATTGTACATCTATTTTTGAGACTTAACTAATATATTTAGTATAACAGAGAAATAGCAACTTCTTTTTGTAAGCTCACACCTTTCAATAGATGCAGAATTTGTATCCTACATATTTGGAAGGTTAAACTCTTACTTCTTCTTTTTTCAAAATAAAAAAATTCCTTCCTGTAGCACCTTAAAGACCAACTAAGTTAGTTCTTGGTATAAGCTTTCGTGTGCATGCACACTTCTTCAGATACACTGAAACAGAAGTTGCCAGATCCTTCTATATAGTGAGAAGGTGGGGAGGGGTATTACTCAGAAGGGTGGTGGGAATGGGAGATTGGCAGATAGCTGAGATGAGCCTGTTGACGACTCTTAACGACTGTAATAGGTCTTACAGGAAAAGGCAAGGGGTGAGAAGGTGAGAAATGGCTTAGTCATGTATAATGAGATAAGAATCCAATGTCTCTGTTCAGACCAGGTCTCTCCATTGTTTTAAGTTTGGTAATGAGTTGCAATTCAGCAGCTTCTCTTTCCAGTCTATTTCTGAAATTCCTTTGCAGTAAAACAGCTACTTTGAGATCTTGTATAGAATGTCCTGGGAGATTGAAGTGTTCTCCTACTGGTTTCTCTGTTTTGTGATTCTTGATGTCAGATTTATGTCCGTTTATTCTTTGGCGTAAGGTTTGGCCTGTTTGTCCAATATAGAGAGCTGAAGGACACTGTTGGCATTTGATGGCATACACAATGTTAGACGATGAGCAATTAAATAGTCCCGAGATGGTATGTGTGATGTTGTTGGGGCCAGTAATGGTGTTGTCCGGGTGTATGTGGCAGCAAAGTTGGCATCTGGGTTTATTGCAGGCTCTGGTGCCAGTGTCCGTGTTAAGTCTGGTTGTAGTATTATTGTGGGTTAGGAGTTGTTTAAGATTGTGTGGCTGTCTGTAGGCAATGAAAGGTCTTCCTCCCAGAGCTTGAGAAAGAGAACTGTCATTGTCCAGGAGAGGTTGTAGATCTCTGATGATGCGTTGTACTGTTTTAACTTGGGAGCTGTATGTGATGACTAGTGGTGTTCTGTTATTTTCTTTTTTGGGTCTGTCTTGCAGCAATTTCTCTCTGGGTATCAGTCTGGCTCTGTTGATCTGTTGTCTAACTTCATCTGCTGGGTATTTTAGTTCTGAAAAGGTTTGCTGTAGATCTCTTAGGTGAGAGTCTCTGTCTGTAGAATTGGAACAGATGCGGCTGTAACGTAGTGCCTGGCTATATACAATGGACTGTTTGGTATGTTTGGGATGGTAGCTAGAGGCATGTAGATATGTTTGTCGGTCAGTTGGTTTACGGTATAAGGTGGTGTCTATGCGTCCATCTTGTATTTTTATAGTACAGTGGTACCCCGCAAGACGAATGCCTCGCAAGACGGAAAACCCGCAAGACGAAAGGGTTTTCTGTTTTGGAGGCGCTTCGCAAGACGAATTTCCCTATGGGCTTGCATCGCAAGACGAAAGCCCATAGGGAAATGCTGGCGGTCGGGAGCAAAGACTTTCGCCCACAGCCGGCCTTCAGAAGAGGACCTCTTCTGAAGGCCGGCGGGGGGCAAAAGTCTTTGCTCCCCCCGCCTGCCTTCCCCCCCCCGCCTGCCCCGGGCGATCTTAAAATGCTGGCGGGCGGGAGCGAAGCATTCGCTGCCGACCCCCAGCATTTTAAAATCTCCAAGGGACAGCAGAGAAGTCTCTGTCCCGGGGAGATTTTAAAATGCTGGGGGTTGGGAGCGAAGCGTTAGCTGCCGACCCCCAGCATTTTAAAATCTCCCCCTGTCCCGGGAAGGTTTTAAAATGCTGGGGGTCAGGAGCGAAGCGCTGCCGACCCCCAGCATTTTAAAATCTCCCCGTGTCCCGGGGAGGTTTTAAAATGCTGGGGGTCGGGAGCGAAGCGCTGCCGACCCCCAGCATTTTAAAATCTCCCCGTGTCCCGGGGAGGTTTTAATATGCTGGGGGTCGGGAGCGAAGCGCTGCCGAACCCCAGCATTTTAAAACGCTGTTCCGAAGGGGGGGCGGGGACACCTGCCCCAGCCGCCCCACTTCGGAAAGCTGTTCCGAAGTGGGGCGGGGGGGCGGGGACACCTGCCCCAGCCGCCCCACTTCGGAAAGCTGTTCCGAAGTGGGGAGGGGGGGCGGGGACACCTGCCCCAGCCGCCCCACTTCGGAAAGCTGTTCCGAAGTGGGGAGGGGGGGCGGGGACACCTGCCCCAGCCGCCCCACTTCGGAAAGCTGTTCCGAAGTGGGGAGGGGGGCGGGGACACCTGCCCCAGCCGCCCCACTTCGGAAAGCTGTTCCGAAGTGGGGCGGGGGGCGGGGACACCTGCCCCAGCCGCCCCACTTCGGAAAGCTGTTCCGAAGTGGGGCGGGGGCGGGGACACCTGCCCCAGCCGCCCCACTTCGGAAAGCTGTTCCGAAGTGGGGCGGGGGGGCGGGGACACCTGCCCCAGCCGCCCCACTTCGGAAAGCTGTTCCGAAGTGGGGCGGGGGCGGGGACACCTGCTCCAGCCGCCCCACTTCGGAAAGCTGTTCCGAAGTGGGGCGGGGGCGGGGACACCTGCTCCAGCCGCCCCACTTCGGAAAGCTGTTCCGAAGTGGGGCGGGGGCGGGGACACCTGCTCCAGCCGCCCCACTTCGGAAAGCTGTTCCGAAGTGGGGCGGGGGGGCGGGGACACCTGCCCCAGCCGCCCCACTTCGGAAAGCTGTTCCGAAGTGGGGAGGGGGGCGGGGACACCTGCCCCCGCCGCCCCACTTCGGAAAGCTGTTCCGAAGTGGGGAGGGGGGCGGGGACACCTGCCCCAGCCGCCCCACTTCGGAAAGCTGTTCCGAAGTGGGGCGGGGGGGGCGGGGACACCTGCCCCAGCCGCCCCACTTCGGAAAGCTGTTCCGAAGTGGGGCAGGGGGCGGGAACACCTTCTGAAGGCAGGCAGGGGGCGGAAGTCTTTGTCCCCCCTGCCTGCCTTCCCAGGGGCTTTTAAATCGCCCCGGACAGCGGAGAAGTCCTCCGCTGTCCGGGGCGATTTTAAAATGCTGCCCGCCAGCATTTTAAGATCGCCCCGGACAGCGGAGAAGTCCTACGCTGTCCCAGGGTTTTTTAAAATGCTGGGGGTGGGAAGAAAAGCCCTTGTCCCCCCCCCCAGCCTTCAGAAGAGGTCCGGGGACAGCCTGGTCTGAAGGCGGTTTCCCTAGGAACGCATTAATTGATTTTCAATGCATTCCTATGGGAAACCGTGCATCGTAAGACGAAAAAACCGCAAGACGAAGAGACTTGCGGAACGAATTAATTTCGTCTTGCGAGGCACCACTGTAGTGTCTTTTTTGTCAGCTTCAGAACTTTAACCTTTGAAAAGCCCCCCCCCCTGGTCCACAATCATCAAATGGCAGCCTTCTAATTGCTGCATTTGAAAGGGTCTTTGGTTGAAAAGAGGCACAGTGGTGCCTCAGGTTACTGACGCTTCAGGTTACAGACTCCGCTAACCCAGAAATAGTACCTTGGGTTAAGAACTTTGCTTCAGGATGAGAACAGAAATCGTGGGATGGCAGCAGCAGGAGGCCCCATTAGCTAAAGTGGTGCTTCAGGTTAAGAACAGTTTCAGGTTAAGAACGGACCTCCGGAACAAATTAAGTTATTAGAAGAAGAAGAAGAGGAGTTTGGATTTGATATCCCTCCTTTCACTCCCCTTCAGGAGTCTCAAAGCGGCTAACATTCTCCTTTCCCTTCCTCCCCCACAACAAACACTCTGTGAGGTGAGTGGGGCTGAGAGACTTCAGAGAAGTGTGACTGGCCCAAGGTCACCCAGCAGCTGCATGTGGAGGAGCAGGGAAGCGAACCCAGTTCACCAGATTACGAGTCTACAGCTCTTAACCACTACACCACACTGGCTCCTGAGGTACCACTGTAACCTGAGGTACCACTGTAGTTTGTTATAGTCATCATTTATTAATCTTATATTTGGAGTATAAAAAGCAAATAGCTTTTATAGCTAATAAAGAGGAAATGCATCACCAAAAAGAGGACACAAATTTACATATGTTCTGGTGAAAAGGTGGGATCTGAAATATCTTAATAAATAATAACTGGACCATAGAACTTTTGCATAGGCAGATGTGTTCTACCATAGAGCTATGGCTATTATACATGCATAATGTGTTCAGTGGATATAGGAACCATCACACACACAATATATATATTCTTTATATTGTCTGTGATATTTCAGACTTTGTCTCATTTTTCCTTCCCAGGTTATGCTAATGTAGACCAAAATAAACAAAATAGTTTGAGAACCATATTTAAGGTGTTAATTGAGTGATATAAGTTGGCACCATTTAGCAATAATTGGAAGACTGAGCATCATCTAAAAACGTAAACCAAAACCCCCAGAATTGCTTTGTTTTTATTTTTAGTTCTAAACAACATGACTGGGAGATTTTGCCTGAGGGAACAGGTAAAAGGATTGTATCTGGTCCCTTTCCAGTTCAATCTAGAGAGAGAAAAAGAGAGACAGGATGTCAGCTACTTTTGGACAATTGGCTCCTATTAGGCCCCATCCATCCCAGCTGTGGCTAATTTAAAGAGTCACAGGTGCAGCAGTAATCTGTCAGCGGGAATAGTGGCAGTATGGGCATTCAGCTGCATTAACACCCTGCAGCATAGACCTTGGCTTTCCTTTAGGCTACTGCTCCAAAGGAGTCAAATGATGGAGATTAATCACCAGCACAAATTTGACCAGGTGAAGGCAGAGGCTGGTGGTGTAGGGACGTTTTGGGGAAAAACAGTCCATGCTTATGTCCCCTTTGTCCCCACCAAAAATAGTGGAACTACTATTTTATTCCCTAACATACAGCTTTTATTCTCTGGGTGCTGTTATATACTTACATTAGCCCTCTTACGGGATTCACACATTCTTATTTTCTCCTCATCTTTGCATCAGCTATGCCTATAACTTTCTTTACCTTTCTCATTTCTGCCTGACTATTTTCTTCTTTCCCCATAAGAACATTGCTGGGTCGGTGGTGTGATGGATAGATCTCACGTGACTCAGGTCATGGCCCATATGGGTGGATGTTTTACATATGACTTGAATAGCGTAAGAGGAACTGTGGAAATGGTAGCAAGTAGACCACCCAGGTACCATTAAATTTTTGCATTGGCGCTATTGTCTGGTACTGAGCTCTCAGGTGATTCAGAGTGTATTTTTCCATTCACAAAACGATAGATAAATGGCTTAATTGCTTTCAGTTTGTATATCAGAAGATCTACATGACTGTAACTGTGGTACTTGGTACACTTAAAAGTTGAATTAGGCTGAAATTGTGCACTTTGTGAAACACAAATTATAGCATCACTGAATATATATTCATTTTAATGGAGAAAAACGTTTTAAATCATCAAGTGCTGCTTATGAAGCTTAAAAAGCTTCAGTTATTTTGAAGCATTTGAAATTGACAAAATTGTCAAAATTGCATACAAACATGTAATGGTTTTTACTTGTGAAGACCATTCTCACATTCTTGGGATGCATAACAATAAGAACAGGTCTCTTCTGTTACATTGACGTTTTCTTGGATGTTTGCGTATTGCATTGGGCAATGAAAGGCCATTTGCTTTCTGCCCATTGTGGAATTCTGAAGCAGCTGAGTACTCGGAAACATCCCAAAAATGCATACCCAACTAAACCAAAAAGTGCAGATATGAGCTGGCTTACACATGCTGATGACAAAATGATAAAATCTGGAGGTGATAGATGGCAGGTGGGTCTAACTTTTTTTTAATGCTCCCCTGTGTTAAAAACAACCTGATGTGGCAGAGCAACTGGGCCCAAACCTTTATATCTACCATACAAGCTTTATATCTGCAGGGAGGTTTTTTCCTTTCACATTACAGTGGAACCTTGGGTTACGTACCATCCTCCTTACGAATGCTTCGGGTAACGAGCTCCGCTAATCCGGAAGTAGATGCCCCTAGTTGCGAACTTTGCCCCGGGATGCGAGCGGAAGTCATGCGCCGGTGGCACGGCAGATCATGTCCTCCTCCCAGAGAACACACGTTGCTGTGAGATCATCAAGACTGAACCTCACTACTGTTGTGGGTGGGAGTGATTGGATAACCACAACAACCCAATTGGTGGTCCCCTGGTTGCTGGGGTAAATCCGGCCAATGGGATCATTTCATACATTAACCGAGGGGCACATATATACCACTGCACATTGCGTTGAGCTTCCTTTTTCGCCTCATGCATCGGATCACCTGCCCACCCTCCTTATATTTAGGGATCATTATGACCTTCCTATGCTGTCGTGGGTCGTCCGCTGTTGGGGCAGGGGCCCGGTAGGAATTTTCCCATTTGGCTGATTGAATCATAGAATAGAATCATAGAATCATAGAGTTGGAAGAGACCACAAGGGCCATCGAGTCCAACCCCCTGCCAAGCAGGAAACACCATCAGAGCACTCCTGACATATGGTTGTCAAGCCTCTGCTTAAAGACCTCCAAAGTAGGAGACACCACCACACTCCTTGGCAGCAAATTCCACTGTCGAACAGCTCTTACTGTTAGGAAGTTCTTCCTAATGTTTAGGTGGAATCTTCTTTCTTGTAGTTTGGATCCATTGCTCCATGTCCGCTTCTCTGGAGCAGCAGAAAACAACCTTTCTCCCTCCTCTATATGACATCCTTTTATATTTTTGAGCATGGCTATCATATCACCCCTTATGGCTGGTGCCATTTGGGTTTCGCCTGCCGCGTAGCAAATCGTCACAACTTTGTAAGGTTTGGCGGTTAGGCATTGGTTCAATGGTGGTGGAGGAGATGTGGATAGGCTGTGCCTGCCCCTCCAATGCTAGGGTATTTCGTTAAAGGAATCTAGGGGCTCGCCTTGCTTTTGTCCGATCCCCTTCCAGGGGTTACGACCACACCAGAGCCCCTGGGAGCATCTGGGGTGAGCTCGAGTCTGAACCTGGCCCAATGTTTTCCCTTACTGACATCTGCCGGAGTCCAGGCATCAGTGCTGCCCTGCTGAGGTCAGGTGCAGCTAGTCAGGAACCAATGCCTAAGCAAACCACTCATCATCTGTAATCAATAAAGTTGTGGCCAAAATTATGCCAATAACCTTAAACTAAATTCCGTGTCAATTGTGCCTTTATTTATTGGGGGAGGTCTCGGAATCTTAACGTGCAGCAGTGGGAGCCCCATTAGCAAAAGAGCAGTGGGAGCCCCATTAGCAAAAGAACATGCTAAGAACAGTTTCGGCTTAAGAACGGACCTCCGGAACGAATTAAGTTCATAACCGGAGGTACCACTGTATAGGAGACTCCAAGGCCATACCCCCCACTTGAAGTTTGAAATGGTAGGGCTTTATCTACACATACAGTAAAATGAGATGTTAAAATACTGAAGTAACACAGACTGAAGGAATCTCATGATATAAAGTTCTCCTACATAAGGGAGGCTGAGAAGGGAGTCTTCTCGTCTGTGCAGCCCAGGAGCTCCATGCTGGCGCCTCGGAGAGGTCACTTTGGTGCTGCTAACAGAGGCAGCGGTCTTGAGTTACCAGCCCCTGCATCTACAGCAGGGCTGTGATTCTCCAGAGATCTGACTTCACCTCCAGAGGTGTACTCCATTGTTTCTCAAGACAGACTGATGCCCACAACAAACATCCCCGCAAGTTGAATACTAGAATCTTAGTTTTCCATTGCTTACTTGGGTTTCTTCTTCAGGAAATTTCTTTTTACCTACGGGAGCGTTCAGAAAATGGCCCAACCCCACATATAGTCTGTAGCGGTATAAACCTCTCTGCTACCTCAGCATTCTATCTATTTCATTCTGCTTCATGTGTAAAGCAAGTCTGAGATGGATTCAAAAGTGGGAAATTAGATTACATCTACAACATCCTCCGGCATAATATTGTTTTTGTCCTGATTGCCTCGTTGTGTTCACTGTATCCAATGATGGGTGATCGCATTTGCTACTTCATTAAACTTTGTCCTATAATTTTCGATACCTTTTTTTTATCATCCGCGTTCATTTTTTTGGTATCCAATTTCTCTACTTCCCTTTGTTTCCTTGCTTATAGAATGGCTTATCCTTTCCCAATGACTTTGGGAGCAATCCTAGAGCAAGATTTGCAAGCATGGACAGGCTAGGATCCAGCAGATACAGGCTTAACTCTCTCATCCTCAGGCTGGCTCCACTGCAGCTCAATTGGGACCCAGCCGGCTGAGCAATCCCAAATAAGTTGAGCTGGCAGAAAGGGCAGTGCATATTAAACAGTGTTTTAAAGGCTTGTTTCCCCCCTGGCAGGCTTAGGCTGACACAACCAGCAGTAACCCCACTTCTTTGGATCTGGTGTAAACGCTGGTTTAACGTATACTGGAGTTGCTTTGTGCCAGCTTCTTGTGTGTAGGATTGCTGCCTAAGGCTGCAAACGACACCTCACTTAAGTAGGAGTAAGCCCCATTGAATTCAGTGGGACTTGCTTCTCAATAGAGATTGTTAGGATTGCAATCTCATTTTCCATTCTTTTCTTGCTGTCCATCTTTTGTCTGCATTTCATACTGTTGTTCACTCGGTTTTTCTTTATCTATCTGATATTGGGGTTTATTCTATTGAGGGATGTGAAGAGGGGGGGAAATGTATTTTTCTCTGTTTTGGATTTAATGTTTTCCTTCTGGCTGAGCTGAGCTTTCATCTCTTTTTAAAAAATTAATATTCAGTTCATTTGTACTTGGGTTCCAATTCACATTTCATAAATCATAACGAAAGGCTGTACTCCAAAATGGTGATAGTAGTAGGGAACTTTGCCCCAAATGTACTTAGTGGACAATGGACAGTTACCCCAGTGCAAATAAATGCAGGCCTGTTTTCAGTAATATGTTGTTGCGTGTTAAGTTCCCAAACCGCCCTTGAAATAATTCACAATAGACACAGAATTATAGTTTAAGGTTTTTGGCATAATTTTGGCCGCAACTTTATTGATTACAGCATGTGAGTGGTTGCTTAGGCATTGGTTCCTGACTAGCTGCACCTGACCTCAGCAGGGCAGCACTGATGCCTGGACTCCAGCAGACGTCAGTAAGGGAAAATAATCTGGGAGAAGTCTGAGCTGAACACCAGTCTCTAACCTCACCCCAAATGCTCCCAGCAGCTCTGGCGTGGCCCAAGCCCCTTAACAGAGATTTGGACAAGAGCAAAGCGAGCCCTTGGATTCCTTTAACAGAATACCCTTGCAGCAGCAACTTGGAGGGGAAGACAGCCAACCACACCCCCTCCACCAACCAATTGAACCAATGCCTAACCGCCAACCTTACAAAGTTGTGACGATTTGCTATGCAGTAGGCAAAAACCAAATGGCACCAGCCAATCAGCCAAATGGCAAAATTCCTACCGGGTCCCTGTCCCAAAAGCAGACGACCCCTAGACAGGCATGGCAAGGTCAATAAGCCCCCAAATATAGGGAGGGTGATCCTGTACACACAGCGAAAAGAGGAAGCTCAACGACACGTGCAGGGATATAAATAGCCCCTCGGATGCCAATTGCGAGCTCCCTGAGCCAAATTCCTTCCCCAGCAACCGAGGGGCGACCAATCGGGAGTTGAGGCCATCCAGTCGGACAGTTTGGGTGACCTCACCGCAGCACATGCTCTCCGTGATGGAGGACACAGTTTGTTATCCTGCCCTTCTTCTCAAAGGAGCCCAGGTCTGCAAAAGTCTCCAGTGTGTGTGTGTAACTAAAGAAATCCAAAAGAAAGAGAAACCCAAAGCAAACAATTCTTTTGGAACGAGTATGTGTTATTCTTAATCCATATGTATTAAATCTGAAATAATTACAACCCATCCCCCCCGATTGATATTTAATTTCCTTCTGATTTCCCAAATGAACATCCAGAGTCTGTGTTCTTCTTACCTCTCTCGTTTCACATTTCATTTGTCTACAGGTAATGTTCCTTCTTTAAACTATTCTCAGCTTTCTATGTTCCTTAAGACTGAGTTCTTGGTTCTCATATGTTTACTTTGTGTCTTCATCCTCTTGGTCCTTTTGGTTTTGATTAATGCCTCTAGGCTAATGATATTTAATTAGACTTTTCTGTCCCTGTTATCGCTCTACCATCATTTCCTAATCTTTTAGCTTGTCTGTCCTCTCTTGGTTGTCTTTTCATTTTCTGAAACCTAATTTAGCTAAAGCAGTTGTTGTTTCTCTTCCCATTATGTCTGTACATTCCTCTTTCATTGGCTGTTCCTGGCATTTTCCTTCCTCTGCCAGAAATTTTGGGCACTCTGTTTCTATTTGTCCTTTTCATTTTTCATCCCATGAAACTTCCATTGCTGAGTTCTGTTACTCTTAGGTTCCTAATCTTTAAAGATTTGTTCTTTTCTTTCTGTTGACACTACTCATTCTTAAGCTTGTTGTTTGATTATTATCATTTATTGCAGTAGGATTATTTCAATTCCTTCCATGTTGGCTTGGCCTTATCTCATTTTAGGTTTCTTATTTCTGTCTTTCATTTTTCTACTTGTGCATTTGTATGTGTTGTGCCTCTCATGCCTTTTCTGCTTTCTTTTCATTGGCTTTACCGTATCCCTTCCGTATTCAGTTCAATACATTATTATTAAAGTTGAAGGGTATCCATTTCATGGCTCCCTCATATCTTCTCTGCTTCATGTTATTCGTCTCCATGATCTCTTTGTTTGTTTTGAATACTCTGCCAATAAGACCTGACACATTCAATCTCTAGCCGCCTTTAAGAAATGTTTTAACATTCATTTGTTTCAGTTACTGTATATTTGAGAGGAGATCTTTCTTCTATTTCCATTTTTCTTTTCCCACTCCCCTTTTCTATCCACTTTCCTGCTGTGCTATTTATTTAGTTTTAAGCTTTGAGATTCTCCCCACTGCTCTGTCCCAGCCACTCCTTGGGGGTAATTTTGTACAACACCTGTAAATAATGATGATGATGCTAATATAGTAGTAGTATTAATAATACTAAAAAAGGTGAAAATGAAAATAAAGAGATATAGTTCATTGCCTCCTGGCACCTGAAATGTGACTCCTAATTTTGATACGCAATTTTGTCAACAGAACCTGATGATATGAGCAAGTCTTTCTTCCCTGTTCTTAATAGTGGCATGGAAAATACAAATTGAGTTAGAGCAGTTCTTTGCCAGTTTATACTGCAATCCTAAACAAACATGGCAGAAGTTAAGCCAGAAAAAGGGTGGTGATCCTCTGGCACTATTTTAAAAGCTTGTTTTCCCTCTACCAAGGTTAGGCCCCACTGCTGAACAGAGTTTTCATCTGGTGTAACTTTACGCTGGCTTAATTTACACCACCTTGTTTTATGCGAGCTTCTCAGGTATAGGATTGCTTCCTGTGTGTCAGAGTTAGCCCTTTCATGGCTCCCTCCTGCTGTTTTGTTATTAATGTCCAGAAGTCCCGAATTCAAATCTTGTGGGAGCATAGGAGATTTTTGCAGTAGAAGAAAGTGGGTTTTTGAGTGGATTATTTTTGAATGTCGGCTGAATAACGCCCATGTCATGTTGTTGTTGTTGTTTAGTCGTGTCTGACTCTTTGTGACCCCATGGACCAGAGCACGCCAGGCACTCCTGTCTTCCACTGCCTCCCGCAGTTTGGTCAAACTCATGCTGGTAGCTTCGAGAACACTGTCCAACCATCTCTGTCGCCCCCTTCTCCTTGTGCCCTCCATCTTTCCCAACATCAGGGGCTTTTCCAGGGAGTCTTCTCTTCTCATGAGGTGGCCAAAGTATTGGAGCCTCAGCTTCAGGATCTGTCCTTCCAGTGAGCACTCAGGGCTGATTTCCTTAAAAATAGATAGGTTTGATCTTCTTGCAGTCCATGGGACTCTCAAGAGTCTCCTCCAGCACCTCTACTTATCTCAATAGTACCCTAGATGAAGACCAGTAAAGTGTGCTCAATCCAATCAAGACAAGGGTGCTGCTTGTGAGTGATTTGTTTGAGCAGTTAAGTGGCATTTATCCTGCTTTTCTTTGCAGTTGCACTTTCCCTTAAATGATCAAGTTCATAGTCTTAAGGAGCTACTAGAACCAGCATTGTCAATGGAGGCAAAGGTAGCCTTATTGACATAAAGACCTTTTGTAAGCTTTGGTTGATACACCAGCTTTCAATCCTATCTGAACAGAGGTAACCAGAGCCTTTAAAAAGCCCTAACTGACTTGGAGCTCAGTGTTACCTGAAGGATCACCTTTTCCTGTATATGCTTCAAGATCTCTATTAGATACCCTTCTCCAGGTTTCCCAGCCTTAAGGGGTGAGGTGAGTTAGGTCGGTCCTAATCTTAACCACCACGTCTAGGGTGCGTGCTGGTGGGAGGTAAGTGTTAATAAAGAAAAATGGGTCTCCTGCCCCTGCACTAAACTGTAGTGGCAGGAAATATTCATAAAGGATATCAGACTCCACAACACTAATTTCCCTAGCCAGATCCAGTGAGGTAAAGGTGGTCAGTCCCCCACTTCCTTGTCCTTTTTGATGCCTCTTGACTGCAGGGAGGCTATGCTGAGAGTATCCCTGCAAATGTGGGAGGTTTGCATCTTGCAGCCAGGTTTCTTGCAGGCAGATGATATCTAAATTCTGCAGGAACGTAGTTAAATCCTCATCTCCTTTCTTGTTGTCCTACCCTGCCAAATTCCAGGTGAGGATATTAAGATCTTTCTGAGGTCTACTAAGTCAGAAATGAGAGCTCTCAGGTGGTCTCTCTGTGGCACCAGTTCCAGTACGGCTGGCTATATCACCGGCATTTGGTCTTGAGGGTATTTTTTTTTATGCTGGGTTCTTATGGGAATGGCTAAATGTCGATTTCCCTTCCTTAGGTGTAGACATCTTCCATCTTGGATGGAAGTTCCCGCCATAGGGTTTTGGGAGCGGTGCTGGGTTAAAGGTTAAAAATCCCTGCGGCAGAATTTTTCCTGTCGCCCTTGTCTCTCCCTACGTACAGGAATGTTATTGGGGCAGGTGAGGTGAGTTGACACTAGGGAGAGTGTATTTTTGGTGGTGATGTACTAAATAAGTTATGTCCTCATTAGGGGTTCATCTGCTCTAGAACCAATTTGGATTCTGCCGTATTTTGCTGAAGATCTGTGATCCCTGTTACTTCCCCCTCCAACTACCCCAGCAGCACAAGGACAAGTTTTGTAATATGTGAGCTGCAGGGTACCTGCTTGGTGATTCACCACCCCCCATAGCTGCACTCAGCACTAGCAAAAATACTTCTTATATAGCAGCACCACTACTAGCTGGCAATAAGATATGGACTTTTTTTGCACACAGGGAGCTACAACTTTACATCCTATAAAAAGCTCCTTTACGTATGATAATAACAACATAGAGCACACATAATATTCATATCTTCTTTAATGAAAAATTGGAAGACGCTTCTGGTGCCATAAATTACATGCAAGGACAAATTTAAAAGAGTTGTCCTTGACTGCTTCAAATCCACTGGACAAAAATAAGCTTTCGTGATTTATGGAAAGGGGGAATAATGACTTTATTAAAAGGCTTGTTGGAGCTCATTTTTCAAAATATATAGTACATGAGATTATTTCCATTTATTACTGATTTTTTATGCCTCAGTTGTGGCAGGCAATACCCATCATTTGTTTATCTCATTAAAATTCTCTCTGCAGAAAGAAAGCATTATGTCATCACTGTAAAGATTACAAGTTCTGTAAGGTCAAAGTTTCAAAATGATCTTAAGTAAATTGGCAGGATGGGAGAAAAGGAGGCTCCATTCTGTCAGGTAAGTACTCTATGAAGGGTGGGGGTGAAATGCTCAGCTGTTCAAAACCTTCAGTTGCTGCACTCTCTCTATAGATAGCTGTGAAGACATACTCTGATTCACACATAAAGGAGGGAAATATTGGAAGTGCTTTAGCATTTGGTTTCATTTCATTTTCTTTAGGTATTTCATGTGGAATCCCAAGGCAGCCTACAAAAATATAACAACATAGGAGATGATCCTATGGCAAGACCTGCCAAGATGGATGGGATAATGGATGGATGGGTGGATGGATGGATAGATGCCAAGATGAGCGACTTAGGATGAGAGGATGCCTGGCTTAGCCAGGCTCAGCTGATGTTAAGTGCCCAGCCCTGGCTCAGCCAAAAATATGCTTGCATAATTTGCTCATGCAAGTCCCCCAAGAGTCCACCGCTGTGGCAGAGGTGGGATCAGACAGGAAGGACTTTGTTTGAATCCTTTGCTTGTTCAGCTCTGTCAAGTGACCTGGCAACCTGGCATAAAACATTATCTTAATAAAGTTAATAGTTCCCTTCCCCAGGCAGAGCAGAAGCAGCCCCACTGGAGAATGGTGTTTGGATCTGGCATAGGTAACTTTATGCCACCTTAATTCGCACCAGCTTGCTTTCTACCACCTTCTTGTACATAAGATTCTTCCCTAAGCAATTTAAAATAGTAGCTATCCACAAAGCGGGGGGAGGGGGGATACAGCAGTGATCCAGAGCAAATTAAAACATTGCATGCCCTCAGTTCACATGGATTAAGAGAGAAAGCTTTGGATGAAATGACTGAGCACCAAGAACTTGCCTCAGAACTGTATGCAGCATGGAAGGATTCTAAAGCAGGTGCTCAAAGGTTACTCAGCAAATGAGAAAGTGTTCCCTAAATGTAGATTAAAACAACAACAACAACAAACACTCCTCTATTATTCATGGTCTTTTTCCTTACAAGTGTATTTTGGTTGCAATTCTAAGCAGTCTAATTTAATTTGGGATTTACTTCTGAATAAATCTGTTTAGCATTGCCCTGATGCTGCTAGAAAGTTCTGGTAGCCTGTGGTCTTACAGGATTTCCATACACCTAATACTTTGCAAAATACTTACTACACTTGCATTTAATTATTATAGCTGGATTTTAAATATTGCTTTTCGAATGATTTTTGTGGCTTGTGCCAGTTTTTATGTGGATATTGTATTGATTACAAATGACAGAACCGAGGTGGAAAGTGTGGAATGTCATAAAATGTTTGGCATAATGTGATGATGGGAGTTATTTGGAGTAAACCTTAGGTTTTCTATGGAAAGCCAAGATGCAATGCCTCTTGTAGCTGAAATTATGATAATCCGAACAAAATTGGTACTTGCTATTATTTGTGTAACAACCAAAGCCACAGGGTTAGACTCTGGTACTTAATAGGAAGTAATTATGTAGGTGCCATTGATCACCATTTGCCTGTCGCGCTGCAACAGAGGCTAAAAGCCACAATGCTATTGAGCTCCCACTGGGATGACTGCAAAGTCACAAACACTATAGCTAAACAGAACTGTTTGATAATGCCTCGAGGTTATTGTGTTTAGTACTGTTTTAAGGATGTTGCCCGTTCACTTCTACCCTGTGTTCAAAATTTGCGCAAGCCAAATGCAGCCCTCCAGGGGCTAGATAAACCTGGCTTCCTGGAGCTGCAGAAACAAACCACGCACTTGTTCGGACCACAATACATGACTGGTGAACTGTGTTTGGCTCAGTGGGTTAAAAGGCCTATTCTAAGATTATTATTTTTTTAAAAAAGGCTCTTGTTGATAGTTAGGCTGCAAATAGAATAAAAAGAGAGTTCCATAACCTCCAACATTTTTCCAATGAAAATAGAGACATTCTATTTAATAATACAGTGGTACCTCGCGTTAAGGACTTAATTCATTCCTGAGGACCCTTCTTAACCTGAAACTGTTCTTAACCTGAGGTGCCACTTTAGCTAATAGGGCCTCCCGCTGCCGCCATACCACCACCGTGCAATTTCTGTTCTCATCCTGAAGCAAAGTTCTTAACCCGAGGTGCTATTTCTGGGTTAGCGGAGTCTGTAGCCTGAAGCGTCTGTAACCCAAGGTACCACTGTAGTAATAATCTTATTTCCCCTCCCATCTGACTGGGTTCCCCTGCCACTCTGGGTGGCTTCCAACATGTATAAAAACATAATTTAACCTTTAAAAACCTCGCTATACAGGAGTGCATTCAGATGTCTTCTAAAGGTGAGGCATCAGGCATAAGCCTGCATTTTATTAATGTTTGATCAGGACTTGTATATTAAAGAGGGCTTAATTTTCAAATGTTCCATGCCAGGCAGAGAAAACCTTGGTCATTCTCCTAAGACAAGGGGCCCCCCCTTTGATTGATAGCAGAAAACAAATCTCAAAGTCGTAAAAGCTGAAATTACAGACTGAGAGTAAGGACACTGACCCTACATGTTATAGAAGATAAAAAAGGCAGAGATAAACATGATTAGGAATGAGTAAATAGTAAAATGATGCCAATGTGCCTCCCAGTAAAATGAGTCAGATCATCTTTCTAAGGTTAAAAAGGCCAAGACCAAATGGAGAAGCATCTAGCTGGGAAGTCTTTTTAAAACTGTTTCTTTCTTAAACTGAGAGAAAAGGCAACTGGCTTGGCTGGGGAAAAAGAAGCTTCTTCCTATTTTATTTTGAGGCTGGAAAGGAGGCTGAAGGGGGGGGAATGTAACTGAAGAGGTTTCTTTAAAAACTGTTTTTTTTACTGAGTTCCTTCCTTTCTACTTTGAGAAGCTTTATTCCTTTTAAAAGGTTACCTATGATAATGTATGAAATATATTAGCTTAAATATATTGGCTTAAATGTAACTATGCAAAGGATTTAGAAAGTAACAAATTTAGATGTTAAGATTCTTATTTCATAGAATCATAGAGTCCTAGAGTTGGAATAGACTACAGGGGCCATTGAGCCCAGCCTCTTGCCAGACAAGAAGACGCCATTAAATGCTGTCCTGATATATGGCTGTCAAACATTTGTTTAGAAACCTTCAAATGAAGGATATCTTTCAATGTTGATGTGAAACTCAAGATCCTTGACATATGTTTAAGATAAAAATTTAAGATTAACCATTTGTTTTAGAAGGCAATAGGGCAGGAAGGGCAAGAGGTGAGCTGGTAATTAAGATTCCTTGTTGAGACACATGTAAGATATATTACTACTTATTTGTCATTTATAGATGTAACAATATATAGCTGTTTGTCCTCCATATAAGGACAGGAGGATGTGGGTGTATCTTTTAGGATTGGATATAGCAATCAGCCAATAGGAAATCCAACCAGGCTGATTGGACAGAGGCAGCCCAAGGAGGAGCAAAGGGGGCTGGATTAAGGGAATATAAGGGCTGGCCATAATGGCAGGAGCCAGGCCAGAGCTTGGTAACCATATACCACTGTGCCTCTCATTTATTTGTCTGACAAATAAATAATTATTTTAATTTCTCTATTGCTGCGTTGAATATTTCATTCCAGCTAAGCGTTAACCACAAGCAGGGTGCTACATTTTATGGTGCTCCTGTGACTCGGATAAGTGGTCTGCTGGAACGCAGCCCCTTCGCTCTACTGAGCAGGGTACAAGAGAGAGGATCTTTAAACTGCTTACCCAAGCGCGCACTGGTAAATTTTTCCAGGGGGAACGCAGAAGTCTCGTCTGTCTGATACCCTGCTCACTGGCGGCGACGGACCGGGGGGAAACGGAACCAACCAGGGGTAAGTGCACAAAGGGATTTTTGGCCCTCCAATTAACTGGGAGGAAGAGAAGTCTTGATCAAACTTCTGCGTCTCAGTAAAGGGGAACTGAGTACGCTAGGTGGCTGGGTACATCAGATGGTGATCTGGTGGGGGAAAAGGGAAGAATGGGAGGTAGTGTGTGGTGAAGTATCTAGCGCATTGTATGTGTGAGAAAGTACAGAGCAATCTGTAGCTGACCTGAGTGTGGAGTGGGCAGTACTTCGGTTCCTGGTAAGGCGACTTCACCAGGCAAGGAAACCCACGAAGCGTGTGTGTGAGTGACTGAGTGGATACTTCACAGGGCCATACAATGGGAGTTGGGGGTTCAAAAGGGGAAAATACACCTCTTGAATGTATGTTAAATAATTTTAAGAAAGCCTTCTCAGGGGCGTATGGAGTCAAAATGACGCCAGAGCGCCTGAGAACGTTATGTGAATTAGAGTGGCCGAAGCAAAATACTGAATGGCCATCTCAAGGAACCTTTGATATAAATTTAGTAAGCAAACTTTGGTCTAACATCGCCAAAGAAATTGGAGGGTGCCCAGAACAATTTTCATATATAGATTCCTGGCTGAGCACATTAAATAAAAATCCTCCATGGATAAGGGAATGCAAAGTCCAACGATGCAAATTATTGGCTGTAAAAGCCGAAGCTAGGAAAGGAATCTTGCCAAATAAACTCAAACCCATTTTTGAGGGACCAGAGGAAGAGCTGCTTCCACCTCCACCCTATGCTCCACATCGAAGGGAGCCTAATCCAAACCCTCCACCAGTTGTAACCCCAAGGCAAGAAAGTGGAATGAATAATGGGGCTGGAGTCACAGAACTTGATTCCTTGATAGATTATGATAAATATCTTCAGGAGGCATTGGAGGCCTATAATAAAGCCCAAGCAGAAGTGGTTATTCCATCTGTGAGTCCAAGTAGAACTCCATCTACAGTCTCTTTTAGTGAAACAACTGATTGCCTACCCCAAACCCCTGTACATCCAAATCCTAGAGAATTATTACAGAAGTTACAGGGAGACCTTAATCGGTCAGCAAGCAATACAGCCAGGCGTATAAAGCTGCTAAAAGAACGCCTTGGGACAAATACCATCCCCTATGATTTGAGGCCCCTAGAGCAAAGCGAAGAGAAAGATCACGTAGTAGCCCCTCTCAGAAGAGTATTTGATGCACTTGAGGAGCCTGTGCTGGTTAACGGGCAACTCGGACCACGGCCACCTCGAACGTCGACCCTCCAGTACATTCCATTCACAACTACGGATCTGATGAATTGGAAAACACACACCCCATCTTTTGCAGAAAAACCTCAGGCTATGATGGACTTGGTGACTTCAATAATAAATACTCATAGTCCTACTTGGACAGATTGCCGCCAGCTCCTGAATACTCTGTTCACCACTGAGGAAAGGAGAGACATAATTGAAAAGGCACAGATATATTTGCGTGAGCAGGCCAGAGTGGGAAATATTTATAATATTGACCGTCATCTCCAAGACAACTTTCCCTTGGAAGATCCTAATTGGGATCCAAACAATGTAATTCACCTGGCCAGACTTACCACCTATCGCCAGACGCTTGTGCAAGGTATCCGCAGGGCATGCCAGAAGCCCACTAATATGTCTAAAGTCTCAGAAGTAGAACAGAAACCAAATGAGAGTCCAGGAGACTTTTTAGAGAGGCTGCAAGAAGCCTATCGTATATGGACTCCTTTTGACCCTGAAGCCCCTGAAAACAGCAGAATGATTACTGCTACATTTGTGGCCCAGTGCGCTTCTGACATTCGTAAGAAAATTCAGAAATCAGAAGGATGGGAAGGGATGCTGATGAGCCAAATTATGGCCATTGCACGCCGAGTTTATCGGAATAGGGATGAGGCTGAGAAACAAGAGAAGAAGAAGTGGCAGAAGGAAAAGATGGTAATGCTAGCCACAGCAGTGAAGCAAGACTACCGCCCCTTAAATGGAGGAAGAGGGCGGGGAAGGAATCCACCACTGGGAAGGAATCAATGTGCGAATTGCAAGAAGGAGGGTCATTGGAAGCGGGAGTGTCCTGAACCCCTGAGGTTGGAAGAAGTATGCCCAGGCCCAGGCCCAGGCTCCGGCCCAAGAAACCAGGGACGGGGACGGGGAATGATCCGAGATGGAAGATATCAGAGACCTGGACAAGGACGGAGTAGGGACAATGTCATTGGACTGGCAGAGGAGGATTTTACCCAAGACTAGGAAAGACCGGACTCCATAAAGTTAGGCTTCCAGGAGCCCACGGTCACGATCCAATTAGGAAGCCATTTAATAGACTTTATGATTGATACTGGGGCTGAATACTCAGTACTCCCAGAACTATTGCAGAAAAAGGCATCCAAAAGTGTAGTCATTAAAAGTGCCACTGGTCAGTCAGCTAAGAGGTCTTTCCTCCAACCTTTGGAATGCCAGATTGGGGGACATCGTTTAACCCATCAGTTTTTGTATATACCTGAGTGTCCAATACCTCTCTTAGGTAGAGATATGCTGTCCAAATTGCAGGCCCAAATCACCTTCACTCCTCGAGGTCCAGAAATGAAACTGCCATCAAAGGCAGCAGGAATAATTTCCCTCTCAGTACCTAAGGAACAATCATGGCGCCTAATGTCAGCCCTGCAAGTCCAACCCACATTGGATACAGAGTTAAACAAGCTCCTCCGAACTCTACAGGTGCCACCAGGAGTATGGGCCGAAAATAGCCCACCAGGAATGGCCAAGAATATAGCTCCAATTGTAGTAACCTTAAAACCTATGGCTACCCCTGTATCTGTAAAGCAATATCCTTTACCCCGGCGAGCAGCAGAGGGCATCCAGAAACATTTGGACCGCCTATTAAAATATGGTCTGCTTAAGCCCTGCCAATCAGAATGGAACACACCCCTTTTGCCTGTTCGAAAACCTGGGACAGATGAATACAGGCCAGTGCAGGACTTGAGGCTCGTAAACCAGGCTATCGAGACCTTGCACCCAAATGTACCGAACCCATACACCCTGCTGAGTTTGATCCCACCAGAAGCAACATTTTTTACTGTATTGGACTTGAAAGATGCATTCTTCTGTTGCCGGCTGGCACCACAGAGCCAACCTATATTTGCCTTCCAGTGGGAAGACCCTTTGACAGGAACAAAAGGCCAGCTAACCTGGACGAGATTGCCCCAGGGATTCAAAAATTCCCCAACTTTATTTGGCACTGCCTTGGCGAAGGATCTAACAAGTTACCCCTCAATACCTGGAGAAAAGGTGGTTCTGCAATATGTAGATGACCTTATACTAGCAGCAAAGGATTTTGATACCTGTAAAGAAGGTACAGAGGAACTGCTCCACTTGCTCTGGGAAGCTGGCTACCGAGTTTCCCAGAAAAAGGCACAGTTATGTTTAGAAAAGGTCAAATATTTGGGCTTTGACATCTCACACCAACAACGAGCATTGAGGCCAGAGAGGAAAGAAGCTATTTGCCTTATCAAGGAACCTACCACAAGGAAACAACTCAGAGGATTCCTGGGAACAGCAGGGTTTTGTAGACTATGGATACCTGATTTCAGCAGTCTGGCCAAACCCTTACATGAAAGCACTCGAGGTGCAGAAAAGGACCCATTCGTATGGGGACCTGAGCAGCAACAAGCCTTTTTAGTTATCAAACAACGACTTATGGAGGCCCCAGCCCTTGGACTGCCTAATTCGGAAAAACCCTTTCAGCTGTATGTACATGAACAAAATGGGATTGCAGCGGCAGTCCTGACCCAGAGATTAGGAAGTTGGAACCGTCCAGTAGCTTATTTGTCAAAACAATTGGACTCAGTAGCAAAAGGATGGCCTCCATGCCTAAGGGCAGTAGCGGCCACTGCAAGCCTTGTCAAAGAAGCTGATAAATTTACCTTCGGCCAGACGATGTATGTGAATGTACCTCATGCTGTTCTGACGCTCATGGAATATAAGGGTAGTTATTGGCTAACGAACCCAAGGATGGCTAGGTACCAAGGCCTATTGTGTGAAAATCCCAGGATTCATCTACGAGTAGTGAATATGCTCAATCCAGCGACTTTGCTGCCCCTACCAGAGGTAGATGATGAAGAATCACATGATTGTCTCCAAATAATGGATGAAGTTTATTCCAGTAGACCCGATCTGAAAGATGAACCATTGAAAAATCCAGATGTTGTATATTATACTGATGGTAGCAGTTACCTGCATGAAGGTGCCAGACGAGCAGGATATGCTGTGGTCACCAATGAGGAAGTTGTGGAAGCTGAAGCTTTGCCTGCTGGCACCTCAGCACAAAAAGCTGAACTTATAGGTTTAACTAGAGCTCTGCAATTGGCAGCCGGATGTAAGGCAAACATCTATACTGATTCTAAATATGCCTTCTTAACCCTGCATGCACATGGTGCTCTATGGAAAGAAAGAGGTCTAATAGGAGCCCACGGGAAGGCCTTGAAATATGGACCTGAAGTAGAAATCCTGTTAGAAGCAGTATGGGCTCCAGAACAGATTGCTGTAATGCACTGCAAAGGTCATGGACGAGGAAGGGATCCAATAACCAGAGGAAATCATGCTGCTGACAAAGCAGCCCGAGAGGCAGCCCAAAAGCCTGTGGGAGGATTTATAGCAGCCCTCATACCAGAGGTAGTTCCAGAAGAAGTTAAACCTCACTATACCCCAGAAGAGAGGAAGTGGGCTGAACAGGAAGGAGCAGTTGTGAAGGACGGTTGGATGATCCTGCCAGACAATAGGATTTATGTACCTCATCATCTAGCAGGCACAATTGTAAGAAATTATCATGAATCTACTCACCTTGGCGGTACTGCAACCAGAGAGAGTCTCAGTCGGAAGTTGTATATTATTAACCTATCACAATTAGCAACTTGCATTTCACAGAAATGTGTTCTTTGTGCTAAAAACAATCCCAGGCAGGGACCGGTACAACCTCCTGGAATCCAACATGTGGGATATGTCCCCATGGAAAGCCTAATTGTGGACTTCACAGAGCTGGTCCCTTCTAAGGGATTCAAGTATCTCCTTGTGTTTGTAGATACTCTTACCGGATGGGTTGAAGCTTTTCCCACCCGAACTGAAAAGGCACGAGAGGTAACTAAGAGACTCCTGACTGAATTGATCCCGAGGTTTGGATTACCTAGATGCATTGGAAGTGATAATGGGCCAGCGTTCATTGATCAAGTAGTACAAGAAGTATGTCGAGTCCTACAAGTGAAATGGAGACTGCATGCAGCCTATAGGCCTCAGAGTTCAGGGAAAACTGAAAGAATGAATCGGACTCTGAAAACCCAATTGGCAAAATTAACCCAGGAAACGGGATTGGGATGGGTAGATGTGTTACCCATAACACTGTTTCGTGTTCGGTGTGCACCCACAAAAAGACTTAAGTTGTCACCTTTTGAGCTCCTGTATGGGAGACCGCCCTCCTTTGTTCAGGATATTTCAGCTGATCTTAAACAAATAGGAGACCATGTGACACAGGGACAAGTGCAATCTCTCTCCCGTGTTTTTGTTTCTCTTAACAGGTGGGCCCTCGAGCGTACGCCGTGCAGCATTGCCGAGCCGATTCATCAGTTCCAGGCTGGCGATAGCGTATGGGTGAAAGAGTGGAAACGTGATCCACTTGCACCTAAGTGGCGTGGACCTTACACCGTCTTGCTCTCTACTCCAACAGCGGTGAAGGTAGCTGAGGTGACCCCCTGGATTCATCACTCCCGTTTGAAGAAGTCCGAAGGCAGTTGGACGTGCAAAGGTGACCCCTCTAATCCTCTTAAACTGACTCTCTCCAAAAACCCCTGTATCTAGCCCTACCGGGAACGGGCTAGGTCACGGGCAACATTAGACGACCGGCCTGCTGCAGCCACAACCTGGAAGCTGGCTGACCTGCGCACGCCTGAAGCTTGAGGAGCATCTGAACCAGCGATTGTGAAAGGAAAGATTCTCTTATACAATTGATTGACTGCCCCACAATTGATTGACTGCCCCCCCTTGTGGAACAATTATCAGAGATATTACTCATTGGGGATCCTCGGGATATATGTTTTGGTCTTGGTGGTTCCCCATTCCTGTCACTGGGGGAATTATATTGGGACTAATATTTATTTGCTATCACTATAAGGTAATCTTTTTTGGAAGGAATGCATATGCTAGACATCAACATGATTCTATTATTAATCCTGATCCCTTGGGAAGGGGAAGGGTCCTTGAATCTGGCCAAATTGACTAAATATGGATTCCACCATGACCACAATATGTGGGTAGGTTTAGCTGAAATGGTAGCCAATGTTGCAAATAGGACCAATTGCCTTGTTTGCTCTCTCGGGCCAGATGATTCAGAGGGAGGTATGCCCTTATTACCGATACCATTAGATGCCATTGGTATGGTAAGCGAAATACCACACCAAACAGAAGTACAGAATTTCCCCGGATGGAACTCAACTAAACCATTACGAGTTATACCTGTACAAGGGGAATTCTGTGTACATAGATCATCAGATGCAGCTGATTCTACCATGATAGGCTCTTCTCATTGTCACTATACTTGGGATAATATTAAGAATACCTGGGCACACGATACTACCTATCGAACTCGGGATGCCTTGCCCTGTGCACCTCCTTTTATTCATGCATGGAAAGTGGTATGGAACATAACTGTGACAGAAAAAGGCAATCTAACATACTGCACTGTGAACTCTCTACCTCTTTTGCTATTTCGCCTTCTGTACTCCACGTACCAAAGACCTCAGACACGATGGTTGTGGTGGATATGTGGAGAATGGGCATACAAGAAACTCCCCTCCAAATGGAGTGGGACTTGTTTCCTGGGATGGGTATTGCCACCAATGTGGATTATGCCCACTAATTTGGCCAAGCGTACACGAAGAAACGCTGATATTTCTCATATAGCAGGAGGAAGTACCCAAAGTTGGAGCGGTACTGATGATTGGCCACCAGAGCGCATTATAGCCTATTATGATCCTGCCTCCTGGAATCCTGGTGAGCTCATACAAGGGGCACGGGATCCTATTTATAATCTAAACAGAATAATTCGATTGCAAGCAGTAGTGGAACTTGTAACCAATGCAACGGCCAAGAGTTTGAGACTTATTGCACAACAATTGGATGAAAGTAGAGCCGCCATTTTGCAGCTGAAAATGGGAATGGATTATGTACTTGCCAAGCAGGGAGGCCTATGTGGAGTCTTGAACTTGACAGGGAATGCCTGTTGCTTTAACATTTCAGATAATGGTGAGGCAATCCGTGTGTTGGCCACAAAGATGGAGAATATAGCACATGTCCCAGTACAAACATGGGAAGGATGGGATATGGGATGGCTCACCAATTGGTTACCTAATGTCACAGGACTCAAAGGGATACTATTGTCTTGCTTGTTTTTCTTGACAGTAGTGGTAATGGTTTTATGTATGATGCCATGTATCATTTCATGTTTTAGAAGTACAATTAGCAAGATGGTTTCGAATGAAACTCTACCTCATATCATGGCCCTATACAGAGCTTTACCTCAGGAATATGATGAAGGTCAAGCTATCAAGGACACTTGGTATGAAGGTCCTTGAGCTTGAAAGGGGGGAATGAGGCATCAGGCATAAGCCTGCATTTTATTAATGTTTGATCAGGACTTGTATATTAAAGAGGGCTTAATTTTCAAATGTTCCATGCCAGGCAGAGAAAACCTTGGTCATTCTCCTAAGACAAGGGGCCCCCCCTTTGATTGATAGCAGAAAACAAATCTCAAAGTCGTAAAAGCTGAAATTACAGACTGAGAGTAAGGACACTGACCCTACATGTTATAGAAGATAAAAAAGGCAGAGATAAACATGATTAGGAATGAGTAAATAGTAAAATGATGCCAATGTGCCTCCCAGTAAAATGAGTCAGATCATCTTTCTAAGGTTAAAAAGGCCAAGACCAAATGGAGAAGCATCTAGCTGGGAAGTCTTTTTAAAACTGTTTCTTTCTTAAACTGAGAGAAAAGGCAACTGGCTTGGCTGGGGGAAAAGAAGCTTCTTCCTATTTTATTTTGAGGCTGGAAAGGAGGCTGAAGGGGGGGGAATGTAACTGAAGAGGTTTCTTTAAAAACTGTTTTTTTTACTGAGTTCCTTCCTTTCTACTTTGAGAAGCTTTATTCCTTTTAAAAGGTTACCTATGATAATGTATGAAATATATTAGCTTAAATATATTGGCTTAAATGTAACTATGCAAAGGATTTAGAAAGTAACAAATTTAGATGTTAAGATTCTTATTTCATAGAATCATAGAGTCCTAGAGTTGGAATAGACTACAGGGGCCATTGAGCCCAGCCTCTTGCCAGACAAGAAGACGCCATTAAATGCTGTCCTGATATATGGCTGTCAAACATTTGTTTAGAAACCTTCAAATGAAGGATATCTTTCAATGTTGATGTGAAACTCAAGATCCTTGACATATGTTTAAGATAAAAATTTAAGATTAACCATTTGTTTTAGAAGGCAATAGGGCAGGAAGGGCAAGAGGTGAGCTGGTAATTAAGATTCCTTGTTGAGACACATGTAAGATATATTACTACTTATTTGTCATTTATAGATGTAACAATATATAGCTGTTTGTCCTCCATATAAGGACAGGAGGATGTGGGTGTATCTTTTAGGATTGGATATAGCAATCAGCCAATAGGAAATCCAACCAGGCTGATTGGACAGAGGCAGCCCAAGGAGGAGCAAAGGGGGCTGGATTAAGGGAATATAAGGGCTGGCCATAATGGCAGGAGCCAGGCCAGAGCTTGGTAACCATATACCACTGTGCCTCTCATTTATTTGTCTGACAAATAAATAATTATTTTAATTTCTCTATTGCTGCGTTGAATATTTCATTCCAGCTAAGCGTTAACCACAAGCAGGGTGCTACAAAGGTTGTATAGTTATTTACAGCGGCGCCAACCTGGACCCCACACGGTGGCCAGAATGCATGTGCCACACTGTCATGACATCACAACACCATGTGATGTCCTGACATCACTACATCATGGCGGTGTGGCACACGGCTAACAAGTCCACCGGCACTGTGGCGACAACTGAACAGGGGCCTGTGCTTCTGCCACAGGGCCTCGTTGGGACCTGCTGCAGCTGCGGACATGCTTCTGGGGTGTGTCTGCGGCTGCAGCGGGCACCAACAGAGGCCCTTCAGCGGAGGTGCAGGCCCTGGCCCATTCGCCTCTGAGGTGCCACAGTGCCAGAGGAAAGCTGGTGGCCGGTGGCGGTGGGCAATGTCCAAGTACCCACAGGAAATTTTTGTGGGTACCCATGGCCACCTGGAGCTGGCTCCCCTGGTTATTATCTCCTTGGCTTAGAGGGTCACATAACTCCATACACGCCAACATTTTTCTCATGAAAATAGGGATCTCCTAAGGAAAAGCAGGACATTCCGGGATCATACGGCTTCTGTAAATCTGGGACTGTCCATGGAAAATAGGAACGCTTGGAGGGTCTGGAGTTCTGTTCCCAAAATGAGTTGTGTCCAGATTCAGCAGTCTTTCATTTTTCCCAGCACTGAAGAATAAATAATATATAGAGAGAGTGCTGAAAAGAGTGAATTGTGCACTAGTTTCTAAAGTAATGAACCAGTAAGCCTTAATGAAGCGACATCTTCACAGTACGCATATAGGGCCTTGCCAGTACATCTTTCTTTTCAGTTTCAAAGCTGAGAAACACAAATAAAAATGTCCTTGGTAACAGAGTCGTTAAGTAGTTACCACTGAAAAGCATAATGTATGGTGGATTTTTAAAATAATTATTTATCCTGTCAAAACAGAACATGCAGTCTGCTGTAATTCACACATTTCATTTCATTCATTTTCAGTTTCAATAGACAGCTCCCCCCCCCCCGCTCCATTTTGTGAGGCTTTGCAAAGCTAGACTAAACTCCAAAGCTGTTGTGGAGAGAAAAGCCCATTGAATGGATTGATGGCTTTATGTTTGACAAAAGACTGACATAATGTCGATTGGAACGCTACAACATTTTAATTCCTTTTCGTAGAAAAATAAAGCGTTAAAAGTGTTGCCTGACTCCTGACCTGCGGGCTGCCACCTTTGAAAGTGAGCATGTTCAAATGGCAATGGGGTGGATATGCCTTTGCCTTTGTCTCCACCGTGCAGATAGCATTGTGTCTGTTGCATCGCTCCACGTGGATAGCTTTCCAGTTGGATGCCCAAGTCACATTATTCTTCCTCCAAAAGAGATCTGGTGTCATTTGGCATTCACGTGAAGCACCCATCTCTCACCTAGCTCTGTCTGCTATTGAAGGCATGCTTGCTGTTCAGCCATGCACAGATTTTCTTGAACCTAGTGAATACATGAAACAGGTTACATTTTCAACATTTACTCAGTTTTCTGGGCAGTCAGTTGCACCAGGAGGTACAGAATAAACCCATCTATGTGCGGTGCTATACATCAGGAATTCATACCTCCACACTCACATCAAGTGACATGGAAAAAAAGTTTCCCTCAGAAGCAAGAACAAACGTTTCGTGAACATCATGCTGTGGACCTCGCATTTAGAGTACAGTATTTATTAAGGACAGAAATGTTAGGTGTTGGTATCATGCATCTCCAGGCGAGTGTCATGTTTCTGCATGGAAAAGCCCCCAGAAGTTATGCTACTCTTCAATGATGTGCTATCATTGGCCATGTGGAGGTCAAGCAAACAACATAAGGTACTGATATACTACAAATATATTATGCACAAAGAGCAAATGCTGTACTTTTGACAAATAAAGTACAAGGTCTTTTCTTACATTCCTGGTTGTCTGGAAAATGGAGAGCTTTTCTCCCTGCTGCAAGAAGCTCATCACTTACATAATTCAGAGGGGTGTTTTTTTTAAAAAAAATCAGACATAATGAATATTCTGTTTAAAAAGTAATGACATTTAATCAAGTAAAAAATATTTCTTATACTCTGTTCCAGACATTTCATTTTAAGAGGATGCAAAAATATGGAGTAGGCTGAGGAAATAACAAAAGAAAATATGATAATGACCATGGAATTCTTTACATGATGCATTTTAAATAAAAAAAATTCCCAGTTTTTTTTATTTGACCTGCCAGTGGAATCAAACTCCTTTCTGTGATTCACACAGAGTTCCTTCCCTTAAATATCTGCATAAGTTTTAAGTAGGTGAACAGGGCACCTTTCAGGGAAGTTTTAGACCAGAAGTGATGATTGGAAAACTTCCTTTATAAAGATTCTGGTCGTTGGTCCTTCTGGTTTCAGATAGTGGTGTTTTCTGTGCAAAACATGTGCTCTCCCACAGATTTATGGTGCTGGATATTCTGCCTCTGTTCCTGGTAAAAAAAACACCACACAACTTAGTTAAAACAACAAGGAAAAGGCTTAAGCAGTTGAATTGCTGCCAGTCAAGTAGTTCGCAAACATCCAGGTATCTCCACAGAAAAAGGTGACCATTTTCATCATCATAATTTAAAAGCTGTCTTATTTTTCTGAATCCATAAGAGGTAGTTGTATGGTAATTTTGAAAATCACGTTTTTGCATTAAAAAATTGTTCAGCACATTGCAATGAATCATAGAGAGTTCTCCTAGTTTGAGTAGGTAAGAAATGCACAATTTGTTGTTTTCCTCAGAACAAAGGAAATTTGTAAAGGGGAGGGATTGTTCCCTTTCTTTAACAATAACAAAGGTTACAACTAAATTCAACATGCAGTACTGGGAGAATTATATGCTGCAAGAGAAAATCATTGTGCGTTTATTTAAATAACCAAATAATTAAGCATTAAACATAACTGAAAAAAGATATGAACTATTCAAAACCATACATTCAATGCTCCTTTGTCCTTCCTCTTAATTATGCAGTCTTTATGATAGATATTTTAAAGTTAAAGGTAAAGGTAAAGGTACCCCTGCCCGAACGGGCCAGTCTTGACAGACTCTGGGGTTTGTGCGCCCATCTCACATCTATTGGCCGGGGGCCAGCGCTGTCCGGAGACACTTCCGGGTCACGTGGCCAGCGTGACAAAGCTGCATCTGGCGAGCCAGCGCAGCACACGGAGCGCCGTTTACCTTCCCGCTGGTAAGCGGTACCTATTTATCTACTTGCACCCAGGGGTGCTTTCGAACTGCTAGGTTGGCAGGAGCGGGGACCGAGCAGCGGGAGCGCACCCCGCCGCGGGGATTCGAACCGCCGACCTTTCGATCGGCAAGCCCTAGGCGCTGAGGCTTTTACCCACAGCGCCACCCGCGTCCCGCCGATAGATATTTTAATATACACAAATGATGGTTTGGGCGCTTTCACCCCCTGTCACAAATATGTTTTTTCTTAAACCAGTAACAGAATGAGGTGTTTGCTGTTTTATTTATTAACAATTACTGCTCAGAGCATTGGTATGGCTGCAACTGAATGCATAGAATTTCTGGAGCTGAGTCCTGGTGATCTATTGCATTCTCTGCTTATTCCCATACTGATGGCAGGCAAATCTTATTGATTTCTATTTAAAGATAAGGAAAGTGAATTTGAATCCAAGTAAAGTAGGAAAGGGAAAAAGCTCAGCCTCTGAAACTTGATCTGCCACTGTGGATGTCAGAGAATTGGACTCTAAAAAGAGACAAATATGGAGATTCTCTGTATTCACAGGATTGTTCAGTGTTCAGAACTGGAATTCCTTGAACTGAATGCAACCCATAGGCATTCATAGCACATGTGTTTTTACGTGTAATTAATTGTGCATAATTAATTAATTTCAGGAGTGGTTGAATTGCCACCTCCTTCAAGATGGCTGGGACCACTCCCCAGGGGTGTAGGAAGGGGGGCGGTGGGGACAACCGCCCCGGGTGCCCTCACTAGGGGGATGACATTAAGCGCACCACCCACCTGCGACTCCCAAGCCTACTACCCCGAGCCATCAGTGTAAGCGGGGAAAAGCACCACTTTCCCGGTGGCATTCCCCTCTTCACCCTTCATTTTGACAGCTTGGGGGAGTCTTGGGAGTTGCAGGCAGGCGGCATGCCGAATGTCCGCCATGGGTGGCTTGCTCCACCCCCGTGAGCGGCTCGCCGCTATGAGCACCCGAGTGGCTATCCCATGTCTGGGAGGGCACACACCACGCTCCCCCCCTCGGGAGCGGGCCCGCCCTGGGAAGCGCAGGCCTATGCTCCACCGCTGCCACTCCCTGCCTCAAAAATGGTCAGGGACAAAGACGAGTGGTGGGAGGCTCCAGACGAAGGACCCCCAAGGGAAGCTGCAGAGGAGGAAGGTGGGGGTGGACACAGAAGACAGGTCAGAGGAGGAAGGAGGGTGGGATTCTGGAGAGTTTAAGGCTGCTTGGAAGACATCTGGCTCAGGAGGAAATTTAAAATGAAGTAAGAGTGACAGGCAGGCAGTCTTGGAAACTGTGGTACTGGGGGCAAGGTGTGCCCCGTGGTGCTCTCTGATTGCATGCTGTTTTTCCTAATAAGAAGCTAACAGCTGACCTGTATATGAACCAGCCCTGGCAAAAATGCATTGGCTGCACCCTGTATCCACCCAGTTGGCAAACTTTAGTAAGGCAAGAGGGGAAAGGGTCGGGGGAACACATGGCTGGTCACATTGACACAAGCACCTTGTTCATGTCCTCGGGTCACATCAGCTAAAGCTGAATCCGTGGTGTTATGCTACACACCTCACCGGAAGCTGCAAGATTGCTAGGATTGCTAACTTTACCCTTTCAAGCCAATCACAGGTGGATTTCAAGTGGTCCAAGACTCCACTCCCAGAAGTAGTTGTCAGCAGATACATATACAGTATGTGGTACCTTGGAATAAGAATTCAATTCGTTCTGGAGGTCCGTTCTTAACCTGAAGCACCACTTTAGCTAATGGGGCCTCCTGCTGCCAGCGAGCCGCCGGAGCACGATTTCTGTTCTCATCCTGAAGCAAAGTTCTTAACATGAGGTACTATTTCTGGGTTAGCGGAGTCTAACCTGAAGCGTCTGTAACCCGAAGTACCACTGTATATGGAAAGAGAGAATGAGAATGAATATATATGCTCCTTCTATATTTGCTCATTGCTGTATGAAACCGGCAGATGCAGAGCCAATCCCAGAGTTTTCCTATAGTAAGGACACTATGCCTTGATGTAACCTTGTTCTAGGACACTGAGGGGGGTGGCAGGGGCAGTTGCCAAAATGTGCCCACTACAGAGTTCTACCATTATTTCTTTCTTATTGATGACCAAACAGCAGCATAATGTTAAGTTTCTGCCACCACCAGAAAATAGCAAGCATGCCCCCTGAAATGTTAAATAATTTTCACATCTCACCCTAAAAATGTTGCCAGAATGCCCCTGTGTTTACACTGCCACTTAATTGTGTAAATTGAGGGGTACATATCACAAGTACACTAATTTTCATCTGACTTGGAAAAGAATTCAATGGCGTGGTTATTCAATTTTGCATCAAATTGTAGCAAACCAGTGCCTTGATCCTAAGCATATATTACTTGATTTGAGATCAAACACTTAGCCCTAACCTGGGGTGACAAGGGATCAGATAAGGCAGAATAAGAACCATTTATACATGGGGTGGAAGGAGAGAATGGACAACATAAACCCTTTCCATTAGGCTTCTGTGTGCATATATGTGGAAGCCAGGGTTGTCCCCACAAATGCTGTTGAACTACAGCTTCCATCATCCTTGACCATTAGCCCCATCAACTGGGGCTGATGGGAGTTGGAGTTCAGCATTATCTGGAAGGTACCAGGTTGGCTATCCCTGACATAACTCTTTAAAGGAAGCTGGGATTCTACCGATCAGCTGGTGGGAAAGGGGGAATCAGGCCCCAACTCCCTGCTGAATACTGGATAGGTGAAATTCTGGCCATCAATAAAGACTTATCCATCACACAACCTCAGGTGCTGCAATCGCAGTGTGTTAATCAAAGCCAGGATGGTACACACACACACACCTTTTGATGTGATCATTTTTTTAAAAAATAATTTTTATTAACTGGCCAATCAAATCAAATTAAATCACATCGCATAAATTCCGAATTACAAAGCCGAATTTTAAATTTTGTTGGGGGGACCCATATTTCAAGATCCAAAGGGGGATTCTGATCATCTTCTTGCTACTGCATTAATGATCAAATCAGACCAAACAGAGTTCATAATTCTATCCAGTCTTATCTTGCTGTTTCCACATCACATCTTGTTCATATATTTTCTCTTTTTTCTTTATGATCTCTTCTGATAGTCTACTTAAGATGATAAACACCAATATTAATCCTGTGTGAATTTTTCCGTTCTTCCAATCCTCAAATCGAGATGGTTTCCATATATCATCACCTTCATAGATAACATCGCTCTTTCCATCATTAATCTCGCAGAACTGTCGCTCTTAAGTCCCTCTGAGGAGTTTCACCCACAATATAAAAGCAGCTCTATTTCTCTATTTCTCCTCCCAGACTCAAGACCTCCGACAGAACTTCCCAATATGGCGCCGGCATTTTTAACTGCGTCATTCCAGAGCTCTTGTACATTCCACGCTCTTCTTAAAACATGCTTTGGTTCGAAAGTTTATCTCCACACAGTCTTAAATCCACAGCTTAAGTCCTTAAAATGACATTTCTGACTCGTGAGGGGAGGGGATTCTTGTTTAATCACATAAGGAAAGAAAGGGAAGGTTTTTTCCCCTCCCCCATCAGTCATTTGCCATACCGTATCTTAGCATATCTTCTCATGATTTATTCTTGTCTTGTTTTATCAGAGATCTCTTCTGTTAGCAGTCTTTACTCCCCCTCCTTCCTTGAAATATGTGCATTCCTTCATCCAAATTGTTTCTTTTGAAGTTCTTGCAGCTAGTGGCGTGGATCAGGGATGGCGTCCAGGAGTGCCGGAATCCCACAGGAGGGCTTTGTGCCTAGTGCCCCCACCCCCACAAATTCGGGGGTGGTGTAGGGCAAAGCAGGCAAGGGCAGTCCCCCCCACCATCCTGGGGGGTGTAAGGAGGCTAATTACCCCCATCATAGCCTCCAAATTACCTCGTGTGGGTCGGAGAGATGTTATTGTCAGCCATCTTCCGATGCGCCCCCTAGTGGCCCCCGATGTGATCATTTTTTTTAGTATCCAAAGCTCTTTCTGACACATGTAAGATGAAGACAATGTAGAGGCCTCTCTTGTCATTCAGTATCAAGTAATATCGCTCTAGTGGAAAGGTATATTTTCAATCTAATTGGTAAAAATCAGAACGAGAGAGAGAGAGCACGCAATTTGAAGCACTTTGTTTCCAAACTGCAAGGCATTGAAAATTGAATTCTACAGTGGTGCCCCGCAAGACGAATGCCTCGCAAGACAAAAAACTCGCTAGACGAAAGGTTTTTTCATTCGCAATTTGCCTCGCAAGACGAATTCCCCTATGGGCTTGCTTCGCAAGACGAAAACGTCTTGCGACTTTGTTAAACCGTTTAAACCGTGCTTCGCAAGAAGAAAAATTCGTTAGACGGCAAAAATTGCGGAACGAATTAATTTCGTCTTGCGGGGCACCACTGTACACAGAATGAAATATGTTGATTATGTGGAGTGGCAAAAAAGAGGTTGAGCGTTTAGTCGTACTAGGTACGTGATAGTGCTTTAGTAATTTCCCTCCTCTTTTTTTTTTACTGCAGTTCTCGAGCTCTCCAATTGAAGTAAAAATAGTCAACAATGACTATTGCTCATTTGGTTTCCATTGAATATCTGACCAGGGAAATCTGTTCTCTGCATGCACGTTAAAAAAAAAAAAAAGTGGGGGAGAGAGTAATTTGGCTTTGCAAAGAAAATGCGCAAGTGCCCTGAGCCAAAGATAAACAGCAAAATGGCAACTCTTCGGTTATCATTCAATGTCATTTCTGCTTTGGCTGCAACCCCACACTAAAAGTCAGATAAATTATTGTCCAGTTTTAGTTCAGTGGCTGGAAAATAAATTACTTGCACATCTCTTGCGAATTAAGTTATCCCTGTGCATGCATATAAATCATACAGAAAGGAAAGAAATTATCCCCAAAATGTTCACAGACCCGTATTCTTCTTTCGTAATAACATACATTTCATCTACTGGAATTTAAAATGGGAGTACAGTTAATATGTTTCCAAGATGACCTTTTATAACACTCTGGATTATTAACTGCTTGAAATCCTGTCCGTGATACGAGACTGCCAAGTTATATATAAAATTCTTAAAACTGTATGATATATCATTTCAATGCAGAAGGAAATTTTATTTTGATATACCTGATTCGTTTTGATGACGATCTGATTTCTGTCTTCTCTACCACTTTGCCATGATCAGTAACTCATAAATGAAATGGGGAAAGGCCAAACAAATTGTGGTTGTCAAGAGAATCTTCAAGAGTATTGATTACATTATTTCAATTTCAGATACAATATAAATCTAATCTGAACACAAGCTACTGAAGTCAGTAGAATTACAGTACAGATGCAATCCAAAATACAGCTTCAGATAAGTTCTGCATAGAAACACCTATAAGAAATTGCATGTATCTCATACATACTATACATTTCCATGTGTGAAGCATTTTGGCACATATATATTTACTGCACACATGCACTGTGGGAAGTAATTGCCTACACATGCAGAAAGACACAAGCATGCTTGTCATGCTTTTATAGGCTTACAAGCTTGGGGGGGGGGGGTCAGAGAAATGCTGTGGATGTAGTGTCTCTTGATTTCAGAAAGGTCTTTTTTTACAAAGTCCCCGATGATAGTCTTGCAAAGAAGCTGGCAAAACATGGGCAATGGGAGTTTGCCTTCCTCTTCACGGTGCAGCTTCCTCAGAATCTGTTCCGGAGGGTTTGGGGAACCAGCAAGAGCAGATTTTGAGGACATGCCCCAAAATGCTGATGGTTTTTCATGAGCATTAAACACATACACACACACACACTGCTGCATAAAGGTGTTGAACTGAATTTAAGTTTGCAAAAATGAGAAACTGGGGGGACTGAAACTGAAAGCTCCTTTCACCCTTACCCCCAAGTAAATGGGTAGAGGATTGCAGCCTAAAAGTTATATGCACTGACTAAGATGAGCCCCTGGGGTTAAACCACAGAGCCTAGGACTTGCCTATCAGAAGGTTGGCAGTTCGAATCCCCGCGACGGGGTGAGCTCCCGTTGTTCAGTCCCTGCTCCTGCTAACCTAGCAGTTCGAAAGCACGTCAAAGTGCAAGTAGATAAATAGGTACCGCTCTGGCAGGAAGGTAAACGGCGTTTCCGTGTGCTGCACTGGCTCGCCAGAAGCGGCTTAGTCCTGCTGGCCACATGACCCGGAAGCTGTACGCCGGCTCCCTCGGCCAGTAGAGCGAGATGAATGCTGCAACCCCAGAGTCGGTTACGACTGGACCTAATGGTCAGGGGTCCCTTTACCTTTTTAAGATCCATCCCATTCAGTCTTTTGTTTCGAGCAGTGCCCCTCCCAATGCCACAGGGAAGAATACTGTTCCCCACCAGTTGCTCTAGCAATGGAATGAATAGCAGCCACTTCTGAAATACCTGTGTCTGCCATGGCTATTTATTGCATGCTATATGTAGACAGGTATGGGGAGATAATAGTAATTAACCTCTTTATGCATGCTTGCCCATGGATGATGGTCACACTAACACACAACTTATAAAGATTTTATCACTTAAAAGACAATGCGAAAATCCCCTTTGGTTAATCTTTGCTGCATTAAAAAAAGTGTCCAGACCTTTCTACTGATTTGAACTCACGGGGGGGAATTTATTTGCTTCAGTGACCAGATTATTGCCTTTACCCCGATGCCTCATTAAAATGTCTGGATTTGAGTCACACATAGCTGATGAGCCAACATTGATTCCCTCTAGTTTACAACATGAATGAACATTTTTTATTTGGTAACTGATGTATTTTTAAAAGCCTATGGATTGCACAGAGGAACAGGCTCCTCTTAAACCCTCTTCCTAATTTGGATTCACATCTTTAGCATTAACAATTCAGTGTTATCTGTCTTATAGCACTAGGTTCAAACACTTAAAATGCAGGTCTGTCTTCAAAAACAACACAATTAGAAAATCTTCCACTCTGCGACCCAGACTGCATCCTTGTGAAAGATTTAAGTTACATGACTTTGCCTGTTTGGGCAACATGATTTATCCTCTCAATGGGGCTTTTAACATCTACTACAGATTATGCACTACATAGCAATTAACCATTTTTTAAATTTTATTTCGAGTTCTCTTCACTGTAATGTGCAGCTACCCCATTTTGCAATGTCATCGCGTTGTGTGTATTCCCATCATCTCCAACAGCAAAATCACATGGAACATGAAATCACAATGTCATAATGTCAGTCTTACAAGGGAGAAGAAAGCCATTTGAGGTTGATCCCCAATGCCACACATAACACTTCTCTCCACCCGAGGTGTGTGTTTGTATGCTTTGATGCAAGTCCAATTTGCTGGTCCCCTTTCCCTACCTGGAAAAGTAAAGGAACGTTATATCTGTTTTGCCTTTTGGTAGGGGAGGGCATATAAGAAAACTGGTTAGCATGCACACAGTGGATTTCTTCAGGTTTCTTCCACCTCACTTGCATCTCTAGAGCTTAAATAGTAGAGTCTGACAAGGGCAAAATAATCTTCTCTTCAGTGCATATGCATAGATAGGTAGGTAGGTAGGTAGGTAGATACAAAACCCCATGGAACTGCTTCCAATCCATTTCCCTCGTTGTTGTTGTTTAGTCGTTTAGTCGTGTCCGACTCTTCATGACCCCCTGGACCAGAGCACGCCAAGCACTCCTGTCTTCCACTGCTTCCCGCAGTTTGGTCAGACTCATGCTGGTAGCTTTGAGAACACTGTCCAACCATCTCGTCCTCTGTTGTCCCCTTCTCCTTGTGCCTTCAATCTTTCCCAACACCAGGGTCTTTTCCAGGGAGTCTTCTCTTCTCATGAGGTGGCCAAAGTATTGGAGCCTCAGCTTCACGATCTGTCCTTCCAGTGAGCACTCAGGGCTGATTTCCTTAAGAATGGATAGGTTTGATCTTCTTGGAGTCCATGGGACTCTCAAGAGTCTCCTCCAGCACCATAATTCAAAACCATCAATTCTTCTGCGATCAGCCTTCTTGATGGTCCAGCTCTCACTTCCATGCATCACTACTGGGAAAACCATGGCTTTAACTATTTCCCTCATAACTTGCTATAACAAATAGTTGAGTTTGAGTTGCACCTGCTCTATAGTAAGTCAAGCCAAATCTATTGTGAGATGAAATATTCCTACTTTTTTATATATAAAGAAAACTGATAGGGGCAGCTTACTAACATAGTCACCTTCAGAAACCTGGTGCAGAACAGGTTATTGACAAGCAAATGGATACAGCACCCCAATGAAAGAAAAGAGCCTTTGGGATTATTCAAGTGCAGGGGGAGGAAGAGGACAAGCGACTCCTGCCACAATTCCCTCTGCTGCACTACTAAAAGCAGTTTGGCTGTTTTTCACCCTGCCAGCTTTGTAAGGGGACTTTGTTAATGATCCCTAGTGTGAGAATTGGTGCTGTCCACATATGCTGCACAAGCACATGTCTACTCAGATGAATTCCCATTGAGTTCCATGTGACTTGCTAAGGGGGAGAGTCACAAGTGGGGACCGGGAGGGTGACTGGCCCAAGGTCACCCAGTGAGCTTCATAACTGAGTGGGGATTTGAACCCTGGTCCCCCTAGTCCTAGTCCATGTGTTGAGACAGCTTGTACCTGAGTTTAGTGTAATGAGTGGATGAGCTCCTAAACAGGAGTGAATGGCGGGGAAGGGTGGGGGTGCTTACCTGGCCTCCCAGCACAGGTATCACTATAAGTTACCGACAAGGTGGGATGAGGTGATGATAAGGCTGCTGTGGCACAGATATCCCAGCAGAGCCAACCCAGTGCTCTCACCAAAGCATTCACACCTCCCTGCCACCTCCCAACTCTCCCTCCTGTACCACAATGTCTGGTCAATGTCTCTGGATAGGATAAAGTATATTGCAATGGTTTCAAGGGCCTTTCGGGGAAGCACTGCTGGTGAAAGGGCTTACAGGGAACAGCTGGCTCTAATTTACCAGCTGAGTCTGAATGTTGGCTAAGATCATTAGATAGGAAAACTCCAGAAGGAGATGAGGTAGGCAGCTCAGGGTGTGCTCAATTTCCCTTTTCTCTCTGTCTGTCTGTCTGTCTGTCTCTCTTTCATTATTTTAGCTGAAGTTTCGCTTTGAAAACTCAACTCTGAAGAGTAAAAGCCTGAGAGGACGCTCTATGTGATGCTCTCATGAAGCAGGAAAGCTTGTGAGGGCACCGCATAAACAGGAGCTTTTGAGATTCCTGTTTGTTTGCTTATTTATTTATTTATTTGCCAGAAAATCAAAGCACTCTGCTGATGCAAAAAAATAAAAAAATAAAAATCCAAACAGAAAACATTGAAACGAGCGAGGCTTCTGCCAGTCCTGTGGAGAAAGCTCAGCTTAACGCGATGGGGATTGCTGGTTCATTAGAGAGTTAAATCAGCCATCTGCACCTGCTTTATTTCCCCTGCCCCACTTTCCTCTGTTTTGCATAGCAGTTTGTGTGGGTTTTGAATGGTATCTAATAAATAGCCATACAAAAAGGGCACCAAAATTAACAAAGGAAAACGCTTCTAGAAGCCACTCCATATGGGTCAAAAAAACACACCCCTCGATCAAGCGAAGAAGACACATGAACATTTCTTTTATCTATTTGCTTTTCATTTTTCCTTGATGAAACACACTTAATGAACTGTTTAATGCTGATGACTGAGGGAGCGAATTTAATTAGCCACCCTATCAGAAATGTACTTACAAAACCTTGCCTGTTGCAATTTGTAATCACTTCTATGATTGTCTCCAGACAAAACCCAAAAAAACCCCAGTGATCCTTTCTTGGCCAGGTTTCCTTGTCTGCTGCTGCATTGTGGGCCAATTATTTCTCATTTTTCAACATACGGAGACAGCAAAGCACTGTTCGGCTGCCTCATACAACTTGTTTAAATGCATGTTCTAGAGTTCAGCTTCAGCTTACAGGCCATGGAAATGTATTTTTTGGCTTCTGGTTCAGCCCCTCAGTTTCTACCACTAACCAGCTGGATACCATGGGAAGCCCACAGCAGGGAGATAGCCAAGTCCTGTTCTTTTCCTCTAGCACAGGGGTTTCCAGACTGTGGCCTGTGAACTCCTTCACCCAAGTGGTCCACAGCAATTCTGTGAAGAATGGCAGGGACGGGGCTGGGAATGGTGGAAGCTGCAGCTGCTGCATCACTCTCAGAAGGCAGTCGTCTACCCACAAGATAAGCAGGATGGACCAGGAGTGAGGGGGGGGGGGAGAGAAGCACTTGAGTGGAGTGGAGAAGATTAGGTGCGTGAAAGACAGAGCAGGAGAAAGTGGCTTGAAGGAAGTGGAAAGGATTAAGAACCAGAAAAAACCCAAGAGCTGGTAAATCAATAAAAATCAATGAAATAAGCAATGAAAGCACAAATTATCCAGCACGGTGCATTACAGTTGCTACAACAGGAATAAAAACCATTAAGTGGTTCACCAAGACTCCCAGGAATTTCCAAGTGGTCCATGGCGGAGGATAGGGGATTTTGGGAGCCACTGCTCTAGCATATTGTTGTGAGGAGGATTTTTTGCCAGGCAGGATGAGGGGAGTAGACTGTATGCCAAGCCCCTTCTGACCCCTCCATTGCAGTGGTACCTCGGGTTACAAACGCTTCAGGTTACAGACTCTAACCTGGAAGTAATACCTCGGGTTAAGAACTTTACCTCACGATGAGAACAGAAATTCTGCGGCAGCAGCAGGAGGCCCCAGGAGCTAAAGTGGTACCTCAGGTTAAGAACGGTTTCAGGTTAAGAACGGACCTCCGGGACGAATTAAGTTCTTAACCAGAGGTACCACTGTACAATAGAGTCCTCTTTCATTTGTTCATATACAACAGTCTCAATTGTCTCATGCCATATTTCACTATAGCACCACTTGAACTTCTGTAATGGGGGGGGGGCTTCTTTTTCTTTTAAAAATGAACTAATTAATGCTGTTGTGAGAACAGAACAAAAACGGAACAGGCCCCCAATGCCTCGACATGTTCTATAACATATGTTTTGCACATATAGTGCTATAACTCAAATGGAAAGATCTCTGGGCAGGGTCGTGGTTATGATCCACTGGGAAGTTGATTTCACGAACTTAATTTATTTTAATGAGCAAACCTGTTTTGTCTGGGAAGCACCAGACGAGAACTTGTAATTATGAAAACTCTCCACTGTGCATCATGATGAGGAATATATCACAATTACTTTCATTTTTCAAAAGATTTACTGCTTTCCCTCTATTGGCTTTGCCAAATCACATCTCCTCATGGCCCTTAATCCCCTTTCAACTTGCCAAAACTTGCAAGAGCAGGTGGAATACCGCCGGATAGAGGATGTCTCACCACAAGATTCCTTTGAAATTGACATCATAGTAGGCCCTCTATGTAAGTGGTCTCTAAGGCCAGGCTGGCTGGCTCCCATACCCCACAACTGGCCTCTTTTAAGTGGGACATCCTGGATCACAGAAGCCAATCCGTGCTTGGATCCAGGAATGTCCCATTTAAGACTGGCACCCTGACACAAGTCAGCAGGGTTGCACCTGACTCGGGGGAGGCCATGGCAAGCGAAGGTCGGAAGGGAGAACAAGAAAGCTGGCAGTGGTGGGCAAGAGCAGGTCGTGGCGGGGGCAGTGGGATGGCGCGAGGCTGCATGTCCCTATTTGCCCTCCCCAAATGTTGGGGCTCCCTCCCTGAGCTAGCTGTGCTATCCAGGCCAAGAGAGTTTGGTCAGTAGGACAGGCTTTATAACCACACTGATTGAAGTCCAGGCTGCTCCCTCCCTGCACAGGCAGACTTTAGTAATCTTTCACAATATGCCCTTGTTCGCGGCCAAACATTGGTGCCCCAAAATGAATCCTCTCAAGTATAATATTGTGCCCTCTCGGCTCAGGGAACCACTCTAAATCTGGTGCTGCTCCCTGCTAGGGAGGCCAGACCCTGATGTCAGTGAGTAAGCCTTTGTGAGCTCACCGAGTACATCTCTCCTGAGGCCCTACCTATCCAGGTAGAGAGCCTAGCCTATGAGTGAGTGTCTCTAAGTCCTGCCTGCTTGCAGGTGTGGTCTTTAAGTGGAATGGAACATCGAGCTAGAACATCAGTTAGAGGAGGCAGTCAAGTGGGCTTCTGACCCTCCTTCTCTTTTTTTGTGAATGAAGGTCCCATGGGAAGGGTGCTAATCTAGAAGGAAGCTTCCAAAGGCATACCCCATGTAGGAAAATGGGTTTTCACTGCCAAGCTATTTAACATGGAACAACCATATTTACACTAATAGAACAGAATTTAATCGAACAGGAAATCCAGAAATTTTTCTGCCTGCAACCTACTGTGAGTGCTTACCCATAGTTGAAGATTTGCCATAGCTTCATCATACGAAGTCATAAGGTTTACTGTCAAGCGATTAAGCAAGCAGTCCAACCCTGCTTATGCTGGGTTGAGAGGGGTTTTGGAATGAGTGATGGTGTCCTGCTGCCAAGTTCTCCAGACTAAGCTAGCCTCCCACTGGCTGCCAGGTGTATAGAAGGGCAGGCCCCAGGCCTGCTTGTAGGATTCCCTCCATTTACAGGCAATGGAAAGAGCTGAAATGAGTTGTTCTGCGGGTGGGACAGATCAGGGTCAATATCCTGCCTCTTCTCCTTCTATTGTGGCCACAGTGCAAAGCCCCACTGGCAGGAGGGGGTAGGATTGCACCCCAAATGGAAAGGTAGATCACCCTTTTCAGGCATTCACTCCAAATGTGGTTAAAGGGCAATGGGGGCCACACACAGAAACTGTCAGGATTTTCATTCTCTCCCATGCTGCAGAGTGTGTGTGACTACTAGATCACATGTTCTGTGTGTTGACATTCCATTCTTTGGAAGCATGGGAACGGAAGGAATTGCTGTGCCACATTAGTGTGCATAAATCAAGCTGGTTTATGTTGCTGAAGGGCACACTGGAATGAAGGGACGTGCCATTCCAGAGTTGTGCTTACCGGGAGAACACTCGGAAAGGTCAGGGAGACTGAGGGGGCCTCCGGGTGACCCCAGAGCATCCTAAATCCCAACAAATGGTAGCAGAGGATAGTTCTGATCCACACCCCTGCAAGTGATTTCCTTGTGTTAAGTGGGAAAGTTTGAAGGCGGTGCTGTAAGCACATTCAGATGAAAGGGATTAGAAGTCTTCCTGCATTCAGGAATTCCCAATTGTGCAGAACCCCCAATAATGGCGATGATGGTATGTGCATTCCACTATTCCACTGAACATGCCATCTTTTTTTCTGCCCTTCCCACTTAACACAGGAAGACAGTGGTGGAGTGGAGGTGGGGGAAATTGTGAGAGGTGATTGCATCCACCAGGACACTGGGTGCGGGTCTAGTATATGGAACTCCATCCCACATAAATAATTTCAGATAACACCTGGTCTGGTATAATGCCTGGTGAGGTTTCAGAAGTTGACCAGAAACATGATGACTCCCAGCCTTTACTAGATGGATATGGGAGGCCTTTCTTGAAGTATCCCAGTTCCTGGCTATTCAGAGCTCTAAAGGTAAATAAAATAAAATTAAAATAGTCCTTTGAAATAATGGGTAACATATGAAACTGATCATTGACTGCTTAATTTTTCCATTGAAGGAGGTTCTGCTTCTCCAACAGGGATGAAGAGGAGAAATAGAAATACTTTATTGTCACTGTACCATTTGTTTACAGTGAGATTAAGCGAGCTCCCCTCCCCCCCAATCTCTCAGTCCTTGTTACACTCTGTGTGCTGTCATACGACCACCAACCCCAAACATCATCTGCAATATTGCTGTCTTCCATTCAGCAGCCTCATGACCCACGGGTAGAAACTGTTCTTTAACCTGTTGGTCCGGCTTATCATGCTTCTATATCTCCTGCCCGGATTAAAAAGGTGCTGGCCAGGGTGTGAGTCATCCCTGCGAAGGTTCCTCACTCTTCTGAGGCAACGGTCTCCTGCGATAACATCTAGTGGACTCAGGGGACAGCCCATGATATCGTGTGCTGTCTTCACCACCCTCTGTAGGGACTTTCTGTCCATGGCTGTCAAACCAGTGTACAGTGGTGCCTCGCAAGACGAAAAGAATCTGTTCTGTGAGTCTCTTTGTCTAGCGGTTTTTTGTCTTGCGAAGCAAGCCCATTGACGGATTAGTGCTATTAGCGCTATTAGCGGCTTTTAGTGGCTTATCGGCTTAGAAAAAGGGGGGAAAGGGGGGGGAACCCGCAGGAACTCGCAATACATTTTCATCTTGCGAAGCAAGCCCATAGGAGATTCGTTTTGCGAAGCACCTCCAAAACAGAAAACTCTTTCGTCTAGCAAGTTTTCCGTCTTGCGAGGCATTCGTCTTGCGGGGCACCACTGTACCATAATACAGTATGAGAGAACACTTTCTATCATGGACCGATAGAAGAAAATCATCAGTTACTGTCTAACATTGTTCTTTCACAAGACCCTAAGGAAATGAAGTCTCTGTTGGGCCTTCCTAACCACCTGGGCTGTTCTGACCTTCTAAGTAAGGTCTTCACTAAGATGGACTCCCAGGAATTTAAAGGAAGAGACTCTCTCCACACAGCCCCCTGATATACAACGGGGCTAGCTCCCCTCTCTTCCTCCAAAAGTCCAACACCATCTCCTTTGTCTTGCCAATGTTTAGGTGCAGATTGTTCTCTGAGCCCCATGTGGATACCTTTTGAACCTCCCCCCGTACGCAGATTCGTCTCCGCCTGTAATTATACCCATTATGGTGGTGTTATCAGCAAACTTAATAATTGCAGTAGAAGGGTCAGATGAAATGCAATCATATGTATACAACAGGTATGGACTTAGCATGCATCCCTGTGGAGTGCCAGTCCTGAGCTTCAGGGAGAACCCACCAGCAGCCTGTACACCTGAGGCATGATGTCAGATCAGAGATGGTTTTGTGCCAGGGGGAAAACAGCAAGCAATTGCTGCCATGAGACAGAAGGGGGGGGGACAAGTGCTGGTTTTGTGTATCAGAGTGCCCAGCCGGGGTTCACTAAGCCAGATGGTAAGTAAGCATTTAATTCCATTTCCTCACTGACTCGTATATTTTCTCTGTTGCCTTGGCTCCTTGACAGATTGATTAGCAGACAGTGTTTTTATTTTGATCTTAAATAAATTCAGAGGAATTAAAATAATGAGCACAGTTATTTTGTGTTTCTTTTTTAATTGTGTAGTAATTAAGTTTTATTTTCTCTGGGTTGGATTAATGTGTGCTCCCTTGCTGTTAATGTTAATGCAAAATGAATATCCATGGAACCGAGTAGGTATTTTTAGAATGGCCCTGATGTAATGGAAAACAGAACGAGGGAGGTTTGTGCTCAATCAAACATTGTGTTATGCAATTTCTGCAATGTAATATTAAAGGTGTGTGTGAGAGAGATTATATGTGTGTGTGTGTGTTTGTATTCCACAACCCCCTTCTCTTAAGTATTCATGCTTGGTTAGGATGTAAAGATGGGGGAGAAATTAGAATCAGTTTTCACTTAAAGGCACATTTATCAAATCTGCACTTTCCAAACGATGTGGGAACTGAAACACAGCGATCCTTTGAAATTCGCACTTATCTGAATTTTGTGATGCAGTTCTCCAACCAATGTTTCCATAAATAAATACGTGAGGGAGGTGCATAAAAATGATTATAATAGTGAAAATAGAATTATAGCAGGAGTTTCTGCTTGCAAAAAAATGTGCACACTAGTCAAAAACTGCATACAAAAATGTGTTCTTTAGAAGAAATGCATACAACATGCTGACCAGTGTTCACGAGGAAATGAATGTGGAGTAGTGAATTAAAAATTGGGAAAATGAGAAACAGAGAGAACCAAATCTGACAGCTCCTTTCATTCTTTGTTAGGACCCATTGAACCAGAAAGGATCCCCTTGTCACCAGGATTATGGGTGTGGAAAATCCCAACCTCCAGAAGTTGCTATCTGTATTTTTTCTAAGAAGGGAGCTTCCATGGTTACCTCTGGGTTTTGTTTTGGCAGAAATTGGTCACAGTCCTCCCAGATCTTATCCACTGTGGTGAAAATTTTGCTAACAGCTTTATCGGGACATGCAATATTGCTGAAAAACTAATAACACAACTTCGTTATTAAACATGCATTGTTGTTGTCGTTTAGTCGTTTAGTCGTGTCCGACTCTTCGTGACCCCATGGACCAGAGCACGCCAGGCACTCCTGTCTTCCACCGTCTCCCGCAGTTTGGTCAGGCTCATGTTTGTAGCTTCGAGAACACTGTCCAACCATCTCGTCTTTTGTCGTCCCCTTCTCCTTGTGCCCTCCATCTTTCCCAACATCAGGGTCTTTTCCAGGGAGTCTTCTCTTCTTATGAGGTGGCCAAAGTCTTGGAGCCTCAGCTTCAGGATCTGTCCTTCCAGTGAGCACTCAGGGCTGATTTCCTTCAGAATGGAGAGGTTTGAGCTTCTTGCAGTCCATGGGACTCTCAAGAGTCTCCTCCAGCACCATAATTCAAAAGCATCAATTCTTCGGCGATCAGCCCTCTTTATGGTCCAGCTCCAAAGAAGGCTGATCGCCGAAGAATTGATGCTTTTGAATTCTGGTGCTGCAGGAGACTCTTGAGAGTCCCATGGACTGCAAGAAGATCAAACTGTTATGCAGGTCCAAGATTATGATACACACAAGGCCAATGAAAGCTCTTGTTAGACCTACTACTGCAACTTTCATGTTTAGGTAAGCAACTGACAAAATGGATCATTTCTATTTTGAATATACTTAGTCTGCATATTGACTTCGTATATTGCATTTTGGGATTTCTAATTGGGTTCTCTCTCTACACACACACACACACACACACACACACACATTAAAGGTGGGGAAATGTAAATTCTAGGGGGAAAAACATTTCCCAAAAGGAAACTTTGCTAAGCTTGGATAGCATTTTTGCAACACTGGAATGTACCAAGTGATACAAAAATGAGACTCATAAAAGCAGACTTAAAATCAACTTTTATGTTAGGTGCTGAAAAGAACCCATATAAAGTTATCACTTCTAATATGAGGCATTTCAGCTAAGGTAACAACAAAGGATAAAATTAAAAAGAAATCCATTCCAGAAAAGCATGGTGTTAAACCATCATTAATCTATAGTGCTAGGTATGAAGTTTCATTTTATGACACTCCCTCTATAACTTCTCATGCAGAACAATGTTGTAATAAGACGTTGTACCTCAATACACCTCATTTTTATTTTGTTTTGTTCTGAGAACTCTGTCTAGGGTGGCAAATTCAAATTCTGATATACAAATAATTTTTTTAAAGACAAAATTTAAAGTACAAAGGTAAGTATGAAAAATGATTTCCCCCCCCTTAAATTGGAACCCTTACAACATAAGGTAAAATGCCCACAAGCTGTCTACCTAGTCAGTTTTGCAAAATGGTCACAATTTAGTCAATGTTACATTTACATTAATTTTATTTATTTCATTAAATTTATATACAGGTTGACTGTAAAAAAACCCCAACAACCCTCAAAGTCCTATTACTTGTGGAGCATCCTTCTCATTCTCATGGTTAGTAGGAAATGAGACCAGGAGGTGCCATTTTTCATGGCGGACTCATGCCATTCTTGGGTGGGGTACAATTATCTGCTACACACAGTGCCCACATTTCCAAGTAGTCTGATGAGAAGACCTCATACCTCCTTATTTACACCATTTTCATTTTGCTGCAACAGTGCTGTGTTAGTAACCAGCTGTTGGTTAATTTATATTGCGTCTTTGCGTTTTGTTTTCTGAGAGTCATGGCTGAAGAATGTCCAAATAATAATAATTAATAGTAGTAGTAGTAATTTTCCTCCAAGCCCTTTTGTGAGAGTAAGAACTTTCACAGGGATAATAGTTTGCCATGATCACTATCCAACTTGATCTTTAAAATTGACATAGTCTTGTGTCACATTTTCCTCCTTCTCATCCACCATATAGCAGCCCATCATGTAAATGATACTTTTAGCATATTTAATGAGCACAACTGTTCCTCTTGATTAAATAACACAGACAAATAATATCCTTCTTATAAAATCATCTAAAAACCATTACCTGACTTAAGAGGTAAACATCATTGTCATTCCCCAAAGCACTGTCTTTTTAAAATATTATTACAATGAACATCTTGAATTAAAACCTAATTGAAATCTGCATATTAATGTGTGATTGATGAAGACTTTGACTGATGGTACCAAGGCACAAATGCATGCTTTGAGTCTTCTGATAATGGGGTGGAGTGTCATAATTTCAGATGTTTAGGCCTCCAGATGACCTTAGATAGGGTTTGCTATATTTCAAAAAGTGAAAATCCAAAACACAACAAAAGTTGTTGAGCTCTTTTGGCAAAATCTCCAAAAAATAAATAAATCAAAATTTAAAGTTATATTTTAGGAAATTCATCAAAAAATCAACAGTGCACCCAGGTTTTCCCAGACAATTTAACTGGATTTTGAAAATTCTGCCCCGACACTATTTTTGATGGATGAATCCTGGATACATCCAGAAATTCTGGATGGATGGCAGCCCTGCCTTAGGACAGATATAATGTGGCAACCTCAAAAAGCTTCCCCCCTCCAGAACTTTCTTCAACATGTGGAAAGCTTGGCTGGGGCTGGTGGAGGACAAAATGGTGGGGCTGGGTGAGCACATTTTTCTCTCTCCATGTGTAGAGAAGTGAAAGAAAAGAGCTGTGATGAGTTCATGGAAGCATGTTGGTTATTTAATGACTGCTATTTTCAAGTGACAGTTTACACAAATCAAACTTGATGTCCAGAGATTTCATCTCACAGGTATCACTTCAAATTCATTGTCTTCCAAAGGCGGCAGTTCACCTTTTCAGATCCAAATCTTTGGGTGCTGAATAATCAACTGATGAGACACCAAGTAAAATAAATGTGTGTTTGGCCCTGTGGTTTAGAAAGCCATGACTGGGTCGTTGTCATCTCTTTCTCCCCTCCTCTCCTCTCTCACACACAGGCGTGGGCACAGGGTATGGAGCGATTGGGTTCCCTCAGCTTCCACGACCCGTGTGGAAAGGAAGAAGTTGAGGGAAGCAGACAGAGAAAGACGAAGGCAGAATAAAAGGGCTGGGATGGACCTGCTGCTTCTGCCTTCATCTGTCTAAGGTGGCGAATGGAGTGGAGCAGAAGTTGGCATAATGAGAGTGGAGGAATGGGCAGTGACTATATAAAAGTTTCAAACTGTAGTTGCTCTCACGCCAATAGAACAATGGATTACAAGTGTGGAACAAATATTGCCTGGCACCTGTTGGGTGTCGAGGTCCCCAAGCCACCCCTCAAATAACTCACAACTCACACATAATTTTTTAGTAGTAGATAGGTAGCCGTGTTGGTCTGCCATAGTCAAAATAAAAATTTTTTTTTCCAGTAGCACCTTAAAGACCAACTAAGTTTGTTCTTGGTATGAGCTTTTGTGTGCATGCACACTTCTTCAGATACACTGAAACAGAAGTTGCCAGATCCTTCTATATAGTGAGAAGGTGGGGAGGGGTGTTACTCAGAAGGGTGGTGGGAATGGGAGATAGGCAGATAGCTGAGAGAGCCTCTTGACGACTCTTAACGACTGTAATAGGTCTTACAGGAAAAGGCAAGGGGTGGGAAGGTGAGAAATGGTTTAGTTATGTATAGTGAGATAAGAATCCAATGTCTTTGTTCAGTCCAGGTCTTTTCATGGTTTTAAGTTTGGTAATGAGTTGTAATTCAGCAGCTTCTCTTTCCAGTCTATTTCTGAAATTCCTTTGTAGTAAAACAGCTACTTTGAGATCTTGTATAGAATGTCCTGGGAGATTGAAGTGTTCTCCTACTGGTTTCTCTGTTCTGTGATTCTTGATGTCAGATTTATGTCCGTTTATTCTTTGGCGTAAGGTTTGGCCTGTTTGTCCAATATAGAGAGCTGAAGGACACCAAATGCCAACAGTGTCCTTCAGCTCTCTATATTGGACAAACAGGCCAAACCTTACGCCAAAGAATAAACGGACATAAATCTGACATCAAGAATCACAGAACAGAGAAACCAGTAGGAGAACACTTCAATCTCCCAGGACATTCTATACAAGATCTCAAAGTAGCTGTTTTACTACAAAGGAATTTCAGAAATAGACTGGAAAGAGAAGCTGCTGAATTACAACTCATTACCAAACTTAAAACCATGAAAAGACCTGGACTGAACAAAGACATTGGATTCTTATCTCACTATACATAACTAAACCATTTCTCACCTTCCCACCCCTTGCCTTTTCCTGTAAGACCTATTACAGTCGTTAAGAGTCGTCAAGAGGCTCTCTCAGCTATCTGCCTATCTCCCATTCCCACCACCCTTCTGAGTAACACCCCTCCCCACCTTCTCACTATATAGAAGGATCTGGCAACTTCTGTTTCAGTGTATCTGAAGAAGTGTGCATGCACACGAAAGCTCATACCAAGAACAAACTTAGTTGGTCTTTAAGGTGCTACTGGAAAATTTTTTTTTATTTTGACATACTTTTTGTTTGTGTTTTTGGCATAATTTTGGCCACAACCTTATTAAAATACAATTTTTATGAGTGGTTGCTTAGGCATTAGTTAAGACTATCTGTCGCCCCCCCCCCCCGCCTGGGGACAGAACTGACATTCGAACTCCATCAGATGCCAGTAAGGAAAAACAATATTGGGGAGCAATGGAGCTGAGTCACAGGCCCTCAGCTCTCACCCGCATGCTTCCCAGGGCTTGCCGGCCCTAGCCCCTCTCCAGGGATTCAGACGAAATCATGGCAAGCCCCTGGATTCCTTTAAGGGAATTCCCTTCCACAGCAGCATTGGAGGGGCAGGCACAGCCAATCCTTACCCCTCCACCAACCAATTGATAACCAATGCCTAACTGCCAACCTTACAAGTTGTGACGATTTGTTACGCAGTAGGCAAAAACCAAATGGCTCAGCCAATCAGCCGGATGGACAAAATTCCTACCAGGCCCCTGCCCCAATGGCAGACAACCCCATGACAGGCATAGCAGGGTCAAGCAAAACCTTCCAAACTCAGGGCGGGTGGGCGGGTGATCCGGCTTATGCAGCGAAAGAGAAAGCATCAAGCTGCGTGCTCTGAATTTAAACACTTCGGTCCCTCCCACCAAATTTGCAACAAGTAAATTCCCCCAGCAACACAGCCATCCAATTAAATGCCAGGGTAATATTTATCACCCTACCTGGCAACAGAGGGGTGACTCAGCGGACCCCACCGCAACACGTGCTCTCATTTAAGGGAGAACACACTTTACAGTACCGGTTCTGCAGATCGAAGCAAACAACTGTTGAGGGGTTGACCTTGAATGTGGGCCAGTAGCAAATGGGCAACCAGTGCAGATCTATGAGCAGAAGTGTGATGTCCAGACAGGGTATCATGTCAGCAACCATGCTGCAGCATTCTGCACAAACTACATTTCGCAAATCAGGCACAAGGGAAGCCCCACACAGAGCACGTTGCAGTCATCTAATCTACTATAATCCCAAACACTGAAATGAACAAAAGGATGATTGCATTACCGACTTTTTTTTTAATGAGCTCACATCTGCATTTCGTTGGGAAGACATTCCTTTCTCTTATGTGTAACTGAAGGAGAGTCCTTCAGGCAATTAACTATATACTTTATGAGCCACATCCCCCTTATGTCTATATTAAATTCTTTTTATTTCTCTCTCCACACATGCAAATCTATCGCTCAGTTCTCTCTGTGTGTGTTTATGTGGACCTCACTCAGTTGCATCCAAAATGCAGAATAGTTGTTTCATCTTTCTCCAGGAACAAGTTTCCAATTATAGATTTGAGTCTTAATGAGAAAGCAAATAGATTGAAAAGTGGTCTGTCTGCTGGTTGTGTAATCCAGAGAGACCAAACAAAAAAGGATTTACCTTTAACTATGCTTTTCATATTTCACTGACCTCAGTGCTATAGCAGAGACAATAAGTAATAAGTGCATATTAAGGGAACACAAAGCATAACATACAAAATCCCATGTGAGTCCCACCTCTCTGCCTCCAGGCTCTAGAATTGAAGTATGCTAATTAGAATAATGTATCTGCCCCCAATTGTGTTTTTGAAGTTATGCTTATGTAATCCCATTCTTTCCTTTTAAGAGTGATTCTCTAGTGTAGGCTAGCAGGACCTTGAATATGATCCAGCTCCAGGCACCCTGGGTGTGTAAAATAGGCCTGCAGTGGAACAACACCTGGCTGCAGGCAGAGGGGGCGATTCCAGAATGAGTATCTGTTTGCGGAAGCCAAGAACTAACAGATGCGTATATTAGTAAATATAACTGACTGAAATAAAGAAATCTCAATTTTGTACCATTTCCAGGTTCCTCAACACACACAAACATATACAGTGGTGCCTCGCAAGACGAAAAACTCGCAAGACGAAAGAGCTTTTCGTTTTTTGAGTTGCTTCGCAAGACGAATTTCCCTATGGGCTTGCTTCGCAAGATGAAAACGTCTTGCAAGTTTGTTTCCTTTTTCTTAAAACCGTTAATACCCAGGGTGCATTGCTTGAAGAGGTGCAGTTGAGACTTGACTTCGAGGAGCAACTCATAGCACGCGGTGTGGTAGCCTTTTTTGAGGTTTTTGAAGACTTTGGTGATTTTTGAAGCTTTTCCAAAACTTCTTTTGCAGCCATTTGGTAAGTTAAACTTTTAAAAAAAAATGGGGGGGGGTTGGATTTTGGGTTGGGGTGTTTGGAATTCAAGGACTTGGTGTTGGGGAGGGGTTTGCAAGAATCTGGAAGCTTGTTTTTTTTTCTGCATTTTTATGATTTTTTGTGACCATTGGGGCACTCTGCTGTTGTTAAAAAAAAAGATTTCTGGGTTTGGATTTCTGTGTGGTGGGTGGCTGGGGGGGTCAGGGAATTGTTGAGAAGGGGTTTGCAAGAATCTGGAAGCTTGTGTGTTTTCTGGGAGGTTTGATGCTTTTGAATTTTTTGGATGTGAAACACTGGTTTGTTTGTTTTTTGGGTTTGCGAAGGTAGGAGCTGTGCTGCCATGGGGCCCAAGAAGACTGCTGCTGCAGAGGCCGGCGAGAGGAAGAAGGAGAAGGTTACGCTGGAAATGAAGAAGGAGATCATCCGGAAGCACGACGGTGGAATGCGTGTGACAGACCTCACCAGGGAGTACGGGAGGAATCCATTGACCATCGGGACCACCCTGAAGATGAGGGAGAAGATCTTGGCGACTGATGCAGCCAAGGGAGTCACCAGGATCATGAAGAACCGCCCAGCTGTTCTGGAGGAGGTGGAGAAGTTGATGCTCATCTGGTTAGAAGAGAAGCAGCGTGCAGGGGACACAGTGACTGAGGCCTCATTTGTGAGAAGGCCAAGGCCTTGCACGCAGACCTCGTCTGGCAACAGCCAGGAACCTCTGATGCACCAGAGTCAACAGTGGTGCAGGACATTGTTTCCTTGGGGAGGACCATGGTCCTGGAGGTCACAGAGGAGGACATCAGCGAGCTGGTGGAGGAGCACAACCACGAGCTGACCACCAAGGAGATGGTTGAACTGCAGGCAGAGGCTGCGCAGGAGCAGGCCTCCCTGGAAGAGGAGGAAGCAACTGAGGAACGGCTGTCCTCCAAAGAACTGAGGGACATTTGCCAGAAGTGGAAAGATGTGCAGGCTTTTGCACAGCGGCACCACCCTGACAAGGACCTGACACGTGACCTTGCGAACACTTTTGATACGAGGGTCATGTCGTCTTTCAGGGGGGTGCTGAAAAGGCGGATGAAGCAGCAGACCATGGACAGGTTCTTCAGCAAGAAGCAAAGAGTGGAAGAGGAACCTTCTTCGAGTTGTCCCCCAGAGTCTTAGAAAATGTATGTACAGTACACTTTGGTGATTTTTAAATGCTTTTCTGTCATGTTTAGAAACTTAAATTATTGTTCCTTCAATTTTTGAAATGCTCTTTACAGTATGTGTGACTTTAAAGAGCACTTAATAAACTCTTTTTGTACCAAATTTGGCTTTGTTTGGACTTTTTTTGACCATAGGAACACATTAATTGATTTTCAATGCATTCCTATGGGAAACCGTGCTTCGCAAGACGAAAAATTCGCAAGACAAACAAACTCGAAGAACAAATTAATTTCGTCTTGTGAGGCACCACTGTACATAGTCACATATCTAGTATGTGTGATCTGGGTTAAAAAAATACTTACATTTTAAAACTGCATAGTTTGTGATGTCAATACTTTTGGAAACAGAATTTGGTTGTGGTGATTTAAGAAACAAAACAAAAACTTTTTTTTGAGAGAGAAGAATGAAGCCTCAATTCTTAATAGTCAGGATGAGTTCCCACTGTTTTATCTGCCCATTTAATCATGCACTATGTACAGTATTTGGTGGTGTGGATGTTAATGCATGGAGTCTTGCCTTTAATGTAAAAAAATTCCTTCCAGTAGCACCTTAAAGACCAACTAAGTTAGTTCTTGGTATGAGCTTTCATGTGCATGCACAGTTCTTCAGATACACTGAAACAGAAGTTGCCAGATCCTTCTATATAGAGAGAAGGTGGGGAGGGGTATTACTCAGAAGGGTGGTGGGAATGGGAGATTGGCAGATAGCTGAGATGAGCCTGTTGACGACTCTTAACGACTGCAATAGGTCTTACAGGAAAAGGCAAGGGGTGAGAAGGTGAAAAATGGCTAAGTCATGTATAATGAGATAAGAATCCAATGTCTTTGTTCAAACCAGGTCTCTCCATGGTTTTAAGTTTGGTAATGAGTTGCAATTCAGCAGCTTCTCTTTCCAGTCTATTTCTGAAATTCCTTTGTAGTAAAACAGCTACTTTGAGATCTTGTATAGAATGTCCTGGGAGATTGAAGTGTTCTCCTACTGGTTTCTCTGTTTTGTGATTCTTGATGTCAGATTTATGTCCGTTTATTCTTTGGCGTAAGGTTTGGCCTGTTTGTCCAATATAGAGAGCTGAAGGACACTGTTGGCATTTGATGGCATACACAAATGGCCATAGTTTTCACAACAATTCTTCCCGAAACCTGGATATGTGTCACATTCATGGGAAATGCTTTCTATTATTTTCCACATTGAATAAGTCAAATTAATATGATTCTCTTGACTTACACATGTTTAAAATTCAGAAGATTCCCAATTCTGCATGCAAATGACATTGAGTGACTTTAAAATGTTGGTTCCCACCCACCACCACCTCCCTCTCTAGACACAAGTATATTTTTCTTATTAATGCCAGGGCTGTAGCTGCAGCAAATGTAATCTTGTGTTAGTGAAGTATATCAGCAGTTCATGAAGAGATTGCATTTTTTTAAAACAGTTGTCAGAGCCGCTTCCAGATCCTAGCTCACAGAGGATCACGCTAGCCAGCGTTCACTTTATAAAAGTCTTTATTGAGTTACAGTTTCCATTCTCAAGCTGCTGCGTGCAGCTCTACGTCTTATGGGTTAGACCGGCGAAGCTCCGTCTGAGTCTCCGCCCCCTGTGCACCAGCTTACTAACCTAGCCTTACTCCACCTCTTCCGCCTGACCGTTCTTCTCTGGGTCCCTCTGCCCCCCGTGGTCTCTTCCTTCCGGGATTCTTCTGACGCGACCCCCGCGGACCCTCCTGTCTCCTTGCGCCGGGCTTTAGGACCTGGCTCCCTTTCCGGGCTGCTTACTGCGCCACCTTCCTGTGCATTTGAACTTGGCGCGCCCGCCCAACCTTCCACTTTCCTCCTGACCGTTTCTTCGCTCTCCGATGGAGGTGTGGCCACTCCTGACTCGTGCCCTCCCTCCTGTTGCGAGCTGCCAGCGCTTGATACCTGGCGCCCTTCTTCTCCCCTGCTCTCTGTTGGTGACACTGGTCCCGATTTCCAACTGCTCCTCTCTGAGCCCCCTCTGGACCCTTCTTCCTGGGGTGTCCCCCTAGGCTCCCCCCTTGCTCTGGCCACTGGTGCTCCTTTCTGTGAATCTTCTGATTCACTGGAAAGACTCGGAGATCTCGGGCCGTCGTCATCACTCATCTTTTCTTCTGCCTCCTCCCCCTCGCTCTCTGTTTCCTCCCTTGCCCTCGCCTCTGCTCCTGAACCCCTGACAACAGTATAATGTGACTATTGGAAAAATAGGTATGGTAACATTAGCAAAGTCAAATAAAGTTGGCTGCATTTAATTATTGGGTCATGGGCAGATTCTTCCTACAGTTGCAGTGGAGTTAACTACCAAAAAGTATGCATGGATTACCTTTGTGCTGATACCTGTAAAAGTGTAAATGGCAAGGCAATGGGGTAATACGCAGGAACTTCACCTGTAACTGGAGGTTCCAGCAATTATAGAACATTGTGCTTGCTGAGATACTGAAAAAACAAGGGCACCAAAGAATCAGAGACTTTATTCTCTTTACTGTGTCTTTTAGCAGGAAAAAAGTGCACATAAAAGAGAATCAGCCAGTCATGAAATATTGTGTAGAAATATTTTTGATTGGTAGCTTAGAGGGTAACAGGATTGACAGATGTCTGTTGGGAAAGTTGGAGTGCCTGATCAAGTACTGTTTGCATTGCTGCTTTTAACTGTAGATCTATTTTCTTAAAAAGTGAAAAGGAAGGAAATTTAACAAAGAAATCAAACTGGGCAAAGCAATACTATTTAAAGCCAATTTTTACTCCTCAAAACGAAATACTATTACTACTACTAGTACTACTAATTTTATTATTTGTACCCACCCATCTGACTGGATTGCCCCAGGTACTCTGGGCTGCTTCCAGCATATATAGAAACATAATAAAAGATCAAACATTAAAAACGTCCCTATACAGGGCTGCCTTCAGATGTCCTCTAAAAGTTGCGTAGTTACTTATCTCCTTGACATCTGATGGGAGGGCGTTCCACAGGGCTGTTGAGCATAGCCATTGCCCTCCACAATGTATCTATTCAAGAGTATTTATACCCTGCCTACTAATCAATGTTCTCAGGGTGGCTCACAATATATTTAAAACACAATAAATTTGTGATACAACAGTCACAAGAGCTGGGCAGAGCTTCATATAAGCCCCCCTCCCCTCGCTCTCTGATGTTCGAACAAATGCCATCCTGCAACTGAATGGCCTGGCTCTTGAAGCAGGTTTTGCCAGAGCCAGCGTGGTGCAGTGGTTAAGAGCGGTGGACTCGTAATCTGGGGAACCGGGTTTGTGTCCCCTCTCCTCCACATGCAGCTGCTGGGTGATCTTGGGCCAGTCACACTTCTTTGAAGTCTCTCAGCCTCACTCACCTCACAGAGTGTTTGTTGTGGGGGAGGAAGGGAAAGGAGAATGTTAGCCGCTTTGAGACTCCTTAGGGTAGTGATAAAGCGGGATATCAAATCCAAACTGTTGTTGTTGTTGTTGTTGTTGTTGTTCTTCTTCTTCTTCTTCTTCTTCTTCTTCTTCTTCTTCTTCTTCTTCTTCTTCTTCAGATTCTTCTTCTTCTTCAGATTCTTCATGCCCAGGTCTGTGCTTTAAAGCCCCATGTCCAAGCAAATGGTTTGGGCTTTTAGCTTTTTGTTTTGTCCTGGCACTTTCCCCAGGAAAACCCATCTTATACCGCCGAATTGGAGCAAAATGGTAATCCATGAAAAACCCATTTGCTGCTTGCTCCGATTCAGCAGTAAAATGCAAGCTTCCCCAGGGATAGCACCAAAACAAGGAAACCCCACTCAGACACGGTGCTTTGTCTCATATAGTCCAGGACATCCCCACTGGGGACAGCTGCTGCTGTTGCCATTCAGGAAGGGACTGGGTGGAACAAAGATGCCTTCTTCACAATTCTCAGATATTCCAGCTGCCTTTCCTCATTTGCTGCTGCCTCAGTGCCATTTATATATTTCCCATACTTAACATGAAAATGTTTAACATATTCACATAATAGCAGTAATAAATAATAATAATAATAATAATAATAATAATAATAATAATAATAATAATAATAATTTTTATTTATACCCCGCCCTCCCCAGCCAAGGCCGGGCTCAGAGCGGCTTACAAGCAATAATAAAAACAAGTTAAATGATTACAACTTAAAAACAAAATTAAAAATACAACATTAAAATATTGAAACATTAAAATATTAAAATGTAGCCTCATCGCAGGAAGAGAAGGAAAAGAAAAAAGAAAGAGAGGGAGGGAATCAAATTGGCTCCAAGCCAAAGGCCAGGCGGAACAACTCTGTCTTACAGGCCCTGCAGAAAGAAATCAGATCCTGCAGGGCCCTGGTCTCATGAGGCAGAGCGTTCCACCAGGCTGGAGCCAGTAAGTCAGCTATACACCTTAATTTTAGCTTCCCCCCCCCCAAAAAAAGTATAACATCACATCCCTGTTCTGCCAAAGGTTTTGGTTGCCAAAGACAGCAGCTCTTTTGGATTCAGAAAGGCAATTGATTCAATAGTCCAGAATGCCAGCTCTTTCCTTGAGTGGAAGAGGCAAAAATGACCTACAGATGGAGTCAGGAACCAGTTGATGCAGAAGATGGCAAACCTCAGAAACAGCCCCTCTGTTGAGCAATTCCTCACAGGCCCTTTTTTCTTCGTTGTATTTTCTGATTCCCCTGCAAATCTTTGTGTCTAGTATTTAACTTTGACACCTCATTCTCACATCTCCAACAGCAGAGTGCCCTCACAGCTTGTCTAAAGACTAGCTTTGAAAGTCACCCTGCCCTCCACTTAACGATATTTCACAGGTCTCCATTTGGAAAGTTAGAAATCTTCAACTGTATAATTATTAAAAGTTGCCCTGTTCAACTACAGACTGCTAACAGTCACCACCACATCATCTGCTCAACCAAAGCCATTGCGTGCTGAGGTCCCCCAAAACCCCTACCCCAATAACTCAGACATCACACATAATTTTTGTTTTAGGTTTTTGGCATAATTTTGGCCACAACTTTATTTTATACAAATTGAGAGTGGTTGCTTAGGCATTGGTTATGACTACCTGTCCCCCCCCTCCCCCGCCTTGGGGGGACAGCACTGACTCCCTAGTCAGTCCCGGAGGAACAAGGGACAGAGTCAGCTGGAGCTGCGTAACAGGCCCTCACTGCTCCGCGCATGTTCCTTGAAGCTTACGTGGCCCGCACCCTGCCGTCAGGGTTTGGACGAAGGGGATGGTAAGCTTCAGAATTCCTTTAACGGAATACCCGTCAGCAGCAGCATTGGAGGGGCAGGCACAGCCAATCCATACCCCTCCACCAACCAATTTTAACCAATGCCTAACCGCCAACCTTACAAGTTGTGACGATTTGCTAAGCAGTAGGCAAAACCCAAAAGGCACGCACTAATCAGCCAATTGGACAAATTCCTACTGGGCCCCCGCACCAATGCGAACGACCCCATGACAGGCAGAGCAAGGTCAAAGCGGAAGCCCAAATCAAGGGAGGGCGGGCGGGAGATCCGATGTCCACAGCGAAAGAGAAAGAGAAAGCTGTGGACCCTGCTTATATAAGGGCATTAATCCCACCCCTAAATTGGCAACATCAAATTTGCCCCAGTAACAACTTCATCCAATCTGCTCCAGCCCATTGCCATCAATGGGCTGGTCACTAACTGGGGGTTTTGTTCGGCCCCATCCGCAACACGTGCTCTCTCTTTTATGAGAACACGCTTTGTCAGTACTTATTTCATTTTTTAAAAAAATGCCTTATATTGCCTTCTAGATAAGTCTAGACTTCTTTGGGAGAAACAGCTGCCAATATTTCCCAACTGTTTGCCCTTGTTGCACAAGCAGCACTGTGTTGGGTCTTCATGGAGAACACAATGATATAGTCCCATTAATTCCATCCGCTTTTCTTTTGACTTTTGTGAGTTAATATCTTAATCATATTTGTTGTTCTTCTCATGCAAAGGTTAATTAAAGCAAGGAAAGCAAAATATTTACTTTTATACCACTTATCAGCCTGAAGGCCCCCAAAGCCCTATATTAAAATATATAAGCAGAATATGAAACAAAGTTCGGCTGATCAAATAAGAACAAGGTAAAATAACAGGAGGTAGGCCAAGAGAGGCAGGAACAAATCACTTGCCAGAAGGTGAAAAGCTAACACCTGTCTTTTCCTAACACCAAATATTTTGTTTGCTTGAAATTATCTGCTTCTTGTCTTCATTTTCAGCCAGGCCACTTTCTTTCATTTTTCTTCTCCAGACTTAAAATTTGGTGTTGAGGTTTCGTTTGATATTTGGAGCCTCGCTCCAGGAAATGAAATCGTCATCAAATCATACACATGTTCCTGTGTGTCCCCTGATTTGGTGTGCTGGCCATATCCACACTACACATTTAAAGCCCCATGATATCACTTTAAAAAGTCATTACTTCCCCAGAAGGCATAGTTAGTTATGGGTGCTGAGAGTTGTGGGGAGAGCCCAGAGCTACAACCCCCTGCAAAGGGGGAACAATTGTTAAATCACTATAGAAAAACTGACTTTTCAAAATGGAGCACTGGACATTTGCTGGGAGGGGGGGAGCATGCCTCTTAAAAATGGTGGGCATGGGGGACAAATATAAAATGAACATTTTTACATGGGGTGTGTGTACAGTGGTACCTCTGGTTAAGAACTTAATTCATTCTGGAGGTCCGTTCTTAACCTGAAACTGTTCTTAACCTGAGGTACTGCTTTAGCTAATAGGGCCTCCCGCTGCTGCCGCACCACCGCCGTGCAATTTCTGTTCTCATCCTGAAGCAAAGTTCTTAACCTGAGGTACTGTTTCTGGGTTAGCGGAGTCTGTAACCTGAAGCGTCTGTAACCTGAAGCGTCTAACCCGAGGTACCACTGTGTGTGTGTGTGTGTGTGTGTGTGTGTGTGTGTGTGTGTGTGTGTGTAACAGAAACCTGGTGGAATAGGGAAAACAAGTGGGATACAGTTATCTCTGGGTTCAAACTATACAGGAAGGACAGGACCATCTCTCAGGGAATAGTCAAACTGGAATTCTTAGCAGAACGTCACAGAACTGCTCTGGGTAGGAATATCAGGCCCCAAAAGTAGTTTACGACAGAGAGCATTACGTATTATTGCCCCCTTGAACCTGAGCTAAGCGATGGTATTGAAATGAAGAATGAAATCGGGAGCTATCCAGGGAGAGAGAGAATTGTGGTAATGCAGGGGTTGAGGTCCTCCACCTGTCAGCCCAAGAAGGCCCTTCCCCAAATTGTGCCCACCTGTCAATCAACTGACTTGGCTGTATGATATTAGCTGATAGGTGGGGGTGGGCATGGTTCAATACTGGTGCATTGCTTTCAGGGAATGAACTGGTGAAGCAGACCCCTTCCCCACTTAGTTTAACTTTGGAACATGGATGACACCACCCACCAATTAGTCACCAATTAGTCACATGATTTCCTCATGATGTCAATGGTTGACATGTGACTGGCCCCACCTGCATGTCAAAGTTGGCCAGTGGGTTGGAGAAGACAAAGATCCAGCCCACCAGCCCAATAATACTCCCCAATGACATCGGTAATGGGTGATGTTGGTAATGGGCAATTTCCAGATACCCTAAACGACTGTGACCTAGAACAGTTGGTCATGGAATGAACCAGATGGAGGTGACTTTGTTCTTAATCCGAAATGGTACCCAGAACCTGGTTTGAGACACAAATGTTGTTGGAACAGATTTGACACAGTTACAACAGTAAAATCAAATTTAGTCTATATGTAAGTGGGTGGCGCTGTGGGCTAAAGCCTCAGCGCCTAGGGCTTGCCGATCGAAAGGTCGGCGGTTCGAATCCCCGCGGCGGGGTGCGCTCCCGCTGCTCGGTCCCAGCGCCTGCCAACCTAGCAGTTCGAAAGCACCCCCGGGTGCAAGTAGATAAATAGGTACCGCTTACCAGCGGGAAGGTAAACGGCATTCCGTGTGCTGCGCTGGCTCGCCAGATGCAGCTTTGTCACGCTGGCCACGTGACCCGGAAGTGTCTCCGGACAGCGCTGGCCCCCGGCCAATAGATGTGAGATGGGCGCACAAACCCCAGAGTCTGTCAAGACTGGCCCTTTCGGGCAGGGGTACCTTTACCTTTACCTTTTAAGTGGGAAATTGCCAAGAAAGTTGAACACAGTCATGATTAATTTTAAAAGGGAAACTTCTTAACAACAAAAAAGAGGGGACTTGTAAAAAGGAAGCTGGAACGCAAAATGAAGATGGTCAGTTCTTTCAGAGCATGGGTTTATTCGAAACCACAATTATATTGTGGCTTAGGTGGGGGGAAAGAGACAGGAGGAAATATTTTCTTGTTAGTGGTGATTGCTTTGTTTTGCTCTTACTGCTTTTAAGGTAGAATTGTATTATAATTTATACCATGTGAGTTGCTTTGAGACTTTTTGTAAAAAAACACACACAAAACCAACCAATAAGTAAAATAGATAACAGCATAGCTAATAAAATGTTGTGTACTTTTGTGTTTTTATAGTGTAAATTGCCCTCTGATATAGAAATTTAATAAATAATAAAATAATAATTTATAGGGTTTGTTTTTGGGCAGGGGGGTTGTACTCACTGCTATGGAGTACCACCAGTACTGACATCCATTTTTTTACATATATATTTTTACATATACAACATTGCTGATTATCACATTATTACAGACAACCCAAATCCTTAAATAAGCAGGAAGAGATTTGTCTGACTGACCCCTACCCAGTATAATACTCCTAAGAACTCCCCCCCCATCCCAGCATGTCTCTGTTTCATTGCCTGAATAAATTTAATTACACACTCAGTTTCACTCAGTCAGTCTCAATCACGCTAAGGCTCCAAGACTGAACCTACCACCTCATAAGTAAGTTTTTCTGAAATCAATGACATTCTTAAATAAGTGTTTTTATTGTAGCCTTAAGTTGATGAGATTAAATGGAACTATCCCAACACTGATAAATGTTTTAAGGGACAAAAGACTGGGAAGTTCTCATGCACAAGTACTGCTTCATTTCAGTGGGAGAATCACCGTGGTGCTCTTTGGCTGCCCTGGGAGAAGAGAATGAAGAATCAAAGGAAACGAAGAACATCTTTCCCAACGCAGCAATGAAGAGCAAATTGAAACTCATCAGGTATCTGCATTGTGTTGCAGCTGTACTGAATTCCTCAGCTCTGTGTTGTAATCCCCTGGCAGCCAAACACCTCAACAACATCAAAACCCCATACTGCTCGCTACCAGCAGTGTCTCTGTCCCTTTCATCAGATAGGTTCAAAGATGCTGCACAAGGCCACAAACCAAACCCAGTTTTGTCACAACCACACAGAACAGGAACCGGGAACCTGGTGTTGTCCACATGTCTGCATCCACAACACAATGGTCAGCCCTGACCATTTAGCCTGCTAGTTGGTGCTGATGGGAGAGCTCCCTCTCTGCCTTACTAGACAAGAGGGAAGGTGTTCGGCAAAGTTTTGCTGTCTCTGACCCTAGAGCCCAGGGAAACCAGTAGCGAAGCTGGGTGAGCCAATGGGGGTGATGCCCCTTGGGAGATGCCGCCTCTCTCAGCTTCATGGGGTGCAGATTTGATTTGATTTTATCCACTTACTTGCGTATCCCATCTTTTTCCAGTGTGAAACCCAAGATGCCACACATGTGGTTCCTGGGAAGCATCCTATCCTGGCACGGACTAGACATAGACCTGCTTGGTTTCCCTAGCCCCGGGGCTTGTCCACCTGTAAAATGTCCCCTGAAGTTTCTCTTCCTACAGCTCCAATATCAGCAGCGAGCCCATTTGGAAAATGGGTTTTGGAGAGAATGACTGTAGGGAGAGACACAGGGGGCAGGTCCTACATCCTTCCATCTAAAGTGAGATGGGTGGCAGACTAGAAGAGAAAGGACCTTCGAAGCGAAGGCAAACCTTGCTGCAGAACAGTGTTCATAGAGAGGACCCCCTTACTGTCTTTTCAGAACCACGGAATGACTTTCCCAAGCTTTTAGGTGCAGTTTTCATCTCTAATGCCTATTTTCTGCTGCTTCTATGATTTTTGTTGCTTCTGGCTTACTACAGCTTTTTTGTACATATATTTAAAAATGCTATCCTTTTTTGCAAATTCCCCCCAAGGATAATAATTGAAGGGCAGTATAAAAACACATATTAGATACATAATACATGCCGCTGTAGACCTTTTCATCTGCCTACATTGCATTGCAATTTTGCAATCTTGTGCTTACATTATATGAAACAACGGCCTTGCAATGTAACAAGAGAGAGAGAGAGAGAAAGAAAGAAAGAAAGAAAGAAAGAAAGAAAGAAAGAAAGAAAGAAAGAAAGAAAGACACACAACAATTCTCTATAGGCACTTTCCGCCTGCTCTTCCCAATTAAAATATTATTTCATTGTCCTTTCGTGTCACTTTATTTCCCTCCAGTTTTGTGTCGATCATTTCCAGACACTAATTGCTAATCTCCAATTAGGGTTTTTTGTGTGTGTGTGTGTGGTGGTGGGGGTGCTGAGGAGTCATAGCTTGCAGGTCACAGCTTCATTTGCTGTTGGGCTTGCAATTCCCACACCCCCTTCCTTGCATGCACACTGCAGTGCAGGATACACACAAGTCTCTCTGCGTTGTCAGGAGATTAGGCATTCATGCCACTTCTAGCTTGTGAGCTTCATTGTTTTAGCAGAAACAATGACTTGCAGTTTTTGCAGGCCGCCACAACATGGCACAGAACAAAAGGGCACCGTGTTGCACTGGCTGAATAGATAACATGTGTCAATGGTGTAAAATAGAGTGATTTACTCTAATGGAAACATTTGAAGTTTCTCAGAGTCACTTATCAGAGCCCAGCAGCCTATTTCATTAGCATTTTCATTTCCCCCCCTGTTGTTTAATTTAATCTAAGCAAACACAAGAAAGTTCATATGTGTGTTTTCCTCTCTCTCTTCCCTTTCATGAGTTACATAGTCTAGGAGGGGTGAAAAATTCAAAACTAATTCCCTTGTCTTGGCTGGCTTGAGTTACCTCTCAGAAAATGTAAAATGCAAATGGAAGTGGCTGAGTCACTTTAGAGGTAGCTGCTGCTGAGTTCCTGAAACGACGGTTCGACACATCCACAGATGTTTGACAGAAACACAGTCACGCTGAAATTGCTTAGGAAGGATGCCCCAAATTCAAGCAGAAACAACAGAAAAGAATGAGACTCAAATGTGCCGCAAGAAGAAACTGCAGAAACCCAAAAGCAGATGGCCCCAGATGGCTCAAGCTCTAAGGGAAGCCACAGGCTACACAACAAGTCAATACCTGTTAAAAACATAGATGAACTGCATCATTTTTTAGATGATAATGTGTCCCATTTTAAATCTGAAGAATGCTGAGGCATGCCAATGAGTAATTGTTCCAAGGCCAGTCAGTAAATTCACTGCAGAGAGTTCTGAAATGGAAATAAATTTTTAAATGGAAATAAAAGTTAAATAATAAGACAGCTCCAGAGCATATGCAGAGTATTTTCTCCTCAACTTAGAGCAATTGCTTCCCCTTCCCTCCCCACATACAGTGGTACCTTGGTTCTCAAACTTAATCTGTTCTGGGAGTCCGCTCCAAAACCAAAGAGTTCCAAAACCAAGGTGTGCTTTCCAAAAAAAGTAATGCAAAATGAATTAATCCGTTCCAGATTTTTCAAAACAAGCCCTAAAACAGCAATTTAACATTAATTTTACTATCTAACAAGACCACTGATCCATAAAATGAAAGCAATAATCAATGTACTAGACTATAAAATAAATGAAACAGTATTGTAGATGATAAAAATTAAAACTTTAAAAAATTCTTACCTGCACTGATGATAGTCATTGTTTGGATTTCTTTTATCCATTTCCGCAGTCACACAATCAACTGGGTTCCACACAGTCACAAAAACAAACAAACTGAAAAAGCCTGAAAAACAAAAATGCAAAATAAAAAGCAAAAACAAAAGCGCCCAACTTAATCCGTTCTGGAAGTCGGTTTGACTTCCGAAATGTTCAAAAACCAAGCCACAGATTCTGATTGGTGCAGGCGCCCCGGAAAAAATAGTTGACAACTGCACCGGACATTCGGCTTCTGAAAAATGTTTGAAACCTAAAAGCGTTTGGAACACTTACTTCTGGGTTTTTGGCATTTGGGAACCAAGGCGTTTGAGAACCAAGGTACAACTGTAATTTGAATTAAGAAACAAGCATACTACCTCCTAGAAAAACCGAAGAGCTCCAGCACCTTGGAATGAAGCCTGATCTCACCTCCATTACTAACTAACTACAACCAAGAGCACACACAGTTTTCTCTTCACACAAAATCCACTCCTCATTTCTCTTCTCATTCCAGAAACTCTATGAACGCAGGTTCTGCCATCCCCATTCAAACCTATCCCCCACTTTTATTCTTTTACACAAACCTTCATGGTTTCTTCTAAATTCTTGAAGCCAGGAGGCTGGATATAAATCTTCTCAGTACATAAATACACAATAAAAGTACTTTTGAGCATATGCAAAGCCCCTCACCACTAAATAATGATGCACTTCTGCCTCTGAGCAAATGCTTTGGCCATCGTTCACAGAACCCCACAGCCCCACCCTGCACAAACTATTGTGAGTCTATAGTCCTTTCTCTCAAAAAAGTAAAACTAAAGCAGGCAAAAATCACTCTTGCCTTGATTCTGTCTCCTTGCTTCCCTCATTTTGGCATACCAATACATACAAAAAATACTGACAACAACAATAACATATACTCCTTACCAGTGCAGTGTAAGAAGGCACTTTAAAAATTTAATCTCGATATCAATAAATTAAGGGGGAAATTGACACATAATGTATTTATCAGCTTTGCAAAAACAAATAAAGTCTGGGTTTTGTCAATTCCTGTATGGGATCTCTCTTTGGAAATCTTGAGTCCTGGGGAATGAAGGATGGAAATGTGTACCTTTGAAAGAAAGAAAAAAGAATAATCCCAAGGTAAAATAACAAATAAAAAAGCTGGAAGATTGCCTGAAGAAATGTCAACAACCTCAGATATGCAGATGACACAACCTTGATGGCAGAAAGTGAGAGGGAATTAAAGAACCTTTTAATGAGGGTGAAAGAGGAGAGCACAAAATATGGTCTGAAGCTCAACATCAAAAGAACTACGATCATGGCCACTGGTCCCATCACCTCCTGGCAAATAGAAGGGGAAGAAATGGAGGCAGTGAGAGATTTTACTTTCTTGGGCTCCATGATCACTGTAGATGGCGACAGCAGTCACGAAATTAAAAGATGCCTGCTTCTTGGGAGAATAGTGTTGACAAACCTAGACAGCATCTTAAAAAGCAGAGACATCACCTTCCTGACAAAGGTCCGTATAATTAAAGCTATGGTTTTCCAAGTAGTGATGTATGGAAGTGAAAGCTGAACCATAAAGAAAGCTGATCACCGAAGAATTGAGGCTTTTGAATTCTGGTGCTGGAGGAGATTTGAGAGTCCCATGAACTGCAATAAGATCAAACCTATCCATTCTGAAGGACATCAGCCCTGAGTGCTCACTGGAAGGACAGATCCTGAAGCTGAGGCTCCAATACTTTGGCCACCTCATGAGAAGAGAAGACTCCCTGGAAAAGACCCTGATGTTGGGAAAGATGGAGGGCACAAGGAGAAGGGGGCGACAGAGATGGTTGGAGAGTGTTCTCGAAGCTACCAATATGAGTCTGACCAAACTGCGGGAGGCAGTGGAAGACAGGAGTGCCTGGCCTGCTCTGGTCCATGGGGTCACGAAGAGTTGGATACGACTAAACGACTAAACAACAACAACAAAATAACAATCCCAACATCAATTTGGGGAAATGTCACAGAACTGAAGTAACAAATGTGCCTTCATTTGTACCTTGATTCAAACCATAGGTGTAAAGCACCCCCCCAAAAAAAAATATATATTTCCAGTTATCAAAACTCTTTTTGGCTTTCTTCAAAATTCCTCTGATGTTTCTGCTGAACAGGAACACGGCGAATTTCATCTAGATTTTGCATTATTTGAAATCCCTGCTAGAATTCTAAGCAGATACTGCACAAATTAAATACTTTTTAAAATGCCTGATGTACATGGATGCGTGAACCAGCCGTTGTTTGGTTAGGTGCTTAAACAATGGTGCTGAGCTGACAATGTAAAGCATGTAAGTTCAGATGCAATTCTTACTAGCCAAGCAACCATGTGAGGTGTGCTTTGGGGATGTGCGCACCAGCCAACACCACTATTCCCATGGCTCTCCAACTGGTGGAGGCTTCCCACATGTTTTTAAACCCTGATTTCCCCAGGTGCTAAAATGTGCCATCATGAGTATACAAGGCTCTCTCTGCTTTGCCTGGGGCAGAACTAGCACGCTTGTCCCCACTGATCCCTCCCCTTTTTCTTTGCTCCTAAAGACAATGCCTGAGGAGGGCTATAATTAACTCGAGAAATCATTACCTCAAGACAGATGGTGGCTGCTAGCTTAGATGGCTTTGAGAAAACGATAAGACAGATTCACAGCTACAAGCCACAAGAGCTGGAGGACTCCAGAAGTATACAAGGCCAGCCCTGCCAGGCAACAGGGCAAAGTATGAAGGGGTGATGGTGATAGGTCAAAGCAGGGACTGGTGAATGAATGGTGCAACAGGGCCTTTTCAAGTGTTGGCACTAGCAAAGGAGGGGATGAAGCCCTCTTCATTTCCTTTCAGGAGGCCTTTAGCAGTGTGCCTCCCATTGCCAGGTGCTGTGGGCAAGCAACAGGCCATGCTTCTAGAGCTATGGACTGTGTGCATAATCACAGCTGTTGTAAATAAAAATATGCCCTTTTCCCTTATGGGGTATCCAAGAGCCCATATAGAGTCCTTACGTAGGTTCCCTATTGGTAGGAGAAAATAACAGAGGCCAACCAGAGAATATTGAGAAGCAAAGCAGCTAGTAAACTTAATCTTTATTAATCTGTTGCAACAGGGTGCTCCCCTCACACGCAGGAGAGGAAGAGGACCCACAAAATTGCTGTGCAAGGCTTATAAAGACTTTTGAAATTCCCATCCTCTAGATCAAGACCACCCCCAGAAACATTATGCATACATCACAGAAGGGGTGTAACCTAAGACCACCCCTCAGATACATCCCACCTACATCACAGAAATTTTAATGTTGTTTTTCTCCTGTCACAGTTTATCTCCTGTCTGGCAAGTTACTTGATTGGATTGCCTGGGGAGCCTGGCCATTCTTTTGTAGTGGTTTCCTGGGCCAGGTCACAGGCTCACACCTTATTCAAACAGACATATCCTTGAGACAGGGTTTGTGAGGAAAGAGACAATGGGGAGGCTTTTCCCGTTTAACCTTGCAGAGAAAGGATTTGGTCAGTTTAGGAATCAAAATGGTTCCAGGTTGGTCTTCCTGTATTGATCTATGTATGTGCAGTTATGAACATTACCATATATCTAAGACCATAAAATTCCTATCACACAGCCAACATTCATTTTTGCTTGGTAAGGAACATTGCTTAAAGCTAAGACAGACCTTGTTTAGAATGGCAGAGGAAAATAGGACTTAAAAATAGAACTTGTGTTGGGCTCCCTACTTTTCTCCTGCTCTGAAATATTATGCACATTTCTTTTGACTGTGGTCTACAAACTACTGTTTTTTGAATGCCCTGCCAGACCTGCACCATACCACTTTGAAGAGTCAAGGCTTCTCCTGAAGAATTCTGAGATTGGTTGTTTCTTAAGGGTGTTGAGAATTGTTAGGAGACTCCAATTTTCCTCACAAAGCTACAGTTCTTAGAGTGGTTTAACAGTCAATGTCTCTCCCCAAGGAACTCTGGGAATTGTAGCTCTGTGGGGGAAATAGGAATACCATAACAGCTCTTGGCACCCATAACAAACTACAGTTCCCAGGATTCTTTGGGGAAAGCCATGACTGTTAACAGTTGTATGGCATTGATTTGTGATACTGAGGTGGGGGCTCAGTTTGGGGTGTCTGGATTTGAAGACCTTGAGCCAGTCACTGTTTCCCAGCCTAATTTATCTCATGTGATTGTTATGAGGATTAAATGGGAGGGGGAATCAAGTTTGAATTGGAGACACCCCCACTGGCCAATAAATTGATCCAGGATGTCTCTGCAGCTTCTCAGTTGGAATATTAATGGCGCAAATTCGCCCGAAAAAAGGAAAAGGATTTTTCACATATTGAGAAAAGGACAATTAGACGTCATTTGCCTTCAAGAAACACATGTGACTAGGCTCCACAGGAGAGTGTTAATTAACAAGAGACTAGGCCAAGAATTTATTTCATCAGACAAGGTCAAAAAAAGAGGAGTAGTGATATATGCAAAGGAGAGCCTAGCACCAAAGTTGGTATTTAAAGATGAACAAGGAAGAATTTTGGCGATTGAAATACAATCACAAGGTGAAAAATTCTTGATAGTAGGAATCTATGCACCAAACGATGGGAAATCGGAATTTTATAAGAAGCTGCATGAGATAATGCTGGACCATATTGACTATACTAACATCATTCTGATGGGAGATATGAATGGGGTTATCTCCACCTACATGGATAAGTCACAAAATCAGAACCTGACTAAAGATGGCAGACTTCCAAAGACTTTTTTTGAACTTACAGACAATATGGACTTGATTGATATTTGGAGGACAAAGAACCCTCTAGGTAAAGAGGGAACATTCTTTTCTGAAGCCCACCTATCTTGGACAAGAATCGACCAAATCTGGATATCTAGAGGACTGGCACCTAAGACTAAAAAAATAGAGATTTGCCCTAAAACCTGCTCCGACCATAACGCTTTGAAAATAGACTTGAGACTTACACCAGCTGGATTCTTCAGATGGAGAATGAATGACTACCTGTTTAGAGATCAGGAGATTGTGAAGCAGGCCCAAAAAACGCTGAAAGATTATTTTGAAATAAATTTGAATACCTCGGTGGAAAAGAAAATAATCTGGGACGCGAGTAAAGCTGTTATGAGAGGGTTTCTGATACAACAGAATACTATTAAGAAAAAACTCTGGAATGGTAAAAAGGACAAGATTCTGGAGAAGATAAGAGACGGAGAGAAAAAGTTGAGACTAAATCCAAAATCAAAAGAAGTTTTAAGAGAAATAAAATTCCATCAAGCACAATATGCGAAATTGATAAATCAAGAAGTTGAATGGAAAATTAAACAGATGAAACAAAGATCATTCGAATCGGCAAATAAATGTGGGAAGCTGCTGGCATGGCAGCTGAAAAAGAGACAGAAATTGAACTTTGTTACCAATCTGGAGGTTGAAGGAGAATGTATTCAGAAACCAGAAGAAATTAGAAAGTGTTTCCAGAGATATTTCAAAAAATTGTTTACCCAAGGACCCCAAGCAGAGACTGAGATAAACAAATTTCTAAAAAGCCATGGCCTGCAAAAACTAACACAAGACAAACAAACAGCCCTGAACTACAAAATAACACAACAGGAAATTGAAAGTGCCATTCAGAATATGCAATTAGGCAAATCCCCAGGCCCAGATGGACTTACCTCCAAATACTATAAGACATTGAAGGAATATCTGGTCCAGCCACTAATGGAGGTATGTAACCAAATTATGGAAGGGAAGGGGGCACCAGAATCGTGGAAAGAGGCATTCATCACTTTGATACCAAAATTGGAATATGAAAAGACTCAACTTAAGAACTACCGTCCCATCTAAACGTGGATTACAAAATTTTCGCTGATATTTTGGCAAATAGACTGAAAAAAGTTTTAAACGAAGTAATTCACAAAGACCAAGCAGGCTTTCTCCCTGGTAGGCATTTGTCTGACAACACCAGGAATATTGTTGACGTTTTGGAATTACTACAGACAAATTTGAACACGAAAGCAGTTTTGATTTTCATAGACGCAGAGAAGGCCTTTGATAATATATCCTGGAAATTTATGAAGAAAAATTTGGAAGGGATGGGTGTGGGAAGGGCGTTCCAAAATGGTATCGAAGCAATTTATTCAGAACAAAAAGCTAAATTGATAGTAAATAATGTGGTGACAGAGGAGTTTAAAATTGAAAAAGGGACATGACAGGGATGCCCCTTATCACCCTTGCTATTTATTTCTGTCCTGGAGGTGTTGCTGAATTTGATTAGGAAGGACCAGCAGGTGGAAGGAATACAGGTCGGAGAAAAACAATATAAATTGAAGGCTTTTGCAGACGATCTGGTTTTGACAGTACAGGAGCCAGAAACTAGTACAAAAAGAGCTCTAGAACTAATCTCTGAGTTTGGTCGGGTGGCGGGATTCAAGTTGAACAAACAAAAAATTAAGGTTTTGGCAAAAAACTTGACACCTTCAGAAATAGATGAGTTCCAGAAGGAAACAGAATTAAATGTGGTTACAAAAGTGAAATACCTGGGGGTTAACTTGACTGGGAGAAATTTGAATTTGTTTAAAGATAACTATGAAAAATGTTGGTCTGAAATCAAAAAGGACTTGGAAACTTGGTCAAGATTGAAACTTTCCTTGTTGGGAAGAATTGCAGCAGTTAAGATGAATGTATTGCCAAGAATGTTGTTTCTGTTTCAAACCCTTCAGATCGTGGACAGAGTGGAGTGTTTTGGAAAGTGGCAGAGGGACATCACGAAGTTTGTCTGGCAGGGCAAAAAGCCCCGAATAAAATTTAAGATATTAACAGATGCAAAGGAAAGAGGGGGATTTGCCCTGCCGGACTTAAGATTGTATTACGAAGCTGCATCCTTCTGCTGGATGAAGGATTGGTTTTTGTTAGAAAACACTGATGTCCTAGATCTGGAAGGGTTTAGCAATGCTTTTGGGTGGCATGCATACTTGTGGTACGACAAGATAAAGTTTCATAAATTGTTTAAAAACCATATTGTCAGGAAAGCTTTATTTATTGTCTGGACTAAATATAAGGACTTACTTGAAAGTAAGACCCCGAGGTGGTTATCACCGACGGAGGCCAAGGCCATAAAACTACGTAACATGGAGAGTGGCTGAGTAAAATACAGTGAGATAATAGAAAGAGTTGGTGATACTTGGAGGTTGCAGAGTTTTGAAAAATTGAAAGGAAAGGTGCGAGACTGGTTTCACTATGCCCAAATTTTAGAGATCTTTAAAAAGGACAAAAAAATTGGTTTCCAGGTGGAAAAATCAAAATTAGAGACAGAACTACTTGAACCTAAGACGAAAGTGCTTTCAAGAATGTATAACTTCTTGCTTAAATGGAACACTCAAGATGAGACAGTTAAATCAGCTATGATAAAATGGGCACAAGACATTGGGCACAACATTATGTCTGAAGACTGGGAAAGGTTATGGACCACCGGTATGAAGTTCACGGCATGTAGTGCCTTAAAAGAAAACATTATGAAAATGGTATACAGGTGGTACATGACCCCAGTCAAACTTGCAAAGATATATCATCTGTCTGATAATAAATGTTGGAAATGTAAGGAGGCTGAAGGAACATTCTTTCACCTCTGGTGGACGTGCCCGAGGGTGAAGGCTTTTTGGGAAATGATTTACAATGAGTTGAAAAAGGTGTTTAAGTATACCTTTCATAAGAAACCAGAGGCCTTCCTCCTGGGCATTGTAGGCCAGAGAGTGTTAAAGAAAGATAGAACTTTCTTTTTATATGCAACTACAGCAGCAAGAATCCTTATAGCCAAATATTGGAAGGCACAGGAGCTACCCACGCTGGAAGAGTGGCATACCCAACTGATGGACTATATGGAATTAGCCGAAATGACGGGCAGAATTCGAGACCTGGGAGAAGAGGCAGTGGAAGAGGACTGGAAAAAATTTAAGGACTATCTTCAAAAACATTATAAGTTATATGAATGTTGAGAATTTGCTAAGTTTTGGGAAAAACATGCTTCAGTATTGAGATTTGATGATGTTGGAAATTAAGTTATGACTGCGAAAAGTTTAAATTTCTAGAGTTTATAATTAGATGAAAGTACAAAAACACATGAAACAAGGTATCAATTTGCTGTTTATTGTTTATTGTAAAGAAAGCAGAGGATGGAAGACGTGGGGAAGTCCAGTTGACTTTGACAAAAGATTTGGAAAAATGATTTTTTCTTTTTATATTTAACTTCTTTTTTCTTTTTGTAAAAAGGCTTTTGTTGTGTTGTTGACGATGTATTCTGACCTTGGAAAAAAAGCAATAAAAAATTATTATTAAAAAAAAATAATGAATTGGAGGTAAGGTAAAGGTAGGGTGGGTGCAAAAAGCAACAAGAAAAAAGGGGGGATTGCAACAATTAGAGAAGAGATGTCTATATTGCATCCTAAATGTAAAACACCCACTTTCCTTTCACTCATAAGGATGAAGGCGATTGTTATTTCTTCCAGATTTTCAACCCGAGGGGGGCAGGAATCAGTGTTGACACCTGTAATTTGAAAGGTGCAATGGAAAACCTAGTGAACAAGGCATAATTACTATGCTCTCTCCATAGGGGGCACACTCTATGAAGCTCAACTACATGAGCAGATTAATTCTGCATCCTTTATGCTTCTGGGTCCCATCGTGATTGCTATAGCAACCCAACAAAATTATATGTGATGTCAACTTCTGCAAACAATTTTCAGGGAAGGAAATTCTGAGAAAAATAGACACAGGAAGGGACAGTTTTGTTTCTTTAAAGCCCTGTATTGGAACATCAGAAATACAGAGAGCAATCGTATAGCAAGGGGCTTCCTGAGGGCAGGAACATGGAGGAAAGACTTAGGCTGGATCCTAGGCCTGCTCAGCTCAGTCATAAAAAAGGTAAAAAAAGGTAAAGGACACCTGGACAGTTAAGTCCAGTCAAAGGCGACTATGGGGTTGTGGTGCTCATCTCGCTTTCAGGCTGAGGGAGCCGGCGTTTGTCCACGGACAGCTTTCCGGGTCATGTGGCCAGCAGGACTGAACTGCTTCTGGTACAACAGAACACCGTGATGGAAACCAGAGCGCACGGAAATGCCGTTTACCTTCCCACCACAGCAGTTCCTATTTATCCAGTAGCACTGGTGTGCTTTCAAACTGCTAGGTTGGCAGGAGCTGGGACAGAGCAACGGGAGCTCACCCCATTGTGGGGATTCGAACCGCTGACCTTCTGATAAGCCCAATTAGCTCAGTGGTTTAGACCACAGCGTCTGGCAACCCACTGTAAGTTAAGCCGATAAAAGGCATTATGTATCTCAAACACTGTTTTTAAAGGCTCATTTTCCCTCTCTCAGGCTGAGGTTGACTCAGCTAGCAGTAGCCGCATTCCAGAACAGAGTTTAGATCTGGTGTAACTTTATACTAGCTTAATTTATACTGGCTTGCTGTTTGCCAGCTTTGTTTAAAACCAGCGGATTTCTAATTTCAGTTATTATCAGATCTTTTTGCTATCTGAAGTCCACTATGCATACTATCAATGAAATATATTCACTGCTGTGAATACATTTTTTACTTCATACAAATCTCCACTATTTATTTATTAATTATTTTCGTACCTTATCAAGGTCATAGATGCTCCTTCCTTGGAGGTTTTTATGGAGAGGCTGGATGGCCACCTGCCATGGACGCTTTAGTTGAGATTCTTGCATTACTGGGGTTTGGACTAGATGACCCTCGGGGTCAGTGCCAGATTTACGTATAAGCTAAACAAACTCTAGCTTAGGGCCCCACTATTTTGGGGGCCCCCAAAAAAATTAAAGGGGAAAAAAACCCTGGATGTACATTTCCAAAATATAAGATAAAAAACAAATAAAATAAAACTTGCATACAGCAACAGTATGTATTAATAATTATTTCACTGTTAATATACTTCTTAATTGTATTTCAGTTCAACAATTACTTTGATAAAATACATATTTTGTTATGTGCAAATGGCTTTATATACCTATTAGGTCCATAAATTACCATATAGCATATATTCAACACAAAAAACAGCGACACTTTGTTGTTGATAAAGGGCAGCTGGACATGTAAAGGGCCCCATTACCTTCAGTAGCTAGGGCTTCATCAAACCTAAATCCGGCCTTGCTCAGGGTCCCTTCCAACTCTCCAGTTCTATGGTTTTATGTCCTGTCTTTTTTTTACCATGGAACTCAAGGTGTTATTTCCTGGCAGTCACCCATCTAGACACTGCCTAGTCTCAGACCTACTTAACTTCAGCATCATGGGCTTTCAGACCATACACTGGGGACCACTTGCCTGGGAAAGAAGCAGGACATGTGGTGGTGAGATATTCAAGAGCCTGATATCCATGAAGATGTGGTCCATGACTAGTAAATGTAGCACACACACTTAATTACAGGTAATAAACACACACACACACATATTGCGTGCATTGTATTGTGCATGTGGGGTGTCATGTGCCCAAAGACTGGGATGGGATCTGTTCCACAACTGTACACTGTGTGAGATAAGGGTTTTTTCTCCTCTAATGGCTTCTAATCTCTTCTAGCAGTGCAGAGCTCCATTTCATTCATTTATTCACTTATTTTGCAGGGTCCTCCAGGCAGCTTACAAGATGGAATTCTATAGACAAATCATTCTAAATCCACCATAAAACAACAAATAAAACAATTAAAAGCAACAAAAGGCAGCTTCTAAAACTGCTACAGCCACAACAGCTTCAGTACTCTGAAGGCCCTCAATTAACCCAGCCTTTTTGCTGACATAAGAGCTAAGAGATTGGGCCTGGCTGGTTCCCTGAGTGAGGGAATTCCACATAAAGCGAACCAATGTTCCTTCTGGATTGGATTGGAAGAATGGAATAATTTACCTTGTGTAATGCCTTCATGTCAACTGTGACAAAGCATCCTGCCTCCACTTGGATACTGAAGCTTCAAGATGGACCATATCATTCTGACCACCAATAGAACATGTTGAAGATACAACACAATAAAGCATACCTTGATTTCTTCAAGGATTCCTACTCACCAGCTTCTTGAGAGTGAGAATATTGGCTGCATTCAGGTATTTTGGATCTCAAAAAAGTATCTATTGGATTGCATCTCTTCAAAATAAAAGAATTTTCTTAGGATTGAGCAAAAATGCTTTGATTAAAGGGAGATGTCATGGAGCTTTTTCAGATCAGGATTCACAGGCATCTGGAAAAGGTGCAGAACTCAAGAAAAATATTTAATGGAAAGAACAATATGCACATTATCCCCCACCATCTCACAACAATAAGGTAAAGCCAGCCTAAAGGTAAAGGTAAAGGGACCCCTGACTATTAGGTCTAGTTGTGGCTGACTCTGGGGTTGCAGCGCTCATCTCGCTTTATTGGCTGAGGAAGCCAGCGTACAGCTTCTGGGTCATGTGGCTGGCATGACTAAGCCCCTTCTGGCGAACCAGAGCAGCACACGGAAATGCCGTTTACCTTCCCGCTGGAGCGGTACCTACTTTATCTACTTGCACTTTGACGTGCTTTCGAACTGCTAGGTTGGCAGGAGCAGGGACTAAGCAATGGGAGCTCACCCCGTCGCGGGGATTTGAACCACCGACCTTCTGATTGGCAAGTCCTAGGCTCTGTGGTTTAACCCACAGCGCCACCCGCATCCCTTTAAAGCCAGCCTAGTACCCACCAAAATTGTACAGAAATTCTAGAGTTTCCTGCAAATGAGGCAACAACCACAACCACCCATATGTGTGGTTTTTTTCCCCACATGGGAAGAAAAAAACGGAGTGCAGGTTTCAGCACAGCACTCAATAATGACAAGTTTTTTGGTGTCATATTTAGTCAGCTAACACCATTTTAAATGCAAACGTCAATGTGTATTTCACTCAGTAACTGATGGGTGAATGTGCCACCTTTGGACAATAACAGAGACCAGCCCTCTTTAGTCATCTTTATGAATGTGTGAAGAGGTCTCATGGACAAGGATGTGTCAGTCCAAAGTCTCATGCATGATTCGTGCCAGTCTGAAGGGGGGGGGCTTCACATATATGTGCATGCATGGGGCTCACTTTAGCTGAATGCCAATGTCTACAGGTGTATGAGAGCCCCTTCATAGGTTTGTGCTGAACACCTAAAGAGGCCTTGGTAAGCAGTGCCATGTTAAGGTGATCTAGCCAGATTATTCTGAAAACTGCAGCTTTTGGCCAAAAAAAAAGAGAATGTAAGTGTCAGGGGTTTAGGAGCAGAGGCACGGGCAAGGGAGGAAACAGAGAGCGAAGGGGAGGAGGCAGAAGAAAAGATGAGTGATGACGACGACCCGAGATCTCCTAGTCTTTCCAGTGAATCAGAGGATTCACAGAAAGGAGCACCAGTGGCCAGGGCAAGGGGGGAGTCAAGGGGGGCACCCCAGGAAGATAGAGCCAGAGGGGACTCAGGGGGGAGCAGCTGGAAATCGGGACCAGCGTCACCGCCAGGAAGCAGGGAAGAGGAAGGGAGCCAGGGGGGAAGCGCTGGCAGCTCACCACAGGAGGGAGGGCATGAGTCAGGAGTGGCCACACCTCCATCGGGGAGCGAAGAAACGGTTAAGAGGAAAGTGGAAGGTTGGGCGCGCGCGCCAAGTTCAAATGCAGAGGAAGGCGGCGCAGTAAGCAGCCCCGAAAGGGAACCAGGTCCTAAAGCCCGGCGCAAGGAGGCAGGAGGGTCCGGGTCAGCGTCAGAAGAATCCCGGAAGGAAGAAGCCCCGGGGGGTAGAGGGACCCAGAGGAGGACAGTCAGGCGGAAAAGGTGGAGCAAGGCTAGGATATTAAGTTGGTGCACACGGGGCGGAGATTCAGACGGAGCTTCGCCGATCTAGCTACTAGACGTAGAGTTTGCGCGCAGCAGCGTGAGAATGGAAACTGTAATTCAATAAAGACTTTTACTTAATGATCGCTGGCTAGCGTGATCCTCTGTGAGCTAGGATCTTCAAACAACTCTGACAGTAAGCTCCGTCTCTCCATTGTGGGCATCTACAGCCTCGAGGAGGGGAGAGAAACAGGTGCCTACTAGCGAGCTCACGAACGGCAGACGACATGACGGCTGAGCAGCAGATAGAGGACCTCAGAAAAGCAGTGGCACAACTGAACGCCGAGGTTCTCGCATCCAGGAAGAGAGAGGAGGAGGCAGCTGCCGCCTGCAGGGATCTCCAGGTCAGGTTAGACGTGCTGACAAAGCAGACACCCCGGCAGGAGGGAATTGGGTTGGCGAGACGGACAGGCGGGCTGGTCTCTCACTTCGATGGGAACCTGCAACAGTATCCCAACTTTAGAGCCGACATACTGTGCGCACTGCAACTGCTGCATAAAGACTTTAGAGATGAACAAGAGAGAGTGGGGTTCATCATGTCCCATCTGCATGGGGATGCGAAAGCATGGCTACGCAATTTATGGAGAGATAAGGATCCGGCGCTCCAGAATGCGGATGCCTTTATTAAAGCGATGGATGGGTGCTTTTTATCAAGCATTGACGTGGATCTTGCACGGAAGGAGGTGCATGGGCTGAGACAAGGGAGGGCCAGCGTCAGGCAGTATCATGCCCGCTTTTTCGCCTTGGTCAGTGCCCTGGAATGGGACAGAGATTCGGCTCCTGTAAGAGACCTCTTTTGGGAGGGGCTGCACAACTCGATTAAAGATGAGATCGCGAGGGGGGAGAGACCCCGAACCACCCAGGAGGTCGTTCAGAGGGCACTGGCAGTGGGGGTGAGGCTGGAAGGACGTCCGTGGAGCAAGGACGAAGGGCGTGGAGGGCGCGAACCAGCCGGGGGCCCCTCCTTCCTTCCCAGAGAAGCAGCGCGGGCGCAATCCACGCCTCCGCCAGGAGGAGGAGCCGAACCTATGGAGGTTGGAGGTGCAAGGGCTCAGTCAGCAACCAGAGCCCTAGCACCGGCAGCAGTGAAAGCGAAGCCTCCTAGAGGGAACAGGAAGTGTTACGTCTGTGAGGAACCAGGGCATATGGCAAAAGAGTGTCCCCAGAGGCCCCACAAGCTCACTGCAGCCTCAGCAATGGTGACTGCAGCAACGCAGCAAGGAGGACCACAGCAGGGAAACGACGCAGTCTGGCTGGAGGAAGAGGCACTGGGGCCCAGCCAGACGTGTTAGTGACGCAGTCCCCAGAGATTTTACAGCCCGTGAACCCCCTCCCGCCCAAACCAGTAGTGAGGCTCACAGCATCTCTCCAGCTGCCCAATGGAATCACCATAGACGTGCCAATCACCATCGACTCAGGCAGCAATGCGGACTTTATAGGGCAGGACTTTGTCGACAGGCACGCTGTGCAGTTGCTGCCGGCCACGCTGCCCCTGCAGGTTGTCACGGTGGATGGCAGGGAGCTGCTCGGGGGGCAAGTGGTGAAGCAGACGCCACCAATGGTGATGCGACTTGGGAATCACAGAGAAATCATCAGCTTCAACGTCACTCAACTATCTGACACGCCCGTTGTATTGGGCATGAGTTGGCTGGACAAGCACAGCCCAACGATGGCTTGGTACCAGAGGCAGCTGACCTTCGGCTCTTCCTTTTGTGCTGAACACTGCATCGTGCCCAGGCAGGAAGGAGAGGAAGAGGAGTCACAGCTGCTGCTAGGCACGCTGCAAGCGATTCCCCACAAGTACGCTGAATTTTTGGAAGTTTTCTGCGAGAAGGAGGCAGACAGGCTACCCCCTCACAGACCATATGACTGCAAAATTGACCTGCTGCCGGGGGCGGCGCTGCCTAAAGGGAGACTGTATTCCATGTCAGAGGACGAACTGCAAGAACTCAAGGAGTTCATTGATCATAATTTGCAGCGCGGCTTCATCCGGGAGTCCAAGGCAGTGGGGGGCAGTCCCGTATTCTTTGTTAAGAAGCGGGACACGCCCCAAAAGAGACTCGTAGTGGATTACAGGATTTTGAACAGTGTGACTAGGCCATCGGACTTCCCCATGCCCCGAATTGACGACCTCCTCGCAAAGGTACGGAAGGGCAGAGTGTTCACCAAGTTGGACCTGCGGGGGGCGTACAACCTCATTCGCATGCGGGAGGGTGATGAGTGGAAGACAGCCATGTTCACGCCACTGGGGACCTACGAATATAGAGTTATGCCTTTTGGATTGCAAAATGGCTCCCACGTTTTTCAAGCATTTATGCATCACGTGTTGGCGGGACTTCTCTACAAGACGTGCGTCTGTTTCTTAGATGACATCCTGATCTTTTCGGAGTCGCAGCAGGAGCATGACAAACACGTCAAGGAAGTGCTGAGCAGGCTAAAGCAACATAGGCTCTACGCCAAGCTGGAGAAGTGCCAATTTGACGTGCCGGAGGTGGATTTTCTGGGCTACAAGCTGTCTGACAAGGGGCTCGCCATGGACAGCGCCAAGGTTCGAGCGGTGTTGGATTGGAAGAGCCCGCGCAACCGGAAGGAGGTCCAACGGTTTGTCGGCTTTGCGAACTTCTATCGCAAGTTTATCAAGGGCTTCGCGATGCAGACGGCGGCCATCACTGACACGCTTAGCTCCAAGAAAAAGAAGTTCATTTGGACAGAGCAGGCGGAGCAGTCCTTTCAGGCACTCAAGCGTCTCTTCGCGTCGGAAGAGCAGCTGCTTCATGTCAACCCCAGCAAGCCGATGAGGGTGGAGACAGACGCTTCGGACAGAGCCGTGGGGGCGGTCCTGCTGCAGAAGGACCCGCAGGGGGTGTGGCGACCGGGAGCATTTTACTCCAGGAAGCTCAGCAAGTCCGAGCAGAACTACACCATATGGGACAGGGAGTTGCTGGCCATTCACGCAGCGTTCAAGGCGTGGAGGCACTTTCTGATCGGCGCCAAGCACACGGTGCAGGTTTGCACGGACCACAAGAATCTAGAGCACTGGCGCACGGCACAGTTCCTGAACCAGAGGCAGATACGTTGGGCTGAGTTCTTTGCGAACTTCGACTTCCGAATAGAGTATGTCCCGGGGGACACCAACATCATGGCAGACGCTCTCTCCCGTAAGCCACAGTATCTGGAGGACGCAACACCAGCGGCCGCCATGCACATCTTCGCACCGACAGTGTGGGCGTGCGCCGCGGCGACCGTGGACCTAGAGGCGGTGCGACGAGCGTTGCAGGGGGACTCCTTCGCACAAGCAAAGATGGCAGAGGTGCAAAGGGGCAAGGCAGCGGCCGACGGTTTCCAGCTAAGAGATGGATTGCTCATCCGTAAAGGGGCCATCTACGTGCCGGGAGACGAACTTCGAGCCAAGGTGCTGCAGCAGCTGCACGACGCGCCCACGGCCGGGCACTTTGGCAAGGAGAAGACGGTGGAATTAGTAGCCAGGGATTTCTGGTGGCCTGGAATGAGAGGGGAGGTCGCAGACTACGTGGCGAGGTGTGACACCTGCCAGAGGGCCAAACCAGTGCACAAACCGCCGGCCGGACTGTTGGAACCGCTGCAAACTCCGGTCGAACCTTGGGAAAGGGTGGCCCTGGACTTTGTCACGGATCTGCCCAGCTCAAGGGGCAAGACGGCAGTGCTGGTGGTGGTGGACCTGTTTTCCAAGATGGCGCATTTCATTCCGTGTGCTAAGGTGGCCACGGCGGAGCAAACCGCCAAACTGTTCATAGACCACGTGTTCAAGGTTCACGGTCTGCCACGGTCTATTCTGTCCGACCGGGGGCGGCAGTTCATCTCGAATTTCTGGCAGAAGCTGATGGGCTTCCTGAACGTCAAGATCAACCTGGCGTCGGCGAGACACCCGCAGACCAACGGGCAAGCGGAGCGGGTCAATGCCATCATGCAGCAGTACCTGAGATGTTATGCAAATCAACAGCCTGCGACGTGGGTGGATTACCTGCCGCTTGCCGAGTTCGCCTACAACAACACGAAGCACGTGTCCACGGGGGTCACGCCGTTCTTCGCCAACAACGGGAGGCACCCCAGAACCTTCCCGGGACTGGAAAGAATGGGGGAGGGGGAGCCGCAGACAGCAGATGCGTTCGCGTCGGAGCTGCAGGAAGTCCACGATCAGCTGAGGCGCCACCTGGAGCTGGCCAAGCACGCATACAAGGTACAAGCAGACAAGCACAGAAGGGTTGGAGAAGAGCTCCACGTGGGAGACTGGGTTTGGTTAGCAGCCCACGCAGTGCCGGCCAGGTCGTTGGCCAAGAAGAAACTGGGGCATAAGCAACTGGGGCCCTACCAAGTCGAAGAGCAGGTCAACCCGGTAGCTTTCAGACTGGCACTTCCGGAGGGTTCCAGAATGCATCCGGTATTCCACAGATCGGTGCTCACTCCCTACAAGGCACCGCACAGGTTCCAGGAACCCGGAACGGCGCCGAGTCCGGCCAGAGACAGAACAGGGCACGCGGGAGTGGCACAGAAGGAGCGCATCAACGAAGTCACGGAGATTTTGGACTCCAGATGGGGGGAAGAGGGGGTAGAATACTTTCTCGCCAAGGAGGGCACCCCGGCCAGTGCGAACAGCTGGGTGCCGGGCTACGCCTTAGACGAACCTCTGCTCAAAGACGAGTTTCATGCCCTCTTCCCACATAGACCTATGCCAGCAGACTTTTTCGACGACTGGCTTTTCACGCCCACGCTTTCGGCCAGCACGTTCCGGGGGTTCGACTCGGACGAGGAACCGACACGAGACGTCCGTTCCCCGGAGGGGTCACCCTCGGGATCCGCCTCAGAACCCTCGTATTGGTGGGACGATAGGCCAGAGGAGCAGTTCCGCAGAAAGTGGCTGGAATGCTCAGGACGAGCAACGCCGCCAGGAGGAAGTGAGGGAGAGACGGACATGGACATTTTCGGGGACGACCCTGGTTTCGAGCACGGCGGCACAGAGATGGAAGCGGAGGTGACCGTCGTCGACGAGAGCAGGGAGGAAGACCCGGGAGAGTTCAGATGGAGGCCCGCCACGGGAAGCGACCGATATCCGACGTTCGTCCCTTTGCAACAGCAGCCCCCAGCTCCAGCACCGGAAGGAGGGGAGGGGGGAATGGGGGGCTTCGAGGGGGGGATGGATGTCAGGGGTTTAGGAGCAGAGGCACGGGCAAGGGAGGAAACAGAGAGCGAAGGGGAGGAGGCAGAAGAAAAGATGAGTGATGACGACGACCCGAGATCTCCTAGTCTTTCCAGTGAATCAGAGGATTCACAGAAAGGAGCACCAGTGGCCAGGGCAAGGGGGGAGTCAAGGGGGGCACCCCAGGAAGATAGAGCCAGAGGGGACTCAGGGGGGAGCAGCTGGAAATCGGGACCAGCGTCACCGCCAGGAAGCAGGGAAGAGGAAGGGAGCCAGGGGGGAAGCGCTGGCAGCTCACCACAGGAGGGAGGGCATGAGTCAGGAGTGGCCACACCTCCATCGGGGAGCGAAGAAACGGTTAAGAGGAAAGTGGAAGGTTGGGCGCGCGCGCCAAGTTCAAATGCAGAGGAAGGCGGCGCAGTAAGCAGCCCCGAAAGGGAACCAGGTCCTAAAGCCCGGCGCAAGGAGGCAGGAGGGTCCGGGTCAGCGTCAGAAGAATCCCGGAAGGAAGAAGCCCCGGGGGGTAGAGGGACCCAGAGGAGGACAGTCAGGCGGAAAAGGTGGAGCAAGGCTAGGATATTAAGTTGGTGCACACGGGGCGGAGATTCAGACGGAGCTTCGCCGATCTAGCTACTAGACGTAGAGTTTGCGCGCAGCAGCGTGAGAATGGAAACTGTAATTCAATAAAGACTTTTACTTAATGATCGCTGGCTAGCGTGATCCTCTGTGAGCTAGGATCTTCAAACAACTCTGACAGTAAGTAATCCACTAGACGTGTATTTGTCATAATATAACTATTTCCCTACAGCAGTAAAAAGACATAAGGTTTAGCCGAATATCCATAATTCCCATGGGGTATGATTATCTACTGACAACCATCCTCTAGATTTGCCATGCTGCTATCATAAAAAGTCTGCATTGTGCAAGATAATGGAGCTTAATTTTCTAAGAGATAAAGTCAGTTTGACACCAGTTTCAGTGTGTTGGCATTGTGTGGCAATGTAATCATTTGACTATTGGACAGCCAATAGGAAGTCTCACCCCAGTGGTTCAGTGGTAAAGCTTAGACGATACAATCAATGTAATCTGAGGGCACATTAAAATGGAAATTTGGAACAACAGAAAGCTTACGTTTAGTGCCTGTTCTCCGGCATGTTGAGAGAGCCATCTCTGTTTCCAAAAGGAATAGGCACTTGGTTGTGGCCAAAGATACTGCCACAACTTGTCAGATCACACATTTTAACTGATTGATTGTTTAGGAGGTGGGGAGGTAGACAGGGTGTGTTTTATGATTTATTGTTGATATCTCCTAACATTTCACAAATGAAAATATGGACAGCATTGTATGCATGTGCCACGTTGATAGTCTTGCAAAGAATCACTGCCTGAATACTCTCCTAGCATCTTGCTTAGTTCAGGGATAGAGCAATGCTTTGTGTGCCAAAGGTTCCAAGTGCAATCTCTGTAGAGGGCTAAGAAACACCCTTGTGGAGCAAGCCACTGCCAGGACTCAGATCACTGAGGTAGATGGACGAATTGTCTGAGTTTGATAAAGCTTCCTCTGTCCTTATCTTTAACTCTCGTCTTGACTTGATTCTTCACTGTACTCCATGTATATGCAAATAAACCTATCAGCTCCTTTATTGCATTCATTCATCTCATAGAGGCTCTTGTCTCCGAAAGCTCGTGCCAATGCAACCCACTTAAGGTGCCACAACACTCTTTGTTTTCCTCAGCAGGTTGTGACAAGCCGAAATAATATTAACCTTATTGAGAAATGGTGCTAACCATGGAAAACAGCAGTGCTTTCATGTTCCCCCTCAATATTTCATAAAGCGCATCTCATAACATGCCCAAAGTTTGCTGTTACAGTGAAATGTGAAATTAAATACATGCTGATGTTTGCCACAAAGTAGAAACCGTGCAGCATTTCCTATAGGCAGGCGAGGGAATAGTTGTGGGGAATCTGATACTGTTTTGCAGTAACTGTTATGACATTGATGTAATTTTAATGGCACTTGGTTTTAATTATAAATATGCTGCATGACTTGGAGCCATCCAATGAGAAAAGCTGGCACACTCAGCCTTGGTTTTTCCACCTTACATGGGAAGAATGATCCAGATCATTAAATTTAAATGGCCCAAAGCAGGCCACTTGTTTGCTCATTTGGCATTCCTGCTTGCAAATGGAGCTTTGCGTGGTGATGGCTTCTCTTTGCATTGTGATGTGCTGTACTTGGAATGTGCCAGCCCTCAAGAAAAGTGGATTAGTTAAAGCGGCCTGTTGCTTGCGGAGGCCCAGCAAGCAGAACACTCCTGTTTGGACAAAAGACAAGGGAGATGCCCTTGAACAGGGGTAATTCACAACTGCTGGATTAACTTTCTAAAATATGGGCAATGATACAAGTTGGCAAGAAAGGAAGAACATGAGAAAGGTGAGTGTTCAGATGGTGCACGGTTTTGCATTGGCCAAGGGAATCTTCCTTCCCCTTCCTTTGTAGCTAAATCTGCAGTGCAATTGAGTTTTTGCTCTTTGTTTTATATCCTTGACCTTCTTTGCCTATGGCTAAAGATAGAGGTTGTTGGCACAGAATGTCGGTATATTTATATCAGCTGCTTTCCCTAAACAATTTTGCTTCCCCAGTAGCAATTATTACTGGTGAATAGCAATGCAGCTGCAGTTAAAAGTTGTATCAACATTTTCCTTTAAAACAGAAAAAGAAATTCTGTGGAGTATCTATGGAGCTGTATAAAGTAATGAGAGACAGCAAAATAAATGGGCCAGCATGTTAATTATGTTTGCAGCACTGCTTCCCCACAAAAAAGCTCCTGCAGTATTTTTAAACGGTGCTTGTAAAACACACAGGTTCCCTCTTAAGAGTCACACCTGTGTTTTAAGCCAAGCAAATATGTGTCTGCTCGCACATGCAGAAAGTGTGGTTTTTTTGTGTGTGGCAATACAGTTGTGATGCTTTTGAGTGAAGGAAACAGAATGGAGCAGGGCATTGCTTGAATTACAGACTGAGCCACTGCACATGACTCGTAGTGGGCTACCGCTTTCGTTGCATGTTTTTATAGCAAACATCTTATGTGTCTCAGACATAGAATCATAGGATCATGTAACTGTAGAGTTGGAAGGGACCCTGAGGATCATCTAGTCCAACCCCTTTGCAAGGCAGGAATAATCAACTGTCCCATACAGGGATCAAACCTGCAACATGGCGGTTATCAGTACCACGACTCACATTGACAGAGTGGGGACAATACTCAGTTTGGTACCTTAAGTGCCAATCAGGGCTGAACTGGAATTAGGACCCTCTTGTGTAATTCAGGGCTCATCCACACTTCCGCTTTCCCTGCTACTTTCCCCTGGGAAAACCCACTGGAAACCTGAATTGCTGTTTGCTCCGATTGAGCACTAAAGAGCACTTTCCCCAGGGGAAAGCAGAGGGAGAAGAGGAAGTATGGATAAGCCCTAAGGCTACCTAGTAAAGAAAAGATGGAGGTTTTATTTTAAAGAAAGACTTGTCTCTTCAAAGCAGAACTCTTAGTTCCTACACCAGCTCTAATCCTAAACACATAGTTTGCTTTTATTTCCTAAGGTTACATTATCTTGATATGGAATGCTTTCAAATATATTTATGGTTTTTAAAATAGGATGAAAGATATGCATATTGCAAGATAGATAGAAATAGATATGATTTACATATGTAGCTTATAGACAGTTTTCCCACCCACCACCCACATGGGGTGACAGGCAGGACTGGGAGCTGGTATGTTCAAGTTGTGAAGATGAACATACTACAGATGAAGACCCTTTTGTGACTGACTGCTCCTAAAATCCTACATCTGTCTTCACCCTAAACTATATATTATTTACACCTTCTGCAATGCAGAGAATTATAAAAGCCTTAGCATAATCTCCCCCCCAAAAAAGGAACTCTTAAAAGAGCATTTTCTGTTAAGATGAGGCTTGAGTTACAGTCTTGCAGAGCATAATGGGATAATCAGTACAGAGTCTGAATTACCCAGATGTGAGCATTACATTATGAATCCCCAGATCTTAGCAGGGAGAGAGAGCATTTGAAACAGAGAATGGGAAAGTTGGCAGGGAAACAGATAGCAAAAGAATACACGGTCAATGAAGTAAAGATTATCATCAGGACTTCATTTCTTGCAGGAGGTTTCAATATGGCTCTAGTCACTCTGTAAGAACATGGTTTATAGGCTGCAATAATGCTTTGAAGCTTTCTACAAGCTATGTAATATATATACACACCTAAATCCCAAAGATGCACCACTGTGTATTTTCCACTTTCTACTTAATCTCAGGAAATTCTAAACCGAGGGGGGGAAAGAGAGCGCCCGCCTTTTCATCCTCTACGGCTGCAATCTTCCATGTAAGAATGACACTCGGAAAACTCGCATGCAACAAGATTGTGTAGCACAGCTGTGAGCTGAAAAGACGTCTGGCTTAGAAGAGCAGCCAGCAGCCTGATATCACATATGTCCTGTAAGGCGGTACCATTTTGAGCTGCAGGTGGGGAAATGGATGGCTTGAATTCTCTCCCCACTCCCACCCCCCACTAATGCTCTTGATATTCCTGTACTGCAACTAGTTTAACAGAAGGGTGATTGATTGACAGTAAAGGGCTAGCGCTCTGCTCAGCCCTTGAAAGTGGACTTTTGGGTAGATCCACTCCATGCTCTCCATGCCACAGATGAGATTAGAAGGGGGAGGGATATTGCGTATTTGCAAAATCCCTCTCCTCCCATCAATGGTTACCTGCTAAGCCTGACTCCTTTCATTACACACTGTTGTATCCTGAAGTATCTTCCTTTGCTTGGGGCAATTTGTTTAACACAGGATTGGGAAAGAATGAAAATTGTAGTCCAGTCACACCTGCAGGGTTACAGGTTCCCCATCCCTTTATCATGATTTATGATTTTGCTATTTATGTATTTCTAAGTGTGGGCTATTTGTTTTTTCTGAACTACTTTGAGCACAAATTTGTGAAACATGCAGAATGTAAATGAATGGACTAGTTGACAAGCTGTACAAATAAATACCTACCCTGCATGTAAAAAACTGATTTGGGTTCACGTCAGGGAAAGCCCACATCACCAAGCATCTCAGGGCTAAACTACAAGTTACTTCAATCACATAGTTTCCCCTCAAGAAATTGCCAGTGTTGCCTTCACCCACTCCTGATCTGGAATGGGACCCTAGTGTGGAGGACAGATGGTTTTGGCCCAGGTCCAGGTGACCTCACTGCACCTGCTATTTGGGTGAGGGGAAAACCCACAATTTGGTCCAATTACTTCCATCGCACAAATAATAAACACAAATAGTCAAAGAGAAATCAGTGTTCCTCCAGTCCAGTGTGCACGATGCCTTAACTTTAATAACACTGTCTCCGAAAAATCTTACACATCACTTGGGAAGACAGGCAAACAAATATCAGTGTACTGGATGAAGCAAAGATCACCAGTGTTGAAGCAATGATTCTTCAACATCAACTTCGTTGGCCTGGTCATGTTGTGCGGATGCCTGATGATCGTCTTCCAAAGCAACTACTCTATTGCGAACTTAAAAATGGAAAGCGTAATGCTGGTGGTCAACAAAAGAGTTTTAGAGACTGTCTCAAGGCAAATCTAAAAAAAAATAGTATAAACACCGACAACTGGGAAACACTGGCCTGCGAGCGTTCCAGTTGGAGAAAAGTCTTTACCAAAGGTGTCATGGACTTTGAAGACACTTGAACTCAGAACACAAGGGAGAAACATGCCAAGAGGAAGGCACACTTGGCAAACCCTCACCATGATCAACTCCCGCCCGGAAACCAATGTCCCCACTGTGGAAGGACGTGTGGATCCAGAATTGGCCTCCACAGTCACTTATGTACTCAATGTTAAAACCGTGTTTATGGAAGACAATCTTACTCTGCTACGAGTGATCACCAAAGAAGAAGAAGAACTTTAATACAGAAAACATCATTGTTGGATTCCAAATTAATCAGTCAAGAAGAACTACAGCTACTCAATTAGATAGTCACCATCAAAGCCATGGATTCGTAGAGGAACTGCATGCTTCTGGGCCAAATCCAGCTAATTGGGGGTGTGGGGCAATGCATGATCTCCCCACTTACCAAAAGAATGAAAAGGGGCTAGGGAGGGAATAGCAGACTCAGGAGTGCTAGCTAGCCATTTTGGAGGATTGGAATTAGGGCCTTGTCCTCCCCGCCGACCTTAGTTGCTTATCAGGAGGTGAGGATGGCCCCATGAACAGGGTGATTAGAGAGCATTTAGAGTTAACTAATCTATTCAATTCAAAAGACTATGCACCCTTGTGATAGTTCTGGTGTGAGGCTGTAGGTTATAACTATTGATCAGCTGGGGTAGCTTAACCCCTGTATTTTAAAAAAGAGACACCTCCCCCAGTGTATGGATGCTTCATACCATGACACATTCAAGCACAAAATTTCACCTTTTTATTTTCTGTAATCTTTTTCTCCCCGTCTGGACTGAATATTGTCTTTTAGAGCACTGCCTTGCGAGTCTCCTGCTGATTTCTTACTTTGGCGCTAAAGCAAAAGCAAATGTCAAGCAACCCAAGTCATAAACTTGTAGATGTTGTAATATTTATATACTAATGCTTAGATGATAGGATTCAATTATCGACATTTGGAAGAGGCATCCTTTTTGCTGCCACATAATACTACTCTCAAAAAATTGTTAGGTCCGAGAAAGCGGGAGTGGGGGGCATTATGGGTCTGAACTTCATAGTAATTAGTAGTAGCAATTGCTATCTTCCCACTCTCCACCTGTGAAAAGTCTCTATAGGGTACATGAATTTGATTAATGTAAAGTTGAGAACATTTGTTCCTTTTTCGGTATACAAAATCACCATCTGTGCAAAGAAGCAAAGACCTCTGTTAACAGATTTCAATCTAGGATGCCAACTTTTTTTTTAATAGGATTGGAGGGGGGCAATTGCTACCCTGTCCCGCCCCCGGTGGAGTATACAGGGTTCTGGGGGCGGGGCAGAGTGGGTGGGGCATAGATCCAATAAATCACATGGTGGAAAGAGTTAAACGGCCATTCATTTAGCACCCTCAACAAGTGACCATCTGTAGCTGGTGGGCTCCATTCAACATTCTGGGTGACAGGTGGTCCCGGCCTGGTTTCTTTCTTGTCATATGAACAATTACCCACTTCCCTTTTCTAATATGGTGCAAGTACTTAGAGCTCTGTCACATTTCCTTCCATCGGGATAATTGCATTTGCCAAGCTTTTTACTACACTTCTCCATTCTATTTCCCAAAGTGTGCATCTGGGAAATCAAGCAGAAACAGAAATGTTATTATTGGTAAACCATTATAATACTGACACCATGTAAAAAGAAGCTGCTCTGAATAGCAGGGTGATGTCGCTGGAAGTCGAAGGGGTGGGGAACTGAGATGCCGCCTGATGCGCCAGCCTGACAGAAAATGAAACTGCTTAAACCACAGCCCTAATTCTACCAAGTTCACTCAGAGTCCCACAAGAAGTGAACCAGAGGGTGATTGTTGGTGATTGTTACTATTCAAAAGATAAAAACCCATCAAGTTTGAGAGAGGAGGTGGAATGTTTCTCTTAGACATGGGTAGGCAAACTAAGGCCCGGGTGTCGGATCTGGCCCAATCACCTTCTAAATCTGGCCCAGGAATCATCGTGTTTTTACATGAGTAGAATGTGTGCTTTTATTTAAAATGCATCTCTGGGTTATTTGTGGGGCATAGGAATTTGTTCATTTCCCCCCCTTCAAAATATAGTCCGGCCCCCCACAAGGTCTGAAGGACTGTGGACCAGCCCCCTGCTGAAAAAGTTTGCTGACCCCTGCATCTTAGATTAGGCTCCTGGTGTGTGTGTGTGTGTGTGTGTGTGTGTGTGTGTGTGTGTGTGTGTATTGGGAGGCGGCAGTGGAAATGAATGTCCCTTTTGCTAATCTTGGAGCTTAATTTCAGAAGGTGGAGAAAGAACATTTCTGCTTCCCCCATTGGTTCTCTTGCATGGTGGCTAGGCCACCAAGGGTCAGGAGACACTGTGCAGGACTTCCCCAGACAGCTGTGCTGGCCCCAAGTGCAGAACTTTACTTTCCCACCTGAAGTAAATGGTAGCCACAGGCTTACATGAGGATATTTAGACCTATATGAGACTACTTTATGAGACCTTTAAAGCCCTAAATGGCCTCGGTCCAGTATACCTGAAGGAGCGTCTCCACCTCCATCGTTCTGCCCGGACACTGAGGTCCAGCACCGAGTGCCTTCTGGCGGTTCCCTCACTGCGAGAAGCCAAGTTACAGGGAACCAGGCAGAGGGCCTTCTCGGTAGTGGCGCCCTCCCTGTGGAACGCCCTCCCACCAGATGTCAAAGAGAACAACAACTACCATACTTTTAGAAGACATTTGAAGGCAGCCCTGTTTAGGGAAGCTTTTAATGTTTGATGTATCATAGTATTTTAATATTCTTTTGGAAGCCGCCCAGAGTGGCTGGGGGGGCCCAGCCAGATGGGCGGGGTATAAATAATAAATTATTATTATTATTATTATTATTATTATTATTATTATTATTATTATTACTTGTAAGACAAGCACTTAGGCTGAATATGTCCCCTGCCAGTAGCATAGCATAACTATTTAGGAAGTTATGCTATGCTAAACATTAGGAAGAACTTCCTGACAGTAAGAGCTGTTTGACAGTGGAATTTGCTGCCAAGGAGTGTGGTGGAGTCTCCTTCTTTGGAGGTCTTTAAGCAGAGGCTTGACAACCATATGTCAGGAGTGCTCTGATGGTGTTTCCTGCTTGGCAGGGGGTTGGACTCGATGGCCCTTGTGGTCTCTTCCAACTCTAGGATTCTATATGAGCTCTATCCCCAGTATATTTTATCTTATTGCTATTGCTAGTGGTTAATACAAGTTTCTTATAGGGTTGCCATATTTCAAAAAGTAAAAACCAGGACACCTCAAAACTTCTTGAGCTTTTTAGGAAGACCCTGAAATTGTTGAGCTTTTCTTCAGGAAAATGCCAAAAAACGTGATTTTTCAATGGACTTGTCTAAGATCCAGGGCAAAGCAGGGAAATCCAGACGTATGGCAGCCCTGGTTCCCTGCTCCCATGAAGCTTACAGTCTGAAAGTGTTTTAAATACACATCTGTATTTAAATATTTGCCCCCTGCAGACTTTTCAGCTGTGGAAGTTGAGAAGTTAATGTAGTATCAACCTAACAAGTTAAGCGTTGAGATCTAGAGCTCGTACTGAGAATGAAGCCCTAAGTACTTCTAAGTAACTCATTAAGGACCTCAACACTATTCTCCGCAAGGCTGCTATGCTGACAGAAAACCTGTTTCTGTTTCTGAGGTTTATGTTATTTAGTAGAATTTTAAAGTATTTAATAGATGGCATTTCTTAATACAAACATTTGACATCCGCATTTGCTGTCTGTTGCTAATTTTGGGGTAAATGTGTTTAAAATGGGTTGTTGTTCAGTGATAGAACACATGATTTGCATGAAAAGGATTCCAGGTTCAATCTGCAGATAGGACAGGGCAGTGGCGTAGCGTGGGGGGTGCAGGGGGGGCCGGCCGCACCGGGCGCAACATCTGGGGGTTAGGGTTAGGGGGCGCAAATCCACGGGTTAGGGGGCGCAAATTACTTGCCTTGCCCCGGGTGCTGGCAACCCACGCTACGCCACTGGGACAGGGAAAGACTTGCAGTCTGAAACCCTACAAGTCACCGCCAGTATGAGCTAGATGGGCCCATGGTCTGTCTTGATAACAAACAGCTTCCTGTGCTGCACACCAGATATTTCTAAATAAAACAACAATATAATACTTATACCCCACTCATCTGGATGGGTTTCCCCAGTCACTCTGGGCGACTGAAAACAAGAGATTAAAAATACATTAAAACACCAGTCATTAAAAACTTATTTAAACAGGGGTGCCTTCAGATATCTTCTAAACATCAGATAGTTGTTTATTTCTTTGACATCTGATGGGAGGGCATTCCACAGGGCAGGTGCCACTGTTGAGAAGGCCCTCTGCCTGGTTCCCTGTAACTTGGCTTCTCGCAGTGAGGGAACCGCCAGAAGGCCCTCAATGCTGGACCTCAATGTCCGGGCAGAATGATGGGGGTGGAGATGCTCCTTCGGGTATACTGGACTGAAGCCATTTAGGGCCTTAAAAGTCAGCACCAACACTTTGAATTGTGCTCAGAAATGTACAGTGGTGCCCCGCAAGACGAATGCCTCACAAGACGGAAAACTCGCTAGACGAAAGAGTTTTCCGTTTTGGAGGTGCTTCGCAAAACGAATCTCCTATGCGCTTGCTTCGCAAGACGAAAATGTCTTGCGAGTTCCTGCAGGTTTTTTTCCCTTCCCCCCCTTTTTCTAAGCCGCTAAGCCACTTATCAGCTGATCCGATAAGCCGCTAAAAGCCGGTAATAGCGCTAATCCACTAATCCGTCAATGGGCTTGCTTCGCAAGACGAAAAAACTGCTAGACGAAGAGAATCACAGAACGGATTCTTTTCGTCTTGCGAGGCACCACTGTACTGGGAGCCAATGTAGGTATTATGTAGTCTCGGCGGCCGCTCTCAGTCACCAGTCTAGCTGCCACATTCTGGATTAGTTGTAGTTTTCAAGTCACTTTCAAAGGTAGCCCCACGTAGAGCGCATTGCAGTAGTCCAAGCGGGAGATAACCAGAGCATGCACCACTCAGGCGAGACATTCCTGGGCAGGTAGGGTCTCAGCCTGTGTACCAGATGGAGCTGGTAGACAGCCGCCCTGGACACAGAATTGACCTGTGCCTCCATGGACAGCTGTGAGTCCAAAATGACTCCCAGGCTGCGCACCTGGTCCTTCAGGGGCACAGTTACCCCATTCAGGACCAGAGAGTCCCCCACACTCCTCCTCCCCCTGTCTCCCCAAAACAGTACTTCTGTCTTGCCAGGATTCAACCTCAATGTGTTAGAACCTGCTGTTAGTCTGCAAATTTCTAGGTGACCCCTATAATCATGACAGATTTCTTATTGTCCTCTTTTATTATTTGATTTGAACACCAATTCAGGAAAATGACTTTTATTTTTAGTTTAGCTGGAGGCAATGTATGCTAATTGTAGGAGCAATCAACTGGGAGACGAATACCTATTTAATTTTTGCTAGTGTGTTACTATGGAACCTAGTTTAAGGGGGCAATACTATGGCAAGATCTGCTGGCATGAGCAGCTTAGGGCACAACAAATCTCCAGCTCAGGTGACCCATTCCAAGCTCAGCCAGCATTAAGTCCACAACCCCAGCTCAAAACGGCAGCTCACAGTAAGTCCCCCAAAAGTGGTGTTCCAGGGTAATTGGGGGTGGGCGGAAGTTTAGATAGATTCAAACATGTTTAGTTCAATCATGTGATCTGGCAACCACATAAAACACTTTTAAAAGCTTGCTTTCCTTCTACCAGGTTTAAGGAGAGAAGTAGGAGGAGACCCACAGCAAAACCTTGTAACCTGGTGTTCTGGTATTAAGTTAAACCCCATATTTAAGCTAGTGTTCTGCCTATGTTCTGCCAAGCGATCACATCACAGTGAAATGTTGGAGTTGTGTCACACAAAACATCAGAGCCGTCTTTCCTATTGGGCTTACTGGCGCATTGCGCTAGGGCGCTGGCCTCTCAGGGGCGCCCCAGCGAGTGGGGGAGCTGTGTGGCTTTGCCGGCGGCCTCCCCTTTCCTTGCACGCCCACCAGCTGTGCCCCATCAACCATAGAGCTGGGGGGCATGCAGCTTGCCTCCCAAGCCTCTGTGGGGATTGCTCTCCTCCCGCGGAGGCTTGGGAAGGAAGCTGCACGCCTGCCAGCCATATAGTTGGAAGGGTGAAGCTTCCTTCCCAAGCCTCCGCAGGAGCAGAGTGATCCCCACAGAGGCTTGGGAAAAGGTCAACAACTCTGGGAAATGGGGGAGCGAGGCGCCAAAGGGATCTTTGCACCATGGCGCTGGATATGCTTAAGATGGCCCCAGTGGTGTAGCGTGGGTTGTCAGCACCCGGGGCAAGGCAAGTAATTTGCGCCCCCTAACCCGTGGATTTGCGCCCCCTAACCCGTGGATTTGTGCCCCCTAACCCGTGGATTTGCGCCCCCTAACCCTAACCCCCAGATGTTGCGCCCGGTGCGGCCGGCCCCCCTTGCACCCCCCACGCTACGCCACTGGATGGCCCTGCAAAACATCACCCTGACTGTGTCATGACTTCACTTCTTTTGTAACTTCCACAGGCTTTGCAGCTCACAGAAAATCTTACTGCAGTGTGTTAAGGGAATATCCCCCACATTGCCTGAAGAGCAACACAAGTGCCCTTCTCTTCCTCAAAACCAGACTGCCAAGCACCAGAGATTAGGAGAGAGTTGTCCAAATGACCAGGTCACTCATTGGATGAGCAGCGAGGAATCGGTAGCTCCCTTCCTTGGATGATGCATGTCAAGCATTTGATGAGCAGGAAGCAGCAATACAGGGATCAGCTCAGCAAGGGGAAGCTGCGTGTTTCTCTGTGTGTGAGGGCGCATGTGCACCCTTATTGTGCATGTGTCACACCCATACTGACCCCACAGGGTCAGCCAAGGGTGAATGCCACCCTCATACGAAAAAGGTTAGCCAATCCTGGCTTAAATATTAATGCAACAAACTTGTTTCCTTTTTTAAAATACAAAGCTAAGGCCGTCTTAGTGTACTAAAGCTAAATTCTCCAAGCTGAGGGACTTAGCCTGGTGCCTGGAAGCCAGTGGGATATTCGTCCTCTTGCCAAAACACTATGCAGTCCTTTTGCTGTGCAGTTGTGGAATCACTCAGGGTGTCCCTGAAGATAGCAGCGAGCATTTCCTTATCTCATTTCTCAGTTCAGTTCTGCGATTTGAACCATTATGCTTCCCATTTTGAAGAAGAACCAATGTATGCATATCACTCAAGGGCAACCGTCTTCATTACTTTCCCCTTGATGACTGAAAGTGTTAACCAGCTCTACTGTAAAGGACTGTGCCTGCCCCAAGATGATGTGGACATCCTATCTGGGCTTGATGGCCTAGTAAAAAAATGCGAGCCGACTCTTGAAGTTGCAGTTTTCAAATCATGAACATGGATGTGTAAATCAGACCATATGCTATGAGAAACGTACCTAGCAGAGGTAATGATTAAGCTGAGGACTGAGATTAAAGGTACATCTATCTCAAAGGTGAATCCACTGGGATAATTGAAATTTCGGCACAATTTAAATATGGATGCTGAGCACATTATCCATGTGAATTACCATGTACCAGCCATTTAATTTAAATTGGATCTTCTTGCTTGTGTGTGCCATATTAGGATGCCAGTATAGTTCCTGCCCAGGCCAGAGCCCTGGCATGCTAACAAGCCGTATGCAAGGTAGGCCATCTGGATGAGTGCAGAAGGTCTTATCTATCACTTTTTTTTATTACTGGAGTTCAGGCATGAATGCCAATGCTTTTGTTAGGCAGACTGACACCCCCCATGCACAAAAAGGAAGGTACCAACAGACTCAGGAGCTGTGAGCATACTCAGTGGCCATGAAATAGTCATAGTCTGCTAGCAGGCGCGGGGGAAGGAGTAATGGAAAACTATGTGGGAGGAGGACTGAAATGGAGTATCCTGGCAGAGGGCATGACTGGCTCTCCAAAAAGAGCAGTGAACTGGAGCACTCCACAGGCAACAGGCTGTTGCAGATCTCATTTGTTGGCCTGTACCAGGAGTGGGCAATGTGGTGCTCCTCCAAATGTTGTTAGACTACAACTCCCATCATTTGTCACCACTGGCCATTATGGCTGGTGCTAATGGGCACCACATTGCATCCCTCTGGTCTATACTGTGAATGCCCATTGCTTTGCGTTATGTGGCAATATGAGGCCTCCCCTTTGGATGAATCAGGCCAAAAGTCCATGAAATCCAGCATGGTGTCAACCAATGTCTCTGGGGAGCTCAGAAGTAGGACTTACAAGGCAACCCACACTTCTGCCGGTTTGTCCTCCCATCTAGTATTCTGATCTGCCTTTGAATGTGTAGGTTCCACTTAGCCATCACAGCTAATAGCTGTTGACAGAGCTCGGCGTATGTATGCATTATGGATTTTTCTTTTCTGCACCCCAAAGATTTCTGCAACTTTTCAAAGAAGTGAAATAAAGAATGACAACCTTGATTATCTAGCAAAAACATAATTGTATTATATTATGTGAGAAGCGTTTGGAGATGGCGTACAAGATAAACAATAAGACTGAAGGGTAATTACCACATTATTATTCTGGCAGATGTGTGTATGCCCAACCCTGGCAAGGTTTGGTCCCAAAGGAATATTTCAAATTCTCTGGGAGCTGAATTTATGGCAGCCTGATTGATTGCTTATCCTGTTGAAATTATAGCAGGAAGCTTTCTTTCTTCCTTTAGCTATGATCTGTCCATTGAACGGCGCTGTTCATTAACAGGCTGACATGCCGATTCCACATTCCTTTGCATTTTCGCAAAACGTCACAACTGTTAATAATATTTAACAACTGTGGCAGAATGAGGAATGAGAGAGAGCTGGGCAGTTCAGTGGAACCGAGGCACTGAATGTGGATGGTAGGAAGGGAACGGGAGTTTCTCAAGCTTCTGGTTCAGGAAGCACCCAGTTTGGCCAAATGGATATCAGTGGCACACTTCACTCTTGCAGTTGAGGAGTTGGCTGATCTGGTATGTACCTTGTGGTTGGAAAGAGACAAGATGAAAGCAGCTGCTGCTGTACAGACCACACACGTTCCAGGTATATACACACCACTGCTTCAGCCAATCACAGTTCCCTAATACTTGAGCAATACTTGTGTCTTCAGATACCTGTTCATTGTATTCCCATCTTACATGTTTAGACTTACAAAATCTTAGATGTACTCCGGAATAATTGTGGGAAGCAGCCATTTACATAGTCCTTCATCTACATTTATTAGTGGTCGACTGATGCCTTTCTGTTGTTTTCCTCACTTCTCCATGTTAGGTCCCCCTCTACATACCGCTCATCATTTCTTTTTGATGCATTTGCAGAGGGCAGTCCTGCCAGCAGGACTCCTAGCCAGCACCCGAAAAAGGAAGGTTCAGTGTCCTTGTTTTACCTGCAGGCACTTTCCTTCAAGTGACAGCCAAAAGACAGAGCCTTGGGGGTGTCATCTGTTGTTTGGCTATTAGTTACTGGCTGCAGCAGAAGAGATGGTAGGAGGTTAGAAGGCCAGACTTTTGTAGAATCCCCAAATCGACGTTATAATAAAGGTCCTTCCACATAATAGATGTTTTCTGTTTGATTTGCTTTCTAACACCAGGTGTTTTACTTAGCACGGTCTCTGCACGAAGTCCGTAACTGAAAACAGAGGCCCAGGGAATGCTGGACACAGTATCAAAATGGGACAGAAGACTTTGATTGTGTTTTGCAAGCTTTTAAGAATGTAAGAAATGCCCTTCTGCATCCAGGGCCTGTGTGGCACGTTTTGCTGATGGCACCCCATCCCCATTGCACATACACTTCAATGGTAGCAACAGGATTAGGTAAAAATAAAAAGGAACCCTGGATGGTTAAGTCCAGTCAAAGGCAACTATGCGGTTGTGGCGCTCATCTCGCTTTCAGGCAGAAGAAACCGGCATTTGTCCACAGACAGCTTTCCGAGTCATGTGGCCAGCATGACTACACCACTTCCGGAGTAATGGAAGCCAGAGCACACGGAAACATCGTTTAGCTTCCTGCCACAGGGGTGCCAGTTTATCTACTTGCACTGGTGTGCTTTCGAACTGCTGGGTTGGCAGGAGCTGGGACAGAGCAACGGGAGCAACAGGATTAATGGCCCCCACCGCACCTGATTGCAGTGGAGTAGTCATTGGGGTGGAGGATAGGCCACTGACACATAGCTCTGTCCTTCAACAGAAGAGTTGCAGCCAGGGGAATCAGAAAAGGTGGGAGGCTGCATCTATTGCCCCTGGCACCTGTGACCTGATGCACCCCCTGTCGTAGTCATGGCACAGTTCAGTGGTGGGAGAGGCCAGCCAACCAGCAAAGGCTCAGGGGGGTACTTGCTGGAGGCAGAGTTGGTATGCAAGGTTCAGTCCAGTCTTAAGGTCATGAGTATCTCAGTTCATGTAGTCAGATGGTCCGGGGGTCAAGGAAGCCAAGAGTCCAAGGTCACAAGAAGCAGCAAGGTCTAGCCAGGAACAACAAATGTTGTTTCCAGCAACTGACTGAGGCTGGAAACCCATCTTAAGAAAGCTGGAGGCAGCTGGCTCACATCAGGACCAAGAAGGCTGATCAGCAGCAGGTGGAGTCACACTGCCTTCTGCTTCTTCAGGCTGCTGCTCAGCAGGTAAAGCCAATTTCTGGCCTATGAACCTCCCCTGATTCTGCCAAATGGCAGGGGTGGCCCTGGCTGGATCAGACAAAACACCCATCAAGTCCAGCATCCTGTTTCCTGTAGTGGTGAGCCACTTGCCTCTAAAAGGCTCAGAAGCAAGGCAGATCGCAAAAGTCCTTCCCTGATGGTATACAGCCAGATATACTGTCTTTGTCTACACAAGTCCTCCTTTGTTGTTGTTCAGTCGTTTAGTCGTGTCCGACTCTTCGTGACCCCATGGACCAGAGCATGCCAGGTACTCCTGACTTCCACTGCCTCCCGCAGTTTGGTCATACTCATGCTGGTAGCTTCGAGAACACTGTCCAACCATCTCGTCCTCTGTCGTCCCCTTCTCCTTGTGCCCTCCATCTTTCGCAACATCAGGGTCTTTTCCACGGAGTCTTCTCTTCTCATGAGGTGGCCAAAGTATTGGAGCCTCAGCTTCAGGATCTGTCCTTTCCAGTGAGCACTCAGGGCTGATTTCCTTCAGAATGGAGAGGTTTGATCTTCTTGCGGTCCATGGGACTCTCAAGAGTCTCCTCCAGCACCATAATTCAAAAGCATCAATTCTTTGGCGATCAGCCTTCTTTATGGTCCAGCTCTTATTTCCATACATCCCCCTTAGGTTAACTATTATGTTTAATTGCCATTTGCGGCAAAAGGATGCTATGTGAAAGCTGTAGCATTATCACTGAACACTTTCAGACTTCACAGTGTTCTTTCTCAGGGAAGTATAAATGCTTTGGCCGTAAAGTGTGGCTTCTCCCTCTCACTGCCTCCTTTACTGAGCCCACGCAGTAAGTCAGTTTTGGGAACTAAATTTCTCACTTCCAACAGATGTGTGGAAAGAGTGGCATTTGTGGGAACAGGTCTTGCCAGAAAGTAAGACCGAGGTGTTGGCCTCCTACTGCCTCCTCAGACTGTCTCTATGGGGACAAGTGATGACCATTTAGTGGTAACCATTTAGCCAATCTTCAGATGCTCACTTTTTCCTAAACCTTTTCCATTTCAGGAGAACTGACACTTAGTTTCATAATTAAACATGGATTGCAACTGTGCCTGTCTTGATCTCTTGTGCTCATTAGATGTTAATCATAAGAGAAGTGAATTTCTTTTCCTTCCACCGGGTTTTGTACAAGGTGAGGTCAAGTACTACAGTGTTTTGAAGGACAGTCATTGATCTTTGCCCATCATAACCGCACTCCTGGCTTGCAGGCAGCTTGCATGATTGACAGGGGTATCAGATCCAGACTGACCTGGTCCCTAGTGAGAATGCACCAGAAAGGGCCTTGCGGAGGAAATGTTGTGACATATTGTACATTGAAAGAACCATCTGCTGACAACCTTTGTTGCCTTTCAGATGCACACCAGCATTTCATTGGGGACTTCTGTTGAATGGTCCCTTCGCAGAGGTCAGGAAAGAGCTCCGATCTCTGATGATGATCTTTTAAAAGTAATGTGCCCCCAAGTGCCTGAACTTGTAGAGGCAGCTGCAGGGAAACAAAGGTAAGGATAGGGCTGCTTCTTCTTACTTAACTATAATTGAAGAATAAAAGAAAACTTAAAATATCACAGCACACCCAGATCTTTTAAATATTTCCAGCATGTTATTGGTGCATTATAATTTCTTTATTACAAGGATGGCTCTTTTGATGGTTCCATGGGCAGTCCTAGCCAGTAAAAGAATTTTATTTGCAAGCCCTGTCCATTGATTTAATGCAGCAAATATGTAATCCCATAAACCTTTGAGTCCACACCCAAACACCAAAAGGTTCAAAATGTTTGATCTTTAAACATGGTAAGCATCTAGTAAAGACATTTTTTGGCCCAGGTGTTTCCTGACTCTTAAAGATTGGGCCTTGTTGTGTTTATCTTTAAAAGAAAGATTGCCCCACGTTGTTCCTGAATTCTAGTTTTTAATCACATTTTTATTGGCTTTTATGATACTATTTTATTTTTCATGTTGTATTCTTGTATTCTCCTTAGAGATTTTATATACAAAATATTAAGCCATTTATAAAAGCTTTTAAATAAAATAAAATGTGTGTAAGACAGAATACATGTTTCAGTGTCATCTTTCTCTGAGTTTTGTATGACATTCCTCAACAGAGAGCCACACTTTCTCAATTATACAGATTTATATTGTGAGGACTGATAATCTCTGAACACTATCTGGAAAACAGATCACCTCTTTCAAAATTATAGTTAGTTTGGGGGTTTTTTTGTTATAAGACAAGCCAAATTCAGCAGTCAGAATAAATTATGTAACTGACAATAGTATATTAGACTTTATTTCCTTGCTTTCTTTTGCATAAAATGGAATCTTTTGTCAGAATTTGCAGTGGTGGAGAGAAGGGAAATATGTGACTCCTCAAGTATTGGTGGACCTTGGGCTGCGATAGTAGATGTTGGCTCAGTCCAGGGGCAGACCATGGTGTAGATTGGTGGCTGACAACATGTGGCACCATTGTGAAAGCTTCTGCACTGGCTGCCCATACGCTACTGAGCTAGGTTCAAGATCCTTATATTAATTTACAAATCCCTGAACAAGTTGTGTCACCTTCGGGATTGCCAGAACTCTTATATCTCAGGTTAGTCATTGGCAGGAGTGTCATTGGTTGTCCCCTGAGCTGGTGATGTCGAGGTTCATTTGACATGCATGTGAAACTGGGTCTTTAGTGTAGTCAGCCTTGACCTGCAAAGTGTTCTTCCAATAGAGGTTCAGCAGTCATATTCTATTTTAACCTTCAAATGTTTGCTGAAAACTGCCAGGCTTATGCGGACGATTAGGAGAATATTTTTTGGGACAGTTAGCTGATGAGCTCTGATTTTAACTTTTATGTGGTTTTTATTGTGTCTATGTATTTTTGTATGAAATTGCTTTGATTTTTTAATGAAATTGTGGTACACAAGTATTTTTATAAATGAAAGAACAGTTAAAACTGTGTGAGAGGTAAAGGCAGGTGAAAGAGGAAGACCCTAAGCAAAGAAAAACTTCAGAAATATTGTCAGAAAAATGTCCCAGAAGAAGTTTTGGCTCAGCTCTACTGGTCTTTGTTTATTATATATACACTGTCAATGATTTTCTACATGTTCGGCTTGAGTAGGAACATCTTACTTTACTTTACATTTCTTGTATGAGATGGCATGTCTGCAAATTTCACTTTCATGTGAAATGTCAGTAGCAACTCGGGAATAGGCAAGGGGGAAATGTCTCACAATGACCCTCATCACCACCTAAAGTAATGGGTGAATCATTGCTAAGTTCAGGCACAAGGAGACTTAAAGGTCATTTTTTTAGGTGTAACGGAATTGGCAAACATAGAAATAGCTTGGGGGGGAAATACCTAATTCTTTTCTCTCAAAAGGCAAACCTCACCTTTATGCCTCTTCCAGTGTGGCTAACAGAGTGTTTGCTGTACAATATAAAACATCTGCACTGTTATGCTGCTATGGGGAATTGTTAAAAGTTGCTGAAGCAAAAGGAATAATACACTTGAATACTAAACGCTGCTGGAGAACCGCAGGGCATGCAAACAACCCAAATTGACAACGATGGTGTTTATCAGAATGCTCACTAACCTGAGTTACCCTGGTCTTCATTACTGCTATTGGAAGAAGAAGAAAAACCTTTAAAGAATTTTTTTTTTAAAAAAAGAAAGGGTTATTACAGAAATTGAACCTTAATTGGAACTTAATCTCCATAATTATGCATAATTATCCATGTTTATGACTCCTACAATGAGCATGCAAGGTATTTTTTTCTTTTCTTTCCCCCGTTAGCAGGAAGACAAAATGACTTAAGACTCGCCAGAATCATTGGGTAATATGATCGTATTCACTTCAGTGAGTTTATGAAGCTGTATAGTTTTAGAATTCAATTAGAAACGGCGTGTCTTCTCAGTACTTGGCCCTTGACTTCTCCAAAGAACATGAAAAGAATGACGGAGCAGATAAAGATTTTGTTCGTTTTTTTTGTTTTTTGTAATGTTGACCAGAAATTGAAAGTATTTACATCCTCTGCATGCCTCAGCGTTCTTTCCTGACCTGCCTCTTTCAAAATGGTTGGATGGGCAAGTACTGTTCAGGTAATCACTTTACTCTTCAAATGTTGGCACAATAGAATCCTCTTCAGCTCCCACTTGGCTCTGCATAAAACATTAACCGCAACTCAAAACTACCAACACTAAGCGCATGACAACTGCTTTACCGGAACAGTCCTGAGGTTGACCTTGTTTAGGGTGCTGTCTCTCAGAGGTGCAGTTAGGTTATTTTAGACTCTGGATTTAATCTTCCCGGGCTGTGTGTGTTGCTTTTTAGAAGATAATGTGCATTTCTTTGCTTATTCAAAATGTGTTAAGCCAGCTGTACTGTGTTTGCGGGCCCTCCTGCTCATTCTTCTGAATGAAGCCTGGACTTCTGCCCCAAAGGCTCCTCTGCTCTCCCTTGCAACAGCTAACCCTGCCTTTGGGAAGCTCATAAGCACTTGGGGGGAAAAAATGAGAGGCACAAATACAAGATGGGGGACACCTGGCTTGAGAGCAGTACATGTGAAAAGGATCTAGGAGTCTTGGTTGACCACAAACTTGACATGAGCCAACAGTGTGACGCGGCAGCTAAAAAAGCCAGTGCAATTCTGGGCTGCATCAATAGGAGTATAGCATCTAGATCAAGGGAAGTAATAGTGCCACTGTATTCTGCTCTGGTCAGACCTCACCTGGAGTACTGTGTCCAGTTCTGGCCACCACAATAAAAGAAGCACACTGACAAACTGGGACGTGTCCAGAGGAGGGCAACCAAAATGGTCCAAGGCCTTGAAACGATGCCTTCTGAGGAACGGCTGAGGGAGCTGGGCATGTTTAGCCTGGAGAAGAGGAGGTTAAGGGGTGATATGATAGCCATGTTCAAATATATAAAAGGATGTCACATAGAGGAGGGAGAAAGGTTGTTTTCTGCTGCTCCAGAGAAGCGGACACGGAGCAATGGATCCAAACTACAAGAAAGAAGATTCCACCTAAACATTAGGAAGAACTTCCTGACAGTAAGAGCTGTTTGACAGTGGAATTTGCTGCCAAGGAGTGTGGTGGAGTCTCCTACTTTGGAGGTCTTTAAGCAGAGGCTTGACAACCATATGTCAGGAGTGCTCTGATGGTGTTTCCTGCTTGGCAGGGGGTTGGACTCGATGGCCCTTGTGGTCTCTTCCACCTCTATGATTCTATGATTCTATGATTCTATAAGCAGAGCCTGAAGCTCTCTCTGTTCGTCGATTGCTCATCCCCAGCACTGGGTACTCACTGAATACTGTTCTGAACCATTGTGACTAATAGTCAGGAGCTAGTGAGACTTCTCTGGGAAATAACTGTGTTGCCAAGCTTGCCCATACCATTGTTCTCCTGTAAATGTTATTGATAGCCACTATTCACTGTCGTTCCCCTATCTTCTTCTTCCCCTTCCTTTGCTGCCTCCCCCATGTCTAATTTGATCGCACATTTGTTGAGGTAAGAAACCATCACTTTGCTTGTTACTCACTAAATCCCTATGCTCATTTATAGTATTCTCTCTCTCTCTCTCTCTCTCTCTCTCTCTCTCTCTCACACACACACACACACACACAGAAGTTCAACTTGTAAAGACCCAATATATGCAGCCTGTACTAAGCATTGTTGAGAGGGATTGTACCTTATCAGACCTTTGTGATGTACGTACTTGCATTTGCACCATTTTGATACCTTGAATTCATGGAGGAGGCAAAGCAGCCATTGCACAATCCTGCTGTCTGATGATACATTTACTTGCGCATTTTCAATTATCTGCAATTAGTTGAAGCACTTACAATTTGCAGGCCACTAAGCCAAACACAGACCCAAAGCCATGTATTGTGGCCTGCTAGGTGCTTGAGCCCTGCAAACCCATCTTTGCAGTCTCAGGCAGCAGTAAATCCAGGAGGTTTATCTTGTCCCTGGACTCAGCTATAAAACCTTTTAAGTGTGTTTTAAGTGCAATATACAATGGGACACTAGGTGGCGATGGTGAGCCTTATGGAAAAGTCAATATATTTTTTTCAAAATGCTTTAAAAAAGGCATTTCCAGCATGGTTTTAATATGTGTGTAGATTCCACCCCTTTTGGCTTCCATATAAGGCTTATGTGCTGCATTTTGCTTGGTGCAGTAGCAGTTAGGACTCTGAAGTTTTTTACAGTCTGGGAGATGATTTATAATGAAATGAAAAAGGTATTTAAATATACCTTCCTGAAGAAACCAGAGGCCTTTCTCCTGGGCATGGTCAGCCAATTGGTGCCAAAGAAGGATAGAACTTTCTTTATGTATGCCACAACAGCAGCAAGAATACTCATCGCAAAGTACTGGAAGACACAAGATCTACCCACCCTGGAAGAATGGCTGATGAAGGTGATGGACTATATGAAACTGGCAGAAATGACTGGCAGAATCCGAGACCAGGGAGAAGAGTCGGTGGAAGAAGATTGGAAAAAGTTCAAAGATTATTTACAGAAACACTGTAAAATTAATGAATGTTAGAATGATGTTGGATAGAAACTAAGTGGTCTTTTGCTGTAATGCTATAAGGGAATATGAGAAAATGGTTATTAATAGGTAAAAAAAAATAAAGTTATAATATTTAAAAATTGAAGATTAAGATGAATGAAGAGGGGAGGGATTTGCTGAATTAACAATTGGAACTGGAATACAGAAAAGGAAGGCGTGAAGAGGTCCAGGAAATAAGCAAATGAAAAATATGTGATAGAAAGATTGAACTGGGTTTTTAAAACTATTTTTATTTTGTATTTTTCTTTTTTCTTTTTTCTCTCTTTTATTCTGTAATTTTTCTGAAAATCTTAATAAATATCTTATAAAAAATGAAGTTTTTATGCAGTCAAGCAATGTATAACTTTTATGAAATATTATGGGATTAAGTTGTAATAAACCTGGTATAGGCCTTAAAACAGGCAACCCTAGATCTTATTATGCTACTGTCTTTGAGTTACGCAAAGTTCTTGACCACACAATGTTCTGACTTGCTTGCCTTTTCTTTTCTGAAGAATATTTATGCAACAAATTCAAATCTAGTTCCGATATTGTCTGTGGGTACTCCTAGAAAACACCAGAAGCCACACATGCATCTTTCAGCCTTTGCACAAACCCAGTAAGCCCATGCGCAGCCGCAGGCAATTTTGCATGTAGACTTCCAACATCTGGGCCTCTGTCTTACACATCCATGGCCCAAGACAGGGTCGGCGACTATGCAAACAATACATTAAGAGAAGCACTTGCTAATGTGTTAGAAGATGCATTATAGATGTGTAGTCAAACGGAATGACAAGTAAAGGATAACAATACAATCTGTTCCTAGTAACCTTATGGCTGCACAGAAGGGAATACTGAGCTGCATGTACCAATATGCTGATGATATTATTAAAACGATTATTCATTCAGCTGAAGGGTAACGAACTGAGACAGGCATGAAAAAGACTTTTACACTTTTGCAAGGTGCAATAAATTCAGACTTCCGTTTCGGTCAGTTAGCCTCCAGATTGTAAAAGATCACAATAGCCTAGGTAGGCTTATGTTGGCAAAGCAGAAGAGTTAAGTTGCTGGAATAGCTTCACTGAACTGAATACATTCAGTTATCTTTCAGGAGAAGCTTTCCGAGAAGTCACTTTATCCTGTCTTGAAATCTTTATCTAGCAAATAAATCCTCTCCCAGGTCAAAATGAAAAGAGGAAAGACCTTTTCTCATGGGTGTCAGGACCAACACCCTGATAACTGCACCCACACCTATACTTTGGGCTTGCCCCTGTTGACAAAGTGTCAAACTTAAGCTTCTCAAGATTAGCTCACTTGAACCTTGGCAGGGGGCATGTGGACACACCAAACACAACATTCCTCTGTCTGCTGCCTCCTCCTATACCACACAAAGTTTTGAAGGCTCATGGTAATTGCATTGAGTTGAACAGGGTTAGAATCCCCTGTGGTCAGACTCCTGAACAGAGGGGGGAGCATGCCAGCTGAATCTCCCTGCAGATCTTTGTGATCAATGTGCAAATGGGAGAGGAAGGGCAGGGTGGCACAAACGGGAGGCAGACCCAGCATGCGCACGGCCACATCCCCAACCCTGCCTGTGCCCACATGCATTCTTCTCAATGCTTGAAGTGGGAATTGACTGAGCGGTCTCTTTTCAGTATGTGTCAGTTTCACAACTGTTCCTTTTATTTGAGTGCAACCAGGCAGCTGGAGCTAGCTCCCATTTTCATTTTCCCCAGTGCCCTTGAACTAACGTCACGCTGAGGAAATGCGGTAAATTTAAAGAGTGCCGAGACTCAGTTGCCCAGCACTGCCACCATGGCCAGGTGTCCACTGACAGAGGGAACACACCAGGGTACACTTGCTTTAATGGCATTTAAATGCACATTGTCATACTTTGCATGTAACCATTTGGAAGAACAGGGAGCCCCTAAAGATGGCCAAAGTACCACGAGGCAGTCATTTGCAACATCTTGACAAGCAACATGAAGAACTGCACCACACTTCAGGTGCAAATGTCTGACAGAATAGTCACTTGTATTGAACCCGACAAAGAATTTACTGAATAGTTGCACGCACAGTGTGGCAAGCTGGTAATTGGTTGTCTGTGTTCAGCTATCGCTGTCAGAGGTTTTATACAACCTCAGAAAATATAAATAGTCCTTGGAGAATCATGGAATACAATAGATGCAATTCCTAACATGAAGGTTTGTAGCTCAGGGTGGAAAGATCTGTCTGAAGATCAAATCCCCCCTTCTCCTTCATGCTGCTTACATTGTTGGGTCTTTTTAAAACATTTATTTTAGCTTTTTGTTTTGTTTTGTTTTGTTTTGAAAATGTATAACGCAAACTGCATCATTGATGCTGGCACAGAAATCCCATGGGCAATTTCCTGGAAGCAAAAAGATTTCAGGTGATACAGTCATAGCAGTGGAAAGTGACTGCAAAATAATGTTATTATTTGGGGGGGGGGAGTAGACTGTATGTGAGATCTAACACCAGGATACCACAAGTGTTAAAATGTAGACCAGGTTAGCTTTCTGTGTTGAGGTGATAGCCTGAGTGATAGGCCATTAAGGGAAGGGAAGGGAAGGGAAGGGGAAGGGGAAGGAGCCCTGCGTGAGACAGCAAATGGCTGAGGTCACGGTTACTTAGGAGAACAAAGCCAGAGTTTGGAGTTGAGTTGCAGTGATGTGCACTAGAAGCAAAGCAGCAATCTGGGGAGCAAGAGGCAGAGCAATGATTGATTTCTGTTTGAATCCAAGGCTGTGGCTATGGGAGAAACAAGACCCTTTTGGGAGAAACAAGACCCTCCATCGCAGGCTCAGGTTGTATATACGTATGTGTAAATGAACCATATATCATAAAGACAGCACAATCTCCGCTGTGCCTCACTCCCAAAGGAAACACGAACCCCGAGTAAGTGCCTGAAAGCCCTGGAATCTGGCACCCTTTGGAGACTGGGGTGATGTGCCATAATAATTTAATCCAACCCACTGCCCTAAAACATCATTAGCTAACACCAGGATTACATGATCCTGCGTTGTATCTGAAGATCAAATGCATGAGGAAATTAGGCAGAAACAAGCCTAGGAAGGGAATTCAGATGAGAGAAAGAAATTAATCACCACCAAAACTAGATAGTTAATTGTATAACTTACTATGCAATTGGGCACTGAAGCAACAAGTAGGGGAGCAGAATGTGTTTAGAAGTGTCTGTCTTCTATGGGGATTCTGAGCACCTGAAGAGGGCTTCAGGCTGCAGTTTTAGGCATACTTGGTTCTTAGCTAGGTTACGTTTATCTCCAAGAGGTTTCTATAATAGCATAAACATGTTTAGAACTAGGTTTTGAGACTAGAAAAGCTCCAATTAAATATTTATTTCATTCCACTTAGGAATTGCATCCATAAAATATATCAAAGCAATTCCACAGTAACAACAATCAACAATAAAACAATGAAAAGGGGTTCCATTTATACAAGCAATTAATAACAATTCCATATATGAAAAGAACAAAAAGAAAAAAACCCATTTCATATTCGAAAACAATTCACATCCTGTAGAGATGCCAACTGGAATAAAGGTCTCCACTTAAAAGGCTTGCTGAAAGATCTTCAATAGGCAAAAGACAATACACTCACAGTCCCACAAAAATGCATAAATCAAAATTACAGTGTGCAAGAAAAACGCTAGGAAAATGCATTTCAAGAGATAAACGGCTGCTTGCTTGTTCAGACGTGGTGTCATCTATCCCACATTCTGTTTTGCAGGGGGTGGCCCTTCCATTAGGCAGTATGAGACAGCTGCCTTTGGGTGTCACGAAAGTGCAACAAATTCTTAGTTATTTAATTTACCAGGATTGTATTTTTATAGCCAGGGAAGTGGAGAGGTGTTTGTGAGATTTTCTGCCTCAGGTCTCACAACCACTAGCCTTAGATACTTATGCGCTTTTATTTTGGAGTCAGGGGAATACAATTTGCTCCTCCTCCTCCTCTGGATTCAAGATGTCTTGGACCAGCCTTGGTTTCTACCAGTGACCAGTGACCAGCCAGGTGGCTTTGGAACTTGTGTCTCTGTGTTTTCCTCCATCTCTATGTCTAGAGATCTTTTCAAGGCCATTTAAGCTGCCTTGCAGGACATCTTCAGAGAAGAAAAGGCTAAAGAGTAAGCCCTACACAAATCTGGAATCCCTAAGATGATTGGATGGTGTCTTGTATGCCTTCTTCTAGCAACTCCTGCAGCCAAGCTGGGCCAATCATATTGCTCTGCTTTCTTTTGGACCACATCAGAGAGGCAAAGGGGAAGGGCCTTGTTCAAATATATAAAAGGATGTCACATAGAGGAGGGAGAAAGGTTGTTTTCTGCTGCTCCAGAGAAGCGGACACGGAGCAATGGATCCAAACTACAAGAAAGAAGATTCCACCTAAACATTAGGAAGAACTTCCTGACAGTAAGAGCTGTTCGACAGTGGAATTTGCTGCCAAGGAGTGTGGTGGAGTCTCCTTCTTTGGAGGTCTTTAAGCAGAGGCTTGACAACCATATGTCAGGAGTGCTCTGATGGTGTTTCCTGCTTGGCAGGGGGTTGGACTCGATGGCCCTTGTGGTCTCTTCCAACTCTATGATTCTATGATTCTTGTCATCCGGGCAGCCCAGGAACCTCCCTCCATGGCTTCTGCCCAAAATAGCTATGGCCAACCAGCAAAACACAAACAAATAAGGGAGCAAAATAAAAATAAAAATCCTTCCAGTAGCACCTTTGAGACCAACTAAGTTTGTTGCTGGTATGAGTTTTCGTGTGCATGCAAGGATTTAAATTTTTTTGTTTCGACTACGGCAGACCAATACTGCTACCTACCTGTAAATAAGGGAGCAGACAAACTCCAGCTGTTTGGATATCTGAATCAGTCATTTGTGTCATAAGGTTTGGGTATAATTCTTTGTGTTCAGATAACAGATGTCAGATAATGAATGTTCCAATAGTGGGACCTGCACGTATAAAGCTGTTTCATGTGTGCACATAGACACTTCAAATATTACATTTGAGACTTCTGGGTAGTGCATAGTATGACTCTGTCTTACCAACTTTTCTAGCATCTTTGCTGAGTGAATTGCCTCAAAGATTTGCTCCTTTCCTTAGGATAGTAGTTAATTGATAAGCTGAGAGTACATTTCTTTTATAAGCTATTTGCACATTTTATTGGGCATTAAATGACATCATGGTACCGAAATGAAAATGAGCATTTGTAAATATGCTTTGAGATTAAATAAAAGCGCCACATTAACAGCTTAAATAAATTACCTGTTTCTTTTTAGAACATTCACGTGAGGGCAAAAGAGGTAGTAGATAGTGACACTAAATGTCAAATCAGTCCTGCAAGTGATACATTTCATGTTTTTTTTGTTTTGATGCCGTTACATGCTCCCCACTTCCCTAAGTGGTAAGGGGTTCTGGGCCAACATTACAAGATTTAGAAGTTTCCTTTGGATGAGAAAGCCTTCTGGAGAAGATGGGTATCATTTTTAGAGTAGTTGCTTATTTACAAATATACAAGCAGAGCATGTTGGAAGCAAAGATGCACTCCGACAGCAGGCTGCGAATCCCAGAATCGCAGAACACTACACAAATTTTCACGGCAATTTCCAGCCAACTCCAACTAGAACTCTCTCTGTCTCAGTTCAAATGCCAAACCTACAGCCCTCTGTATCTGTGCCCCCCCCTCACACACACATGCAAACACAGTCTTTTTCTCAAACCCCACCCATGCAGGTATATTGCCCATTTGGAGAACTATCAGTAGCCATTAGCAATCTTTTGTCAACACTCTGATCACCATTTTCCATTGTGACCAGGCTAGTCGAATTCACAGCAATACTTAATTTTCTTCAATCTTTATTTTCATTTTCATCAAATTATGTCTTCTGACAAGCTTAGGTCTGTGCAACTTACAGCTCTCAAAGTTGAACTCAGCCCATCAACCATATTGTGTGGCGTTCCAAGGTCCTGAACGCTTCTCACAACCCAAATATCACTTTATCTCACTGCTAGGAAGGCAGCAAAAGCTCTTGTTGGACAAATTTTGTGGTTGGTGGGTCACAAATTATGCAAGTCTGAAATAGGAGAACCAGGCGTTGAAGACTCTGAATGAGACACTTTCCATTACTGCAAATGGAAATGGAATATGTGAAGCTATTGTGATTCTGAGGACTATGGTCAGATCCAGACAAACCAATAGGGAGATAGCTTGTCTCTAGCACAGGATTTCAACCTCTCATTTCTGAGTTAAAGTGCTTGCTGATTACACTGAAACTGCTTTTAAAATCCCTTCACCGTACAAGGTCCAAAGGCTGAAGCTCCATGTATGTTTCTTTGAGGACCAAGATGAAAAATGGTGAAATACCTTTAAAAATGTAGTAAACAGTAATAAATATTTGCAAAATTAAAGTAGGGTTTGGATAGGTAACTTTTGTTCCATAAAATACCAGCTACCTGGCACAAACTAGGGGGAATGCTATCTAAAATACCAAATGATTTTTTAAAATTTAAGATATTTGTTAGGTGTGTGTGTCAATATAGATCTTATGGATGAGTTATGTGTGTGATGGCAGGTAGATAAAGCTGCTAATTCACTTGCCTGCCTCCTGCAAAAGTCCTACTAGTCCCAGAGAGATGCTCTTTGTGCTGCTTTGGAAAGCAGTCATAAGCAGTGCAACACTGATTTCTCTAGCATGGTACAGTTGTGCCCTCTCCTGCTCTGCTCTTTTAACAAACGAAGTTGTCTTTGTGACACTGGTTCACCTTTAAGAAGTATGTGCATAACGGAGGTGATGTTGACTTTGTATAACATAGCTAAGTAGATCTCCTTCTGGCTCCTTCCATCTTCAAGATTTTTCTATTATTTATCCCTGACAGGTAGGCTTGATTTTGTTCACCCTTGCACAATTAACATGTAGATCCTGCTCACATCCCCACATGCAAATCACTCATCACAAAATATAAGTAGAATTGCTGTCTCAAACTTGGGACCTTTCCATCTGTGGTTGAAGCAGGAAACAAAGCTGCCAGAGTTCTTCCAATCTGTTCCTGCACTGAACCTGTTGTCCAGATCCATTCTTGCTTGCTGAGATGGGCATCACGCCAGGTTACTCCTATATAGCAAGTGACCAAGGTACAGCGTTATGGCCCAAGGTTAGTCATACTGTATGTATAAATTATGTACATTAATCATGTGCCTTTGGATTATATGTTTCAAATCTGTATCTTTTTAGCGTTTTCTTCCTCTCTAAATAGTACCAGAAGAGTTCTCTATTGGAACGTGATAGTGGTTCATCTTAATTTAAGTGGGAAACAAACATCATAAACTTTGAATTAAGAACCCCAGATTCAACAAGGATAAATTAATTATCGCATACTATAATTCATAGGTAAATCCATAGTGCCCTACAGTTAATGTACACAAAGTATTGGAGGGTTACAAAGGGTACAGACCATGAAATTATACTCATATACTCAATTAACACTCACATCACAGTTAATTATGATGAGGACATTTTAACAATGCCCTTTTCAACCACCTTGTGAAGATTCCTTGATATGTGTGAAATAAATGATCCCCCAAGGGTGATTAAGGAAGGTCTCTCTTAAGTTTGCCGATGCTGACAACTTTTCTAATGGATGTTATCAAGCATGGAATGGCAGCATACGTCCATTTGACTGGGTGGAGGGATCAGCCAGTCCTTCAGCATCGATTATCTGCTTACTGGCATACACACAAAGAAGAAACATTCTTATGTAGCAGAAGCTTTTAATGACCTGAAACGTGAAGTTCCATTGATTAGGACCTATTAACAGAAGCAAATTGAAAATCTGAAGGTGGATAGTGTATGTGTGCTTTGAATTGTGCTCCTGGAAAGTAGTTGGAGAAATGGCTTCCATGAGAAATAACAATTCACAAGTCAATCCCTGCTTGTAGCATCATATTGAAAAGTGCTGAAAGCTGTGAGTTGATAAATTGCATTGGCCAGGTTGAGATGGCGAAGTAGCCATTTCCCCCTTCTATGATGGCCACAATTTGGCCTCATTTCACACTTTTTTGTGTACTGGTTCTTAATGATGCTATACTTCTTTCCTTTTATAGATGCGCGCTTAAGGGGGTTTGCCAATTTTAGAAATGTTTCCTTCATTCTTCATTTAAATGTCACATGAACTCTAAATCATTACCCTAACCCAAAAATCTAATAGTTGGTGTTGGATAGCAATTTAGGGTTTCGTACATTTTGCGATAATTTTATGAATTCATTAAATCTAGTTTTTAAAAGCAGACATTTTTATGTCTAAATCTGATATCATGTGCCAAAATCCAGACTGCAAACATTGTGAATTCTTCAAATTAAAATTTCTCAAAATACAATTAGAGATTGAAATGTAAATGGGTACGACAAGCAAATACAACAGCAACAAACACATCTGTTTATGTATGAATAGTAGGGGTGGGGAAAATTTGGGTTGCACAGTTCCTGGAAAGGTAAGCGAATCAAAGTGAAATTTTCACTTCTTTAGCTTTTGTGATACAGTTGTGTACAGCGTGTGTGTGCCCGTGCCCGTGTGTATATAACACATACAAAATTGCATTATGTTAGGAGACATTGCTTGCAAAAATGTGGATCTTAGGCAAAAGTGTATATATACATAAATGTGTATATTGGGGAAATGTGTACTACAATGTTGATGATTATTTTATGAGGAAGTTTTTTTATTGAAAACCCCCCCACAAAAGTCAGAATGTGGGAAACCGGTGACTGGAAAATTTAAGAACTGGGAGGAACAAAAATTTGTCCATCTGTAGTGAATAGTACATAAGGTAAAGGGTAAAGGGACCCCTGACCATTAGGTCCAGTCATGACCGACTCTGGGGTTGCGGTGCTCATCTCGCTTTATTGGCCGAGGGAGCCGGCATACAGCTTCCGAGTCATGTGGCCAGCATGACTAAGCCACTTCTGGCGAACCAGAGCAGCACACGGAAATGCCGTTTACCTTCCCGCCGGAGCGGTACCTATCTATCTACTTGCACTTTGATGGACTTTCGAACTGCTAGGTTGGCAGGAACAGGGACTGAACAACGGGAGCTCACCCCATTGCGGGGATTCGAACCGCCGACCTTCCGATCGGCAAGTCCTAGACTCTGTGGCTTAACCCACAGCGCCACCCGCGTCCCAGGAATAGTACATACATGGGTCCAAAAAACATTTCATCCTTACAACTAAGTTCTCGATTGCTCTTTATTTCCATTTTACACAAGGAGAACCGAAGCTGAAAAAAATTAACTTACCTTGTTTCTACCTGGGAAATTGTGCCTCTGTTGTTTTTTCAACACTTGTCTCCCAGCCAAAATCTTCCAGATCTGTGTCTTAGCCTTCACATTTCAAATCCGTCAAAATGGACCCCTTTTTTGTTCTCTGGAGTCTTGGAAAGACTTTTCATTATGCCATACATGCTACAAAGGACTACAGGAAGTAAAGTCACCTGCCAAAGAGACTAAAAAAGGAGAGTCTATTTTGTCTTAACAGATGCTGCCGGTGATTAATTAGCTCCTTTCCATAGCTGTCAAGTTATGCAGTTTGACTCTATGACACATGACTTTGAACCTATTCACCTGAGTATATATGCACAGCTCTGCTGTTCAGTTGATATATTCCTTTCTTTTTCATTCTTGTGAGAGAGGGGAAATGAAATGAATATTTTCATCAAGGTAATGGCTTACAGTTCATGGCTGGCTTGCAGAGGTTGCACACCTGACCTATTTTCCAATAAGACTAAAAGCAAATAAGGTTCTTTAGTCCTTCAGCGCATGACAATCATGCAAAAGAGTATCAAATCGATAATAGGAATCGAATCATTTAATTGACTGTAGGCAAAATGAGAAAATAAAAATTTCCAGTTTCCTTTGTCAAAATTTTGTGAGGACAGTTTATGTCTCTACATTAAAAAATAAATAAAAATCAATATTTTCCCCAACAAATGTATTGAGCAAATCCTCATTGGGGGAAAATGAGGCTAACAAAACAAGCAGCCATCGTGGAGGTTAATAATGAAACCAGTCACACCTGTCATAAATCTATATATATCAATCTCCTTTTATCACTAGCATGATTTATTATATGTAAAACCCTACTAAGATATTTTCCCCATTTAATAGCCTTCAGTTTTCACTGAATTTCCTCAAGGTGAATTTCTGCTCAAGCTGACTCACCTTGATTTGATTTGATATTTTTTTTAGGCCTGTGATATGCAGGACCTCACCCACAAAGTTTCATTAGTTTGATCAAACATCTCCCCAAAAGTTTTTCTCAGTCATTTAAAATGAGGAAGAATCTCTGTATCTGCCTCAAATTCAGTTGGAAGGAAATGAAGTGGTAACTCCAGACGGAAAAAACTAAGTCTGCTCCACGAGCAAATAGTGTAGTTTGGGCATTTATATCAGCACAGAGTACATACTATGGAGAAGAATTGCTAAGAGAAATACTGCTTGACTCATAATACAGCAGAGAATTACAACCCGGACAAATTCATATATTGAACCAGATATTAATCAAATGGTGTTGTGGCCATCAAATGATAAACATGCATGTGTGAACCAGGCATTAGTCATTGGCATTTCTATTTCTGAATTTTCATGCAGCACAGCAGCATTGTGAAGAGATGATATCTAGTGGGAGAGATTTAGAAAAGGCAACCAATAACTCTGTGGCAGATGGAAGGCAGCAACTTCCAGGAAGTGACTCAGCTCAACAGCAGGGAAAACAGAAGAGACTCAGAGCAGAGGAAATTAAGTATGAAATGAACCAAATAAACCTTTGCTTCATATAGGGATGCGTCAATTCACCTCAAGGGGGCTCAAGCCTTTTTCATGCCTCAGACAAGGGGGCTCAAAGGACCAATGATTTGCTCCAAGACACCATGCTCAAAATGTTGGGGAATCCTTAACTGCTGGCCATTGAGTTCTGCAGCTGCTGTTTCTGCGTCCTTCCCTCTCAAGGGCCAGCATGGGTGTGCTCCCGGTGCCAATTTCAGTGAGAAGCACATTCAGCCAGGAGCTGTTACTGCTTCTGCTGCCCCCTCAACTTACTTGAGGGAAAAGTTGAGAGGCTCCTTGCTCAGGTGATATCAACTGTGGAGGTACTGGGGGACCCTTGAAGGTCATTTGACTAGGACTTGGACCATAACACTCACCAAGTATGACTATATTACATCCATAACTCCCTGCAAATTCCTTGGTAAAGTAGCTGTGATGTCCCTATCTCTCTATAATTCCTGAATTATTCTTGCAATATGAATAGAGCATCTGCGCCCTCTCAGCATGAAGAGATTCTGACTGCCTTTTGCCTTTTGTTGTTAGTCAGGCTGGAGCTGAGAGGCCTAGCTGTTCCGTTCTGGGCTTCTTCTCCTTCCCACCAAACACAAAGGCTAAAGGAAGTCAAACTTAGAGTTCAGTTGCCACCTCCCTGCAAGGTTGAGGAGGGATGGCAGGGAGAGAAGCAGCCAGAGTGGACTTAGTAGGATCTGCATCTGTGTCTCCTAGAATGGAAAGTCAGATTGGTAATAGCCTGATAACGGAAATCATCAAAAGTTCCTAAGAAGGAAGCAGGGCTTACTAATGCATGGAACATTGCTTTATTGGAACATATGATCAGACAAAGACGTGCAGCTTAGGGTGAAGCCCAATCAGAAAGTTTGAGTGTGGACTGATTTCAATTTTTAAATTATATAAATAGTGAGAGTCATGTAAGTCCTCCTTCCACGACTCACTCCTTAAAACAACCAAAATGCTTGGGCTGCATAGACCCATCTTAAAATCTTGGCTATATGTAACTGCATCTCTGTAATTTGTTTGTTTGTTTGTTTATGATAAATCAATAAAAAATAAATAGATAAATAGATTGGAAATGAAGAAGGGGGAAGTCAGAATAGATTCTTTTAATAACAAAAAAGAATATCATCATTTCTTTCATTTTCATGGGTGTTCGCATGCTCATAAGCACACAAATTTCACACCTGAAGTCTTTCATGTGGATAGAACATAGGATCCTGGGAAGGAATTTAGCATTTAAATTTCTATCCCACTAGGAATATGTCCCACTGTTTCTATGACACAGATTAATGACACTTTCAGATAATTACAGCTAAGCTAAGTTCCTTTTCTCTAGCACGCTTAGCAAAGGGTTCATCAAATGCTTCCTTAGTGGTGAGAGGAATGATAGATTTGTATTCCATTATTCAGACTCCCGGAAAACTTTTTTAAAAATAATAATAATAATAATAATAATAATAATAATAATAATAATAATAATAATAATAGATCTTGATTGAGCCTGCTCACCCCTCCTTCAAGATTTCGCAGTATCCGGCCAATTCCCCCCCCCCCCCAATCTCTGTAAGCGTTACAGAAGTTAGCTTACTGGTGCTCTGTGATTTTACATGCAAATCTGCTTTAGCCATGAACTTCCAGATAGCAGTTTGCAAAGCTGTAAGGAAAGATAAACAGTTTATCCAGTTTAATGATATTTAATGCAGATGTCACCACAATGGTGGCTGGTTGGATCTGTGTCATTAGAATCAAAAGATATGCATGGAGGGGGTTTTTTACTGCTCTCATTACTGATGCTAAGTCCAAAGAGTGTTGATATTACATTGCTAAAGCAGAAACTAGAAATGAAGACGGGGGGTGGGGTGGGGGGTGCAATGAACATTTCAGTTAGAACCTTAACATAAACTAAAGGGAGGGAGGAACTAGCCCAGAGCCAAAGTTAACCTTTTGTCTTTTAGTCATTCCAGTGTGGCAGCTACTGCTATACAAAAATCATTTCTTTGGATTTTCAATGTACTTTTGAAATCTAGGCCGTTGTATTAGAGTACAAAGAAGGTAATAAACAGCAGCTTTATCTTTCTGTTTTTTACAAGAAGTGAATGAAGTCCTTTGAAATTAGACATATGAAAAGCAGCATCAAATACGTGCCTTTTGTGTTTATGTAACCCAAGACTTGATGTAATTTGCACATGAGCAATTGCCTGTACTTTCTCAAGGTCCTTCTATTTTAGAATGTTCAGTTTCTAGAGATTTGATAAAGCTGTTAAAAGATGTCAAACAGCTTCTTATGCAACTTGAATGCTGGAAAGATGAATAAGAGGCAAATTGCATAAAGTTTGGGTTCAAACAGAGTGCTTTGGAGTCAATCTGGTGGCGATGTTCAGGACCCTTGCAAGACATTTCTTTAATCTGCTTGAAGTTCATTTTTACTCCCCTCTAAGATCCTCTGAATTTATTTTACTTTCCCCTCCCATAAATTCAGCTCAATATTTTGATTTAGGAGAAATTCATTGTCAATGTCAGAATGTTGCTCAATTCAGAACCTGAGGAAACCTCTGCGAAAGTGGTCCTGAAAAACTATAAGAATCTGGCATAGTTTCAAGGCTTCATCTCATGGATGTCTCACCAACAGATATAAAATTTCTGGAAATGTTGAAGCCAGGAGGAAAAAAAGCTTTGGGTTTTTCCTGGTACTTTGGTTTACAACCATAATCCGTTCCAGAGGTCCGTTTGTAAACCAAAACAGGTTGTAACCCAAAGCGCGCTTTCGCCAATGAGGCCTCCCCCCAAAAATTGTTCGTAATCCCCAAAAAATGGGTTGTAATCCAAAAAAAGGGTGCAAACCGGGACACGCACTTCTGGGTTTGATGTGTTTGTAATCCAAAACGTATGCAAACCAAGACGTATGCAAACCAAGGTACCACTGTATATGGAAATTTTCAGGAAAAGGGGGTGGGGTGCAATCTTTTTTAAAAAGTACTCTTCACACATAAAAAATCACTTTGTTACTTTTAGAACATAAAACGCATTCTGTAAAACTTGGTTTGCATTACAGTTATCATGTCTGGTATATTAAAAGTCCAGTTTATTCTATGCCAAACGAAGTGTGGAACTTTAGAAGCAACTTAGAAGGGGATATTTTAAAGGTCTGACAGCCTAAATTTTCACACTTTGCTGCATGTTTTGCGATTTTAAATCTCTGCTGGGGCTCTCTCTAGGCAGCCAGGGAATTCTCCTTTTATTATAGCTAGCATTGATACTTTTAACCAAATAACAATTACAGTGGTGCCTCGCAAGACGAAAAGAATCCGTTCTGTGATTCTCTTCGTCTAGCGGTTTTTTCGTCTTGCGAAGCAAGCCCATTGACGGATTAGCGGATTAGCGCTATTAGCAGCTTTTAGCGGCTTACCTGCTGATCGGATCAGCTGATAAGCGGCTTAGCGGCTTAGAAAAGGGGGGGGGAGGGAAAAAACCAGCAGGAACTCGCAAGACATTGTCGTCTTGCAAAGCAAGCCCATAGGAAATTCGTTTTGCAAAGCACCTCCAAAACGGAAAACTCTTTCGTCTAGCGAGTTTTCCGTCTTGCAAGGCACCACTGTACAAAAACCAACAACAGCAAACAATGGGGTGTGTCTTCGTTTTTGATCAGCTGACTTCCACTGGTGCTGGGTGGCCTTCTTTGCTTATTCCTCCTTTCCTCTGCAGCTTCCTGCGCTCTCTTAAAAACTGCTCTGGATGTGGTGCAGGAAGAGTGGGGGGCTGCAAGAAGACAGGGGAGTTGGCAGAAATCACCACCCTGACCCCTTCCTTCTTGAGATGACTGTTGGATCCTAGTTCCCTGCATAAATGGAAATAGCCCTACCATTTACTCAAGAGGATGGCTGGATCCCATCAACTGGTTATTCAAACCAGGTAAGAGAAGAAGCCTATGTGCCTGCAGCATGACCCCGGTTTTCAAACCATGATTTGGGGAACTGGAGATGTCACATTCATGGGAATTAAATGTTTTGGTTTAGTTGGGTCACTATGAGCTATTGGCTATGTGCACTTATTTATGATAAACTTTTTAAAAAGTTATTCCACCCAAAACTTATTAGGAGCTGTTACCCCAAAAGTCTGCAAAAAAAAATGATGGTTGCTGGAATTCAACTGTATATTTCCATTGAAATGTGCAATAATTAGTATCCCTATAATACAAAAGGCCCATTTTTGCACACCTTAAAGCAAAGAGATTCACAAAGAATAAGTTTGTAATTTGATACCTTAGGTAATATACTATTGCCCTACTTGTTACTATTTTTCCACAAAAGCATTTTTAAACTCTTCCTTTACACATCAAGAAGATTAACTCCCAAACATATTTTCAAAATCACAGATAACTTCTTCTTCTTCTTCTTCTTCTTCTTCACCCAAATCACAGTTATTTGAGACGAAGGGGAGAAAATGAAAACCGCATAATAATTATATGTAGATTGAAATCTCCTTCTCATAAAATTGTTAATGCTTGAAGAGAGACAGAGCTTATTCTTGGGAAGAAAAAGTACAGAAAATCAATCAGTCCAATTTAGTAACAAAGTTCCTTATCAACTCCTACTTTTGGAATTAAAATATATAATACCAGTCAAGCAAAACTAGTCAATAAAGATTTGTAGATTCCTTTTCTAATTGCACCAAGGCCACAAAGAGCCACCATACATGGATCTCTTAAACACAGGATAGGGAATGGCTGTTGTCTGTGAAAAATTGATTGTGCCCAGTCCATTCCCAGAGCAAGCACATAGTCCGCACCCGCTACCTTAATTGCTTTGTTACATTTAGGGGTATGCCAGTGGTAGAGATGAACAAATTTGTCAATCTTGGTTCATCTCAATTTCTTCTTTTTCCAATTTTAAGTTCAGCTCTCCACATTTCCGCGGCACTTTCTGAATTTTTTTTTAAACGTCCTCGTGAAAATTTATAAGTGGTTTACGGCAAATGTCTCCTAATACACACATTTGTGTGTACAATTCTGCTCAATATAAACATTTTTGCAAAGCAATTTTCCCTCATGTAATGCATTTTTGCATGATATTTTCATTTGTTGTTGTTGAATCGTTTAGTCATGTCCGACTCTTCATGATCCCATGGACCAGAGCACGCCAGGCACTCCTGTCTTCCACTGTTTCCCACAGTTTGGTCAAACTCATGCTGGTAGCTTCAAGAACACTGTCCAACCATCTCGTCCCCTTGCCCTTGGGCCCTCCATCTTTCCCAACATCAGGGTCTTTTCCAGGGAGTCTTCTCTTCTCATGAGGTGGCCAAAGTACTGGAGCCTCAGCTTCACGATCTGTCCTTCCAGTGATTAGCATGTGCATTTTTAGGCACAATTTACCCCAGTATATGATTATTGGTTAACTTTGGTTGGGTGACAAACTGAACTGCAACATTAGGAGAAGTGCAAATTTCAAAGGATGGCTGTATTTCAGTTCTCATATTGTTTCAGAAAGTGCAAATTAGATAGGTTCACTTTTAAATGTGAACTGAATTCAATTTCTCCTCATCCATAGTCATGACTAATATTACATGTAGGTGGAGCTTCTGGTTTAGCCATAATTTGGAAACGGGTAGAAACAACTCTGAAAACCATGGTTTATAGAAATCACATTTAGGCCTATCCATGCCTAAATTTATTTATTCATGTTATTAGATTTTGTATACCACTCAAATTAATAATATTATTATTATTCCCTGGTTCACATTCAAACTCAGTCCAAAAGCCTTCCCAAAGGCCTTCCAGCCAATACCCAATCCCTTAAAACAACGCCTTCCTTTTCTTTCAAGTAGGGAGAGACAGTGTGCATGAGGAGTAGATTTGAGAGAGGTTTTTATTATTATTATTTCTCATTCTTTTTGTCTGCCATTCTCATGCTTTGAATAATGGAGGAGAACGGTGCCAAAGCAGGGATACAGCTGCCCTAAAGACTGCTGCAGGAGCTTTTAAATTGGAAATTGGCAGTATATATAAAGTAAGATTCCCCTTCCCACCCGCCTCATTTGCAGATGAGCCCTCCAGAATGGAACAGAAGGACAGACAGTGGAAATGGAATACAAGTTATTGCTAGACTTCTGTGCGATCCATGTAAATAAACATGGATTTTGAGGAAATTCTCTCCACATGCAGTGTGTGTCTGTGTGTGTTGTGTGTGTTGTGTGTGTGTGTGTGTGTGTGTGTGTGTGAGAGAGAGAGAGAGAGAGAGAGAGAGAGAGAGAGAGAGAGAGAGAGAGAGAGACCATTTGTCTCTGTGTCAGTCAGGTTTCCAACCCAGAAACTGTGGAGTTTACCACTGTCATTGCTAACAAAAGCATCTAAATTCAGAAATTCTAAAAAAAAAGGAAATCCCCACAGGGCACAATCAGGAGTCTGTAAAGACTTCTAGCTAATTCCTTCCCTTCTTTTCAGCTAGCAATGGCAATGCATAGTTATATGATGAAATTTGCTGCTGCAAGATGTGGTGACCACCACCAGCTTAGATGAATTTATATAGAAACACATGGCAATAAAGGCTGTTGACTACTGTTCATGAGGGTTTTGTACTAACTTCCTACGGAATAAGAGGCCCCATGCCTCTACATACCAGTTACTGCATAGCAACAGCAGGGGGGGCTATTAGGGGCTTTCTATGGGCATCTGGGTGGCCACTGTGAGATACAGGATGCTAGACTAAATGGACCTTTAGTTTGAACAGCGGAGCTTTTATTATGTTAGCACCACACCTGCCAACAGTAAATGTTTGATGTTCCTGGTCACTTCAAAATCAGTATGCAGTGGACATCTTCAGATTGTTTTATTTCTTAAACAAAGTTATCTGACACATTTCAGAAGATAAATAAGAAAGCACTTTCCAATGTTATCTCAACTACATTTACACTGATTCCAGGTAGTAAAATTCAAGGTTTTCAGTATCAAGAAAAGCATCTTAACAGGCATCTATCTACCTGTTAAGACGGTTTTGTTTTCAAAACTCTTCTCTGCCTCCATGGCACTTCAATCAGTTCTCACCCCAGTTGTGTTTTTAAGGAATCAGAACTCTGTATTTTAATCTCCCACATTCCAAATTCAGTCTCTCTTTTATTCAAAAGAAGATCACCACTGTGTGGTCCAAAAACTCATAGAAAATTACTTTCTTATTACAGGTGAGCATAAGTATTTGATTAGTTAGAACTGCTGGGTTCCCTTTCTCTGTGGGCACTTAAAGCTGCTGAGTGACATTCAGAAAAGAAACAGGCAAGCCCTTTTCTTAGTGATATCAATACTTTCTCTGTATGCAATGCATTTAGAATGATGCTTTTACTCTCACAAAGCCATGTGGCCTAAAGGAAGAATGGTTTTCCATGATCGTGTATTACTAAGATTTAGAAAACTTTGAACTTATTCTTACCTACTCAGCCTCTAAAGGTTTATTTCTTTATATAAAAGACAGTTGTGAATTAACCATTGGATTTATATTGAATGATTAAATGATAAGATTTTAAAATATTTTTTAGCAGAACTGAAAAAGGTAGAATATGTCATAACTGAAGACACCTGCTATGAACTGGGAGGATCTCTGATGATTCAGAAAAAATATGTCTTACAAAAAGATAATTTTAAGCTGTTTTTCAGTGATGAGAACTTTCAGCTAATGAGGAGACACATTACTCATATGCTACTTATGTGCAGGGTACAATTGTGTTTATTTATAGTGAGGCAGTGCTTTTAGTTCTGTCCTGGACTTTGTGTCTCCTTTCTCAAAAAAACACATACTAGTTTGATGTGAAACTGCAGTTGCTTGAAGAGGAACCTAAACACATGATCTCTTGTTGTCATGTAGAGCAGTGTTCCCCAACCTTGGGCCTCCAGCTGTTTTTGGACAACAACTCCCATCATCCCTCGCTAGCAAGACCAGTGGTCAAGGATGATGGGAATTGTAGTCCAAAAACAGCTGGAGGCCCAAGGTTGGGGAACACTGACGTAGAGTCTCTGCATGATCAGGACACCTGCACAGAACACCAGGATCTCACGTGTTGGGGTCTCTACCGTTGTTTGAGGAGATCTAACATTGAGGAGCAGGGCTAAAAGTGCAGCCCCACTCCAAGGAAGCAGAAGTGCACCGTAGATGCAAGCAATGTGTTGGAAAACTCCAGGGCGGAGGTGCTAGGAGACTTCAACCTTTACACTGAGGCTTCCCTTACTATCTCAGGACCTCATAACCTCTAGGACACCTCTAGGGCATATCCAACTCCCAAGAGACTGTGATCTACTCGCAGTATAAAAAAACTGGCAGCGATCTACCCATTGTCATTGGAGGGAGGAAAAGCGTGGGTGGGGTGGGAGGATTGCCCAGAGTTGTTGAGGTTTTGGGGGAAGGATTGCACAGAGGTTGTTGTTGTTGTTGTTGTTTTTGCTTTTTCCCTGTAACTTTTTGTACATGATAAGGATCCAGCGATCTACTGGGATCAGCCAGGGATATACCAGTAGACCACAATCTACTGGTTGGACATCCCTGCTCTAAGACGACTATGGTGCTCTCTCAAATTGTTATCCAGAAAGTGAATGAGACATGTTACACTTTCTCAAATTGCCCCAGGGCTTGATTTCCTAAAGGCTGGAGAGTGGGTGTGGAAATATTATTTCCTAGTGAGCTCCCGTCTTTCAGCACTAGTTGCCCCATACCCTCTCCTCAACCCTCAGGCATGAGCGTTCAAATAAAATGGTCAATTTCTGAAGTTCTTCGAATCTGATGGATTCTTGAACTCTGTGGGATTTTGCAAATTCTGCCTAAACATGCTTACAAGTCTTCCTGGAATTTGGAACCCTGCATGATTGGTCTTCTCAGTCATGAGTCTTTTCATAGAATCATAGAATCACAGAGTTGGAAGAGACCACAAGGGCCATCGAGTCCAACCCTCTGCCAAGCAGGAAACACCATCAGAGCACTCCTGACATATGGTTGTCAAGCCTCTGCTTAAAGACCTCCAAAGAAGGAGACTCCACCACACTCCTTGGCAGCAAATTCCACTGTCAAACAGCTCTTACTGTCAGGAAGTTCTTCCTAAGGTTTAGGTGGAATCTTCTTTCTTGTAGTTTGGATCCATTGCTCCGTGTCCGCTTCTCTGGAGCAGCAGAAAACAACATTTCTCCCTCCTCTATGTGACATCCTTTTATATATTTGAACATGGCTATCATATCACCCCTTAACCTCCTCTTCTCCAGGCTAAACATGCCCAGCTCCCTTAGCCGTTCCTCATAAGGCATCGTTTCCAGGCCTTTGACCATTTTGGTTGCCCTGCTCTGGACACGTTCCAGTTTGTCAGTGTCCTTCTTGAATTGTGGTGCCCAGAACTGGACACAGTACTCCAGGTGAGGTCTGACCAGAGCAGAATACAGTGGCACTATTACTTTTAAGGGTGTTCATGCTAGCAAGCCACCTTCAGACCTTGCCGGCCAACAGGGAAGGGACAGGATATATACCTTGAGTCTCCTACACATTTAAAAACTTCAAATGGACACAAAATGGAATTGTAGGCATATGTTCTCATCTCAAAATAATGTAGACTGAGGTTTGGTGATGTGGAAACAACATTCCTGTACATTCCTGCTGCAGCAGTTTAAGGGCATGTTCATACTCTAAGAAACCAGTAGATGGAACCAGTGGTTCCAATGGTTCCATCTCATGTGGAATGGGACAAAGCTGCAGGAAAGCAGGAGAAGGAAGGTTTTTCTTCTTTCTGTTGCTAGCAGGGGCGAAAGAAGGCTTACCGGCTCCCTGTGTGGGGTGTCGGGGGCAGGAAACCACCTGGCGTGCATGCGTGTGCACCGTATGTACGGCAGATGCACGGCGCTACTGCGTATGGCACATGCACATGCGCCGTACATAGTGTCTCTGCACATGCACGGTGCATGTGCATGTGCCATACGCAGTAGCGCCGTGCATCTGCCATACATCCACCGGGTGGTTTGCTGACAGCACCACTCGAGCGCCATACAGACGGCGGCGGGATCCTCTGCTCGCGGCTGCAGTGGCGGGATCCTCTGCACGCAGCTGCGGCAGTGCAATGGCGGCTCACACTACCATGCCCGGGATTGGCGGGCAAGCCTCCCATGGGGTACCTTCTTGTCACCCCCTCAGAGATGGCTCCCAAGGTGGGCCCCCAACCCCACCCCCTTCCTCTGCCACTGGTTGCTAGCACCTCATTTGAAGTTAAGGAAAAGGGAAAATCTGGAAAGGGTAGTGGGGGGGGGAGGCCCAGAAAGACATACAGACAGGGAATGGGAGCTAGGTCTGTATTATAACATGACTGTGCCCGAAACAGATGTTTCACAGCAGTTCTTCCAATATCAGCTGCTATGATTACCTTCCTCCTGGATATCTTATGTCCTACTATGGGCTACCAATGTGAACCTTTTTTTTTAGTGCAAAGTCATGAACGCCATTTGTTGGTATACTCATAACCAGCATTCGCTTTCAGTGTAAACTTTTGAAGAAAATAGACCACCACAGAGAAAGAGACTAGATAGGCCTTTTTAATGAGATCATCATGATTACATTGAAAAGGTTGGGAAGTTAATTAATCAGAACAAGCATAACAATGCAAAGCATTCAGGAAAATCAATTAGAGATTAGGAGAACACTAAAGTAGACCCGTAAACCGCTTAAAAGCCTGGATGTGAGCTGAATCCATGAACGGTGGAACTGCTCTCTGCCTTTGGCTATATCAACCACCTTCAATGAAATCTACAAAAGTCAGAAAAATAAAACATTTAAATATAAATGTCATTTTGTGCATACATGCTATGGAGATACCATCAGCATTAACATCATATGAACACAAAAAGCTGTGGTACAATACTTTGTCCCATCTAATTCTCTATCTACCCTACTATATAGCAACCAGTTCATTTTTTAAAGAACATTATTTCTTATTATATCAATACAAAACAATCATATTAGCATTATAGTTATTGGTTGCTATAGTCGCAGAAATGACTCAAAGCAACTTACAAACATGATAGAATCGTTAAAACCAATTACAATAAACCACCAATAAAAACCTTCAAAAATCAATACAAATAAAAGACAGAATTAGCAGATCCTGCTCTACAAAAAGAGACAATAGCTACTTGAAAGGACATCAGATCAATGGCCTTTTTACTTGGTGCCTAAAACTACACAAAGATGGTTCCACGCAAGCCTCCCTGGAGAGAGAATTCCATGAGTGGGGAGATATCAGTGTAAAGGCCTTTCTCCTACTGCCAGCTTCCAGGCCTCTTATGGAGAGGGCACAAAAACAAGGGCCTCAGATGATGATTGCAAAGTCCAGGTTGGTTCATGTCAGTAGAGACAGCCTTTGAGATGGTACCACAAATATTAACAGTACTAGATTATTTCTAGTAAGCATAATACAGTTAACGTCTGAATGACAGAGCATTATGTTGTTGTTTAGTCGTTTAGTCGTGTCTGACTCTTCGTGACCCCATGGACCAGAGCACGCCAGGCACTCCTGTCTTCCACTGCCTCCCGCAGTTTGGTCAGACTCATGTTTGTAGCTTCGAGAACACTGTCCAACCAACTCGTCCTCTGTCGTCCCCTTCTCCTTGTGCCATCCATCTTTCCCAACATTGGGGTCTTTTCCATGGAGTCTCCTCTTCTCATGAGGTGGCCAAAGTATTGGAGCCTCAGCTTCACGATCTGTCCTTCCAGTGAGCACTGAGGGCTGATTTCCTTCAGAATGGATAGGTTGGATCTTCTTGCAGTCCATGTGACTCTCCAGAGTCTCCTCCAGCACCATAATTCAAAAGCATCAATTCTTCGACGATCAGCTTCTTTATGGTCCAGCTCTCACTTCCATACATCATTACTGGGAAAACCATAGCTTTAACTATACAGACCTTTGTCGGTAAGGTGATGTCTCTGCTTTTTAAGATGCTGTCTAGGTTTGTCATCACTTTTCTCCAAGAAGCAGGCGTATTTTAATTTTTTGATTGTTGTCACTATCTGCAGTGATCATGGAGCCCAAGAAAGTAAAATCTTTCACTGCCTCCATTTCTTCCCCTTCTGTTTGTCTGTTTGGTGATGGGACCAGTGGCCATGATCTTAGGTTTTTTTTTATGTTGAGCTTCAGACCATATGAGCATTATAAATAGGGTTACATTTTCTGTCATTGAAGCTGTGGTTTCTAAGTCCATGCCTGTGATGATTTTAGTCCATGACATGATGTAAACTTTGTCTAATACTTTAATTAGCTGGTCCTTAATTGTGGTCAGTCTTCAAAATGTTAGAGACACCTATTAAAACCAGTTGAGTCTGGGCAAGATGCCTTTCAACAAAAGCTGGGATGCAGGAGGGGGAATCAGCAATAGGTTCTTGTTGCTGAACATTCTGTTTAGCCTAGCTGGAGTTAAATGTACACCGCCTTACATCAGGTTTTCCATATACAATAACAAATAGAAAATATGCTAATAATTCTAAAACTTTGGATGAAATATTACGTGAAACGGTAGTTATGGGAAGCCTATATCCCATATTATCTTATATGAAACTTTTTCTTTTGTTTTTGCTTCAGAATTTAGTATTGGTTTATTTACTGGTGATAAGGCAATACATTTTCTAAAGTCATTCTGAGGATTCAAGTTCATAAAATGTTGCCATTGAGGAAGGCAGCAAAGGAATCCCCCTCCCTGTTTTGTGATTATTGGGGTGGGTGGGAAATCAAACGTCACTGGCTACAACAATCCCCGTAAAAACCCATGGAGAACTTTCCCATTATCTTTCAAGGTAGCCTGAATTTTTCAGGAATAGTTTCAACAAAGAAACAGAGAACAAAATATGATAAGTGTACCTAAAGTATCAGATTAAAGAGCCCTCCATTCATATATATATATATATATAGAGAGAGAGAGAGAGAGAGAGAGAGAGAGAGAGATTTTCCTTGTTTACAAAAGCACATGCACTTGGGCAAAAAAAATGAGAGGCACAAATACAAGATGGGTGACACCTGGCTTGAGAGCAGTACATGTGAAAAGGATCTAGGAGTCTTGGTTGACCACAAACTTGACATGAGCCAACAGTGTGACGCAGCAGCTAAAAAAGCCAATGCAATTCTGGGCTGCATCAATAGGAGTATAGCATCTAGATCAAGGGAAGTAATAGTGCCACTGTATTCTGCTCTAGTCAGACATCACCTGGAGTACTGTGTCCAGTTCTGGGCACCACAGTTCAAAAAGGACACTGACAAACTGGAACGTGTCCAGAGGAGGGCAACCAAAATGGTCAAAGGCCTGGAAACGATGCCCTATGAGGAACGGCTAAGGGAGCTGGGCATGTTTAGCCTGGAGAAGAGGAGGTTAAGGGGTGATATGATAGCCATGTTCAAATATATAAAAGGATGTCATATAGAGGAGGGAGAAAGGTTGTTTTCTGCTGCTCCAGAGAAGCGGACACGGAGCAATGGATCCAAACTACAAGAAAGAAGATTCCACCTAAACATTAGGAAGAACAGTAAGAGCTGTTTGACAGTGGAATTTGCTGCCAAGGAGTGTGGTGGAGTCTCCTTCTTTGGAGGTCTTTAAGCAGAGGCTTGACAACCATATGTCAGGAGTGCTCTGATGGTGTTTCCTGCTTGGCAGGGGGTTGGACTCGATGGCCCTTGTGGTCTCTTCCAACTCTGATTCTATGATTCTATGATTCTATGATTCTATGATTCTATGATTCTAAGTTGTGTTTTCTACAGATCAGTTACATTTGTTGTGAGACATTGGTGTTCTATGCACTGTAGCGAAACATAACAAGTGAATAGAAAGAGAACCTACCTAAGTGATACTGACACAAAAAACCCATGCATACACTTGCTTACATAAGCTTCACCACCCCACCCTCTCTCCCCCATCATATAACACTTGTCCTTTACTGAAGCCCATGCCTATTTCATGGGTGATTGTTTTATGATCAGAGGTTGCTTCTGATGAAGTTGATCTTTGATTTGTTTGCTTGTTGTACAATTCTTTCAGAATTCAAGCAGCCCTTCAACACCATCTTGACACGTACTCATCTTTAGAAATGTTCTACTGAAAATAGGCCAATAGTACATCAAGCATATAGGAAGCTTACTAACTGAAGTACTGACATGCAGGGATACCAACAGGATTTCCCGGGCCTGTTATAATGATGGATGCTAATCTGGACAGTTCACATGGTTTATATCTATGGATCATGGCACTGTAACAGCTGGCATGAATTTAATATAAATATACCCCTTACGAACTATTTGTGATCCTGGTACAAGTACCTATCTCCAGCGTGACCTGGAAAGATCAGTGAACGTCCTGACCCTAATAGTTGCAGGAAAAATCAGAGCACTAATCCTTGTATTTGCAAGGAAAGTCTGTTTGGGCTGGGTGTTCATCAGTATGCGGATGATACCCAGCTCTACCTCTCTTTTAAATCAGAACCAGTGAAGGTGGTGAAGGTCCTGCGTGAGTGTCTGGAGGCGGTTGGAAGATGGATGGCGGCTAACAGATTGAGGTTGAATCCTGACAAGACAGAAGTACCGTTTTTGGGGGACAGGAGGCGGGCAGGTGTGGAGGATTCCCTGGTCCTGAATGGGGTAACTGTGCCCCTGAAGGACCAGGTGCGCAGCCTGGGAGTCATTTTGGACTCACAGCTGTCCATGGAGGCACAGGTCAAATCTGTGTCCAGGGCAGCTGTTTACCAGCTCCATCTGGTACGTAGGCTGAGACCCTATCTGCCTGCGGACTGTCTCGCCAGAGTGGTGCATGCTCTGGTTATCTCCCGCTTGGACTACTGCAATGCGCTCTACGTGGGGCTACCTTTGAAGGTGACTCGGAAACTACAACTAATCCAGAATGCGGCAGCTAGACTGGTGACTGGGGGCGGCCGCCGGGACCATATAACACCGGTCTTGAAAGACCTACATTGGCTCCCAGTACGTTTCCAAGCACAATTCAAAGTGTTGGTGCTGACCTTTAAAGCCCTAAACGGCCTCGATCCAGTATACCTGAAGGAGCGTCTCCACCCCCATCATTCTGCCCGGACACTGAGGTCCAGCGCCGAGGGCCTTCTGGCGGTTCCCTCATTGCAAGAAGCAAAGCTACAGGGAACCAGGCAGAGGGCCTTCTCGGTAGTGGCGCCCACCCTGTGGAACGCCCTTCCAGCAGATGTCAAAGCGATAAACAACTATCTGACATTCAGAAGACATCTTAAGGCAGCCCTGTTCAGGGAAGTTTTTAACATGTGATATTTTACTGTATTTTTGGTTTTTATGGAAGCCGCCCATGGGCGGGGTATAAATAATAAATTATTATTATTATTATTTCTCAGCCTCCTGTAAGTAGGAACCAACTCCAAACAGACAAGTAAGAGCTCTTTTAAGGTAAGTCAGGAATTACAGAGATAAAGTCGTTGTCTTCCTTAAACCAAGGCATTGTACTCTTTATTTTAAGCTTAGACCCTAGGTTTTTAATGACTAGTTATCACACAGCTCCAATGGGACACCTCTTTGCTAAACTCTCTCAAGGATCAGCTCTACATGTCTCTGGACCACAGACAAAAAGAGCGGTTGAGAGACTCTGCTACCTTGCCGTCATGGGGTTTTGAAGGGAGAGCTTTGTCATGGCTAAAATGGCCGCTGTTTCTTTAATGCAAATAAAGCTGGGTCAGCGTGACTCACGGTCTGCACCAAGTTGTATATATAGAGTGAGAAATGTTAGTTTGGTTGCTGGTGTTTGGGTTGGTTGGTTGGTTAGTGCTGGTGTGTATAGTTATTCAGTTGTGTTTTGCACAAAGACTTTTAAGAATAAAACTCTGCAAGGATATTCTTGTGGACTCTTTTATGCAGACAAGGGTCCGAGGACCAGGCTAAAAAGGAGACAAAGGGAGGTCAGAACCTTTTCCTCCTTTTTTTGCTTTTTACAAACACTGACAAGCTTAACTCTCACAGAAGACACAGATCTCAGATCCATGGCTTGCTTTTTCTACTTCGTGGTATGACAAGTTCTTTATTAAGCATAAAGGTTAAATGTATGCATGTCTTTCTAATGTACACACATCCTGACTCCATACAAAAGGCTCCATAACTCTCACTTGTATATGTAGGATTTATGTGCACAGTGGACATAGAATCATAGAATCATAGAGTTGGAAGAGACCACAAGGGCCATCGAGTCCAACCCCCTGCCAAGCAGGAAACCCCATCAGAGTACTCCTGACATATGGTTGTCAAGCCTCTGCTTAAAGACCTCCAAAGAAGGAGACTCCACCACACTCCTTGGCAGAAAATTCCACTGTCAAACAGCTCTTACTGTCAGGAAGTTCTGCATGTGGGTTTAGATGTATACCTTGCAATACTGGTGTAGAACATGAATTGGGCCCCTTGCATACACACCCAGCACTGTGTTGGAAAGAAACCAGGGTTGGCTCCAGTTTTCTGGGGGTCCTTTGGCACTGGGTATCTGTGGGCCCCTTGTTTCCTCCTCAAACCACACGCCTCCTCCATCATGTTCTCACCCTTTTAAAATAAAAGAAATCTTGACCAATATGGTAATTCCTGCTTCTCAGGGAATAATATAAAATTTTGAAAATCCTAATTCATTGGGGTAAATTTATACAGAGGAGTGGAGAAAGGGTCTGGGCCCCAGAGACACAGTGACCATTGCCTCCACTACTGGCTTTCTTGGAATAGGGCTGGGCTGGCTTCCTCCTGCACACAGTATTTAGCAGGAAAATGCACTGGACCCCTGGAAGCTCCTTGGTCCACAATTTATAATTTACTTTTTAAAAGAAAAGAAAGCTAAAAGTCCAGGCCCTCTGCTGGTTTGGAGCCCCGTAGAACTCTCTCCATTCTGCTTGTTTGTTGCGCCGTGACTTTCAGCATCCTGTTGCTATTGTTTCAAGTGCAAATGTAAAGAAAAACCCCTCATTCCATTGTCAGTTGACTGAGTTTGTTTTCTACACCCAACCAAAGATAACAATGCTGTCCCTGGCAATTCCTCTGTGGATACAGAAATAAGGTGAAGGCCACCGCAGTCTAACTTCCATCCCTGGCTGTAGGCCTAAAGGCTGCAGGGATGTTGCATCCCCTCACTGCCAGAGAGAAAACCTGCAATGGGAAACAAGCTCCCACTTGTGAGTCAGAGGACTAACAAAGGCTCTGTCACATAGCAATGAGGTCATCCACACATGGTGACACCTTCCTGATGAAAATCATGTGATACCAGTAATGGAACACTCTTGCAGGCCCCATGGCCTCCTCTGGCAACTGGAACAGCTACGCAGCATTCCCAGGAAGGGGTCCTGGTGTTCTGGGGCTCACAGCTGCTCTCTTGTGAGCTCATGGTCTTAGCACAGTAAAACCGCACAGACAGAGTTGAGGAGGTATCTGGGCATACCTACTTTATTTCTACTAATTACAGATTAAAGAACATAACAAATATGTATGAGAGGAGCAGCTCTCATATGGACATCCTGTCTCGTCGCAAGACAGAGCAGAAAGGAAAAATACAATAGTACCAGAGATGGAGGTCACACAGACAGGCTTCCTTTCTCACGGAACAGAAAGTAAACAATAGGATCAGATGATCCTTGCAATGGGAGGAGTGAAATACCAACAACTAGCTGCCCACTATATTGTCAAGAACTTGGACTTCATGAGGAATTTTGTCCTATCTGTGATGGACAACTCTAGGAAGAGAGGTGTGTTAGGATATAGTTCCGTTCCACCTTAAAAGGAACAGGCATGACTGTTGTGTGTCACATGCCTGTTTACTTCCAGCACAGTCTGCTGGGAACTTCCGTTTGTATATTGCTTTTGCTATACTGCTGTGTGCTTGGACACAAAGGGAAGCAGACATGTTTTTTCCTTTGTTCCTGAACTATGCTGAATAAATGCCTGTAAATAATGCTTACACATTTCTCTGTCTGCCACTTCCGTTGTGAAGATTTATTCACTCTGCTGATAGAGCCTGCTCAAGTTTCTGAAGGCTTCTGAAACTATGAGTCACTGATTGATGCTGCTCCAAGGGAGACCGGAGTTCGTCCGGCTGGTGGCTGGGGGCCTGCCTGCCCGTCTCGCCGGCAGCATCCCAACATGGTGGGATCTTTAGCCTTCTTTACGTATTCAAAGTGCATAGGCTAAATGGACAAGAGGTGAATGGGAGCACTCTGGCAGTTCTACCATGTTGTTTCTAAGGACAGAACACCAGCAAGACATAAACTGTGTGTGTATAGGATTCTCTCTGCACATTTGCAAACCATGTTTTTAAAGAGGTAAGAAAATGGGACATTACACACAGACCTACTTGCAGGCCCATGTTTTCATAGAATGTGTAAAAGGAGTGCCACTCATCTCATTTTTTACATTTGACTTGTCCTACCCGTAGTCCAAAATGGGATTCATTTTACTGCACCCAAAGCATCCAGCAGATAATCTCTGTGTTTCGAGAATGTGATAATATTTGTAATGTGCTAGATCATGGGCATTTAAATGTATTTTCCCTTTGACCTACATTAATCCTAACATAATGCAATATATAATTTTGAGAAGTTTGTAGAAAATGATCACCCAATTTAGATGGGATAAGAAAAGTCAGAGGATTATTTATTCCTCAGTAAAAGTGGTGTTTTATTTAATTTCCGTTAACTTACGGCTAAATTTTGGAACCAATAGTCATTATGTTTTGTTGTTCGAAGTATGGTGAGTGTTAAAAGATTGAAACAAATGTTTTATCTCATTTCAGGCATGGTTGACTAAATGTTGTGGGTTACTGAACTGAATGAAAAAAGTCAGTGTCTATCAATCACATGCAGCTCTTAATGAACCAGATAGTACAGAAATAACAAAATGTGTGAATTACATTTTGGGGATACTGACATCGTAATGATACAATCTTATTAGAAAGTTGTTCTAAGAATGTAAGAATGTTGTATTTTGTTACTAGAGGTTTTGTGTTGTTGTTTTTAAAACAATTTAAAGAATAGGCTAAAACTCTGCCTAAGGAGGAGGAAGTGATCCTGTTCTCAATCCTTCTGCTGATCTTTATTAGACATTCAGCCACTTAGCAATAATAGTTTTAGAGAGTAATCAGAACTAAGGCCAGGGCCAGTTGTAGTGGAAGCACCCCTCTCTGCCTGGTTTATTAGAGGACAGGGTTGCTCTCCTATAACTAGGCTGCACTAGCTCTTGACAAAGTGGCATTTGGTGGCAAAAGGGGTGGCAGAATTCACCAACACTAAAGCCTGGGTGAAGAAGGGTTTGGGGGAGCATTCTGCACTGCTATCTTCATGAATAGGAAGCTTTGCTGAGAGAGACAGTGTTTGACTGGAGCTACTGAATTAGGCAATCCTTCCACGGTCTTTAATCATGGAAAACTCGGTTGCTATTGCCACAATGAAAATTCTCCTGTACTCTATAGCCACAATGCACAAGTCTAGTGACTTATATTAGCCCAATATTTCAACACCTTGAGTGATGATGATTGATTGTTGTACACAACAAAATGGTTCCAGGTACTCAGTAAGCATGCCAAACGCTGAAATCCCTTGCTTGAATTTTCAGTGGTAACGTCAGAAAACTGTATGTATGAGCACAGAAGGGCAAGATTGCATTTCTGGTGATGGACTGTGGGTGTGAGTGTTATTTTAATTTGATGAAAGAGATATAACCAATATATTTCAAATTAACATTCACATCCTCAGCTGGGCTCCTGAGTTGCTCGTCTGGTTTGGCACCTGCCTCCTGTGCCACCATCCCACCAGTTAAAACTAGTTTTCAGGTTGTTTGGTCTGTGTTGATGACATTGTTGCAGCTGTTATAGGGTATAAATAGTAAATGCTTTTGACGTAGGTACAATAGTTATGGCAGAATGGTTGCCTTTCCTTGGGTGCTCTACTGTTTTATCTCCCTCACTTCTGAGCTAGTGGCTTTGCAGTTGCCCCTCCTGCTTCCCTCCCCTTCAGCAGGTGCCTGAGGCGCCACATGCATTTTGAGTCTCTAATCACTAGTACATATTCAAAATGCATGATGAAGTATGTTGAGGTAATGCTAATCTGCATTCATGATTGTGAGAAAATGTTCTTGACCGGCCAAAAGAACAAAATTTATATGCTTGGAGGGAGGGGTGGGGACACACACACGCATAACTTAACAGCAGCAACAGCAGCAACAACCGAAAAACCTTTCATACTGGACAGCCCTGATCAAAACTTTGTGACTAACTCAACAATTAATACACGAATAAATCTCATTAATGTTTTCTGCTCCAGTTAAAATGATATACTTTCTGGTAAAGCAGGTGTTGGAAGAACCAAAGGGCAATAATGGGGTAAGATAAATCCCTTCCTTGTTTTCCAGTGATTAATGGGGATAGGGGGAATTATGTGGTGAAGGGAAGCAGAGACAAGAGAGTTAGGACTGTCCCCTGACCCTCTTCCTAAGCTGGAGGAATAATGTCTGGTGCACGGAGTCTTCTCTACTTGTCAAGGCTTCCTGCCTGGTTTAGAATTCTGATCTGATGTTGTGCCACATTTCTAAGCACAGGTCCAAGCTTTAAAGCTCTGGGAATATCCACACTTCCTCTTGTCCCCCTGTTTCCCCCCAGTTGGAGCCAACAGCAATTCATATTTTCTCCAGCTTAATGTTGGCTCCAACCTGGCACTAAAGAGTGGGTTTTCATGGGAAATGAGTGGGGCAAGGGGAAAGGCACTTGGACCCATGCCTAGAAAGCATGTGTTTAGCAGAAAACAGCTCAGTCCCATGCTTTCTAGGGACAAGCAGAAGTGTGGATGAACCCTCTGTGTCCAAGCATATGTTTAAGCTTAAATAATCACTTCTGTTTTATTGCCACTTGGATTCCTGTAACTTCGTGTTTTCATCTCTTATGTTCAGTGTCTCCTCTGTTGTCATTTTTTAATTATTTGTACTTTTATACTTTTGTATTAAGATGACACTCTTCTGGCGATTTCATGCTAAATCCGTAGGAGTTTATCACCAATGTAAGGTTAGCCTATAAACATCATGTTATTTAGTGCTACCACCACATGTTGGCCATTCATGTGTTTCCAGAATGCCCATAAAAGGAAAATAAGATGAATAAAACTGTAAATTGGTGAAGTTTCTCTTGAATTTCACAGTGGTGGCAAAAATAACGATTGTTTTGAGAATAAGATCCAGTTCTTTTCTGTACGCAGGTTTGCGAAGACAAAGGCTTAGAAATTGCCTATCTCTGCTATAAAAGAAGATGGCAGGGAATGAAATTTTCAAATGCACTGAGCACCCACAACTAGTCGAAGATTCTTTAAACTAGGTCATTTGTAGCTTGCTTATGATCACACAGAAGCTAGGAAGAAACTCCAAATTTCCAAAGTCATATTTCAAAAATATAACCATGGGTTCATTTTACCTCTTTTGCTGCAGCACCACATCAACTCTATCATACTCTGCTACCTGGATAATAACACCTCCAGGAACCATAACTGCAGCTCTGCTCTTTAAAGAACTCACCACCACCAGCCCTTGTTTGTAAATGTTCTTAAAATATGGGCAATTTTAAAGGGGGATCAGAGAGTCCATGCAGAGCCATCAACGCTGTGTTAGCAGAGGGCCATTTCATTAGCAAGAAAAAGGTAGACATTTCCTGCAGGAATATCTGCCCTAACAAAAATGTCAAGGAGTGGGGGAGATAGAGCTGAAGAAATACAAATGGAAGGTTACAACCCTATGCATGCATATTGTACACTGTTAACTATGAATAATGGCTTGCAACACAATTTTTATGAGTGTGTGTTAATTTACTTCTAAAGAAACTGAGAATCCGACATAAAGTCATTCTTATTTAATTGAAATCGCTTTTTTAAAAAATAACATCGCTAATGCACACTTCAAAGCAAATGCAGCTCGCTACCTCAATATTGCAAGTTGGAAGGGACCACGGCTAGGTGATTTACAACAACCTTGCAGAGTTGTCCAATGGTATTTAAAGCCTATGGCAGGTTGGGCTGAAACTGGGAGAGTAGCTTGCAGCCGACTGCGACCATTTTAGAGAGGCTCTGCGTTTCACCAACATATGACGTATGGATGGTGTGGATGTGGCACAGGGCCTTTTTGGTTGTGGTGTCTAAACTCTAAAACACAGATGGGGAACCTCAGGCCCAGGGCTTCCTTATCTTGCCCGTGCCTCTTGAAGCAAACTGCCTTGCCTGGCTGAATTGTGCCTGGAACTCTGATAAAGCTTCTTGCTCACCTGGATAGAGGACAAGGAAGTTAGTGTGACTGTGAAGACGCTAGCCTACCAGAAAAATGATAACATTCATTGCTCTGCACAATTTTGTATCTGGCTCTGCCAACCAATGGCATGTGCCCCTTCAATTTTTTTTTTAAAATTGCCCCAAAAGGCACAACAGTTCTCATGCTAAAAAATATTCCTCACCCTTGCTCTAGAACTCTTTCTCTTCCAATTCTCCACTAACCATTTAATTCTTAACGAGTAGAAAAATGTGAATGCCATCTTGTTTCAGCAGGCTTTTAATACCAGATTATGGTTTTTGCTGCCTGATCTTGTAGCTGATTGTGCTCTCTTCTGCATAGCAAGCTGTTGATTCCTTATTGTTTTTGATTATATTTTGTCTTTTATGATTGCATGTCACTTTGGCTGAAAAACAATGGATATATTTGAAAAATAATTTAATTTAAAAAAACTCCTAGCATTTGCTTACCCCATGTGGAGACTGACAAACATAGCATGCATAGAGGCAGAAATGTGAAACTGCATCAAGAGCTTAGCATTTGCTATTGTCTTGTCATGTGACTCGGGTATTTCCCCATGGGGGGGCATACAATTAAATGATGTATAGGCTGACTAGGTCAGGCACACCTTGGAAGGGAGGGCATTCCACAGACCTTGCATTTTGCAGCCTTATCTTTGCACTTTTCATAACATTCATCAGATGAGAAGGAACCTCGTACTTCTGCTGAATCTCACTTCAGGCCGCACATCAATAGAAATTCTAATTTTAATTCTGCTGCTTGTGTATTGGGAAGTTAGTAAACATTGTGCTTTTGGGGGACAAATTCTCTCTCACACACACAAGACAATTCACTTCTTCCCTGGTCTGCTCTTTAGTTTTCTGCCCCCATTTCCAAGAGGACCTAATAATAATAATAATAATAATAATAATAATAATAATAATAATAATAATAAGTTATTATTTATACCCCGCCCATCTGGCTGGGCCTCCCCAGCCACTCTGTGCGGCTTCCATAAAAACCAAAAATACTGTAATACATCAAACATTAAAAGCTTCCCTAAACATGGCTGCCTTCAGGTGTCTTCTAAAAGTCTGGTAGTTATTGTTCTCTTTGATATCTGGTGGGAGGGCGTTCCACAGGGAGGGTGCCACTACCGAGAAGGCCCTCTGCCTGGTTCCCTGTAACTTGGCTTCTCGTAGTGAGGGAACCGCCAGAATGCCCTCAGTGCTGGACCTCAGTGTCCGGGTAGAATGATGGGGGTGGAGACGCTCCTTCAGGTATACTGGACCGAGGCCGTTTAGGGCTTTAAAGGTGTGTGAGAGAGAATATAACTACTACTTCACTCAGGACACCTTTTGCACGGGAGAGAACTTCCAGAGATACGTGAAGCTGAAGGCATAACCTCTGCATAGATTTCTGGAACAGAGCAATTATTCATTGCAATAAATGGTTGTATTAACATTCATTGTACCAATTGTGGATTTGAGTGAATGATTTATTATGCTCACTTGAACTGTGCGTTAAGACATATATACATGAAGTTAATTAAGAAAATAAGTCAAATAAGAGGGGGATATTTATAGAGTAATGGTTGTTGCAGAGATTAAATAGATTTTCTCTCTCCTTTGTATAATTTAAAAACTTGTGGGTTATGCACTGAAGTTAAGTGGCACAGATTCAGAACAGAAATTATAACTACTACTTCACTCAGGGCACCATTAACGTTTGTTTATTAGCTGTACTTACAGCCCCCCTTCACCAGATAGTCCTAGGAGGACTTACAAAAATGTCACAGTTAAAACAACTTGCATTAAAACAACAAAACCACAAAACTTTTAATGGCAAAAAACAAAAACCAACAGCAGCATGGCTGCCTTGGGGGCAGGGATGGCATAGCACATAATTAGAGTGTTACAGTCGTGGTTAAACTTTTCCCGTAAATGCTAGTAAAGGCTTAACTCGTTGACTTATGCTTGTCATGCAACTGTTAAAGGCACAAGAATCCCCTTCCCTCATGCCAACCCAGAAGTTTCAGACTACTTTCTCAGGGGAAGAACCACCAATATATTTTTCAGGGCCCTCCTGTCCAGGGGATGCAGCTACCTGACAAGTGACTGGAAGTTCTGCACATGTTAGGTGAAAGTGATGGTTGATATACATGCTTTGATCCTAATACGTGCTTTAGTCCCCGGAAAAAAGTGAAGCACAGAATGTGATGGTAACACTAAATGATTCTCCTTTCAGCACCATACCTTTTTATACGTTCAAGACTCTGAAGATTATATTAGTTTGAACTATAGATTCACTTGTAAAGCTCAATGGTCTCTGCACACAAGTTTAGTACTTACTTCTAGGGCAGTATCTTCTCATTCTGGCTATATATTTATAAGGCTTTCTACTGGGAAGCAAGCCATCAAACAGCATTTCATCTAGCAATAGATGGGTTGTAACTTATGTTCCTCTTCTGTCAGAGTTCATCTAGGCCTTGCAACACTTTCTTCTTGCCAAATATTTATAGCTGAGTTATAAGAGTCACTGGCAGGAACTTCAAGCTTCCTCCAAAAAGTCCAGACAAGGGTATTTAGAGTTGAGGTGTCCCGAATCTTCACTAGTTTCGTGTATTTTTATGTTGTTTAAGAAACCAACACTCTGGGTACATAGAAGTATTTTCCATAAATTAAACGGGGGGCCCAATTTCAGAAGTTTTGTCTGACTACCAGTTGCTTAGTAGACACCTAATTGAGGGAGGGCTGATGCCACCATATCCAACTTGTAGCTTCTAGGTAAGAAAAAGAGGATGCAACTTTTTCCTCACCGAGAAATGCTGATTTTTTTTTTAAAGCTTCAGCATGTCTTTGTGTTTTCAGTTCTTACCAAGGATTGTTTTAAAGAAGACTGTCATGGCCATGATGGGGTATTTAAGAGTTTTCAGCGGGGCAGAGAAAGTGGTGTTGAACAATCAGAGCTACAGAAGGAGTATAAGCAAGTACATATGGGTGTTGGGATTTCATTCCTTCCCACTGCTGATGTGTGATTGTTTTCATCACATGTCTGTGTTGACATTCCACACTGTTGGAGTCATGAGAACATAAGTTGAGTTAGACTGTTCCGTTATGTTATGCTTTTGCATTTTCTGTTCTCTCTCGGACGAGAAGGAGAGAAGAGCCATGATTTCTTTGTTCTGTAACACTTGATCTTGTACATAATAAATTAGCTTAGTATTCTACACCTCAAGTCCAGCTTCTGCTTTGAACTCGGCTATGTTTATGTGTGCATATATCTTCAGATATATGTCACAGTAGCAACTCGGGACAGAAGAGTGATGAATCATCCCGAGGGCTGCTTCGGAGGGAAAGACACAGTTCCCTGGCATTTTCCTAACAATGGGGAGCTGAGTTTTTAGAAATGAAGCAACAAAGCAGACTGGAACCAGGATTGCTGAAGAACTAGGTTATGGTACCCCCCCCCCGATTTGAGGAGTTGGCACAGAGAGCAGTGAACTTCCTTCCTCCTCTTCCTTGATTGCATAAGTGCACCTGCCATCATTCAGAATATGGGGCCTTGCTTTGCGAGCTGCTTCCCTCCAATCACTGGCGGGGAAAGAGGAGTGCGGGGGGAGTGCATCGCACCCGGCAGCGCAATCCCCAGGGTGCCATTGTGGCTGCATCCCCTGCCCGCGCTGGGCACCCCGCCCCTGCAGGTGGCGCGCCCCGCCCATGGGACGCACACCAGCCCCTCCCCTGCCTGCTCTCCCCCCCCCCCCGGTGCTGGAGCATGAAGCTCCTGCACTGCCTCCAATGATGGTATCTGCTGCCCTGCACTGAGACCATGCAATTTCAGGCTTCTTCAGATTCTGAAAACAGTTACTGAAAGGGGCTTGCACTGAAATGGATAGTATTCACTAGGTGTAATTAAAGTTAGAGCTGTAAATCAAAGAAGCTTCAGTTGATCATGTGGCGGGAAAGTTCATTTTAAAAAAGAACTAGTTTCATCCTGTCCAAAAAGGAACTAGTTCAAGTTTGTCCTTTTGCAAAACAAACTAGCATTCCCACCCCCAGCAATCAGAACGTTACAAGCTGCTGTGCTAAGGTATAAGGCCCAAAGGTAAATCGGGGACCTCACAGAGGTAATAAGATGTCTGACAGACATAATGCCAACTGGTGAAGCTTTCCATATAGTATTCTAGTATTCCATATAGTATTCCATATACTGTAGTATTCTAGTATTTTCATACTAGAAAAGGCTTGCCTTGTTTAATTTGCATTAGCTACACAGCTTTTAAAGGCACAACATATTGTTTGTTTGTTTGTTTCCTGTACTTGCTGCAAGTTGTTCCTGTTTGAAGAGAGTGAAAACCTTCAGCAGGAAAAATGCAGGAAATACATCATATTTAAATAGCATTAAATTACAAAATCTCTGATCTACTAAAGGAATTGTAAACACCCCCCCAAAAAAAAACCCACCCAAAAACATATAATTTACAAGAAACGAGTCATTTTTAAAAGGAAATGAAGGAGCATCTTGGACACTATGTTTCAATCCCAATTAAAATAACAAAGTAATGTGCCTACTAATTACAATTTATATTTACGGAAAACTGGTTCCCACCAATGAAGGATGTGACATTAAGCAGTAGAGAGCAATAGTAAGAAAAAGTGGGCTGGTGGCATATATTTTTAGTGATTAACATTTTCCTGCTCCATTTAAAATTCCATGTTGATATTTCTTGTTGATGTATTTAAAATCATTTAGCAAATCCTAAGTTGAAAACAAGGGTAAATTTAATATTACATGCTCCAGATTCAAAGGGCAAACCAATGTAACTGCTTGTATATGTTTTGCTATCTGGGGTTTTGTATGCATGTAGGAATATAAAATACATATTCATGCAAACATAATTTTGAGACAATTTACTGGAGAGAAATCTAACTTGTAACAAAGAATTGCCTTGTGTTAGAATGCCATACGTGATGCCCAAAGGTCATACCATAATTTGAAAACCAAATTAATCCAGTGGAGTACTGTTACCTTCCTTATTAATATGATTTAGTGTGACCTTGTTTCACCATTGTTTCAAGATAACTTTGTTATTATTCCTCCTTTGCATTTTTGCCTCTATGTTCCCACCTCCCCCAGACAAGAACTAAAATTCCAGCTGTACCCTATTCAGTTTACCATCTGTTGAACATTTGGATTCATTTGCTAATACTGGCATCTTTCGTCTGCAGGGAATTTTTCCTGCCAAATGACCACTTTTCCCCCACACATCATCTTAAAGGTTAGATTCCTCTGTGGGCAGTCAATCTATTGGAGACCATTTGTGTTATTTACTTTAGTTTGGGAAACAATGCTTGATATAAACAACTAGGCACTCAGGATTTATTAAGGCTTACCATGCAGATAAGTGCATGTCAAAGCTAAAGCTACTGAAAAAGATTGCTCCCCGTCTTCTGTCACATAAATCAGAATTGCAGTGCCTTCTCTTGAACAATATTAATAAAATTTGCAGTTAAAAAATAATCAAAGTATGTGAGAAGCTGCTGGTTTAAAAGCCTTGTTTATGTGAAGTTACAGTGACCTTTATTTGCTGCCCTCACAAAAGTGCCTCATTTCCCCCCTCTTCTGTTAGTATTTCCCTCCTCACAACCCCCCCAGTAGGACGCATACAGGAATCATACAATGTTGCGTGTTGAGTCACAGTAGCCCCCCAATAATTCACACTTCACACATCAATTTTTGTTTAAGGTTTTTGGCATAATTTTGGCCACAACTTTATTCAAATACAAAAATGTGAGTGGTTGCTTAGGCACTGGTTCCGACTATCTGTCCTTGCCCTCAGGGACAGAGCTGGCCTTCCGGATACCAGCGGAAGCCAGCGTGGGAAACAAGTATTGGGTGAGAAATAAAGCTGGGCACCAGACCATTACTTCTCACCCTCATGTTCCTGTGGGGCTTGCACGGCCCAAGTCCGACTCCGGGGACAAGGACGAAAGAATGGCAAGCCCCTGGATTTCCTTTAACGGAATTCCCATTCGCATCATTTGGAGGGGTAGGCACTTACCCCTCCAAGCACCAATTTAACCAGTGCCTAACCGCCAACCTTACAAGTTGTGACGATTTGCTACGCAGTAGGCAAAAACCAAATGGCACCAGCCAATCAGCCAGATGGCAAAATTCCTACCGTGCCCCCGCACCAAGGCGAACGACACCATGACAGGCATAGCAAGGTCAAGCGATCAGCTTAAATAAAAAACCCCCCTATTAAAGGGAGGGAGGGCGGGTGATCCGATGCAAAACGGCCAAGAGGCCGTGCCAACGTCTGGCCCCTGTATATATAGACTCTGACCCCTCCTCCAAATTGGCAACAATCAAAACACCCCAGCAACCCAGTTTAACCATTTAAATGGCCGGGATTCAACTAAATTTGCCTAGTCACTGGAGGGTGGCCTGTTCCCAACCGCAACACGTGCTCTCTGCTAGGGAGAACACGCTTTGTGAAAAATATTGTTGAATATGTACTACAATATATATGGAATACTAGGCATGAGCAAATCATTTTGAAAGTCTTCAGTGGACAGAACGGTGCTTTATAGAACAGCTGAGCTGCCATGGAAAAGCCACGCCATGTTCCCCCTTTGTTCCACATTATGAAGTCATTAAATCAAATTAGTCATTAATTAGGTTGTCAAGCCAAATTATGCAATGTTGTCAATGGTGAATACCGGTATTTATTTTATTTGAAATATATTATTCAACTCATAATTTCCAGAGCAAATTCCAACAACTAATAAATGTAGTAATGCCATTTTCAGAGGTAAGAGGCGGTATTCAGCAGAGAGTTAAAAATATATATGTGAGGGTAAAAGTCTGGAGAGATATAAAGGGTCATTGCTGGAGCCTAAAAAGCATCCACATGGGGGCCAGGGGTCCCAGAAAATGCGTTCACCAACAGGCCAGCCCCTCTTAACCACCTACCACAAACTCTTGGTGTATGGTTACCATTTGGTAAAAGTTGAATTCAGAGTATTGATAAGAAAACACAAGTAAGTTAAGTCGCACGACAACTTTTATGTCAGATTGGGGCAGAAGAAGTGTGATGCTGTAAAACTCAGGTGTGGAAAGTGGCTGCATTGGGTGGTCGGCGGTTGCGGCCCCTTGTGGGCTGCCACCCATTCCCTGGTAGCAAGGAGTCACATACTATGTAATGAAAGCAAAAGGTGCAGAAAATGTCTTTTTCCACAAATGGAAGGGCTGTTTTACTCCCTGATTTACAGCACAGTGCAAGTACAACTAAACTCTGCAAGGATTTTATTCCATTCTCACAAGAACCTATGCAATTGAAACAATGAGAAATGCTGCAAAATCTACCTGTTATAGTGATGTCTGTCCTCTTGTGCAAGCTCTTAAGAATCTCTAAAACAGTGCTATAAACTGTTCTCCTCCATTCACAGAACTTTGAATCTGAACCAAGTCTTTGAACTGGCCTGACTCACCTTTTTTTTTTTTTATTTAGAGTTGGAAACCTTGCTGAATTAAATTGCTAGGCAGATCGACATCTTGGGCATCAATTATTTAGCAAAGGCAGTGAGTAATGCTTAGCTTCCATAAAAGCCAAATTTAAATGGTTGCCATGTGTAGGCTATGAATATGGTGATGTATCGTCTAATGCAACAAAACAGCCTGACTTTAGTCAGCCAATTTGTAAAAGAATTAATGCTTTCCAGCTCATTTCATACAGCTACGGCACGTGGATATGACAACTCTAGCTATTTCTTTAATTAGGGAAATTGCTACTGCTATTCAACCTGTTTGCCTTGTGTTCCATTTTGCTAAGGTGACCCAGGAGACTTAAGAAAACAGAGAGACCCCATGGCAGCCTCCTAAACAACTACATACAGTTCTCAGTTGAATTGAAATACCTGGAACTGTGTGAATCGTTTTGGAGGAGGAAGATAAAAATACACCGCACAACAATAAAAGATGAATTACATTCAGTTTTGCTTTCAGCTAACAAACCTAGAATTACTCGCGCTGACGAGGCCTTACCTTGAAATGAACCCATAGAAACAGCATGTATGAAGACAGCCAGGAACTTAAGCTATCAATTATCCAAGTACAAAACACCTCAATGCAGCTTTAATACCTGGATAGGGCATTTAGAACTGGAATTTAAGGCACAGCATGCTCAGTTTAAACAAAGTTTAAATGTAGATTTGGAAGGAAATACACCGCTGATGATACTTCAATGATTACGAATGTAGCTGGGAAATAAAAGATAAGCTTGACAATGGGACAGTAGGCAGTTTGAAGAAAGGAGAAAAACACTTTAAAAGGATAGATGGTATAGAAGACTACAGAGATTTAAAGCCACTGAGGGCTGGACAAATAGGCATCAATATAGCCTAATTATATACACAAAGCAGCAGATGAAGCTTATACAACTCAACCCCTGAAGAACTGGGCCACCTATACAAGCATTATTGAAGCAAACATAGCTACAGCTTTTGTCAATGCTTTTAATGCTATATTGAGAACTGTTGTCTAGATGTTGTACAGTGCAGGTACAGCGTGGGATGCACAAAATGCACCAATATGCTCAGATCTGCCACGTAGCATCTGTTGATATTCAGTAACCAGCCTTCTGTAAGATCAAGTTGCAGAAGTCAAGTTCTAGGCAGAAATAAACTGCAACGTGGTCCAATTCCTTTGATCCTCCACACCACTGAAAGTTTGGATATTGTTTTGCTTTTGAGGCAAAGATTGTACAGTAGTCTTTTCCAACCCTAGAAAAGATGCCACATTTACTGAGTAATAGCAACATATATGACTCTTAAACCAGGACTTTAAAATCTTTCCTGAATGATTAGTTTCTATTATCTGTGAATATGTATAGCCTAGGTATGTTTTCTCAAAGTATGGACTAGTTCTGTTACTGTATGCCCCCTGACTTGCGTTGGAGAAATTTAAAAAGGGGGTTTCCAGACTGGAGCGTACACTCACAGAAACCCAGAAGAAAAGGATGCAAGCTCCAAGTGAAAAGATAGGTCTTAACTGAAATGCAAATGTGCACAGGGACAGCCACAAAAATAAGGAGGCTGCAAAGAACCACATACAAAGCAATTTTTAAAAATACATTTCCAGAATACACATGTCATTTCTATTCACCAATCAAAGGATCACAGCAAACTTAATACTTGCAACCCAATGTCATCATCCTGAACCAATCAAAATCATTTGACTCTTCAGATCAGCCCTTATCATAATATCATGTGACTACATATAACCATTTTTCAGTGTCTTTATTTATTAAGACTTTGACTAATTTTCCTGTTCACTACATGTCCCCCCAATATTCTCTTTCATCTGTCTACAAAACAATTCAAAAAGAATCACAATTGCCATGCCTAGCTGATTCTCTTTTCATGCTTACAATGGCCACCATAGAGTCTAACAGTTTATTTTTTTCAGTGTCCTGGATTAGGCATTCACTGTGTACAGTACCTAAAAGCAGCTCGTTTTGTACTGTAAAAGGCAGGTACAGGCCCTTTTAGTTTATCTAGGTCAGAGACTCAAGAGAAAATGGAATAATGAAAATACAGTTTTATGAAATTATTATTTTCTCCAACGTTTGTGACTCTCAGAGAACATAAGAAGAGCTATGCTGGATCAGTCTGAAGGTCCATCTAGTCCAGTAAACTGTTCTCACAGGGATCAACCAGATGCTTATGGGAAGCCTGTGAACAGGACCAGAGTGCGACAACCCTCTCTGGGCTCCATACACCTTCAATTCATCAACCACTCCCCACCCCATACCACTCATCATCACTAGGACATCACTATTCTATGTTATCCAACATAAAGAGACCATTATGCAGCTCATTAGCTACTGCCCTCACGGGATCCTAATCTTCAGTGAAAGAACTGGAACTGAAAGACCAATGAAAACATGGGGATGTACTGGAGCTGAGTTATAAGCAAGCACAATATGTGAGTCTGCATCAGTGGCGTAGCGTGGGTTGTCAGCACCCGGGGCAAGGCAAGTAATTTGTGCCCCCTAACCCGTGGATTTGCGCCCCCTAACCCTAACCCCCAGATGTTGCGCCCGGTGCGGCCGGCCCCCCCTGCACCCCCCACGCTACGCCACTGGTCTGCATAATCTATTTTCTGCTTCTGTTAAGCCAGGGGAACTTAATTTGTAATTACTGTTTTTTTTTAGAGAACGTGTCAGTCTATAAGCGCATGAAACCTCCTCTTTAATCCTAGGTATTTTGGTCCTAGAATAACCTTGGTTTCAGTTAAGTTAGAATATTGACAAAGTGTTAAGCCGAATTTTCCCATTGAAGCAAGTGCATTAAACCATGCAGTGAGATGCAAGAATAAACCATGTCAAAAATATTATTATGATCCATGGGCTTTCATATTATAGGGACATTCACTTAAAACAAAGAAAAATAATTAATAAATCTTCAGAACAGGATGTACTGTATAGTCAAGGAGCTATCATGAATATAAACACTATTACTACGATAGATTCTGTTTGTGAAACTGGATCACATTTGAGCCTACTCACAGCAAGTGAGACCACGCCTTTCTTTGGATCACCTTGTTTCACCGGATCACTGTGTTTTGATTTTAAGTACTAGAAGCCAGCTTTCAAGTTATATATATACGTAACCACTCTTCAAGCTTAGGTTATGAAAACAAAATTAAACCTTGAACTAGTTGTCAGGCTGATGGTTACCTCCTTGCAGCAGTTTATTGGCAACTGCTGTTGGCATGGAAACAGCTTAGTTGAATGCAAACATAACATCCTGATATCATTCATGATGTCACAAACAGTGTAAGCTCCAAGTCTTGGCAAAGTCCGATATAGCTAACAGTTGGACCAAGTCTACACACTGTCATGATGGATGCTCATAGCAGGTGATGAAGGGGTTTATTTTGGAGCTATATTAAGTTTTCATATGGGTGTAGTTTTGATCTGATCTGCAGATTGGTTTGTCAGCCAGTACCCATAAAAACTGAGGTCAAGGTCAATCAATACTAAAAAGCTTTGCTACTGATTCAAGACATAGCTTTGCCAATGTCATGGAACAGCCAGTGCAGGAACAGTTACCAGCCCATATTAAGAAAAGCTGGAAAGGAAAACACCTTTATGGCTATCTCCTGTCAAGGCTATTACTATTAATATGGACAAACAGTGGGCAGCTTACAGGGAATTGCTGTGGGACACAAACTGAAATCAATGGAAAATGTAAAGAGCCATGTTACGGACTGGTTACAATATCATCAGTTACACAAAATGTTTAAATTGGATGGGGAAAAATGGGTTTTTGGACCAAAGCTCACAATTCAAAAAAGAACTTCTACAAAACAAAGAGAAACTTTTGTCTAAAATGTGTAATCTGTTATTAGACTGGGAAACAAAAGGCAGGCAGTAGATATAGGACACAATATATATTTTAACCTCTGGGGAAAACTCTGGAAAAGTGACTTGAAGTTTACAGCATGTTCTTCTTTGAAGGAGAACTACTTGAAAATGATTGACATGGGGCATTTAACTCCGAGTAGGCTTGCTAAGATGTATAAGACTGAATCAGGTAAGTGTTGTAGATACAAAGAGGTGGAGGGAACATTCTTTCATATGTGGTGGACTTGTAAAAGGCTAAAAGAGTATTGGTAAATGATCCATAATGAATTGAAAAAAAATGTTTAAATGTACTTTCCCTCCCAAAATAGAGTCCTTTCTGTTGGGGATAATTCAGACTGAAATTCCCAGGTGTCAGAAAAGGTTATTTATGTATGCTACTACTGCGGTCCGTGTTTTGTTAGCCCGAAGATGGAAAACAAGCGAGGTCCCTACCAAAGAAAAATGGCAACGTTAGTTGATAGACTATGAACAACTTGCAGGGTAACATATAGAATAAGAGAACAAGAACATATGTTTAAAAAAGATTGGGAAAATTGCTAAAATGTACAAAACAAATTCTAAAATGTGTTGGAAATGTAAAGAGAAAGAGGGCACTTTCTATCATATGTGGTGGACATGTACATTGGTAAAGGCTTTCTGAGAAATGATATATAACGAGTTAAAGAAAATATTTAAAAATTTATTTGTCAAAAAACCAGAAGCCTTTTTACTAGGTATAATAGGTGAAGAGTTCCCAAGAGAAGATAAAAAACTTTTTATGTATGCAATGACGACAGCGAGAATGCTACTAGCCCAGAGATGGAAAGAAGGAGAAGTATCAACCAAAGAAAAATGGCAGGTGAAACTGATGGAGTATGCGGAAATGACAAAACTGACATTTCTAAAGACTGGAGTAAATTTGTAATTTATTTAAAAGACCACTGTAAACCGTTAAAAACTTTGTCAGGGATGTAAAGACACTTGTAATGTGAAATTTAAAATGGTAATTATGGTTATATAATAGATTTTGTTGTTGTTTAGTCATTTAGTTGTGTCCGACTCTTTGTGACCCCATGGACCGTAGCACGCCAGGCACTCCTGTCTTCCACTGCCTCCCGCAGTTTGGTCAGACTCATGTTTGTGGCTTCGAGAACACTGTCCAACCATCTCGTCCTCTGTCGTCCCCTTCTCCTTGTGCCCTCCATCTTTCCCAACATCGGGGTCTTTTCCAGGGAGTCTTCTCTTCTCATGAGGTGGCCAAAGTATTGGAGCCTCAGCTTCAGGATCTGTCCTTCCACTCAGGGCTGATTTCCTTAAGAATGGATAGGTTTGATCTTCTTGCAGTCCATGGGACTCTCAAGAGTCTCCTCCAGCACCATAATTCAAAAGCATCAATTCTTCGGTGATCAGCCTTCTTTATGGTCCAGCTTTCACTTCCATACATCACTACTGGGAAAACCATAGCTTTTACTATACGGACCTTTGTTGGCAAGGTGATGTCTCTGCTTTTTAATATGTTGTCTAGGTTTGCCATCGCCTTTCTCCCAAGGAGCAGGGGTCTTTTAATTTTGTGGCTGCTGTCACTATCTGCAGTGATCATGGAGCCCAAGAAAGTAAGAGCTCTCACTGCCTCCATTTCTTCCCCTTCTATTTGCCAGGAGGTGATGCTGAGCTTCAGACCATATTTTGCACTCTCCTCTTTCAACCTCATTAAAAGGTTCTTTAATTCCTCCTCACTTTCTGACATCAAGGTTGTGTCATCTGCATATCTGAGGTTGTTGATATTTCTTCTGGCGATCTTAATTCCGGCTAGGGATTCATCCAGCCCAGCCTTTTGCATGATGAATTCTGCATATAAGTTAAATAAGCAGGGAGACAATATACAGCCTTGTCATACACCTTTCCCAATTTTGAACCAATCAGTTGTTCCATATCCAGTTCTAACTGTAGCTTCTTGTCCCACATAGAGATTTCTCAGGAGACAGATGAGGTGATCAGGCACTCCCATTTCTTTAAGAACTTGCCATGCCATAGTTTGCTGTGGTCAACACAGGCAAAGGCTTTTGCATAGTCAATGAAGCAGAAGTAGATGTCTTTCTGGAACTCTCTAGCTTTCTCCATAATCCAGCGCATGTTTGCAATTTGGTCTCTGGTTCCTCTGCCTCTTCTAAATCTAGCTTGCACTTCTGGGAGTTCTCGGTCCACATACTGCTTGAGCCTTCCTTGTAGAATTTTAAGCATAACCTTGCTAGCGTGTGAAATGAGTGCAATTGTGCGGTAGTTGGAGCATTCTTTGGCACTGCCCTTCTTTGGGATTGGGATGTAGACTGATCTTCTCCAATCCTCTGGCCACTGCTGAGTTTTCCAAACTTGCTGGCATATTGAGTGTAGCACCTTAACGGCATCATCTTTTAAAATTTTAAATAGTTCAGCTGGAATACCGTCACTTCCACTGGCCTTGTTATTTGCAGTGCTTTCTAAGGCCCATTTGACTTCACTCTCTAGGATGTCTGGCTCAAGGTCAGCAACCACACTACCTGGGGTGTCCATATCCTTCTGGTATAATTCCTCTGTGTATTCTTGCCACCTCTTCTTGATGTCTTCTGCTTCTGTTAGGCCCTTACCACTTTTGTCCTTTATTATGGAAATCTTTGTACGAAATGTTCCTTTCATATCTCCAATTTTCTTGAACAGATCTCTGGTTCTTCCCATTCTGTTGTTTTCCTCTATTTCTTTGCATTGCTCGTTTAAGATGGCCTTCTTATCTCTCCTTGCTATTCTTTGGAAATCTGCATTCAATTTCCTGTATCTTTCACTATCTCCCTCACATTTTGCTTGCCTTCTCTCCCCCGCTATTTGTAAGGCCTCGTTGGACAGCCACTTTGCTTTCTTGCAAAGGATGGTTTTCGTTGCTGCCTCCTGTATAATGTTGCGTGCCTCCATCCATAGTTCTTCAGGCACTCTGTCCAGCAAATCTAAATCCTTAAACCTGTTCTTCACGTCTACTGTGTATTCATAAGGGATTTGGTTTAGATTGTATCTTACCGGCCCAGTGGTTTTTCCTACTTTCTTCAGTTTAAGCTTGAATTTTGCTATAAGAAGCTGATGATCTGAGCCACAGTCAGCTCCAGGTCTTGTTTTTGATGACTGTATAGAGCTTCTCCATCTTTGACTGCAGAGAATATAATCAATCTGATTTCGATGCTGCCCATCTGGTGATGTCCATGTGTAGAGTCGTCTCTTGTGTTGTTGGAAAAGCGTGTTTGTGATGTCCAGCTTGTTCTCTTGACAGAACTCTATTAGCCTTTGCCCTGCTTCATTTTGATCTCCAAGGCCAAACTTGCCAGTTGTTCCTTTTATCTCTTGATTCCCTACTTTAGCATTCCAATCCCCTATAATGAGAAGAACATCCTTCTTTGGTGTCACTTCTATAAGGTCTTGTAAGTCTTCATAGAATTGGTCAATTTCAGTTTCTTCAGCACCAGTAGTTGGTGCATAAACTTGGATTACTGTGATGTTAAAAGGTCTGCCTTGGATTCGTATCAAGATCATTCTATCATTTTTGAGATTGTATCCCAGTACAGCTTTCGCCACTCTTTTGTTGACTATGAGGGCCACTCCATTTTTTTTATGGGTTTCTTGCCCACAGTAGTAGATGTGATAGTCATCCGAACTGAATTCGCCCATTCCCGTCCATTTTAGTTCACTGATGCCCAGGATGTCAATATTTATTCTTGCCATCTCATTTTTGACCACATCCAACTTACCCAGGTTCATGGTTCTTACATTCCAGGTTCCTATGCAATATTTTTCTTTACAGCATTGGACTTTCCTTTCGCTTCCAGGCATATCCGCAACTGAACGACCTTTCGGCTTTGGCCCAGCCGCTTCATCAGCTCTGAATCTACTTGTACTTTGTCCTCCGCTCTTCCCCAGTAGCATGTTGGATGCCTTCCGACCTGAGGGGCTCATCTTCCAGCGTCATAACTTTTATATGCCTGTTGTCTTTGTCCATGGAGTTTTCTTGGCAGGGATACTGGAGTGGCTTGCCGGTTCCTCCTCCAGGTGGATCACGTTTGGTCAAAACTCTCCACTATGACCTGTTCATCTTGGGTGCCCTCCTCGGCATAGTTCATAGCTTCTCTGAGTTTTTCAAGCCCCTTCGCCACGGCAAGGCAGTGATCCATGAAGGGGTATATAATAGATAGATAAGGGTAAAAGATGCAGTAAATTTAATCTTAAAGATGGAACCCATGGAGGGAGGGAGGGAGGTCTAAGGGTTTGAAAGAACTCTGTATTTTAATTTTTGAAATGGTTTTGTTTTATATGTATAATTTTTTTCCAAAAACTTAATATAAATTATTTTAAAAGGGAAAATGTTTGTTGAATATATGGGAAATAATTGTGTACAGCTCAAAACGCCGGCAGAATTAAGATAAATTCAACAGTATAAATAAGTTTTGATGAATGCAATAATGGAATACTGAATGGTATAGTTTTTGTAAAATATGCAGGGATTTCTGATATGTAAAATGAACCATGGAAAGAGAAGAACGGAAGTCATTGATATCTTAAGGATGTGAAATGAGTATTTTAAATTGTAAAACAGAATATATATATATATAGAGAGAGAGAGGAGAGCAGGAAGTATGGAGAAAGAACTTGCTTAATTCCCCATTGTTCCAAAACAAAGGTGAGCTGTTTTAGGTGAGATATTCAGGGAGAATGAGCTATGGGACTCTTATGAGTTTCTCAGATACAAATGACATAATATTGTATATACAAATAGTTTATGTTATATATATATATATATATATATATATATATATATATATATATATATATATTCTATTTTTCTTGAGGGGAAAAAAAAAGAAAAGTGAGAAAAATAATTAATTCACAATGAGTTGGCAGAAATGTCGTCGTCCCCGTCCCCAAGTGCGGCTGCAAGCATTTTGTGGCTGTCTTATCTGTGTTGCTGGGCAAACCTGCATGTACCACTGGGTAGAAAAGAACTCCAGTTACAGCATTCATAGTCGGGGAGCACAGCAGAATCTGTTGGAGATGGGAGACTGATGGAATGACCCTGTGAAAGCATGGAATACTTTGTGAAGAGCTTGTCTGAGGGATGCTGGACAACTTGCAAGACTTCTAAGGCAGCTGCAGAACTTAGCAACCGGGCTTTGCACTTGCTGTGTGGACTAAGGAAGGACTTTGTAAACTAGAACCCTCTCTGGGCTCAGAGAGTAAAGCCTTGTAGCAACTGTAAATAGTGTGGATTATAGCATCTGTGTTTCTGTTTGCCAAGTAAACACCACAGTTGCTTCCTGTGGTGAGCTTAACTGCTTGACTGAATGTCTGTGGTGCAAACAGGCCATTCTCGGCAGCCAAGCCACTACCTGAAAGGGCAGCAAGACTTCTTAAATGGCGGTAGAGTGGAAAACCCTTGACTGCCTTATATTTATTAAAGGTGAGACAGGTTTTTAATGTTTTAATTAGTTTTTTTTTAAAGTATTGTTTTGTTGCTTTGTTGTTCATTGACTGGAGCTTCTTTGGCAGGAAGGGAAGGATAAAAAATTGATTGATAGATTTAAAAGGTATTTAGATTCTTGCCGTCTGCTGAAACCCCAATGTTCTCCTGTCCTTGCTACTTACTCTCTGCCTGCTGAAAATTCTTCAATATCTAGTGACTGACATAACCAGTGGCTAGAAGTCAAGAAAATAAAAACTTCCTTAGGTGGCAGGCTTCAACCTAGTTATAACAAGCTGTAATGAAATAAAACAGTGAAATCTTTGCATTACATTGCAATTTCAATCAGATGTAACCTAATGAGTGAGATGAGTTCCTTGGCACCAGTGAGGATCAGCAGAGCTTCAATTAATGCACTGATTCAATTAAATAAAGCTTGAAACTCAGAACGTAATCCATGCTCAACCCTTGAGATTGAGTGGGAAGAAAACTAAATAAATAGTTTGTAGCTCTTGGAAAGAAAAGTAATTAATTGAATGTTAAAGGTGATTCCTTCCTACCTTGGCATTCCACAACTTTAAAGTTACATTTAGTTGCATTTGAACTAAGTATAATTGTGTTTCAGATTACACAGAAAAGAAGAAGAAACAGCAAAGATTTATGCAAGATGAGCTGATTGGCCCAATTCACACCCATCAGTTCTACAAGGGAAAATGAATTGCTGTTTCAATTACTATTGCCACTAGTTGAAGGAAGGAAAGCTGAGACTTCACTTTTAAAATAAATATACTGATTTTGATGTTTTGAAGTAAAGCCTTTCCCTACAACTGCATAATTTAAAAAAAATTTTTTTAGGAGCAATGCCCCAGGAAAAAAAAATGGAAAAGGCAACCCACCCCCCCAAATGAGGCGAGAAATACTAACAATTTTAAAGCTATTATTAAGAAGACACTTCAGCAGCTGATGGACTTTGTAAGTGGCTATTAACTTTTTGTCTCTGCTAAAAGGCTTTTTATAAAAAATGGAGGCAGAATAAAGCGAGAGAAGAGTGATGAAAGTAACATATTAGAAACTACCTAAGAAGCAATGACTAGCAATGAAGGATCATTTGGAAAAAAGCAAAGGTTAACAGACTCTCATCCTCAGGTCCTTGCTTTTAAAAATTTGAAAACATTTTAACACCGTAGCCCCTGCCCCCAACTCGCCTTGCACAGGTTTCACTTCACTCTACTATGGGTTTACCGTTAGTTCCTTGTGTAAAGGAGATTTTGGCAACTGAAGTCTGTAACAGTTGTTGATTTCAAAACACCTGGGAGCAAGGTGAGCTTACTGCAAGCCTGCATAGCTTAGAACCCAGTGACACTAGTAGCTGGTGGCACGTTATGGTGGAGATGCTAACTTCTCAGGAGGGTTGTGATGGTGCTCATTTGGGGAGGAGGAAGGCAACTGCAAGGTCAGCATGGTGCAAACACAGCATTGCAATCCATCCGGCACTCTTCCTAATGCTTTTCTAGATTATTATTTTCTTTTGCAGAGAAACAGAAAGAGAACATTGTGAAACCAGTGGGCACCAGTGCAGATCCAAACCAGAACCTCACTTCTGCCTCTCCACATTCTTAATGAAGGCAGGGGCTGGAAACCATTTTTCCCAGCACAGGACAGGTTAAAAGAAGGTTATCAGATATTTTTCAAAGAATCCGGGGACACCTTTTAAAAAAAATAAAAAAGAGAAAAAAGAAATTATTTAAAAAGTTATTTTTTTAAAAAAAAATTAATGAGTAATACCTTCTCTTCTGTGGTCTCCTCTGTTGCGTGGCCTTCTTCTGGACCCTGGCCTGCTCTCTTGGAGCACTAGCTGCCATGGAGTAGGCTCGGGTCAGGCCTGGGCTCAGCCGTGTGTCCATGCCCTCCCAGTGCTCTCCTACCTCTCCTCCTCAGTGGCAGTGGTGGCAGTGGCGTGGCAAGGTTGCCCCCCTCTTTTTTCTCCTTCATCTTTCTCTCTCTTCCTTCTCCTCCTCCTCTCCAATGTCTCCCTGTGTTGGCTCTGGGGTTTTCCTGGCCCTGGAGCGCCACTGGGCAATCGCCGGGCACCCGGCTCAATTTGGGTCAAGGGGGGGTGTCAGCAGTTCCCCCAGTTGACGTGCCAGGTGTCCCTGGTTCCCCCTCGCCAGTGGTGGTGGCAGCGGCAGCCGCAGCAGCCCGGAGCCAGCCTGGTAGCGCAGTTGGCTCTGGCTGGCTTCAGGAGCTGCTCACTGCCATGGCGCCCGCCATTTTGCCTTGCTGGAAGTCCCCATATGATGTGTCTTGTGTCGTTGAACCAATCACGCAACATTCATTCCCAACTAATAAATCTACGACACTTAAAATATTAATCCGGGTGATATATAATGAGATGAAAAAAATGTTGAAATATACATTTATTAAGAAACCAGAAGCATTTTTACTTGGCATTGTAGGTGATGATAGAAACAGAAAGGATTGTAAGTTATTTTTATATGCAGTGACGGCAGCAAGAATATTATTGGCACAAAATTGGAAGAAAGAAGAATTACCGACAAAAGAAGAATGGAGGACGAAATTGATGGACTATGCAGAATTAGATAAAACTAACAGGAAGAATTCGAAACCTGCGGGACCAGAGATTCTCAGAAGACTGGAGTAAATTTACGGACTATTTGAAAAGTAATTGTAATGATCAGATTACGCTAGTAGGTTTGCAAGAAGTTTTGTAAGGTGAATTATTTGAAATATTGCAAAAAAGACAATGAGGAGGATCGTTAGTCAAGATAATTAAAGGTAATATGAAATTAAGAAATGTATAATAAGTGATAAGAACGGAAAATCATCAGAGGTGTATACAATAAAAAATGTTGTATAAGATGAGAAGTTTTGTTGTATGAATGATAATTAATATGCTAAAAACTAATAAAAATGATTTAAAAAATAAAATATAAATCCGGGGACATTAAATGAAATCCGGGGACATTCCAGGGATGGATTTTTCCTGGGGACAGATTTGTAAATCCGAGGACTATCCCCGGGAAGCAGGGATGTCTGGTAACCATATGTTAAAAGGCAATTGAAAGTGATATGTTTGGAAAATAAAATAGTATTTTCTGCTTTGAAAGCTATTACTCTGAAGCATATAATGGCAGACATGGTGATGAATATATAAAGACAGCCTGAGAAATGTGATATTTAACCCTCATTATATACCTGCATGAATGGTGTCACTACAGAATGCAATACTTTAGTGTTTATCAAATTGAAGTGTGGCGTATGCTCAAGGGCTGTTTTGTAAAACAAATCTTGTTATTGCTTTTCACTTAGCATCTGAATCATTGAGAAGGCTCTTCAGATCATCCTAAACATGGTATATTTCACAAACCATGAGCGTCCTCCTCTATTATTTTAATTTGTATGTTGAATGCAAATCAAAGATGTTCAATAAAAAATGAATAAAATATTACTCAAGAGGCTGGAATTTCAAATCAACACTTTAAAGCAGGGATGGTGAGTCTGCAGGCCTCCATATGTTCTTGGACTTCAATTGCCATGAGCCTTGACCAGTATGGCCAGTGATCAGGGATGCTGGGAGTTGCAGTTCGGTAACATCTGGGAGGGTCACAGGTTTTCCATCCCTGCTTTAAAAGATGCACATTTTTCATAATAACAGGGTAAAATAAGACAGGGCAACAAACAATGAATTGGACAACTTCATATTTTACTTCTTCCACCCATAACAGTAGTCGAGGGGCTGCAATTGAAAGAACTGAACAACAGGACACTGGGAGTGCTGGGAGTTTATGGAGCCCTGCAACCATGAGAGATAATTCAAGCAGGATTCAGGCGTATTATACATGCTGGTGCTCTTGATATAGAACCATAGAGGGGAAGAACTGTGGAACTAGAAAGAGATCCAGTGATAGAAGGTGGAGGTTTTCAGACTTTCAATTGTTTTGTGAGACCCCTCCACAAAAAAACACCCACCCTTATACACATTTCTGTTTGACCCTTATGCCCTTTAAGCACCTGGCAATCTTATCTTATCTGCATGGTGACAGGTAAAGGAGGGATTGTTAAAAGGACCACCATGTGTGAAAAGGGTGATAACCATAAAAGCTGAGGAGGCTGGGAAGAAACATATCATTTAGGGCTCATCCAGACTTAGGTCTCAGCTATACAGATGCAAATAAAACATTTAAAGTGTATTGTAAAGTGCATTATACAAATGTGACACTAGATGGCGATGGTGAGCTATGACAAATTCAATCTATTTTTCAAAACTTTTTTTAAAAAAGCATTTTCACCGTGTTTTTTATATGTGTCTAGATTCCACCTTACACATGTCCCACCCTTTTCCCTCTGGAAAAACCCAATCTTCACCATTGAATCAGAGCAATTGTCAACTGGGTTTTCCATGGGTTGATGGTTGCTTCGATTCAGCGCTAAAGAACAGGTTTTCCCAGGCAAAGTGGAAGTGCAAACAGAAAACCACTCGAACCCATGCTTCCCAGGCATGGGACTAGCGGAAATGAGGACAAGCCCTTAGTCACCCATTGTAAGTTTGGCATGTTAAAACGACACAATCGTTAAAAATAATCGCCCTTTTAAGTTTACTCATTCTTCCTGTCAACTCCTTGCAGTACTCACAATCATATTTTAAGAGTTTGGGATCCTTCCTTTAATCAGGTGATCCTAGGTGGGGCTCAGGGATGGAATATGGATTACTGGCACGGGGATGGGGCACAATACTGGACTGATAACTCTCTCTCTCTCTCTCTCTCTCTCCTATTCTAAGGCCCAATTCTCGAAATGGAAACCCTTGTTTTTGGAGCTACAATGTTTTGCAATTAAAAACATGCCTCCATTTTGTTAGTCTCTGTAATGCATATATACCCCCCGCCCCATTTTTACAGTGGGAAAAATCACTGTTCCAAGTGAGGTGAGGTGGTTACATCCACTTGTCCTTCCCCAATTACAGCCCTGTATCCTACACAGGATTCTATTAATTAAAAACTGAACCTCAGTTATCAGGCAATTATGTAAAATGCATTCATTGCCAAAGGCAATTGGGGGAGAAACGTAATTTGTGATAATGAGTCTTTCCACTTATCACCTATGATTAATAAACACAATAGAAATATCATAGGTCACTAAATAGCATCGGGGTATTTCAACAGTAGAATGACTAGCAATCTACAGGTGAGGGGGGAATGCTAAAAACTGAAACCTATTCAAGTGTCACTCCACCAGGTGAATTACAGTAATCAGTGAATTTGAATTTGGTCTTTATGTATTTTCAAGGCCTTAAAGAGGAACATCTCCTTGCGGGAAGAAAAGATTTCACACAGAGAGCAAACTCGGAACGAGGAAGGCTTAGAAGTAATCTGCAGACTGCTGATCTTTAATTGCCACACAGCGACACACAAATGTTCATAGAAACTATAGATAATTTTGCAAATCTCTTTTTTCATTCTCTTCCATTGTACCATCCTTAGCAAACTACAGCTCCCATAGTTCTATGGGGGAAACCATGGCTATTTTAAAATGGTACCATAGTGCTTTAAATATATGATGTGGATGTGGACAGAATCTGTCCACCCTTTCCCCTTACTACCCCCTCTTGGGCCTCCATATCACACATAGATGTATGCCGATGGCACCCATCTTTTCTAAGTCCCCAGTATGCAGGCTATATATCTCTGTTTATATTTCTGTTCAGGCAAAGTGTGTGAGGCTGGCAGCAAAGAGAATAAGAGAATGAGCAGGGTATTTCCTCTTGCCTGTACAAGTCTTGCTTTGGGATGCTTGAGGAATCTGCACAGCAAAAAGTCATTTTCAGATGTTATGAATTTACACTATATGCAATTATCCATGAATCACTGTCTATTCCCACAAGTCCATGTGCCATTTCAAATCCTAAAATGCAGTTTCAGATATCTGTGGTTAAACTATACCTATGTAATAATGCAACAACAATAAATGTAGAATTGTAGGCCAACAATGGTCATTTAGTCCAACCTCCTGCAATGCAAGAATCTTATGCCCAACATGAGGTGTGCACCTATGACTCTGAGATTAAGAGTCTCTTGCTCTACCAGCTGAGGCTTGCCGATCAGAAGGTCGGCGGTTTGAATCCCCGCAATGGGGTGAGCTCCCATTGCTCGGTCCCTGCTCCTGCAGTTCAAAAGCACATAGTGCAAGTAGATAAATAGGTACCGCTCCGGCGGAAAGGTAAACGGCATTTCCGTGCGCTGCTCTGGTTCGCCAGAAGTGGCTTAGTCATGCTGACCACATGACCTGGAAAAACTGTCTGCAGACAAATGTTGGCTCCCTTGACCAATAAAGCGAGATGAGTGCCGCAACCCCAGAGTCGTCCGCGACTGGACCTAATGGTCCAGTCTTTACCTTTACCTTTACGGATCTTCAAAGACAGGCCTTTGGTTACACTAGAAATTATCAGGTTAAACCCATTGAGAAAGGAGGCACACTAACTGGTCAGGAGGAGAGGAACAGAAAGCAGGAAATGCAGAATTTTATTCAAGGGCATTCAATTTGATTCCTAAAAAGGAGGGAACAGGAGAGAAGAAAGAGAGCCAAGGAGGATGCCGAATTGAATCAAAGGAGAGATCAGGATTAAAAGATGGTGAAAATACGTGCCTATAAAAACGTGTTAATTATTGCACAAGGTTTGTGTAAATACCATGCATATTCAAATACAGTGGTATCTCCGGTTACGAACTTAATTCGTTCCGGAGGTCTGTTCTTAACCTGAAACCGTTCTTAACCTGAGGTACCACTTTAGCTAATGGGGCCTCCGTGCCGCCGGAGCATGACTTCCGCTCGCAACCCGGGGCAAAGTTCGCTGCCAGGAGCATCTACCTCCGGGTGAGCGGAGCTCGTTACCTGAAGCGTTCGTAAGGAGGACGGTACGTAGCACGAGGTTCCACTGTAGATGTAATGAAAAGGAAGCGATTGGTTGATCCGTACTCTGGATGAAGGCAAGGAAGAAAGAGTGAGAAATGGCTTAATAGCATCTCAGTTGGGATTCTCCCTCCCCCCCCCCAATGCACTGCTGGCCTGTGAGGAGATGCTTCACCAGTCACCTTTTGACTAATGGAGATTTCAATAGCAGCTCTTGTTCTTAAGCAATGGAAAGTGGAGCTTAGTGAAGGACACTTTCCAGTATTTGTGCTCCCATAAATGCATCCTTCCAGGTGCCTTTCAGCCTTGAGCTGAAAATAAAGCATTTGCTAGTCACGTCTTTCACTTCTAGGAACAAGCGCAGAATGTTTATCACAGTGTTGACATATGCTCATAAACTTGAGGTTACTTCTTCAGAGATGCCTGTTTTGGCTCTCTCAGTACAGTGGTGCCCCGCAAGACGAACACCTCGCGAGACGAAAAACTCGCAAGACGAAAGGTTTTTTCGTTTTCGAGTTGCTTCGCAAGACGAATTTCCCTATGGGCTTGCTTCACAAAACGAAACTTGCCCCGCAATCTCCGGGGACAGAGGGGAAGGCGTGCGGCCATTCCCCTCTGTCCCCGGACCCCTTTTGAACCAAGGGGCTGCAACGGGGAGAAGCGATCTTCTCCCCTCCGCCCCTTGCTTCAAAAGAGGGGACAGAGGGGAAGGGACAGAGGGGATGTCCCTTAAATTTCAAAGGAAGCAGCTCCTCTCCCTCCCTCCCTGCCGGCCAGAGAGGAGGGAGGCTCCAACTGTGTTGCTTGGCTGTGTTGCTCACCCAATAAGAAGTCTAAAAACAACTGGAGTGTGGAGCTTGCATGCCTTGTGTGTGGCTAGTTAATGCAAGCTGAGGGGTTTTTTGAATGCTGGACGCCATTTTGTTGCACGTACTGCTGCAAACTTTGCAGTGCAAAGCCAGGCCGGGGAGCCATCTTAAGTTGAGGCTGCATAGGCCTTGTGGTGCATGTGATTCAGATTCTTTTCAGTTGAACCTCTGGTTACAAAGTTGGTTGGACAGTGTTCTCGAAGCTACCAGCATGAGTTTGACCAGACTGCAGGAGGACAGGAAGACTGGAGTGCCTGGAACAGGTGAGGGCTGCAGGTCCCTTATTTTGGCTGCTGGTCCCTTATTTTCAAGGCTGCTGGTCCCTTATTTTCAAATCTGTAAGTTGACAGCTATGGATTCACGCACCACACTGCAGACTGGCCCTGTGCTGCTCATTAGCACTTTGGTGCAAAGTCCTGGATTTTTAAAATATTTATTATGGAAAGGTTTCATAGCTAGAACAGAGGACCTTGATTCCTGGACACATATTGTTATCCTCACATATCTTGCAACAGTACAGTGGTACCTTGGTTTGTATACATCTTGGTTTGCATACGTTTTGGATTACAAACACGTCAAACCCAGAAGTGCGTGTCCCAGTTTGCAAACTTTTTTTGGATTACAACCCATTTTTTTTGGATAACAATTTTTGGGGGAAGGCCCCATTGGTGAAAGTGTGCCTTGGGTTACAACCTGTTTTGGTTTACAAATGGACCTCCGGAATGGATTATGGTTGTAAACCAAGGAAAAGGTAAAGATACCCCTGACCATTAGGTCTAGTCGCGGACGACTCTGGGGTTGTGCGCTCATCTGGCTCTATAGGCTGAGGGAGCCAGTGTTTGTCTGCAGACAGTTTTTCCGGGTCATGTGGCCACCATAAGTAAGCTGCTTCTGGCGAACCAGAGCAGCACACGGAAATGCCGTTTACCTCTCCGCCGGAGCGGTACCTATTTATCTATTTGCACTTCGTGCTTTTGAACTGCTAGGTGGGCAGGAGCAGGGACCAAGCAACGGGTGCTCGTCCCGTTGCAGAGATTTGAACCGCAACCTTCTGACCAACAAGCCCTAGGCTCTGTGGTTTAGACCACAGCACCACCTGCGTCCCCAAGGTACCACTGTACTAAAGAAGGGCAAACTTCTGAATGTTGCCGTGGGTTTTGCCTCACCAAAAAAATCCACATATGGCACCCTTTTATAAAAGGAGAAGGCACGATAAGCTCAGCAAAGCACAAAGGCTGGAGTGGGCAGTACAGGAGAAAGCTGTATTTGACTAGAACTGGAGGAGTTGCTGAGTCTTCTCTCAATGACACAAGAGCAGCACACATGCTGTTAGGCAGCAAGGTGAATGCAATAAAGTTTAAGTAGCATTGGTAATGGCCGTGTAGCCCTAATAAATCCTAAGCAGACCTTCAGGTTCGTACTCTGATAATGATGTTACAACTACAGTTACGGTTTATTTATTTAACCAAGGGCAAAGTTGTTGAGTCAGAGTTTCATTTTCAAGAAAGGCCTGACAAGCCAAGTGGCAGTAATGATGCCGTACATAAGGAAGGACTTTGCAAAATCAAACAGTCATCACGTACGTCTTTAAGAAAACAAATAAACAAACCAAAACACCCTCACCTTAAGAAGGGCACTTTAGTTTTAAATTAGGATAAATTGAAGTAATGCAATGTGGAACATTAGGGCAGCCATTAAACAAGAAATGAAACAGGCCTGCACACCTTGGACCACATTCAAGCCAGGCATTTAAAGCACTAGGAGGCCACCTTAAGCAGTCATGGCTTCCCCTAAATAATTCTGGGAGCTGAGAGTTGTTAAGAGGCCCCTATTCCTCCTGCAGAACTACAGTTCCCAGAATTCCATGTGACAAGGTGTTGCTTGTTAAACCGCTCTGGGAACTGTAGCTCTGGAAATGGAATAGCAGTGTCCTAACAAGTCTCAGCACCCTTAACCAATGGCAGCACTCATAATTTTTTAGAGGGAAGGCATGACTGTTTAAAGGGATATCACAGTGAGATAATGTACGGTGTGACCATGGCATTGGTGACTCTCCAGTTGAACTGTGTGTGGTGACTCTGCCAGATGCATGCCAGGACTCTTGTTTTCCCAGTTCTATTCAGTAGAACAGGAAAATTCAATATCTAGTTTTGTGTGGACCACCATATATGGCAGGGATGGGGGTTGAATTTGTTTAATTTCTCTCTCCCCCCCCCCCATGGTGGATCGATCTGATTCAACACTCCCAAATGTGCTTGCAGATTGGAACACAGCATGTACTCAAATTATGCACTTCTCTGGATTTTGCAATGCAGTTTCAGTGTGGGGAAAGTGTTCACAAAAATATGTATTTTATCCAAAAGAGCCAAATGTAAAGTGGCATAGAAATTATATAAATAAACAGAACATAACCAACTCTTGATCACATTCTTAAGAGATTTGCTCATTTATCTACATACCAGTAGATTCAACCAAGTTAATCACCAAGGTAGCTTAAAATTATTAAAACAATGCAATATAAAATAATATGAACATGCCATGATAAAAAAGAGCAAAAAATAGAAGCACCAGGACACATACTCATGGCAGGGGAAGAACACTTACATCATCCCAAAGGCTTGGTGAAATAAATATGTCTTTACAATTTGCTGATAAATCATTACAGATAGAACCAATTGGGTTTTCGGGGAGAGAAAGGGATTATCTATTGTTGCACAATTGCAGCAAGGAAAACAATAGGGGATGTGCTAATGATATTTAAAAGTGAGTTTAAAATAAAAATAATCTCTAAGAGTTGTATATAACAAAGCCATTATGCTTGCAGAACAATTTCCAGTTGTGAAACCAAATTTATTATCCCACGCCTCCTCCTATGCCCTGCTCAAAATGTTGTGGAGGGCTGGGGCGGGGGAACCCTCAAGCAGGGAGAGGAGAAGGAGGGAATGTTTTGTTGCATGAGGAGAAGTTGTTGCACAAGGTCAATTACTTTCATGGACACAAAAATAAAAGTCCAAAGTGTATGGGCCTCTCAAGAGAATTTATTAAAGGATAAACAAAAAGGGTTTTCACTATTATTTAGGAAAATGGCGGGGGAGGGGGGAGATGGCTAGGTTTCAATCTTTAACAAACTTTAGTGGACAAATTTATCTAGCTAGTGAGTTCACTAAACCTCTTGTTTTTTGCTGTCTAGGCTATAATATATGGCTGGTAGGTTCTGTTTTGCTTGATGGGACCCAAGTTAGTTTGATGTTTACACAGGCCTTAGAAAGCATTATGCCAGCGCAATGAAGGGGTGCTGATTTCTTATAAGAGCAGACTATCCCCAGTTGCCATGGTAAAAATCCCCAGGAATCATTTCTCTTTTCTACAACCAGTTTGTTGTATGATAACATCCGATTAGAAATTCCACCACCTTCACCAGTGTAAATTTTTAATGTAGTCACATTTGGCAGGATTTTATATCCCTATATGCATGCATACATACATACATACAAAATACACAGGAAGATAACTCTGATGTTGTTGCATCAGATATGCTAGCCTACAGATCTGAAGTCAATGAATCTCGGAGATTTTGGGGAGAAGTTAGGTGAGAAAGAGAATAAATCCATGAATTTTACATTGAGTTCAAATAATTTATATGCTTCCTAGAGTGCTCAGAACCTTCCACTCAGCCTAAGCATGACTCACCCAACAGAGCCAAGCTAAATAATTTCCAGTGAATAATGTATGTGGTGAATTGCAGTTCTTTCTCGGTTTGTAAGCTGTGAGCAAAAAAGAGAAAGAAAAGTTGTGATTTTCCTCATTTTATTTCAGTGTAGTGCTTAGAATCTGATTCCCAGGTTGCTTCCACCTTTCAGAATTCCTCCATGAATTTCTGCAAATGCTGAAGAATTTTACATTTTTTCCCATGTAGCAGGAAAGTCTCCCCTTCCATTGTTTTCTTACCCCATAAGCAGTTTAATAAGAGCACGGTCAGTGCACACAACCCTTTGACAGATTGCATGCATGCATAAATCTGTTATAGTTTATTATTTTCCATTGTAGACCAGACATAAAAACACTCTGACCTTTTGTATGAGAGGCATTTTTGAGAAACTTCCTAAGAGTGTGGTGTTCAGTTTTTTGGTTCATCTTCACAGCTGGGGGAAGTACTGAGGGAAATTTGAGGAAGGAGTTTTTGCAGTGCGCGAAATGCACCCCCCCTTTTCACTCATTTGCGTGTTCAGACCCAGAGACCTCCCCCCTAAATAAAGACACGTTTGACTCAAATTTTAGTTTTGGTTTTTGGCAGAATTTAGGCTACAACTTTATTGATTACAGAAAAGTGAGTGGTTGCATAGGCTCTGGTTCGACTAGCTCCCTAACCCTTGCAGGTAGCACTGACCCAGAGCTCTATCATAGGTCAGCCAAGGGTGAACACCTGAGGAACACCTGGGAACAGACTCTGTTCACTCCCCAGATGCTCCCCTGGACTCAGGCCCAGGCACAACCCCCTTTTGGGGGTTGACCAAACCAAGTTGAGTCCCTGGATTCCTTTAATGGAATGCCCTTCACATAGGGATGGCGAGACCGTTCCCCGATCCCTATCACCTGAACCAGAGCCTATCTGCAACCTTACAAGTTGTGACGAATTGCTACATGGTAGGCGAAACCCAAATGGCAACAGCCAAGTGGGGGAAATTCCTGCCGTGCCCCTGTCCCAACGACAGACGACACACATGCCCTAAAATTAGGGACACAATGCCCTAAAATTAGGGAGAGGTGGGCAGGTGTTCCGATGCACGAGCTGAAAGAGGAAGCTCTGGGACATGTGCATGGGGTTATATAGGTCCCTCAGTCTATTTAGACTGTACCCCATTGGCCAGATTAAATCCAGCAATGAGGGATCTACCAATCGGGTGTTGTGGCTATTCAATAGACCCACCCACAATCAGTCTGCAGGTCTCACCGCAACACGTGCCCTCTTTTAGGGAGGATACGATTTATCAGGGAATACTCGAAGTGGCACCAAGAGGAGAAAAGGGGCAAGCATATCCCCATTGCCCTAGAAAGAGAGACTTTGACCCCAACACATACAGAGTGGGGCTGAAGTTCTGTGGCAGAGCACTGGCTTTCATTCAGAAGGTCACAGGTCCTGTCTAAAACCCTGGAAAGCTGCAGCCAGTGAGCAGAGGCAATACTGAACTAGATGGGCCAATGGCGTGACTCCATATAATGCAACTTCCTAAATTCCTGAGAGAGTTAAAGAGCATAGCAGAAGGGCCCATGTGCGTTTATATACTGATACCCCTGTGTGATCTGGAGAAAGCCCTATGCACATATAGGGGGCTATGCATTATTTCTCTGCAGATGTTTAATTGAATGCATTTAGGTCAGAGGGTGGCCTGCTGCCCAGATCCTCCTTCCCCCTCCATACACATTAATTTGCCATAATTATATCATTTCAGTGCTCGGTGACAGAGTGCATGTTTCACAGCAGAAGGTTCCCAGCTCAATTCTAGGCATTTGCAGCTAGAGCTGGGAAAGTTTCTTCTCAGGAAAGAATATTCTGACATGTTTTTGAAAGTTTCCCTTTTTTGAGCTCCTTCACCCCTGGAGAATATTTAGTGAAATAGCTTTACCTGTTTTGCCATCTGTGAATTTTGGGTTCAGTTGAGGATTCATTTTCAATATCTTCCTATATACATAAAATGTAAGGCTGTCATCACACAGCCCCCATTGGGGAATTTGTAGTGCCACATCACAGTACTGGATTTGCATGAAGTCAGAGCATTGCTCCCATTGGATAACCTGCAGTGCTTCATGACAACCCTGGATTTGATGCAGGAAGTTACCATGGAGGTGGCTTGTGGGAAAGGGGATTGCACAAAAGGAGGAGGAGGCATAGACATGGAGGTGAAGGTAGAAATGGGTGCAAAGTGAAGCTGCTGAAAAGAAGGGAGAATTGGCTTCAGAAATGGGATTGGGAAGGTTAAAAGCAATCTTATTTGTTGCATGGGGTGAGAAGGGAAGCTCTGGTGGTTTAATATAGTGGGGGGTGGCAGGGGTTGGTGAGTGGAATGAGCAGGGGTCCAGCCCCTAGTTGTTTAGTATTAGTGTAATATCATTAAAAGGGATGCGGGTGGCGCTGTGGGTTAAACCACAGAGCCTAGGACTTGCCGATCAGAAGGTCGGTGGTTTGAATCCCCGCTACGGGGTGAGCCCCTGTTGCTCCTGCCAACTTAGCAGTTCAAAAGCACATCAAAGTGCAAGTAGATAAATAGGTACCGCACCAGCAGGAAGGTAAACGGTGTTTCCGTGTGCTGCTCTGGTTTGCCAGAGCTTAGTCATGCTGGCCACATGACCCGGAAGCTGTACGCCGGCTCCCTCGGCCAATAAAGCAACCCCAGAGTCGGTCATGACTGGACCTAATGGTCAGGGGTCCCTTTACCTTTACCTTTAATATCATTAAAATAAGCATTAGGCTTATTTTCTCTTTCCTCCTTCCAGTCTAACTCTCTCAGCCCGTTGCTTCCTCGATCAGTATAAACCCTGGATATTTAATCCCATCTCTATCTTGTGTCCATTTTCAGTGTGCTCAGCCATAGGTCTGTTATATTGTATTTTTTTGGGGGGGGGAGTATGGAAAATACATTTAAATTGAACACATTTTATATGCCATTTCCCCCTAAAATACTCATTCTTGTAAATTTATCAATATATTTCCCTGTGAAATTCACATTTTTGTGTACCGTCTTCAAACCCAAACTTGAAGACTGGTGAATCAGGTCTGTTTGCTATAAGATTTGGACAGGGCATATTTGTCCTCTGATAAGTGAGTTGAAATTTCTCAAAAGAGAATTTTCCGAGGGGGGAAAAAACCTATTGGAGGATTATACCTTCTCCTTCCTACCAAAAATAATTGTCAAAATGCTTTCTAATTTTGCAGGGAGAATGTTTTGAAAGGCATTTTTGTTCAGCCCTGCTTTGAACCATTGAGAAAGGCAAAACTGTTGTGCCTCCCATTGAAGTCTTTCTTCCTCCCAGCTTGTTAGGGACAGCAAGATTATGATTTTAGCCACATCGTTTGGGAGAGAAAATAGGGATGAAAGAGCAGGGAAGACGGCCGGGCAGGCCACAATTTAATGACTCCTGGGATCAGGCCCAAGTGTTCCTATTGGCCACCACCAGGCAAACACCCGTCCAAGGTCTGCTGGCATTGGCTAATAGTCAGCAGCCAGATGATCCTACCTGCCAGTTGCTGGATCACTTGCATGGCCCAATACCTGGCCGCAACACTGCCCACTGTAGATTGTGAACAGACTTGGAGGACAGAGCCCACCTGGCCACATTCCTTCTGCTGTTGCAGAGGATTACGCAATACATTTGCGTCTTGAAAGGTGTTTGAGTCACTGGAGAGATAGCATAGTCCTTTGCTGCTTATTGCTTTAGTGGATTTCGACTTCGTTGAGGTTTTCATGGCTGTATTTTATAGTGCAGTACTTTAAATGCCCTGTTGGTTTGAGAACCTGGTGTAGACATGTAATTAAATAATTAACTAACTAATTAAAAGGTATCATGAAACGACTGTGTGATCACTGGTCAAACAGACCATTTCCCCCTACTAAAGAATCCGCTTGCATAATATAAGCAAGATGTAAGTTCTGAAGATCAAAGAACACATTTCATTTGCTTTGATGTATCTTGGGATACTAGAGTCTTTATGCTTTGAACTCACAAAACTCCTACTATTAAATGTGGAGGGAGAATTATTTATTTATTTATTTATTTATTTATTTATTTATGGAGTTCAAGTGTTATACCTTAATCTTGTTGGTTTCACAGCAACAGTAACTTGAAAGATGGGAAACATTGCTAGCTATTGTGTAAAGGAGAGAGAAATAGCAGTTTTCAGAATTCACAAAGCACAATGAATGAAACACTGCTGAACACCAGACACTAATTAGACTATAGTTCCAAAACAAATCTAGGTATGTTTAAGTCCACCAGTTTCAGCAAACTGATATGTGACTATTAGGGCAAGTGACTTTTTTTGGGGGGGGAGGGTGGGTGGAACGGAACAAATAACCAAATCTAGACAAATTGTCTTTTCCTGTGTCCTGTCTGGCTTATGCTAGTATGATGGAAGTGGGGGAGGCATGTCTTTTACTGTTCCTGTGTGTGTGCGTGCGCGCGTGTGTGCATGCATGAGAAAAAGTTTCTTTTCCATTTACTGTACTTTTCCATGTACAAGACTAGGTTTTGTTCCTTAAAAATCATGCTAAAAAGTGGTGGTTGTCTTATACATGGGTAGTGCATAGGGAGGATGTTTGATTGGTTGCTGCCATGGCTTTTAGAGGCTATTGTGTGTGTGATTGGTTGCTGCGTCAGTGGGTGGTGTTGATTGGCTGGTGCTGCGGCAATTGGGCGGGCGATTGGCAGCTTCTGCGTGAGTGATTTGCGGCATTCCCCCCTTAAAAAAACTCAACAACCCCCGGTAATCCACCCCAAACAAAACTCTGGGCAATCCTCCACAAATAAAGCTCAACAACTTTTTGCCATCTCCTCCCATTTTCTGAAATTTCAGTCCCCCAAAATAGGGGGCGTCTTATACATGGAGACGTCTTATACACGGAAAAGTACGGTATTTCAATAAGGGAAAGATATTACACCAGCTCTAAGGCTGGTAAGTCCCAGCAGTAAGTTGAGGAAAGAGAAAGACTGTGAATTCAGCCTCTCTCAGTATACTTCCTGCATACCTTCTTTGCTTTTTTTCTGTTTGATTTGTTTAGACATTTTCACTGGTACACTTACAGAACAAGAGAATTTGGGCTTGCAGTGTCCGAAACCTCATTTTATATTTGAACTACAACCTTCCAACATCATTCTTGCAATTACATATATCAGTTAGCTCAATGAATATGGACCGTGAATACCCCACTGACCTGTAATAGGAGGCTGTGTGACATTTGGCTCTGACCTTTGCTTGCTTGCTTGCTTTCTCCCCCTCCCTCAGCGAAAAAGAAATATTCACCAGCCTCAGCTGGACTTCCACTGAAACAAGAACAGAACTCAAGCAGATAGTTGAATGAGCCTTGGGCAAAGCCAAAATAAACTGCAAGGTCTTCCATCTTCTAAGCCATTGCTTTATGCAGTCTTCAACTTGCACCCTGCTGCATCCAGTCTCAGCCGCCAGTGATGGAGTGACTACCTGCCTAGAATTGGATGAAATTACCTGGGGCATTCTGAGGGGTACATCTCTGATAAAAAACAGTTGCAATGATTAATGATTATTTTATGGATAAATAATAGATTGGGCACCATTGGATACACACAGAAAAATTAATCCAAAATGCCCTTTGGCTATGGTTCCTGGAAATATAAATTACTGAACTATTGGTGTTAGGAAAGGTTGGCATTCTTCTGAAGATAAGTTCATCGCTATCTATCTTCTGAATAGAATGTCATCCTCAAACTTGTCTCAGCCGCTGCCAAAACTAAGAAGTGTCACTGTGCTTATAAAATGAGGAACCTTCACCAGTTCTCATGAATATCTTGTGCTGCAGCCACCAAGTATGAGGCAAACACACACTGCCTTCTGCACAAGGCAGGTTTAGGAATTATTCCATGGCAAATTATGGATATCAGTTGGTCAGTTGCTTGAGTAAAAAGTTAAGGAAAAGAGAAAGGAAAATAATATTTTCTGCAAAAAGTATAAAAAGTTGCTTTTTTTAGGTCAAGATCAAAACTAAATGTAGTTTGAGTAGTTATTATTTCAAGATCCTTCTATGAAAAGCTTGGATCTATGAAGGGATTCAACCCTAGTCATCTACCCATAACAATGTAATGTCACTGTATTGTGACTTCTCTACACAGTATTGGCTTCCACATGGTGGACACACACAGGTTGTTGTTCAGGCAATGACCTCATGTTCTAGATCCATTTCATTGTGGTTTCCGACATACTTTTGTACTGAAGCAACTTTTGCTATCCTATTGATGACTTGAGCCAGGGGGAATGTGACCCACCAACTGCTACTGGTGTAATACTTTCTTACAACCTGTTATCAGCAGTTCACGGTGGGCTTCACAGAATATGAACTGGCAGGTTTGTACTTGATGCCCACATGTGTCTTTTAAAGAGCCCTATACATGGCTTACTGAGTTCAATGGGTCATTCTCCCAGGACCTTGTGTATAGCACTGCAGCCATAGAAACCCTTTCTAGGAGTCCACCAACATACAATAACAATTTTAACAAAAAGGCCGAAAGCGGGCGAGTGATTCACTAGGGAGTCATCAAAAGGTCAATGAAGAGGATCCAAAAAGAAGTATTTTACTCTACTAATTAGGGTGCCATGTTTTAAAACTGTTATTCAAGACCAAACACAATTAACGCAATCAAACGAAACAAAAAACTATTTTGAAAATTAGTACATTTGCTTCTTACATATTTCCCTAAAACATTTCTAACTGACTTTTACACAAATATATACAATATATTTTTTAAACAAACAAACAAACACCAAAAACAAAATAAGTAGCAAAATGGGGTTATTTGTACAACAATTAAAAAAAATAAAATCCAAACAGTAATTAGCAGCATTATAAACATCTCAAGAAAATGGTGTTTCCATGGTACCTAAATGAGACCAAGTTCATCTCTGGGGGTGAGAAGCATGTTATGCGGCACAACGGAAGGACTTTTCAGGGTGGGGGGAACAGGTCCTACTCCGTCAGCCTGGTGGTGCAATGGGTACAATCACTGTGCTTGTAACCTGAACTCATTGGAGGAGGAGAAGAGAAAGAACAAAGCAGTTGGTAATGCCATTGTGGGCGGAGTTGCTTTGGGCTTGAGACCCAAGGGAGAACCATGATGCTAGGTGAATGGGCAAGGGTGGATGAGAAGGCAGTGCTGAATGTTGTAAACATGATCGCAGTTCAGAATCAAGTAATTGCAGGTTGTCCAAGCTTTCACAAATTCATTTTGATTAATTAGATATAAAGGAGTGGGAGGAAAGTATTACACCAGCAAAAAGGATTAACTTGTAGGCTTCCAAATTAACTAACCCATATTATAAATATGAATAGTAAGCTGTTTTGCAAAATCATACATGGATAAAAGGATAGATTGCAATAAGTATTATCTTAGAGACAAAACAATTTACTTAAGAGGATAGGCATTATTCTTGATAACAAGGCAGAATTGCTTGCTATAATCATAGTTGTTGTTCCACTCAGAAGGACTATTGAAGAACTATTAAATGAAATGAAGTATCAGAATTAGGCAATGATGGGGTAAGCCATTTGGCCAAAATGAAGTAGTAAAACAACAGGCATACCCCAATAATTTTTTCCTATTATTTTCCCTGCTGAAAAAGTAAAGATTCATGTAAAGCAAAGCATCATTACTTCAAAGCATCCTTCCTAATCTGCCATTTTGCTGGTGTGAGCAATCAAGAAAAAATAAAAATAAAATAGTTCTAATCAATAAAAAGTGAGAAATTTAAACTATATGCAGATAATGTGGTAATGACCTTAACTCATAAATTGAAATTGAGATACATATAACAAAATATTGATAAAATGATGATGAAACAGGCTTTTTAAAGCCTTTTTGGAACATAAAGGTGATATATAAATGAAATAAATAAATAAATAAATAAATGCTAACAGAGAAATGTAACCAACAGCATGTGTTGCTGAGACCTGAATAGGTGAGATGGGTGGGCTTCACCTAACTAGGCTGTTCCCACTAAGACATGCTTTGTAATACCAGTCCTAACCAGAGGGTCAGGGTGGAGGCATAGCCATTATCCAGTTTGATCCTGGGACAGATTTAGGTGGTGTTGAAGCATAGAGAGAGATTCTGGGGAGAAGAAAGTTAAAAGGCTGGGTAGCTGAAAACCGGAGTTTTTCTCCTGAAGGTCAGTGTATAAAAATATACACATAGAGAAATACTACCCTATCTAGAAACAATCAGGTGGGGCAGGAAATCTTGGGAGTTCCAAGGGAGGTGATGGTCACCATATTGACGGCCCCAACAATATTGTTGGGGTCCTGCTTTCTTTAATATAGAACATCCTATCAGACAAAATTAGGTTGCTGTAATTATTTGTGGCCTGCCAGGTATGTGATACCAGCTGATCAGTTCAGATCCAAACCCTCGCTACAAAAATAATTATAGCCTTCCTTCCTAGCCGATTCTTGAGAATAATGAGCACTTCTTATATTGGAATAAATCTATTATAACAACAGGTACCACAGTTCAAGAAGGACACTGACAAACTGGAGCGTGTCCAGAGGAGGGCAACCAAAATGGTCAAAGGTCTGGAAATGATGCCTTATGAGGATCGGCTAAGGGAGCTGGGCATGTTTAGCCTGGAGAAGAGGAGGTTAAGGGGTGATATGATATCCATGTTCAAATATATAAAAGGATGTCACATAGAGGAGGGAGAAAGGTTGTTTTCTGCTGCTCCAGAGAAGCGGACACGGAGCAATGGATCCAAACTACAAGAAAGAAGATTCCACCTAAACATTAGGAAGAACTTCGTGACAGTAAGAGCTGTTCGACAGTGGAATTTGCTGCCAAGGAGTGTGGTGGAGTCTCCTTCTTTGGAGGTCTTTAAGCAGAGGCTTGACAACCATATGTCAGGAGTGCTCTGATGGTGTTTCCTGCTTGGCAGGGGGTTGGACTCGATGGCCCTTGTGGTCTATTCCAACTCTATGATTCTATGATTCTAGGTAGAAGAATACAGTAGATATAAGTATATAGAGCAGATATAATGATCTTAAACAGCTAGATACTGCAACATATGGAGTAAGTTCATTGCTGATGATGTGAGTTTTGAGGGGATTAATTTAGCAATGGTGGTGGATAGGTGCTGCATTGGCACCTAATGGGACCTTTTTTCCTATCACTAACTGCAGTGTGGGGGCAATTTCCATGGAAATCGTGGCTGGTGACAAAAGAGGAATATCATTTCTCTGCATGTTGTGGGCTTGATAAAAGTCTCCTCCACTTCCTAGTAATAATTAAAACAAATTAAAACAAAACCCTGATGGCAACATTGCATTTAGTGTCATGAAGTTAGGCCCTTTAGTTTGGCCTTTTAGTGTAGTTAGCTATATAACACTGTAAAAAAAACCCTGAGAATGAACAAGTAAACAAATTCAAAACCTAGCCTTGAAACTAAAGCATGTCTGGAAACTCAGAACCAATTCATATTCCACCCCTTTTAAAATCAGTTGCAGGATTGATTCCAGATACCCTGAGGGAAGCCATCATTTGCCATCATTTCTATACAAGCTGTATTTTTCCAAAATGGCCACATAACTAGGAATGTCCTAAATAACAAGCGAGGCTCCTTGAAGAAAGAGACCTGCTTTGTTGGAACAGGGCCAGCTCTAGATTTGGGGAGAGCCAACCTCTGCCCTCTTCCTCACCCTCCTTTTGTCTCCTTGACGCCACAGGGCAGGCAATGGTGGCAAAGAGACACCTTCTCTCACTCACTTGCCTGCCTTCTTCCTCTGGAAGGTGTGGCAGTGAGGCTCACCCACCCAAGGGGGCTCCATATCTCTTAGGTGCCAATGTTCATTGATAGGAGTGCTGGCTGCTCCCCAGGCACAATTTGCTAAGAGCCTCCTGTGAAACAGCACATCCATGCTTCAGGTCTCCTCTCCTCTGTGAACTCCCTAGCAAGCCTTAAGCAAGTCACTCTCTTTCAGAAAGTCATGCTATCTCAGTTCCTCACCCGCAACACAAGGAGAAACAGACTCACCTATCTTAATAGGGTTGTTGTAAGGATTACCATGTAATTATGGTGCTGGAGGAGACTCTTGAGAGTCCCATGGACTGCAGGAAGAACAAACCTATCCATTCTTAAGGAAATCAGCCCTGAATGCTGCAGGAGGCAGGGGAAGACAGAAGTGCCTGGCGTGCTCTGGTCCATAGGGTCACGAAGAGTCGGACACGACTAAACGACTAAACAACAACAACAAAGGATTACCATGAGGCAGCCCATGTGAATGAACTAAAGATTCTAAAGTGCTATATAAATGCTGATCATTTTTGTAACTGTCAAAATAGCTGTTCTTCTTCGCACAAGGACAATTTTCAAATGGTTTTTGCTGTTTTCGTTTTATATATAGTGAGTCAGTGCTTCAGGGACTCCTTGAACAAATGCTGTTTGTGCACCCAAGGTATTTATCTGGTGGACATTCTAGCAAACCTATCAAATGAAACACTTTGGAAATTCACATAGCCATAATACTGATCAGCAACGGTCCATTTACTGTCCTATAATTGCAGAGAATGTTTATTCATTCTTGCCCCCATATTTTACTCAATCTTCTGTAATGTTACAGGTCATTGCATGGGTAGAGCTGGGATTCTGGAATATTTGTGAACTTAATTGTGCAAACAAAAGCTGCTCAGGAAACAAAACTGTTTGAAGGGCAATAAGGGTAAGGTTAGAACTTAGGAAAAATAAATATTACATACAATAGTGAAGACTGCTAATTATTACTGTAACATTTAGTATTATCTTTAAAATGTTATTGTTGTATAGGGCCCTGTTCTTTCATTGAGTTAGACAAGTATATCACTTGCAAAATAGTTTTACTTTTTTAAAAATAGGAAAATACATTTTACAGTTTGAAAATGAATTATGTTTATGAAAACTTGGAAGCATTCGTTTGGAAATATGTTTCTTGCTCAAAAGCAGGGTCTTTTCAGTGGCAGCACTCTCATCGTGGAACACCATTACCCAAAGGGCCTGTAATCATTTGGATTTAGAAAATTATTAAAGTCTTTCTTTGTTTTTTTATTTTGCACACACACACACACAGAGAGAGAGAGAGAGACTTGAGGGTCTTACCTAAAAGTTACCTTAATCCTGTTGTGAACTTCTTTAGTGTAATTTTGTATATGCCCTTGACAATTTTACTGCTGCTTTAAACATCTCTTCTAGTCTGGTTGTGTGTGGGGTAAGTTTGGGGGTGGGGGTATGATAATATAAACTAATGTGAGTTTTAGTAATGTGTATTGTTTGAAACACCTGCTATTAACTTGGTTTTAAAATTTGTATTATAGATTATTTATTTGTGTATATTTTTATTTAAAAAAACACTTTGGGAAATAGTTTGTTGGGAAAGTGGTTTCTAAAAATGTAAATAGGCAAATGAAGAACAGAAGAAACGAACTTCTCCTTAGTGCACTGGCAAAAATTGAATGTGATCTAATATATCAAGGTATTGGTAAATCCTATCTGCAGCTATCTGGAGAGACGCACGTGACGCTGTGGGTTAAACCACAGAGCCTAGGACTTGCCGATCAGAAGGTCGGCGGTTCGAACCCCCGCGACGGGGTGAGCTCCTGTTGCTCGGTCCCTGCTCCTGCCAACCTAGCAATTCAAAAGCACAAAGTGCAAGTAGATAAATAGGTACCGCTCCAGTGGGAAGGTAAACGGTGTTTCCGTGTGCTGCTCTGGTTCACCAGAAGCGGCTTAGTCATGCTGGCCACATGACCCGGAAGCTGTCTGCGGACAAACGCCGGCTCCCTCGGCCAATAAAGCGAGATGAGCACCGCAACCCCAGAGTCAGTCACGACTGGACCTAATGGTCAGGGGCCACTTTACTTTTCTTTATCTGGACTACAGATATGTGAGCTGGGGCATTACATTTTGGTGACTTAAACTGGAAGGTGACCACTACAGAAGGAAACTGAGCTTGGCTGCTGTTCAAAAACAGCAGTACAGTCTGTTGCTGAAAATGGTGGTATGGCCCGGGCAGTAAGGGGCCCTTCAGAACCATAGCCAGTTCCTAACCTGCTGGTGCCTGATCTGCCTTCCTCCCTTTCAGTGATTACACAGATGGAGAGAAATGCAAGGGTGCATGTTGAGGTCTATCAAATAGCAATCAGATGGCAACAGGCAGTGATCCATCATTAGGTAGCTGTGCTACAAGCCCAGACATCAAAGTACTGCAGAATAAAGTCTCATATTTGATGGGGAGTCCTTTACCGTATTCCTCCTGAGTGTCTTTATTTTGCACCATGATCAGATATGAGAATGACCTGCTGAGAAACGCTTTTTAATCCCTGCCATCTAAGGCAGCTCTTGCATCTTTGAAAGCATCCAGATGAATTTATTGCAGCCTTGGGTTGTAGCCAGGAAGGACATGCAATTGCCTCAGCTGGTGTTTTGTGATTTATTGTAGTGGCGGGCGGAGGGGGGGGGGAACAGTTCACTGTTTCTAAGTAATTTTAGTTAATATGAAGATTTCAGAATTTGTAAGAGAGTTTCGTTAAAAGAAGCATGACCGTGATGGTAGATTTGATGTGGGTGCAAAAATTGTTTTGTTTTGCTTTATATTACTTTTGAAAGAACCAATACCACATGTGGTTCTGTAGAAATGAGCAACTTGTTATGATTGTCAGACACTCCACGCTTCTGCCTCTATGGCAGTGATTTTCATTTAATGGAATTGCATATTCCACTTTGTAATTGAGTGTTCCAATTTGAATGTGTTGCTCTTGGTGGAATACAATATTAGGAATTAGATACTTAAAGGGTTATGATGATATACCTTTGGATTCTGGCTAATGCCTTGTGAAATTATTTTCTTATGCTTTTATACTATAGGGCAGAACAGGAGCCTAAAGGTTTTAATTGTATTTGTAGGGTTCCTTGTCTTTCATACGGAATGGCAATGGTTCAGTGGTAGCAGAGCACATGGTTTGCATGCCTAGGGTTCAGTCCCCTACATTGCCAGTTAGGAGCCCATCAACCACTGTTAACAATGATGAGTTTTACCTAAAGCAGCTTCTTATATTCCAGACAAATGACATTAGTTCTCTGCTTAGTGGTAAGCAAAAGTTCTGAGATATGGAATACCCAAATCAGATTGAAGGATGTGCTACACTACATATAGTGGAACTGGGATATATATTGCCCAACGCATGATATATGTTCATATTAGGGGTCATTTTAGGCTATTTCAAAACCACCACCTTAAATGTGGAAGGTTAGAAATCCTGCCTCATATAGTCCACACACTAAGAACAACTTTGTAATCTTTCTGAGCCAATGGAGAATTTGGGGGAAGAGGTTAGCACTTAATTCATAAATCACTAATGCAATATAAGCCGGTCAAATTCATTCTATAATCCAGATAATTGTAAATATTTGTGCCATGACGGGTTCATAATATTAGGTAGCTACATAGCTGGCATCAATAAAATGTAATACCTAAGGACCAGTTGGAACAATAATAATAATAATAATAATAAATCATTCCATCATCTAGCTTTATGGAGTATTCAGTGTTTTCATATATATTGTCTCAATGATACTAACCTAAACTCTGCATTGTGCATTAAAACTATTGTTTCCATATTGCAGATAGGAGGTGGAATTGATAGTAGCCTGAAGTTGATAAGAATATTGCTTAAGGCCACTGAATGAGTTTCGTGGCAGAAGGGATGTTCTGGTTCACAGCTCAGTCTCTTAAACTTTATATATTAAAAAAGCCCATTCTAAAACACGGCACATTATAAAGCTCATTAAAATAATTTGTCAAGAGACTGGAGAAACCTTCCCAAACTACACTCAACAGAACCATCTTTTACTTTCCTCTGGAAAGAGTTTTGGTGTTGTCTATTTATAAATCAAGGGAAATAAAAGTTTTTTAAACACACACACACACACACACACACACACACACACACACACATCCCTGCAGGCAGACATCAGAACTTGAAAGAAATAGCTTGAACTTGGTCTTACATCAAGTAACAGACTCTGCAAAGTGTTTCTCTCACTTGTATCACATATTAACAATTGTGCCCAGTTGTTCTGGCTGCAACTTTAATTATGATCTTGGTAGTTCTAGTAACATCTTTCTCTCCTCGTCTTCTTCTCTCTTTTTTTACCTCAAGGTTGATCATTTTCCAAAAAGCTCTGTAAGTAGCAATGGGGTGGACTTAGTTGTTGTCAAGCTGTGAGAGCTTTTAATTACACAGAGTTCATTAGGCTTCCTCCTTTTAATAGAGGAGAAATCAGAGGAGGAGAGATTGATACAGGTTTTGGATTCATTGCTGTCTGGGTAGAAGCATTTTTCATCCTAAATTAATTTGAGCCACCACACTGATGGATACCTGGCACTGGAAGAACATATTAGAGCTAATGAATTCAGAATAGGTGAAAACATTTGCATTATTCTGCTCAGAGTCTACGTAATGATATTTCTGTGCTTTAACTAGCACATATTCTTTACATGCATGTTTGTTGTTGTTTAGTCATTTAGTCGTGTCTGACTCTTCGTGACTCCATGGACCAGAGCACGCCAGGCACTCCTGTCTTCCATTGCCTCCCGCAGTTTGGTCAAACTCATGATTGTAGCTTCAAGAACATTGTCCAGCCATCTCATCCTCTGTCGTCCCCTTCTCCTTGTGCCCTCCATCTTTCCCAACATCAGAGTCTTTTCCGGAGAGTCTTCTCTTCTCATGAGGTGGCCAAAGTATTGGAGCCTCAGCTTCAGGATCTGTCCTTCCAGTGAGCACTCAGGGCTGATTTCCTTCAAAATGGATAGGTTTGATCTTCTTGCAGTCCACAGGAATCTCAAGAGTCTCCTCCAGCACCATAATTCAAAAGCATCAATTCTTCAACAATCAGCCCTCTTTATGGTCCAGCTCTCACTTCCAAATATCACTACTGGGAAAACATGCATGTTTACTCAGAAGTAAATTCCAACAAGCTTACTTTGAGTAACTTCTACACAAGCATTATTGGGATCAGGTAGTATGGTGAATTCAGGTAGTACGGTGAATTTTTGTTTGAATTCAGTGTTGTTAAGAACGTATTGTAACTATATCTGAAACATTAAAGTAGATGGCATCATCACATTAGAAAACCTTTCTTATGCAATTAAACAAAAGGTATAGATTTCCCTTGTCTGGTTATAAAAGTCAACTTCAGGCAACTACACAGGCCTTAACTCTCTTCAGTGTTTTGTTCCTAGGCGAGAGAAGAAATAGATTGTGTCCATTTCTGTTTTACTGGTGCTCAGTCACAGGTCTTTTCCATCCCATTTTTGCAGATTTCTGAAAGCACTCCCCAAAAGTCCATATTTAGATTGCATGCATTTTTATGAACTTTTAATGTAAAATATACATTATCAGTGCTTTTCAGTGCATTCCTTCATAAAAGATACATTTTGTATTCATATTTTATGTAAAATCCATATTTGTGTGCCCTTTTTGAATAATGAAATGGCATTGCATAATCTAGAGGTGTGAGTTGGAAGTTGTGTCCAGATCCACAAACAAGTTTAGGAATACTGGGGTTCCGTGTTGGTCTGCTGCAGAAAGCAGACTGAATGAATTTCCCTACAACCCTAGGCTAGAGTTTCTGCCTTTTATGAAATGGACACTAGGCCTTTCTTAGGTACAGAAGCAGCAATAGAAAAAGCTGAAGCTTTTTCTAGCATGTGCATCTCCATGCTGGGAGATCCTGCAAACCTACTTACGATCAATTTGTACACTTATAAAAGTCACTGGATTTTTTAAATTTAAAAATATATCCACTAGACTGTTCTTAAAATATACTAGTCATTAGTAGTCTCTTTGTATAGTCAGCAAATCTATGGCTGGCTGAAAAGATTTTACGTCAAAAATAAGGAGCAACCTACCGTTTAATGGAAGGGTACTGTTAAATCAACATATAACCCTATTCAAAGGGAAGTTAATTCAGAGGAGGTTTGATCCTGGCTTGTAATGTGACTGAGATTTCTGAATCAGAATTTTCTCCCCCCAGTTCTGAAATTGGTCACCACCACTAATTCAAAACATTAACAAGATTTGTAGGAGAGATTGAGTTCACCAGTGCTACAACACTCCCACAATGCCACCCCACTCTGAAGTCATTGCTTTGGATGATAATTGGTAATTAAATAGATGCATCTCACCAAGATAATCGATAACATTAAGTGAAAATGTGTATTGTTTAGCTTACATTATGAGCAACACCAGTGGATATTTATTTCAAATGAATCTTGTTGAACCATGTCCCAATGGGCTTATAGCTAAAAGGTGGAGAGCTTTTATCTTGTTCAGGTTAGTAGAAAATAAATTGCTGAAGTAGTCAGCAGTAGGGAATGCTGTTCATTTTAAGGGCACCGTGAGCTAAATTGCCCAGGTTAATGGCATTATCTGCTTGGTAAACCTAGAAGTGATGGCTTTAAAGTGTTAACACTGGCTGAATGCAGATACTGGATGCAACAATATGATTCTGTTTAAAACACCCACACTCGTATTCACAAAACAAACGCCAAAAGGCATATAAGATAATGAACTGCATTATACTGAGTTTATCCATGCTGTTTATCCATCAAGCTATATTTTGGGTGGAATTAAATGTTGCATTGAGTGGCGAGTTCCCGCCCCCCCAGCAAGGAGAAATAATGACACAGGACACCAAGTATTAAGGTTAAATGGGTGAATTAGGCCACAACTTTATTGATTTCAGGAATGAGAGGTATTGGCTTAGGCATTGGTCCTATCAACTAACCGGCTCCAGCCCGATTGCATGAAGACCGGCATGGGTTAACACCAAAAGGGGGAGTCTCCTGCTGAGGCACGTCAACTAGGAGCTCCCCCGGGTCACCGCTCGGGGACGTGCCTTAGGCCCACACCTCCATCGGTTTCGGACAGGGCCATGCCCCCCCGAATCCTCTAATGGACTACTCTTAGCTATTGGGAGGAGGTGATGGTGTTTCCTCCCCCCCATCCTCTTAACCCCTTCTTACCAATGCCTAACGCCAATGCCGAGGAGTTGTGACAAGTTGCTACAAAGTAGGCGAAAAACCGATCGGCTGAAATTGCCAGTTGGGAAAAATTCCTACCAGGCCCCTTGTGGCGATCGACCAAAGCCCATAGCAAAGTCAGGAGCCTGCCTGAAGGGGGGGAGGGTGGGAAAATCAGCTGGCTGGCACGGTGAAAAGAGGGCAAGCCCCGGCCGCGCTGGCCCTAAATACGGCAGGCCACACAGCCCCAGCTACCCGATTGGCTGGCTGGGTGGGTGACGCGGCCGGGATTCCCTCAGTCTCACAGGGGCTGAAGCCAGCCCCCGCGCACGTGGGGTGGGCGTGAAGCCCGCAACCCCACCTCCTCCCCAGGTTCAGAAGTGGCTCTATTATGAACCTTCCATTTGTGCAAGCATTTCAGCTTGCCAGATGGAACAATCCTCTCCCCCCCTATACAGTGTTCTAGAGGTTCCCCTGACCCCAAGAGCCATTGGGGGGGGGGTGGAGAAGCCCTGCTGAGCAAGTGAAAGTCCTCACTCAGGACTTATTCTGATGTAGTTTCTTTGGTGAATCCCACCCTTTCTCTTTGCTGGTGGCTGTGTCACTCTACGTTTTTCAGGTAATTATCTTTCACTGCTCCTACATCCTGAGTTCCTTTTTAATGCAAGGTGTGAGAGCAACCTTCTCTAGGTAAAATGTGTGTTCTGCAGCTAAACCTGAGGCAAAACTCCTTGATTTCCTCCAGCAACAGGGGAGGGACCGATAAGTATCATGGTGGTCTCCGTGAGGCATGCCAGCTTGGCCCCCTCATCCATGATGAAATCACAGATGAGTCATGTTGTATCAAGGCATGGGTAGGCAAACTAAGGCCCGGGGGCCGAATCTGGCCCAGTTGCCTTCTAAATCCAGCCCGCGGACGGTCCGGGAATCAGCTTGTGTTTACATGAGTAGAATGTGTCCTTTTATTTAAAATGCATCTCTGGGTTATTTGTGGGGCACAGGAATTCATTCATTCCCCCCACCCAAAATATAGTCCGTCCCCGCACAAGGTCTGAGGTACAGTGGATCAGCCCCCTGCTGAAAAAGGTTGCTGGCCCCTGTATTAAGGGCTGAATTGGCATTGAGCAGCAGATTGGAGAGTAAGCTGAGCTGATATTACTACTAAAGACTCACAGATTCTGGAGTGGAATGGAGAAAAAAATAGGTACCAACTGCCTACCCTCTCTTCTCCAATAGTGAAAGACACCCTGAAAACCATATTTACCCTGAACCTGTGCCTAGAACTGAATCAGGAAAATTCAAGGACTGTGAGGCTGCCTTGATCCCAAGGCTCAGGCTTATTAACTGTGTCCTGTGCATTAACTCAGGGACTATACAGTTCTGTAGATTCTGAAAGGCTTGTGCATGTGTGTGGTTTAATATCTGAGCAGTGATCCCCCCCAATGTGGACAGAAAACAGAAAACAGAAAAACATCTGAAAAACATCTGTTCAAAGAAATGTTTTCTTTCAGTACACATATAAATTTCATTACAAATATTGTAATTTACAAAAAAAAAAAATGTTACTACCTCTGGCAAAACATTGCCTTGGACCATATGCAGAGAAATATATGCAGGGAAATCTTCAACAGAAATCTGGATTTAGATTCACACAAAGGTTGTTCAATTCTGTAGCAAACGTAGTAAAAATGCATGAGCAGATTACTCTGTCTGAGCCTAAAGGTTTTTATGGACTTGTATAACCCATATTTTACATACATATGTGTTCACAGAATTATTAATATATAGATCTATGCTGGAAACGAGTGTGTTCCATAGATGTCTGCAGTGCACATTCTTAGCTCAGCATTACTTTGAGGAATTTAGCCATAATCAACAAATGCCATTATGAGCTTGCTTAGTGGAATTAGCAAGAACCATGCAATTGTTATGATTAGAATGGTTATTTAGACAAAATATATGACAGAGAGCAAAAATGGATTTTGTGGATTGGTAGATTCAAGTACCAGCACAGAACGTGAAATCGAGCCATTACTGGTTTTCACAAATCACATAGGCCAACCACCCCACGTTGCCTGGATCTTATGCCTGATCAACTCCTAGAAGAGCTGTAGCAATAGATGGAGATATGTCTGATCTAGGGCTCTGTTCTGCCTGCTTTTGCAAAGTTTCCGGAAGGGAATGTGGCATTCGGGTTTAAAGGGTCTTGTGATGTGACATCCTTTATTTTAGTACTTCTTAAAAAGCCTTTCTAAACTGCCTAATGTTTAAAATTGCCTGAGCAGTATTAAAAATAATGCAGCATAAAACCAGAAAGGCAGTATCATAACAGACATACAACATAAAAATAGTAAAACAGTATTATAAAACAGAATATAGCCACATACTGAACTGTCTCGGAGAATTTGTTGAAATTTCATGTTTAAAATGGAGAATAAGACACTTAAGTGAATGTTTCAACAAATGCCACTAACTTTGTGCCCCAGTCTTGTGGAAATATATAGTGCAACATCCAGTTGCCAGCAATAAACATAAATGCTCATTTGTCCTGTTGCGTTCAGAATTGTGTTTACAGATCTGCACCTCAGAGAAGTGCCTACCCAAAGCATTTCTGTCAATTGAGGGAATGTATACATATAACATGAACACTGTAATCTTCCCAACTGCAATATCAAATATTTACCTTTTCTTTTTATATAACTGCCTTTATTCCCCTCACCCAAGGATGAATAAATCCCTCAGAGTCTTCTATGTAAAGACACCATTAGAAGACTTTCAGGAAAATTACAGAAAATAATGAGCATGTTTCGGTCTATAACCAATTCTGTCACTTATTCTAAGAAATATATAAATAGGCCCAGGTTTTGGAAAGCTTGGGTAGCCCTTTCTAATGGTTGTCTTATAGGTGGAAGGGAGACAGAAGTTTTCAGGGAAAGAAATCGAGAGAGAAAGGGTGGGGCAGAGACAAAGACTCCCAAAAGGAAACATCCCCACTGGAGCTAAATAAAAGATGTGCTGTGCAATCCCACACATGCCTATTCAGAAATAATCCCAGGGAATTAAATGGGAGCTATTCAATAATACATGTGTTTAGGACTGCAGCCTTAAACTCACATTTGCAGAATTATTTTTGGAACCCTGGGAAGTAATTTTCTCTTTTTCAAAAACCACACACAAGTGCAAGATGAGAGTCTCGGGACTCTAATAATGCCTATTATCTGTCAAAAGGGGAAAAAATGAGTAAGATTATTTCACTATAATTTCATGCTGTGTCCATTGCAGGCATTCCCGAGAGCTCTTTCTCTTCCCTGATAAAGATCTCATGAAGAGATCCCCAATTGTATAGGCTTATCTGGCATCTACAATGGTACACTGAGGGCAGTTTGATGTAGTCAGAATGTAAAATGTCTCTCAGTTCAAGTCAGGATAGTCTGACCACAAATGCCCGTGCTCTAGTAAACTCCAGGTTGGATTACAGCAATGCATTTTATGTGGGGCTGCCTTTTGGTTTATCCAGGGATCTGCAACTCGTGTGAAGTGTGGCAGCTCCACTGCTCACTGTTACAGGAAATCACCACCACGTTATGAAATAATGGCACAGTTAGCTACCCAGCTAATTGGTATATAAAGTCCTATACAGCTTGTGACTAGGATACCTGGAAGAAAGGTAAAGGTAAAGGTATCCCTGACCGTTAGGTCCAGTCGCAGACAACTCTGGGGTTGCGCGTTCATCTCACTCTATAGGCCGAGGGAGCCAGTGTTTGTTCGCAGACAGCTTCCAGGTCATGTGGCCAGCATGACTAAGCCGCTTCTGGCAAATCAGAGCAGCGCCCGGAAATGCCATTTACCTTCCTGCCCGAGCGGTACCTATTTATCTACTTGCATTTGACGTGCTTTCAAACTGCTAGGTTGGCAGGAGCAGGGACCGAACAACGGGAGCTCACCCCGTCATGGGGATTCGAACTGCTGACCTTCTGATCGGCAAGCCCTAGGCTCTGTGGTTTAGACAGCGCCACCTGTGCCCCTTGTGATACCCCTTGTAGACCCAATCAACTCTGAAGGTGGTCTGAAGGTGAAGCCTCCTGCAGCCACCTCTTATCAGAAGGTCCATTCTGCACACTATAGGAATCAGGCCTTTCATGTTGTTGTGGCAGCTCTCTGTTCTCTCTTTGGTGTCTGCTGAATACCTTCCTCGTGTTTTAATCATCATTATATTTGTTTCATCATTTGTTTCTTTGCCACCCTGGAAGGAAGGGCAAGATATTGATATAATGAGTAAATAAATAACTTACTAGAGATATTGCATAGACTAGCATGCACATTGCGGAGGAGGACTTTACACCTGGAGTCTGGCTCTGAAGGGCTTTGGGTAGTTTCCCTCAGTTCTGCAAAGCCTGATTGGAGATCTCAAAGTGCCAAATGGTGCAGACTGTTGCCTTTGTGGAACTGATCAACCCTTCTGTGCTGCCTCCTAGGAGAGCAGCAAGGTAATCATCATCATCATCCCAGTCCCTGCTTCTAGAAGACACTTCTAGACTTCAAGGCCAGGCAATAAAATCATCAGTCTGTGACTGTGGCTAGACTTGTCTGGCTGAATCAAGCATAAATGACAGCTACAGAACAGGAAGAACGCAAAGCAATGTGTATTTATTATTTTATTTTTAAATAATAATTTATACCACTTCATATAGATGCTTCCCAAGTGGTTTACTTTGAGAATTTATAGGTGGGGCTTGAATCATGTCAATGTTTCCTGATTGTTCTGGATGGTAGCAGATTCTGATTGGCTGGAAGTTCTGACAAGTTGGGAGTGAACTGTCAGTGAAAGAGACAGTTGGGATTTGTCACCGGAGGAGTTTAGGAAATCTGGCATGAGGTAAAAGCCACTTAGAGGCTCGTGTCAGCAACATTGTCTGTTAAGTCTTCAGAAACTGCCATTGAGCATATTTTACTGTCATCAAGCACCCTAGATGGACCAAGATCGGACCAGTTATAAGGCAACTTCCTGTGTCCTTATGTCTTTTTCAGAAATAAATAAATCATAAAAGTTCATTAGATGCACCAGATTGTAAATTCAAGCCCATTAAAGTATTGTAGCATTAATTATCCTGGATTTCTAATCTGTTACATGTCAGTTGAATTGACCATGTTGACAACGCAGCGTAGTTTCCCCCATTGGCTTGCCTTTTAAAATAAAAGTAGGGGCAAGTTCTTTGGAAGAATGTGTAAGAGTAAACAGATGAACAAAATATGCTTGGTTTTCTGTCTGCTTCTTACAACTAGCTGGATTTAATCCTCCGCCATTATATTCAATTTTGAAAGCAGAGGTCACACAGTTGTGCAGATGTTTCCAAGGTAAGCTACCAGAGCATAAAGTTCTTAATTCTTGAGCTGTATTTCATGCTACTTGTCTAGCTTTTTATTATGTTCTGAAGTACAAATGGTTGATGGCCACATTGAAAGAAATGTAGCAAGCTCAAAGTGACCTTGTCAGTGGGCTCAGTGACTTCAGAATTTAATCAATCAGCCATTTGAAAGAATATGACAACCACGATCTTTTTTGGCTTTGAAACTGACGCTGTTATAAACAGAGAGAAAGAAGCAGAGGAGAACTGCAAAACGATAAATACCACCCGAGCATTTTCAACTGAAAGAAATACTTAAAACATACTTTTCAATGCACTGAAGTATTTTGCATAACTTACACTGTCAGCATATCAACCTAGAATCTGTTAGTTTATAACCTAGCTGACATTAATGAGCTTAATGCACTTGGTCTCTTGTGTTTTACATCTCGGGCTGCGAAAAGAAAAATAGGAAGATAAAAAGGCTAGTAAATAGAGAATAAAAATGGAATGTGACTGGAGAAACATTTTCAAGAATAGATTTATGGCTGAAATGCCCATAATTATAGCACTGCAGCTGTTGTTTTCCATTATGTTCAAGCAAAATGCACTAACCAAGGAGAGATTTCCTTTTCCAAAAATTTGCAACAGCAAAACAACTGCACTATGTCACTTTTGCCCATTTGCAAAGTCTAGGTATTAGTCATGCCTTCCCCTATCTCTTAATCATAGCAGTCTAATCTTCAACACTTATTTATAATTAAATTTTGGATGGTGGGTGCATGATATTGATTTGCTTACACCAATCCACCCCCACATTTGAAACTGTGACTGCTCCCTGTCTTAGATAGTTAATATGGTTGCTGCTTAATGAATCCAAGTGTGATTGGAAAATTGTAGAGAGTGTGGGGAGAAAACGGGTTTCCCATTAAGTAAGTTATGCTTGGGGGTAATTTGACCAAGGCCACTCAGTGACATTCATGACTGACGATTGGTTACAAGCATAGCTGTCAACTTTCCCCTTTTCTTGTGAGGAATCCTATTCGGAATAAGGGCATTTCCCTTAAAAAAGGGAAAACGTTGACAGCTATGGTTACAAGTATGTAAATGAATTCCTGTTTCAAAAAAGTGCTATAAACAGTGAAAATATCAAACACAGCACAATTTTGAAAAACCACACCACTCCAGAATGCGTTCTAAACGTGGAGAATGGTATCTAACTGAGTTTTATTCAGAATAAAGATGAAGGGACCACTGACCATTAAGTCCAGTCACGGACGACTCTGTAGTTGCGGCACTCATCTCGCTTTTATTCAGAATAGCCCCATTGAAATTATTTAACCTAATTTAGTCATTTGTTAAATTCAATAGGTCTATGCTAAGTAAAACTTAGTTGACTACAACTTAAAATGTTTTCACCACCTTTTGGCATGTAACCAAGGACAGAGCAAAACAAGCAGTTTGTCAGACGAGTTTCTATAGCTGTATTTCCAGAATGGGCAGGAAAAGCCTTTCCCTTTGTAACAAGGCAACGTGACCACAGAATGGCATGTGGAGCCTATCCCCCAAAGATTCAAGAGTTTGAGGGAAGTCATGTGGGCCATGGACACTTCAGTATGTAGACTGTTAAGTGTACATAGAAACACCATTGTTTCCAAGGGATTTATTTTAGTGAAGCCATGCCTAGTGGCAAATCATTCAGACATCTCCTGGAGTTGCTCTTCCCTGCTTCCATTTTTATTTTACTTCCATTTTGAATACAGGAAATATAGATGCAAATGGTGACAGCATCATAAAACGGACTGTGCAAAACAACAACAGGTTATGCCAGGTAATGAGATAATTTTAAGCCCTAAACAAACTAGAAAACCAGACAAAGAAAACAACTGTCTTTAAAACATCTCACTGCGGGCATATTTTTCCGTGTCGTTACTGTGCTGAGCTGACATAATCATCCTGGCTAATTATTCCCAGAGTCCCTTTCTGAAAAAAGTGGATGGAAGGCCTTTAGAGAAAACTTGAAAAGCAGGTGTCGACAGAAATCTACTGTGCCATGGCATCTCGAGAAATAAGCACTTGCATCTATTTATCCAAATCCAAATCCAAACTCTTCTATTTACATGTCTAGAAAGTTGGAGCTGAGGTACACATTCCGTGAGTAAGCAGATGCATGTACAGTGGTACCTCGGGTTAAGTACTTAATTCATTCCAGAGGTCTGTTCTTAACCTGAAACTGTTCTTAACCTGAAGCACCACTTTAGCTAATGGGGCCTCCTGCTGCTGCCGCGCCGCTGAAACACGATTTCTGTTTTTATCCTGAAACAAAGTTCTTAAGCTGAAGCACTATTTCTGGGTTAGCGGAGTCTGTAACCTGAAGCGTATGTAACCTGAAGCGTATATAACCTGAGGTACCATTGTATAGTACATGTCTCTGTATATCATGGGAACTCCCAATGTTTCTTATAATATTTGCTGTCTTCCCTTTATGTGTGTACACTGTGTACCTCTATACCCGATTAAAAGGATGACTCTAGCTGGCCCTGCTGGAGCATTCAATTCCCTCACATGATGACAACCACATGAAAGAGAGTGGAGATGGGCTTGCTCTCTTCCCTCTCTCCATTCCATCATCATGCTAGGCTCTTGTCACCCCCAATGCTTTGGAGGGCAAACGTCTGCAGCAAGAAGACGGCTGTGCTTGTGGAAGCTCCCATGCAATTTAGATCCCTGCACAATCTGCGCGCCAAGTCACACAGGGAGCACCCGTGAGTGCAGCCAGCTCCCTGGTGCAGACGGCTGTTGTTCCACGACTGTGATGGAGCCATTTTATGGAATAATGGTTTTACAATTGTAGTCATGGTTTTACTGGTTTTGGAACTGGAATCTTTGGTCATGTTATATCGTGTTATCATACTGTACCCTGCTTCAATGGCTTTAACGGCTGTGAAACAGTTTGTAGATTTGTAAAATAAATACATTGGTTAATTAATTTAAAAGTGTGTGGAGGGCAGCAGAGACACCAACAAGGATGGCACTGCAACTACCTAGTTCTTCCCTACTTCCCCCCTTGTCAATTCAGGAGAAAACCCAGATAGTGCTATTGACTCAATTACATTATAGAGAGAACAACACAACCACCACATTGTATAGAAGGTGTTTAATTGCTAAAATGTGTTAATTAACCCAGATGGCTGCTTTATTCTTGACATTCTGGAAGCAAAACCGCTATTCATTTCCATATTCCTAGTCTGGGACTCGGAGTGTAATTAATAGTGTTGGTACTACTGGCAGAACCCTTTTATTTGGGATAGGAATATTTCAGATTACATAAGTCTGTTCTTTGCTGTTAAAGCCATATCCAGCCTGGCAGCAGATCAAAGATGGTGGTGTACATGATGTCAGACATCTCAAGTGCTTGTTGTAACTCTAGCTGGGTAGCTCTGACTTTTTGAAGATGGTTCAGAAATAATCTCAATGGCGCTTCCTGAATAGCATACTGTGAAGAACAAGTCCTCTCTTCCAATTTACTTTCTGTGAGACGCATGCTTATTTCCAGGCCATTGATTAACAAGATACATGTTGGAAGACTTCTTAGTACTTTGTTTAAAAATGTTTTGAGAAAATATTCTTCCCATGAAGACATTATAGCCTCTTTCCAGCCCATCAGAACCTAGTACTCTGTGAAAACTGAATTCATCTTTTCGACTGCTATTTGGCTCAGCTATGAAGAAATTACTGTCAAGGTTAATTATCCTATTCAAATCTGTTTTCACCTGAAGGCTTTCCAAAATATTTTAGAAGTACCAATGGTTTTTTTTTGCTTTGTTTTGCTTTGTTTTTGCCAGACAAGATGTGTGATAGGCAAAAAAAATATGTTGGAATGCAGAAGGAAGAATATCTGGCTTCCTAAAGTTAATCTTTCATATACAAATTGAAGGCACAGATTTTCAATATTTTGAGCAGTTCATAATGTAAGGTGAGGATGGGCGGGTGGATGGATGGATGATGATGATGATGATAGCCTTTACTGAGCATCACTGGTGTTCTGCTGATAACTCAGACATTGCATAGTCCACATTCATTTGACATAGATGGCACAAAACATTCACTGTAGTAATGAATGGGAATTCCACAGGCCTTTAAAAAAGTTGGCTTCACCCAAACAAAAACCTCTCAATTTGCCTCATTTGTTTTGCTTTCGATCAAAAGACTACTGCAAAGTGCTAGTGAGGAACTTTCAGATGTTCTGCCTGAGGAGGTACCTCCAAATCTGGTTCAAATTCTATTGAAAGAGCAAGGTGCTAAGGAAAGGTTATTGATAAGAGATAAAAAAGGTAAGCCAGCAGTGCATGATGTCCTGATTAGGCCTGACAGGCTTCCACATTTGGCCCAGGATGCCACTTTTGCTAAGCAATGCCTACTTGTTCCAGCAGTGGCTCCAAAGCCTTTGTCTCAGTGATCAGCTGATTGTTGGTGTTTGCAAAGCCCTTGATTGACATGTTACTTGGCTTCAAAGGACTCCCTTGTAACCGCCAATCAGCTGATTGCTAGCCACAGCTTCAGGGCCCATTGGACTCAAACTGTGCCCACAAATGCATGCATATCTTGTAATCCATTAAGCCGTCAATGGCTCAGGAGCCATCAAGAGCTCAGTAAATACCCTCTTTTTCTTACCTTCCACAAACATGCATGGTGGTCTGTGTTTGGCCTGTTGGATCACAAATTGTAAAGACTTGATTAATATAATGTTATGTGTTTCAAGGGGGTTTCTACAAAGAAAAAGAATGTTGCTTGACAGAGTTGATAACAAAACAAACATAGAGGGGATTCTGAAAGATGAAAGTTTTCTATTGCTGTACCAGCTAGATGCTGTCCAGTCCACAGATCACATGAGCCACTGAACAGCTATCTTTATCCCTTTGATGCCAAAAATAAGAGCAATAAAACTCAGATCAAAAGTGATAAGGATGCACGTGTTGGAAATAGCATACAGCACACTGATTGCACTAAATAATTTTCTGACCATGGTGATGGTGGTGATGGAAAAGTTAAAGGAATGTTATTGCCTTGGTGAATAATATGCTGATGGAAACCAAGGTCAGAATTTAACTCGGGACTCAGCTAGATGGGGAAAGAAAAATCATTTTATATGCATTCTAACACCGTGGCAGCAGAAGGCGATGTGGACTTTCATCTTTGCCAACATGATTTCTCAACAAAGTTTACAACATGTTTTTCTGAAATGCTTCTTTGATGTGTCTAGATCCAGCCTTGGACAACAAATGAGTAAAATGGAAATGCAAGAGGACAAAGAAATAAGTTAGAGATGAACTAATACATGGTGGCTTTTATAATTCCATAAGATAGAAGAAGAAATAACTGAGTAAAATAATGATTTTCACTTGAACATAACTATCATAGGGGAAGAAAACGTTGCACTTTATGACAACAACCTGTGAAAATAGTGAATGTGAACATTTGTCTACTTTGACCATGCAATTAAAAAAACAATGATTCATACATATAAATAAAATTAACAGATTGAGTGTTTCCCTCTCCACTTGTAACTTTTCCCATTCTAAATTATCATTGTAACATGTTGAACTGACCTCATATTTCCCGCCTATTCAGCCTTGAAAATTCATCACAGCTGCCTACAATATGCCTTTAATGTCCTCATCTTATTCTTCTGACTTTCAAGACATTGTAAAGAAACTGAGGCTTTCATATTTTTGTTAAGGATTCGCATACAACACAAGCAAGAACAAATGGCTCTTGGCCTTTGTTCCTTTTTGTAGTGTCTCTCCCCCCCCCCTTGCATTAACATTTTCACGACAAATGTACCCCCACCCCGAAGTTCAGCTGATACCTGTGCCCTGCGTGGGCAGGTTGTATTTCCACTATTTCTTGTTATTTTGTCTTACTTGGCTTCTCCTTGAACTCTTATATTGCATTTTTTATAAACCAACCCCTTTACTTGGTCTCGAAATGTTTATCCTTTACAATTACGTTGTTGCTTCTCTGCCCTGACTATTCTTTCTTTCTCCGTTTTCCCTTGGTAATAGTTTATCTAAAGTTCGCAATTCTTGGGATCAGTGTTTTAAACTGTCTTTAATTGTGTATTTTGAATTGTTGTGACCTTTCCTGGGTAGGGTAAGGGGCAGCAAGTTAATTAATTCATACTTGCTTGATGGCTGAAGCATCAAGTGACAATTTACATTGGGAATGGGCCATCACAGATTAAAGGCCCAAGGCTGAACTTCTATACTGCCTCAAGTGTTTGTCATAATCAGAGTAGACCCACTGACATGGCTAACATGGCTCCACTGATTTCCCTGGGTCCAGTCTGAGGAGAATTTCAATGGACACAGCTGGAAGAGTTACAGTGGAGTCACTTCACACATTCAGGTGTGAGAAAATATCAACTAAGCCAGTGTAGAATATGAATAGATGCAGAAAATACAAGGTCGTTTCAATATGCTACAATGATGATTTGGAATGGAAATAATTGCAAGCAGAGATGGAGATTTGAAGAAATCCAGTTGCTCTGGTTCGCCAGAAGCAGCTTAGTCATCCTGGCCACATGACCCAGAAGCTGTCTGCGGACAAACGCCTGCTCCCTCAGCCAGCAAAGCGAGATGAGCGCCGCAACCCCAGAGTTGTCTGTGACTGGATTTAACGGTCAGGTGTCCCTTTACCTATATATCTATATATCTATATATAGATATAGGTCCAGTATATCTGAAGGAGCGTCTCTACCCCCATCGTACTACCCGGACACTGAGGTCCAGCGCCAAGGGCCTTCTGGCAGTTCCCTCACTTCAAGAAGCCAAGTTACAGGGAACCAGGCAGAGGGCCTTCTCGGTAGTGGCACCCTCCCTGTGGAACTCCCTCCCACCAGATGTCAAAGAGAACAACTACCAGACTTTTAGAAGACATCTGAAGGCAGCCCTGTTTAGGGAAGCTTTTAATGTTTGATGTATTACGGTATTTTAATATTCTGTTGGAAGCCACCCAGAGTTGCTGGGAAAACCCAGGCTGATGGGTGGGGTATAAATAATAAATTATATTTTATATAAGTTATATATTTTTATTTATATATATTTACACACACACACACACAATTAATGCAGATGATGGAATGTAGCTGCAAATGCAAATATCTTAGGGAAGCAAGTTGCTATGCAGGTGAAGTCTATGTACTAGTTCTGTGTACTTACTTTCAAACTGCCTAACACAGCAGAACAACAGTTTGAAGAAGCAAAGTTTCAAGAAACAAAGACCACAATGGAGGATATAAAATTTTCAGAACAATGACTCTAAAGTTTAAGAACTTAAAAATGGTCTTACTGAATTGGACCAAGGTCCAGCTGTTCCAACATGTGCAGCCAATGCCCTCTCAGCCTACGATACACCTCCCCCCCCCCGCAGGAGAGGCCAATGATTGGTCAATTTGAGATGCAGCAAGAAGTCGAGCCAGCTGCCCAGGCAGCCAGGGGGAATTCCCCTAACAGCTGCCTGGCCATATGTGCTCTGTTCTCACTGCCCAGAGATGGCAGCCAAGCGTGAGAGGCCACAACAAGTGCCCATCCAGGAAGGGGTAAGCGTCCATTATGTTTCTAGCAGATGCCAACCAGGTGTCTCTTGGAAACTCAGATGTAAAGCATGAATATCCCTCCCTAATGTGTGCCTCCACCACTCAGTATTCAGTGGTATTCTGTCTCTGAATACAGAGGTTCTCTTTAGTTACCAAACTAATAGTCATTGATGTCGTTGTCTTCCATTAATTTCTCAAATTGCTTCTTAAGGTCAGCTATGTTAGTACTGACCACCACTGCTTTATATGGCCCCAAAGTCATATTTTCAATACTTTCCCAAAATATAAACTTTGATCTATGTTTAAGCAAATAATGGATGGATCACTAACCTCTTAATTCAGTTTGGGGTGCATTTACTTGTCCTTAGTCATCTCCCTTTTAGTTTATTCTCTTTCCAGGTGACCAGTGTGACTGAGCTCAGTTTCGCACCTTGAAACCATTACTTATTCCTGCAAATTTTACCTTCATGGTTTAGAGTAGGAAAGGAGCCACATTTCTTTGATTCTGCTCGGGAAGGTAGATTTTGACTGAGAGAAAAGAAACTCTTTGATGGTTTGACAATGGAATCTATTACTTAGCAGAATAGTGGGTTCTCTCTTAAAGGAGAGAGCCTTCGGATAGAGGCTGGGCAGCCATTTGTGGGGGATACTGTAGCTATATTAAGTGGGTGGTTGGAGTAAGTGGCTTAACAACTCTTTGATTCTACCATGGACTGCCTACATGAAACAAGGGGTTGGTCAGTATGGTCTCCTCTAGTTCTATGATGGTAGATCATTTGAGGCTTCTGGTGTTGATTTAGTTCTCACAGACAGCAGCTGAGGTCTTAATTATGTGCCTGGTTTCTCCCTCTTCCAACTGAGGGTTGGAGTACATATCGCTGAAGACTCCTTCATGAAAACATTCAGTATACAAGTCTCCCACCTTATCCACTTTTCTGAGCACAGGAAGAAGCTGTGCCAATGTCACTCACGGAGGGGCCTTTAGCTGCAGCTAACTTTTGCCATTGTGTCCATGGTTTGTGAAGTGCTTTGCACCTATGGACTACTTAGCAGAATAAATACCACATTAGGTTTTGTCCTTTGGTTGTTGGGAGAGCAGCACAGGGCTATAAAAGAGAACACACAGACATGGATGTAAACACCACATGGTTATTCCCAAGAAAGCTTTTGGTTGTAAGCAGTTCCTGGTAAGAATGCAAAGGAGAGGACTTCCGGAGGCGGCGCGTTCGGTAATGGCTGCCTGCTCCTTGTAAGGAGAGGGGAGCTCCGTTGAAAACGGGTCGTCCGCTACGGCGAAGCGGAGACCCACCTAGGAAAACCACAGGGGGTAGAAGCCTGTGGTCCTGAGACCCGGCGGGTGCCAGAAGCAGCCCCTAAAACGTTGAAGGGACCCTGTAACGGGGCTCCGGATCGCGGAGGGGGTAGCGGCGCTGAGGGTCGTTTCACAGTCAACGGAGTGAAGCCGCGCTGCTGTTGCCGATCAGCGCTGACCTTTCTTCCTGAAATTTACAAATTTGGAAAACTACAATCCGTGAGTAATTGGGACCTTACAAATTAAGACTTTCAAGATTTGAATTTGGCTGAAAGCGGAATGACGAGAAACAGGAAGTCCGTCTTCCGGCAAAGCTTATAGATCAAAGGCAAAGGAACTGACAGGCTGGACGCAATGAAAAAGGACTTTAAAGTGGAAGTATTATGCGTCTGACAGTACTGAGGCTTGAAATGAAAGGCAAGTTTTCTTTTTAATTTATTTTACAGAGTGGAAGCAATTTGGAACCTTCTCCTTTGGTGGACTTTAAAGTTCAAGACCCAGCCTCGGGGTGGCAGGGGAAAAGGAATGTCCTTTGCTGATACAATTTATAAAATTGAAACAGATACATAGAGGCAACTTGGGACCATATAACTAAGTAACTGTATCTTGTGCCTGGAGAGGTGATATTTGTGGCAATTTTGGAAGGGCTCTGCCAGTGAAAAAAGTTTTAAGGACTTTTGGAAAATTATTTAGTTGCAGGAACTGTAATGGCGACCATAACTTTTTTCCTTCCTTCCTGAACTCCAACTGTTCTCCCTCCAACTGTACTCCCTCTAGTGGAGATTGGGATTTACAATACCTTGGGAACTAACTTTGTTTTGTCTCTCCGCTGTTGTTATCTACACTGAGGCCTGTCCTTCCCATGGAACTTTTGACAGTTTGACCTTGACTCATAGACAGGTGGGGAATGAGTGGCCAACCGAAAACAAGATCTAAAACGAAAGCAACAAAAGGCCAGCTTGTGCAAACAACCCTGATTTCTCAGTCACGCAGATCATCAGTCCCTGCTGTATTGAAGGGAATTGAACTTCCAACAGTAGCTGAACTGAAGGGAACTGAACCTTCAGCAACAGCTGAACTTAAAGGAGCTGAACAACCAGCAATAGAGGATATGGCTGCAGGTGGATCTGATGCACTTCTGAAGGAAATGCTACAACAATTAGCAATCTTAAATAAGAAGGTTGATGACCAATCAGCAAAAATTGATTTAGCCACATCATCCATTACAAAGCTAACTGAACAAGTGGCACAGCACTCACAAACAATTGGGAACTTAAAAGAGGCCACGTCTGAGAATCGGAAATTGGCCGAAGCTGCCAACGAAAAAGCTGACCAAGCAATTCAGAAAGCTGACCAAGCAACCCAAAAAGTGGATGAATTGAAAGGAGAGGTAAGGCCGTTACACAAGCACATCAGTGACCAGCAGGCCTACCTGTCTATGGTGGAGTTGAGAAACAGGGAAAATAATTTAAGATTACGTTCTATCCCAGAGATTGAAAAAGAAGATTTGACTGGCTTTTTGACAGTAGAATTCTCCAAATTCTGGGGAATAAAGGAAGACGAAGACTTTAAAATAACAACGGCATTTAGACTGGGAAGTGTAACCAGAAAGGACAGACCCAGAGACTGCCTGATCATCCTAAAGACTAAACAGGAGAGAGACAAAATACTTGACCTTCATTTTAATAAATCACTTGAGATCCAGGACAGAAGAGTGGAAATTTACAAGGATATACCTAAACAACTATTGGATCTCAGAGCCATCTACACTGACCTAGCACGACTCTTGAGAGGCAACGGAATACCTTACAGGTGGGAGTTCCCACAAGGCATATCATTTAAATACAAAGGAAAGAAGGTTAGAATTAAATCAAAGGAGGACAACCAGAAGTTCCTGCACGACAACGGAGAAGATCTTCAGAAGGGAACAGCAGCACCTTGGCCTCTGCCACAGCCTGGACCTGAACCAACACCATCTCCCTCGGATCCGGACAAAAAGGAGGACACCCCATAAAGAGTAACAACAGATTGATACAGGATGTCTCTGCAGCTGTACAGCTGGAACATTAATGGCGTAAATTCCCCAGAAAAATGAAAAAGGATCTTCCATATTTTGAAAAAGGAAAATTTGGATATAATTTGCTTGCAAGAAACTCACGTGACTAGGCTCCATAGGAGAGTACTAATTAACAAAAGACTAGGCCAAGAATTTATTTCATCAGACAAAGTAAAAAAGAGGGGCCTGGTGATCTACGCAAAGGAGAGCCTAGCACCGAAATTTTTGTTTAAAGATGAGCAAGGGAGAATTTTGGCAATTGAAATACAATCCCAAGGAGAAAAAGTTTTGATAGTAGGAATTTATGCACTGAATGAGGGGAAGGCAGAATTTTACAAGAAGCTACATGAGACACTACTGGACTATCTGGACTACTCGAACATCATTATGATGGGAGATATGAATGGGGTGGTCTCCACTTTGATGGATAAGTCACGAAATCAATTAACCAAGGATGGCAGACTACCGAAAACTTTTTTTGAACTGACAGACAATATGGATTTGATTGACATCTGGCGGACAAGGAACCCCCTAGGTAGAGAGGGAACTTTCTTTTCTGAGGCTCACTCATCATGGACGAGAATCGACCAAATTTGGATAACTAGAGGGCTGGCACCGAAGACTACAAGAGTGGAAATCTGCCCAAAGACTTGCTCCGACCACAATGCCCTGAAGATGGAATTGAGATTTACACCAGCCGGTTCCTTCAGATGGAAAATGAATGACACCCTCTTTAGAGATTAAGAGATCGTAAAGAAGGCCCAAAGAGCTTTAAAAGACTATTTTGAAATCAACTTGAATACTTCAGTGGAAAAAAGAACAATCTGGGACGCCAGTAAAGCTGTAATGAGGGGGTTTCTGATACAACAAAATACAATTAAGAAGAAGCTCTGGAATGGGAAAAAGGATAAAATATTGGAGAAGATAAGAGACAGAGAAAAAAGGTTGAGATCTAAACCAAAATCCAAAGAGATCTTGCGAGAAATTAAATTCCATCAGGCACAATATTTGAAATTGATAAATCAAGAAGTGGAATGGAAAATCAAACAAATGAAACAAAGATCCTTTGAGTCAGCAAATAAATGTGGGAAACTGCTGGCATGGCAGTTGAAAAAAAGACAGAAACTTAATTATGTTACCAATCTAGAGGTGGAAGGGAAAAATATCCAGAAACCAGGTGAAATTAGAAAGTGTTTCCAGAAATACTTCAAAAAGTTGTATACACAAGGGCCTGAGGAAGTGTCTGAGATGGAACGATTTTTGAAACTCAATGGCTTACCAGAACTGTCTCAGGAGAAGAGATCAATCTTGAATTGTAAAATAACACAACAGGAAATTGAGGATGCCATCCAGAATATGCAGCTGGGCAAATCTCCAGGCCCAGATGGGCTTACCTCCAAATATTATAAGACATTAAAAGACTACTTGATTCTACCACTAATGGAGGTTTGCAACCAGATTATGGGGGGAGGAAGGGCACCGGAAACGTGGAAAGAAGCTTTCATCACATTGATACCTAAAGTGGAAACTGAAAAGACTCAACTTAGGAACTACCGTCCCATCTCACTCCTAAATGTGGATTATAAAATATTTGCAGACATTTTGGCAAGTAGATTGAAAAAGGTTTTAAATGAAGTAATCCATAAGGACCAAGCAGGCTTTCTTCCTGGCAGGCATTTGTTTGACAATACTCGGAATATAATCGATATTCTGGAACTTTTACAAACAAATATTAACACTAAAGCAGTGTTAATTTTTATCGATGCTGAGAAGGCCTTTGACAATATTTCTTGGAAATTTATGAAAAAAAACTTGGAAGGGATGGGTGTGGGACGAGGGTTTGAAAATGGTATAGAAGCAATTTATTCAGAACAAAAAGCTAAGTTGATAGTGAACAATGTGGTGACAGAGGAGTTCCATATTGAAAAAGGAACACGCCAGGGGTGCCCACTATCCCCCCTACTATTTATATCAGTCCTGGAGGTGTTGCTGAACATGATTAGGAGGGACCGACAAATACAGGGGATTACGGTCGGAGTGAAACAATATAAACTGAAAGCATTTGCAGATGACTTAGTAATAACATTACAGGAGCCAGAATCTAGTACAAAAAGAGTTTTGGAACTGATACAAGAATTTGGTCGGGTGGCAGGATTTAAGTTGAACAAACAAAAAACTAAAGTTTTGGGGAAAAATTTGACGCCTTTAGAAATAGAGGAGTTTCAGAAGGAAACAGAATTAGTGGTGGTTAAGAAGGTAAAATACCTGGGGGTAAACTTGACGCCTAAAAATTTGAACCTGTTTAAGGATAACTATGAGAAATGCTGGTCAGAGGTTAAGAAAGATTTGGAAACATGGTCGAGACTGAAGCTTTCCTTGCTGGGCCGAATTGCTGCTGTTAAGATGAATGTTTTGCCAAAAATGTTGTTTTTATTTCAAACCTTGCAGGTCGTGGACAGAGTGGAATGTTTTCGAAAGTGGCAGAGGGACATTTCAAAGTTTGTCTGGCAGGGCAAAAAGCCCCGAATAAAGTTTAAAATACTAACTGACGCAAAAGAAAGAGGGGGATTTGCCCTGCCAGACTTAAGGTTATATTATGAGGCGGCAGCCTTCTGCTGTTTGAAAGATTGGTTTTTATTAGAGAATACAGATGTCCTAGACCTGGAAGGCTTTAACAATTCGTTAGGATGGCATGCGTATCTGTGGTACGGCAAGGCAAAAGCACATGGAATGTTCAAAAACCATATTGTCAGGAAAGCAATTTTTATGGTCTGGCTGAAATACAAAGACTTACTTGAAAGTAAGACTCCGAGGTGGTTATCACCAGTGGAGGCTAAGGCGAGGAAAAAACACAATATGGAGGCCGGTTGGCCGAAATATTGGGAACTAATAGAAAAAGTTGGTGACAATTGGAGGTTGCGGAGCTTTGAAAACTTAAAAGAAAAGGTGCAAGATTGGTTTCATTATGCCCAAATTAACGAGGTTGTTAAGTTGGATAAAAAAATAGGATTCCAGGTGGAAAAATCGAAGCTTGAGACAGAGTTATTAGAACCAAAGACCAAGGTTTTATCGAGAATGTATAACTTGCTGCTTAAGTGGAATACTCAGGATGAGACAGTGAAATCAGCCATGATAAAGTGGGCTCAAGACATTGGTTACAATATCATGTCTGAAGACTGGGAAAGGTTATGGACCACCGGTATGAAATTTACGGCATGTAATGCCTTGAAAGAAAACATTATGAAAATGGTATACAGGTGGTACATGACCCCAGTCAAGCTTGCTAAGATATACCATATGTCTGATAATAAATGTTGGAAGTGCAAGGAGGCTGAAGGAACATTCTTTCACCTTTGGTGGACCTGTCCAAGAGTGAAGGCCTTCTGGGAAATGATCTACAACGAGTTAAAAAAGGTGTTTAAGTACACCTTCCCTAAAAAACCGGAAGCCTTTCTCTTGGGTATTGTCGGCCAAAAGGTTTTAAAGAAGGATAGAACGTTTTTTATGTATGCTACCACTGCAGCAAGAATTTTGATCGCCAAATATTGGAAGACTCAAGATTTACCCACGCTGGAAGAGTGGCAAACGCAACTGATTGACTATATGGAGTTGGCCGAAATGACTGCCAGAATCCGAGACTTGGGAGAAGAAGCAATGGAGGAGGACTGGAAAAAATTTAAGAATTATTTGCAAAAACTTTATAAGTTATATGATTTATAAAATGACGCATAATCTGAAATGCTAGCCCCAGCAATGAGAGTGTAATATTTATGAAATTGGAAAACAATATTGAAGGGATCAAAGTTTAAATGTTAAAAAGGATAATACTTTTTGTTTTTAGAGTAATTGGACAATAAGGGATTTAAACTTGAACTGCAATTGGAAGTAACAAAGAAACACATGAAACAAGGTTACAATTTGCTGATAAATTTATTATTAAGAATGCATTGTGCGGGAGATGTGGGGAAGTTCGATGGAATGTTGGAACAAGCTGTTGAAGGGTTATGATTTTTCTTTTTCTTCTTTTATACTTTTTTTTCTCTTCTTTCTTTTTCTGTTTTCTGTCTATATCTGGAAAAAAAATGCAATAAAAATACTTTTAAAAAAAAAAGAATGCAAAGGAGAAACCACCCAAATGTGCTGGTTTCATAATATTAAGATTGCCAGCTGCCTAAAATAGGAACCAAGTTAAAAAGGGATTCATCTCAGCAGCCCACATTTATGGGCTCCTACGAGAAGTTTCCCCCCACCTTTGTACCTGAAGCTAATATCTCCATTCATGAGTACAGAATCTATTTCTAGTTCCCATAATACTGTTTTCTGTATGTGTCTGCAAGAGGCATGTTTATTGATATCTAGAGGAATTATTTGTAGCCTTTATTCATCACAGCTTGGGAAAGGAGCTCAGCAGCCTAGTGTTTAAACTCTCCATTCCCCACAGTAGTTCAAGAGTCTTTGTTTTCATCAGGCACTTGCACTATAAGTAATACATACATGCATGAACACAAACAAATGATGCCACCTGCAGTCTTCTGGTGTGCCATTTCTATCAATAATGAGGTCCAGTGAATTAGACTTTCCTAAAAAGGTAAAGGTACCCCTGCCCGTACGGGCCAGTCTTGCCAGACTCTAGGGTTGTGCGCTCATCTCATTCTATAGGCCGGGAGCCAGCGCTGTCCGCAGACACTTCCGAGTCACGTGGCCAGCGTGACAAGCTGCATCTGGGGAGCCAGAGCAGCACACAGAACACCGTTTACCTTCCCGCTGGTTTACCTTCCCGGGTGCAAGTAGATAAATAGGGACCGCTTACAAGCGGGAAGGTAAACGGCGTTTCCGTGTGCGGCTCTGGTTCGCCAGAGCAGCGATGTCACGCTGGCCACGTGACCCAGAAGTGTCTTCGGACAGCGCTGGCCCCCAGCCTCTTGAGTGAGATGGGCGCACAACCCTAGAGTCTGGCAAGACTGGCCCGTACGGGCAGGGGTACCTTTACCTTTATTTATCTACTTGCACCCGGAGGTGCTTTCAAACTGCTAGGTTGGCAGGCGCTGGGACCGAATGACGGGAGCGCACCCCGCCGCAGGGATTCGAACCGCCGACCATGCGATCAGCAAGTCCTAGGCGCTGAGGTTTTACCCACAGCGCCACCTGCGTCCCGTAGACTTTCCCAGTATTCTCTTAAAAACAAAACAAAAAATTGGGCTTCATATTCTTCCAAGCCAAGGTGACAGAAACTGGATTCATAAGCATCACTGAAATCAATTGGATTGATTGATTGATTTGACATTTGTGTTCATTGCATATCACACATGACCCAAAGTGGTTTACCTGCAACAGTCACAACAATAACACCTGCAGAATTCATAAAATACCACTCAAGCCAACAAAAAAGCAAATTCGATATAAAATAGAGTAATGGCTGATATTTATTCATTTCAAGTTATCCAATTATATTAAATTTATATTCTGCTGTTCAGCCTGAAGTTTCTCAGGGTGGCACATGACAAAATATAAAATATGTAATACCAATACAACAGTATAAATCAGATATTAAAAAACTCAGAAACATTAAAAAGAACAAAACCAGAAATTACAAGGAGTCCACCAGACAGTATTAATTTAAACACGGTATCTGAGAGCTTGGGAAAACAAGTGGCTTTTCATCATGTGATGGCAACCCATTGTAGACATCTGTGCCTCTAAGTGGAGGGAGTTTTGCAATTGGAACACCGCCGCAGAAAATGTCCTAGTTTGGATCTTAGTCTAGGTCCCCCAGTTGTAAGCAACGCTCATCACTGGGATCACAAGCAGCAGCAACACCTTCCACTTCAGAGTATAAGATGTTTAAGACTGTGGTGTAAACTAAGTGGACAATCGACTCCAAGAACCTCCCAGGATTGGCTATCAGGTCAGGGGCCAACAGAATCTTTGTTATGGGTAGCCTTTGAGTGCAGTCGGGGGAACAGAACTTGGTAAGTAGTAAAAAGAATGAATCCTTCTACGAAAGGAGACCTGGGCTGCCCTTGCTGTGTTCAAGCTGTCAGCCAGCCAGTGTAGTAACTGGGCTCCTACTCTGAAACCCTGCGCAACTGTCAAGTAAGGATGAGGGTTCTTAGGCCAGGAGATTCTGTGGGAAAGCATCATGTTGTGAAACCACTGATACACAGGGCAGCCCTGTCATTTCCCATGGAAGACGGAGTGTTTGATGTTGCCTAGGAGCGGCTACTGGGATTCTGTCCTGAATGCCTCACTGCAGGAGTCAGAGCTAAGCAAGGCGGGCAGTGATTTTAATGACCCCGCTAGTCAAGGGAAGCTTAAAGCCTTGAAAAATGTGCCACAGCCAAAACATTTGTAAAGTGGCAACCTTCGTCACAGAAGACTGCGACTTTTAAATGGAGCTGTGTGTAGGCTAGATATTATGAATGAGTTTACCTATGCAATTTCATGATATGGACATGGGCTAGGGGAGCAAATTTCCTATTGCTTGTAATTAGGATGAGGAAGAAATTTGATTCAAAATAAAAAAATTCCTTCCAGTAGCACCTTAAAGACCAACTAAGTTAGTTCTTGGTATGAGCTTTCGTGTGCATGCACACTTCTTCAGATACACAAATTTGATTCAGTTTGCCTTTAAAAGAGATCCTACCTTTTTCACATTAGGTGAACCGAAACAGAGCTATCAAAAGTTGAAACTCTCCAGATGTTGCAACGCTGATCTCTACAAAAAAATGCATATGCTGAGGTAAAGTGTGCCTAACAATGCATCATTTAGTGAAAACAGCATACAAAAATGTATTATTTTAGGGGGAAATGCTTTGCAAAAATATACATTAGGATAAATTTGCCCTAAAATGCTGGTTAATTTTCATGATGACTTATTATTACTTTTTAAATACAAACCAATGAGGAAGTGTGAAGAACCAAATTTACAACTGGAAAATGACAAATGGAGGGAGCTCAAAATTGACCAAGTCACTTATCCCTACATATATTATGTAAATTAAAAAACTGGATTTTCCCCATCAACTGAAGCTAAGTAAATGGCTTTATTTTTGCAGGGGAGGGTTTCAAAATGTGCATGCAACAAATGAAGACATAGAACTGTGATTCCTTGAGATGCACTGACTCCCTAGCAGCAAAGTTCCTTTCCCATCACTGTGACTTCTTGCTATAGAGTTGCCCAGCTTATGAACTACCAGCCATGGATGGTGGACTGCAGCAGAATTGCAGTCCCAAGGCAGCCAGTAACAAGAGGCTTATTAAGATTCCAGGGGACCACCATTCGTGGTTGGGAGATGCTGTTCAGTTTGATGAGTCACAGCTTGTGTAGACATATATTATTATAACAAGTAAGGTAAAAGTAAAGGAGCCCTGGACTGTTAAGTCCAGTCAAAGGCGACTATGGGGTGCGGTGCTCAGCTGGATTCAGGCCAAGGCAGCCAGCGTTTGTCCACAGACAGCTTTCTGGGTCATGTGGCCAGCAGGACTAAACCGCTTCTGGTGCAATGGGACACCGGACGGAAGCCAGAGTGCATGGAAATGCTGTTTACCTTCCCGCCTTAGTGGTACCTATTTATCTACTTGCACTGGAGTGCTTTCGAACTGCTAGGTTGGCAGGAGCTGGGACAGAGCAACTGGAACTCACCACCATTGCATGGATTCAAACCGCCGACCTTCTGATTAGCAAGCCCAAGAGGCTCAGTGGTTTAGACCACAGCGCCACCCTCTCCTTACGTTATAACAAGTTAGTCCTTTTCGGGCATTGCCTCCATATGCACAGTAAATATGGAAGGAGAAGCACTGGCCTTCCACTGACTGACGTTGTTGCCCTCTGCTGCACATGGAATCCAGTGCGCTTCAGACAAACGAAAACATGAGCAATTCACCTTCACCTTTTATATAAGACATCACCGTCCCAACAAAAAAGTGGCAATAATTGAGCCATCTATTTATCAGGGGTGTTCAATTGGCTTCGGCAACAGCCAAAAATAATCAGATAGTAATACACAAATGATATGGCACCAGAGCTATATGCTTACTCTAAAGCAACCTACCGTACTGTACAGTTGATTGACTGTAATCAACTAAAAATAGCGTGTGGTGGGTGAGGCTGGTTCCAGTAGTACAAGAGCCACTGGTTGCGAATTAGTGCCTTCAGACTGCCCACCCCACCCCCTGACATATTGTCACTATCCTGCAATGGCATTTTGTATCTGCCTTTGTCCATTTCCCTTTTCTGCCCTGAAGGGAGCCATGCTGAACACAAACCACACAGTTCCCATCTGCGTATAATCTGAACTGTATTCAACTGCTCTCCACAGCTATCACTTTTCTTTTCTCATTTCCTTCACAGCTGAAATTATTTACCTCCTGGAGGTTGCATTTTGTTTTGTCTGATTTTAGCTTGTCTTAACTGACTTTGTAGATTTATGCAGCTTAATGATTTCTGTATTGAAATGTAAAAGTGTATCCACAGAAGGCAGGAACCCACAGGCAACCGTTGCATTATTAAGCCTTAGGTGAGCTGGGGCAATCAAATTTGGAGTCCAAAACCCAAATAGCTCCTCCAACGAAGGACTCTGATTGTTTAGCACAGCAGCACTCATTGCAGAAACTCTTAATGACAATCTAATAGGTGGCACAGGTTGTGTGAGACAGAAAATATTAAAATAACAAATGGATGCCCATAATGAAACTAGGGTGGAGGGGGTTAAGTTCCATCCTACTGTGTCCCAAGCAAGACTAAACACCTGTTCCTCTTATTTCCCTCTCTGCAGAAGGGTAGAGTAGCTTGATTTCTTGATTTCTCTCATGTAAAAACTTCCATTCATCTTCATACTTCCTTGTACAAGAAGGGGAAGGGAGCAATGCGCCAAAGTACATCCTGTCAGATATCCCTGGTGGTGTCATCATCCTCCACCCTAATTTTCTTCCTTTTTAGAAGGCCCTCCTAAGACAATGGCAAAGACAGCATACAATAACGCTTCAAAACAACCTGAAATTAAAAATCAATTTAAAAAATCCCTTCAAAACAATTCAAAACCTTGAACTTTAGAACATTCCAAAGGCTAAAAATGAACCAGCACATATAAACAACAATCTGACCAGTCACTCTGGAAGTGGCAGAGAACAAACGCGACTTTAGATCTCACTTGGAGGCCAGTTCCATAGATATAGGGCCACTCTGTCCCATGTGCCCATCAGCATTCCTTCCACAAGGCAGGCACCCACGCAGGGCCTTTGCTGTGGATTAGAAGCTATGTACAGGTTTGGCATGAGTGAAGCCTTTGAACTGACTCAGTCCCACACAGTTTAGGGTGTTTTTTTACATGCTATTCTTGCTATTATACACTTCCCAGGAATACAGCCATATAACAAGCAATTTAGGCATTTAAAATAATAATAATAAACAAATTAGCTAACAAATTTATTATGGCATAAACACATGTGAACTACAGCCTACATTGCTAGATGTATGATTTGCTATCCTTAGATGGCAGGTACATATTGACACTGCAGTTTACCAGCTTAGCTCATCCCTTTGCTTATGGCGTTCTATTTGAATCTCATTCCCACATTATGGGAAGAAGCTAGGAGATAAGTGGTTTCTTCCCTTCTTCTCACACCTTATTCTAGAGCTCCTACGGATGCACAATTTTCTCATGAGAGACCCATATATATATAAACATAAACAAACCTATCAGAGAAGAAACAAATTCATTATGGCCTCAGCAGCAAGGTGTTCACATCCCGAAGCAAAGAATTTGATTAGTTTTACCTTCTTGGGCACTTGCTAATGTTGTTACCTGTAATGCAATCTTCCAGTCACCTCATAAAAATAAGTTCAAATTCTAGCTATGACCTCCTTCCCCTACTTATGGAGTAAATTCCATCAGCCAGCTACAGGCTGTGCAAAGAGCATTTCTCTTTAATTTGTCTCAAATGCTCTTGTCATTAATTTAATCAAATGCCCCCTCTTAGAGATTGGTCTGAAAGCACATGCTGGAGAGAGAGGGGGAAATCAAGGCTTCTTTTGCAGGACAGTTGACTATGGCTAGATTTTTTAAAAAGCCAATTAAACACTTCTTGGAGCTCTAGACATCTCTTTGTTTGCTTTTTTTACAGCCTTTTTATGTCTTTAACTAGATCTTGGACAACCTGAATCAATTCGAGACAGCTGGCCCTGATGGACTTCACCCTAGGACCCTGAAGGAGTCATCTGGGCAAATAGTGCTGCCATTACCAATTATACTTGAGAAGAACAGGTGTACTCCCAGATGACCAGAGAAGAGCAAATACTGTTTCAGTTGATCAGAGGATCAAGGGGGAATCCCAAGGATGTAAAGATTCCTTAGCAAGCCTTTAGTACTGGTAATTTATTAGTTCCACCATGGCAAAATTAATTTGTAACAACTAACTTGGTGGTTGGTGCCTAGCTGTTGAATCTTGTGGTGGTTTTATATTTTAAACATATGTCCTCTTTCAGGGGTGGGGCCAGCATTTGCTTGGATTTTTCCATCCCTTACCACTTTTTGGGTTGCCTTTATAAGACTGTGCATGAGCAACCACCATCCCCAGGAAACTGTTGAGATACGTTGTGCCGCTACAGCTGCCTGCACCCCAATCACCCCCCATGCAGACATATACAGCGGTACCTCGGGTTACAGACGCTTCAGGTTACAGACTCCGCTAACCCAGAAATAGTACCTCGGGCTAAGAACTTTGCTTCATGATGAGAACAGAAATCGCACGGCGGCAGCAGGAGGCCCCATTAACTAAAGTGGTACCTCAGGTTAAGAACAGTTTCAGGTTAAGAACGGACCTCCAGAATGAATTAAGTTCTTAACCCGAGGTACCACTGTACTCTGCCTCTGTCCCCTGTGCGGCTGCTGATTGTGCAACATATACTTTGCTAATGGAGAGTTGATAGGCAGCAGGGAAGAAGCACAATGTCAGGAGCCCAAGGAAACTAGTTGCTAGGCTTGAGATGATGCAATGTCTATGTTCTGTCACTAGGTGTCACTATAGTGTGACATGTAATGGTGGAGTTGAAGCACTGGTTTTCACATGGGGATATATTGATTTAGCTTCCACAACTCCTGCTCTTTCCATTATTTATTACTTTCCTGCAGGGATGGATCAAACAACTCAGTTCTGTCCTGTTTCAGTTTTGCTGACACAGGTCCATTCCATCCCGCTTCATTTCTTTTTTCTTACGGACACACAAAAAGTCTACATTTATATTATGTGCATTTTGTGCACACTTTTTATATAAACTATGAATATTTTGCATAAAATACAAGCTTTGTTTCTCAATGCAGTTTTCTGTACAATACCTTTCGTTTTAAAAAGAAAGAAAGAAAATATGGTTTGTTTTTGTGTGCACTTGTAGTGCCCCAAAACTTACAAAATCCAGTAACCAAAATGGTTGTTGTGTTCCAAACCACAAGCGAGATTTGGAGCCTTGGTTTGAGTCAGCCCACTGTAAAAATGTGAACCACAAAAATTCTTTCTCCATTCCTGCTTGAAGATGATTACCACTTATGTGCAAAAATAAGAAGTTCATTTTATACAATCAGGTACTGTGGGAAAGAAGCAGAAACAAGGAATTGTGTGCAAAACCTTTTCTATAATGCTCAACATGTGTTTCATTATTAGGGTCCCACATGGAATAGAAAAACATCCCTATGCGTCTATTTGTTTGTATGAAGACTCACTCTAAGAAGACTTGAAGAGTGCATTAGAAACTCTCTTTAGACTTCAATGGCCCTTATGGCATCCTTCTATAAGAGCTTTAAAAATATGAGCAATAAGGGCCTACCATAAGATGAAAACAAAATGGTTGGGGGGAAATAACACTTAATACAGTATTAATTAATGATCAGACTTGACAAAAATAGCAGCAAATGGCTTGCTGGATTCAGTTTTCTCTGACGTTTTCATAGATTGCTTTGACTGAAGAATAGGACTGTACATTTATTCTGTCACATCGACACATAATATAGAATTGGGAAGGGATGCAAATATTGTAGAGGTTTTTTAAAAATGAAATGAAACTGGTAACGTGACAAAGTTAGGAGGTGGCTGTAGGTTAAAAAGCATTTCTGGTCGAACACAGTAATTTCTAGGTTGTTCAGCACCTACAAATATGATACCAATTCAGTTTTAACATTTCTTCATTGGGTGCTGTTTTGGGGACCATGGGCTCAAATAAATGTGTGCAGCATAGAGACTTTGTAGACTTGTCTGGTGTATTGTCCCTGCTGTTGCACTCTGATGGACATTGTGGCAGATTTCCAGTTTATTCGAGGTAATCTTAATGGCATGCCTTAGTTTTCCTTACCCCTTCTGTCTTATTACTTAAAAGAGGCTTCTGAACACTATTATCAAAGATTTAAAAAGTATAGTGTAGATATGCAGACGGGGTAGCTTTATTATACAGGCTTTTAAAAAGTTGTTGGGTGAGAGCGATGTGTTGAAGCTGCACAGTAAGGGACTCTGAGGAATGTTAAAATAAACTTTTTAAAAGGAAGTCCACAGAACTATTTGGGAAGTGCAGAGTAAAGGAGCCATTGAGTTACCTAATTTGCTTCAAACAATACCCTCCATGTATCCCCATAGATGGGGCAAGATAGTGAAAGCATGTTTGCCGTGAAAAAATCATGTTGGAAGCTGCCCATGTTCACCTGAAAGGGGCAGTTTCCAGTGTGGTCCCTCTAGATTAGACATTACTACTTCCACGTCATTATGGCCATGATGATGCTCAGTTTGGAATGTTTTCAGCATCAGTGCCAGCCATGCCTGTCCCAAATCCTCACTTACCTATTGTTACTTGGGTCTATGTGGGTCTATGTCATTCTCATTACTTCCCATAAATCTGTCACTCACAAGAACTAGGGATGAATCACATTCAGTCACTCAGACTGGAAGTGGTCTTGAAACGAGATATGAGGACTGCATTCAGCACATGAGATTGTGATGCAAAGAAGTAAAGAAAATGGATTGTGTCAAAGAAGACCCCACAAAGCAATGGTGAAGAATCATAAGAAGGATTATGAAAACATTGCACATTAGCAGCGGCTATGACCTAATTGCATTGACCTAATTAACATTCACTGCTAATTAACAACAAATATTTCATGCATAATGGAGCCGCCAACTATTGCTAGGAAAACTGTTACATTTCTGGTTGACTCTGGGAATATTTAGATAGTATTGTTTTGAAAAATGCTTGGCACCTGTACAACTTACTGTATCTTTGAATCTCTAAACTGTTGCTGTAATAATACCAATAATAATGCACCACTAATCCTCTGAAAAACCAGAGCTGACAAGAGATGACCCTGAAAACTGCCATGTAATTTCCAAAACCGCTGCTATCATCAAAGGGTATTGAAAAGTGGTTGCCACTCAGCTATAGTTTACTCGGCCAAGTACTGGTATGATTTATATAATCAATTTCAGACTGGCTTTCATCCAGTGCAGAATATGGAGACATTTTGCCGGCAACTTTGTAATGACCTAGCTTGTTGTGTCTGCTAACAGGAGTGACTTTCTGACTTTCTCCTACTGGACTAATCAATGGAATTAGCTGGTCCCGACTGTGAAAGTGTCATTGCACTTTGCAAATATTGTCAGTCAAACTCACTTGTTTGCCCAGGCTCTGTAAAATCCAAGTTTGATGCTTGTTCACTGAACGCCTATTCCAGCTGACTTGTATGAACAATTTTAAAACCCAACTAGAAAATGAATCACTATTGCATACTGTGCTGTGTAACAGTCAAAATAAATAGTTTAGTGTGATAAATGCCAGCAACATATGAAGATCAGCAGTGGCCGATCCAAAGAGAACCAATTTAGACAGACTTCATTGGCATGTTTTAAAAGTATTGTTGGAATTAGACTCATTAGCATTTCGTTCCAATTTGTACAGTGATACTAAATGATTTGTGCACCAGTTATAGGTACACTATCATTATCATTCTAGTATATACCCCAAAGAGAACAATTTTGACTGAAGTGCATTGGTATGAAGCAACTCCAACACAATATATATCGTGGGTTACTCATTGCAGTGCCCACAGGTGGTGCTGTGGTCTAAACCAGTGTTTCCCAACCTTTTTTGGGCAAAGGCACACTTGTTTGATGAAAAAAATCTCGAGGCACACCACCATTACAGCCCCGTGACGTCAGCGCGCAGCATCACGCCGGGAGGGACGCACGAAAGTGTAAGTTTCAATTTTTTTCCCTCCCCCTTGCCGGGGAACCTCCAAGCTTTGGGGGGGGGAGGAGGCAGCAAAGCGAGTGAGTGAGCTTTGGCAGGGGCAGGGAATGAGAGCCGCGAGGCGGGCGCTGCGGCCGGAGGCGCTGCCCACCGAGCTCGCAGGCAGCCAGGCAGGCAGACGGCAAGAGCCCCGCGCTGGGCGGCCTCTCCTCGCCCGCCTCCCTCCAGGCAACATCTCGCGGCACACCAGGCAACATCTCGCGGCACACTAGTGTGCCACGGAACAGTGGTTGGGAAACACTGGTCTAAACCACTGAGCCTCTTGGGCATGCTGATCAGAAGGTCGGCAGTTCGAATCCCCACAACAGAGTGAGCTCTCGTTGCTCTGACCCAGTTCCTGCCAACCTAACAGTTTGAAAGCACGCCAGTTCAAGTAGATAAATAGGTACCGCTGTGGCGGGAAGGTAAATGGCATTTCTGTGCACTCTGGTTTCTGTCATGGTGTTCCATTGCTCCAGAAATGATTATAATAGTTACCTTTGACTGGACTTAATTATCCAGGGGTCCTTTACCTTTTTACCTTTACACCTGCCGATACATCCCATGGTGCTCATTAAAGATCTCACTAAATACCCCAGCAAAAATCCACAATGCAGGAGAAACTGTTTGTCGTTCCCACCAACTTGGACTGCTTTTGAACTCACACGCCATAAGCATGTCTACATTCCATTTGGATTTCAGGCTTGGATGACCCCCCCCCCAAAAAAAAACTTTTCAGAATTGGGAAGAGGTGCAAACACTGTTTTTCCGTGAGCAAGTGTGGCAGTGACTGGTGTAGGTGCTTTTTTAAATTGATGGAGACAGAGCACAGCATTTTGTGGTTCTGCCAACTTTTCTGCTCTTTCAGGTTTGGTAGCCATTTTGTTTTATGCCACACTCCACACCTAACATTGTGTGTGGTGGCACACCCCCAGATATTTTTAACTGGCATCTTATTGACTAAAGTGTGTCATTGTTCGTCCCCCCCAATATTGAACAAGGGGGAGAGTTGCTAGTGACTATCATTAATAACAGTCACTTTTGGAAAATGATGGCATAGCATACCCTCCAACATTTCTCCAATGAAAATAAGGACACCCCAATCCATAATGACAATTTTATTATTTATACCCACACATCTTATTGTGTTGCCCCAACACTCTGGGCAGCTTCCAACATATATAAAAAACACAATGGAACATAAAACATTTTTTTAAAAAAACCTTCCCTATACAGGATTGCCTTCAGACGACTCAGGGGTCGGATAACTCCATACCCTCCAACATTTCTCCAATGCAAATAGGGACATCCTAAGGAACATCCAAGGGATGCGGGTGGTGCTGTGGTCTAAACCACAGAGCCTAGGCCTTGCTAATCAGAAGGTCGGCGGTTTGAATCCCCGTGACGGGGGGAGTTCCCGTTGTTCAATCCCAGCTCCTGCCAACCTAGCAGTTCGAAAGCACGTCAAAGTGCAAGTAGATAAATACGTACTGCTCTGGTGGGAAGGTAAACGCTGTTTCCGTGCGCTGCTCTGGTTTGCCAGAAGCAGCTTAGTCATGCTGGCCACATGACCTAGAAGCTGTACGCTGGCTCCCTCGGCCAGTAAAGCGAGATGAGCACCGCAACCCCAGAGTCATCTGCGCCTGGACCTAACGATCAGGGGTCCCTTTACCTTTGCCTTAAGGAACAGCCAAGCAGAAATCGGGATGGCTTCTCTAAATCAGGGATGTCCCTGGAAAATAGGGACACTTGGAGGGCCTCGTTTGGCCTGCATTTATGTTTAATAGATTTCTAACCAACCAGCTAAATGTTTGCTCATGAATTAGTGCAGCTTGAGTTTTACCACAATCCATTCTGATTTAAGCTGCAGATATAGTAATACACATACACTCTAATCAAACTCTAGACTGTGGTTGCTGAAACAGTAGCTGGGCAGTTGTTGGGGCATTCATTTGTATGTAGATGCCACTGGGAGCAATGAAGTGCAGTTGGAATGCACTTCCGATGTCTCCTTCCCACTCCTGATCCATCAAGCCAGTGACCTCCAGTGACGCCTGCCAAATTTTGCAGTAGATTTCTACCTGTGCAACAGAACTCCTCCTCCTCCTCTTCTCCTCTGTAGACCTCTGCATGCACACCCACTCAAAAGAAATCGCCTCCAAAGTGGCCCTCGACCTCTTGAATTTTGTTGATGTCACATAATCAAATACGAGGGGGGAGGGAATGCTTTGAGGTTTGCAGAAGGCAAGATTTATTCATTTGGACTTGCATTGCTGCAGTCTTATTCCTGTCTTTTTCATTTTACGGCTTTGCATTGTCCAAAGCACAATAGTGCCACAGAAGGTCACCTCTGGCTTTCAGCCTGAAACAGAAGGGAAACTAATATCAAAGCAAAAGGGAATGTAAGTGGCAAATGGCAAATACTTTGAAGAATTTATAGATTTGTCCCCAAACTGATCTGACTGAAACTGACACTAAAACTGGACTGCAAGACTTGAAGGCTGTAAAAGCAACAGAAGCTCCTACATGCATATATATATATATATATATATATATATATATATATATATATATCAAGAGTTTCATTAGAACTGTTAACTGCTTCAGTGCATATTTCAGCAGAGAGGGTCACATGATCATTTAAACAGAAGCTTTAAAAGGAAAATATATCATGTTATAAGAAGACATAAAAAGCAAACAGCACAGAGGACTTTTTTTATTGAGAACTATTTTCTAAAGTTTAAAATGAATATGTTGATAGTAATAACCACCCAGCAATGGCTTCTGGAGATATATGTGTGCTTACAATCTTGAGATGTGTTCTAAAGTAGATGTAAATTCTCTTCCAGATTAACCAAAATATCTGTTCCCTTCTTATGATTTTATTGGAGAGCTGAGAAATGCTGATACTCAAATTAATGAGCACAATTCATATTTTTCATTCATTTATCCTGAAGCACATCTGCATGAATATACATACCCGTAGAAATGGGGGCTATTGAGTTCAACAGGGGAAAAACAGTTTCCAAACAAGTTTGTTCAGAAGTGGAATGTCCCTAATTATATGCTTAAACTTTCAAAGCAAGCCCGTTCTAATATGAGTCAAGAGGTTCTTTGCCTATCTTTAAGTCTCATTCCATGCTGGACACCTTTGCCTGGTGGCACTGTGGTACATAGACAGCAGCAAACAAATAGCATCATTTTGTTTGTAAGCTAGCCAGGGAATATTTAAAGATAGCTATATAAATTATTCTCCTGCCAACCTAGCAGTTCAAAAGCACATCAAAGTGCAAGTAGATAAATAGGTACCGCTCTGGCGGGAAGGTAAACGGCATTTCCGTGCACTGCTCTGGTTCACCAGAAGTGGCTTAGTCCTGCTGGCCACATGACCCAGAAGCTGTACGCCGGCTCCCTCGGCCAATAAAGCAAGATGAGTGCCGCAACCCCAGAGTTGGCCACGACTGGACCTAATGGTCTGGGGTCCCTTTACCTTTACCTTTACCTTTACCTTTATATAAATTATTAAATAATAAAAAACTAAAGTAAACTAATAATAATCTGCTTTTACCATTGGTAGAGGTAATCATGGAATCACATCTCTGAGGCTGATCAATTATGTCGTTATTAATTAGCCTTAGGCGACTGATCCTAGGACATGTAAGAACTCATTCTGCATAAATTGCTATATCTGCTATCAGCCAGCCCAGTACCACCTCAATCCATGGTTGTTCTGATGGATAAAAATGGATGAATTTGTCAATTTCACATTCTGATTTTTCCAGCCTAAAGTTGTACTTCATTTTGCACATCAGATTATGATTTCTTTTCTTTAAAAACACACAAAAAACATGCATGACAATTCATATGCATTTGGGGTCTAGCTCTCCTAATGTATATATTAATGTATGCAGTTCTGCCTACTGTCCATATTCTGCAAACAATTTTCAATTAGCTTATTGGTTTAGGAAATGAGAATTATGTAGCTTCATATTAACCCATGGACTTTATAAATTTCTCCCAAACCAATGGCTCATTTTCAGCACCAGCAGTAGCTATGAGCAAGACTTATATGTGAAAAAGGAATCTTGGCACACACATGTTCCGGGAACTTACTTTATACCAAATCATTATTCCCTCCTTTGTAACTTTTCCAGCTCTCTCATACGCTTGCTTCTAGAAAAAGGTGACCAGGTGGTATATTACCCACATTAATATTAATCGCCCTGTGGTCCTTGGACGAAGGCAGTATAGCAAATAAATAAATAAAATTAATGAATGGGTAGCCAAACCATTGTCTCATACAAGGTCAGCAGGAGATTATCCTTTTCCTGAGTGTCCCTTTTGGTCTCTTTGCTTTGAAGATAGCTGCAACACAATACATGGATTTTTCAAGGAGCTAAGAAAGGCCAGTAATTCCAGTGAGTCTTTACTGAAAACTTATAGCAAGTTTGGATTAAAAATCTTCAGAGTATAGTGAGGTGGTTATTCTTTTTCCGATACACATGATTTTGTCTTTTCCAAGATTGAATTTTATCTGCCATTTCATTGCCTATGCTCTTGGTGTTATGAGATCCTTCGGTAATTTCTCGCAGGCTGCCTCTCACTTAACTGTCTTGAATAATTTAGCATTATCTGTAAATCCTGAAATTTCACTGCATCATCTGCCAAACCATTAATGAACATGCTTAAGTGGAGTTTCTAGGTAGGTTGAGTGAGGATCACAGACGTATTTTTTTTTGTCTGAAGATAGCACAGTTGGCTGCCAATATCTCCCCAAATGAGAAGATGCCCGTGTGTTTGTGTGTACGAAAGGCTGATGTTTCTGGAACTCTTTGCAGTCTCAAGTCTTGCAACTAGCAGCAAATGAAAAAAGGCTCTGTGACTTGTAACTAAAACTTGCATTTTTATAACAGCCCTCTAGCTTCCAAATATATATACACACACAAACATATATACTCCCACTTAGAGAATGCTAAGATTTGTTTCTCATAAAAGCCATTTGTAAATTTCCAAACAAAAATGGATTGTTGGAGAACTCTTTTAAGTATTTGGCATGATTTTGCTTTACTGCTGATGCGGAAGCTATAACGGGTACATTTGATACTATTATTTGATTATATATTCTGGAGATATCTTTATATTGACACTTAAATGAGGCTGCTGGTAAGAAGTAATTGTGCATTTCTGGCTCTATGAAGAGTCATTTACAGATATAGCAGGAAATGAGGTCCTGACAACCCATTTTGACAAATTTAAAAGGAAGCCAACGACCTCTGCAGAGGATGGGGAGAGGAGGAGAAAAAAATAAACAGAATGAACTTGAATTTTTTTTTCATGGATCCACATATAACGTAAATACAACTTTATAACTCTGGGCATCTCCAAAAGTGCAACGTTTAAAGGACTAATCTTAATGTTTATATGCCTTACTCTGTTTTCTTAGCTCTACAGATGATTTGTATGATGGTGGTTCTTGTTCAGCCATATGTTTGAATCCTGGTAGCAACTACTATACTGTAAAAACCTTAGAATCATAGAATAGTTGGAAGGTACCTCCTGATGTCATCTAGGCCAACCTTCTGTGGTGTAGGAACCATGCAGGAAGTGACAGGATCAGGAATGAAGCATTATGTCTGCCCTGGAACCTTTGCAGGCATATAAAGTATTGAAAGTGGGATTGTGTAGTACAACCCCCATATAATCATCACGAATGCACAATAAAACACATGTCTGCAGGCGACCTTGAGTAAAAAGTGCACTCTCCCCATTCCACAGAGGGACTTTGGAATATGATGATGCTCTTATAGCATTACAACATCACATAATGTAGACAAATCAGTGCAATCCTATTTATATGCGCAAATCCTACGTGGTTCTGTAGCCTTATTGGAGTTCACCAATTGGGTCTGCGTTGCTCCGGGACAGGAGGAAGGAAGCTAAATGACACTGAGGTTGATTCAAAGAAAGAGTTTATTCTGCTCTCCGGATAGCACAAGGCACTTGTGTGATCAAGTCCACAGCAAGTCCAAAGAAATGACAAGTTTCATGCAGTATATATATCCTCCAGGCATCCTCTCCCTCCTTCCCATATAAATCCAACCACATCAGCCTATGTACGCAGGTTGACATCACATATGTTCTTGCTCTGGTATTCTTAACCAAAAAAGGGAATTCCTTCCTGTACTTCTGACCATAAAAGGATCTTCCTCTTCCTACTCGTATCTTGGAGGAAGAGGTCGTCATCTCCAAGAACACGCTTTGGCGTTGTTCCGGACTTAGGTCTGTGCATCTTTTGTGATCAGCACATAAGGTACAGATGTGTCTTCTCTGTTCTACAGGTGCAGTCAGGGTCATCCCTGCTGTCACAAACTGATAAAGGAGACAGTTCTGAGCACGGCCGGCTTTTTGTTTATACATTGACTCAGAGCTCAAGTTAATGGATTTTAGCTAAGGAAATATAGGGATTTTGGTGCAGTTTCAAACTGCCTGCACAATCAGTTTTGGGTTTGGGAAACCCATTCCTTCAGTTCTGCTAAGAAATGGGTCTACCCAAACCCAAGAGAAAACTCGATTGAACACTATGGGACTTACTTCTGAGTAAGCATGCAGAGGAATTGCATAGCTAACGTTGCAAACGAATTACAGTGGTTGACAGCACCTTTATGCCATGGTATCAAGCAGTAAAAGAAAACTCTGCCATGCATCCATAAGCAGTGAGAATTACAGGGAATTCTAGAGAATCATGCAAGGGGCAAAATATTTCTCACCGTTTGCTAGGAAATTTAGACACAGCTCACCAAATAATTACATTCATTCGTGATACCTTAATTACACCCTCTCTGTGATAACTTATTGCTGCTCCAAATTTGGCAAATCACTCCAAGGCAATATCCATGGCCTACTAACTCCTAAAATACAAAACCTGCTCGATTTCCACTCTGTTCTAACAGTGGCATACATAAGTGGCATGGATATTTTGAAAATACTGTTGGAAATTAACTTCTGGTCCTGAGGGCCAGATACAGAGGCTTGGCCAAGAGGCTCCATGACTCTTGCTGGTTGGAGAACTCCATCTTGCACTCTAATCTCTTCTATGCTCAAAGAGTGCTCTGAGGCTAGGCATGTACAAACCAAGAAAATGTTAATTGGTCAATGCACAATGAAATGGAAAATAGCTCTGCAATGTGTCTGTATGTGTACTGTGGAGCATGGCACAGAAGCTAAAAAAAGAGCTGAGAAGAGAGCATAACAGGTTAATGATTAAGCAGGACTGCATCATGGGACTGCATCTATGTGCTTCACTCACAAGGAGAAGAATCACATGACAGAGATACGATTGCAAGTCTATGCATAAACTAATTTGTGGGCTTCCATCTTGGGTGGAGTGAGTCTTTGTCCTCAAACTACTGGAGAGAATGGACATGCTAATCTTTCTCTAACAAAGCAGTCTTGGGCTCATGGAGGCTGGAATGAAGGAAAGATAGAGCTTTGATTTTTAGCTCTGGATGTACAATTGTAATAATCTAAGATATTTTACCTATGCTGGGATCAGTATATTCAGGGCTTTTTTTCAGGAGGAACTCACAGGAACTCAGTTCTGGCATCTCTCAGGTGGGTTCAGCACCTTTCTTGTGGGTGCCATTCTAAGAGAATGAGGAAGGTGTTCATGCTGAAAAATAGCACTAAATAGATGCAACTATCTGAATGTAACTTTGTTATTTTAAGTTGTTTTGGAGTAAAGTTCTGTAGTAAAGCTCTCGAACCATATTTTTGGACTGGAGAATTTGTCTTTCGAAGAAGAGTCAGTTTTTATTCATCCATTTTGCTTCCATATGTGCAATATTAATAACCTCAATAGATAATTCACCTGACCCAGTCCTGGTTTTCAATTCAACATTCCTGATAAGTACTTAGAGCATTCAAAAGTGCTACATAAATGTTAAGCAGCGTTATTATAACATTCAAACATTCAACATACTTTTTGCAGTGCAATAATGTCTCATGAACAGTATGAGAAATAATATGCAGTAGTGGTGGAATGTAATACTCCTACAAAACCTTGCAAAATCTGAAATAAAATGCAGCCTTCATTCACTTCAATGGGGCTTGCATAGAAGAACTTGCTACATAGCATCAATCCCAGAAAAGTGAAACCTTCATATCTGAGTAAGAAATGCTGATTGGAAGTATATCCATTTTTTCATGCTTAGTATCAGACTCAATATCTGGAAGAGTACATAAGAAACAATCAGATGAAAAATGACTGGCAGGGTCAGAAGAAACTGTAACTTTCCAAGAGATTCCTTCACCGAAGAAGACACACTTAATCAGAATTACTATTTTAAAAAATCAATAATTAGATAAGACTGTGTAGAATATGTGAAGACGAACAAATGAATTTCACTGCCTCATGGGAAAGGTGGACAATACGGTAATTTACTACAGCCCCATTTGATGATAATCATTTTGCATGAAGTTTATAGAAAGTCTCCAATTCTTGGACTGCTAATGCTCATAATTCTTAGTAGAATGGGTGTGGATATCACATGATACATATGGCATACATACCTGTTCCTCCACCATGGCCAAAGGATAAGTGGCAGGTAAGCTTAGGAACTAGGCAGCAGAGTGTGTGAGGACCTGAGCCATTCCTAGTGACAGGGATTTCACCTAAGGATTCAACAGAACATCAGCACCTGCCACCGTCTGAAGGAGGGAATGACAGGGAGACCAAAGGAGAAATTACAAGGAGACCACCCACATTAGCAATGAAACCATTCTCCATTTCCACCATTAAGTTGGGCCAGCATACGCTATTTTGCTGTATGATGTGAAAGACAGGGTGATGCCCCTCATTCCATATGCAGAAATTCACAACATACAGAAATTCTTGCACCGTGATCTCGCGTAGTGCTCCCAAATATGTGTTTTGGGGCGCTACGCTCTCATCTGAGAGCACAGCCCACAAAGAACAGGTTTTTTGAGGCCACGATCTCATGCGGGTCTTGTGACTTGCACAGGAGCCCGGCCCCGGAAGATGCACATCCTGGTTTTTCTACGGGTGGAAAGGAAGGCACTGTTATGGAGTGCAGCGGAATGGCTGTCATAGCTCTCCTGTCAGGCTTTGGCTAATGGGGAAGATGGGACTGGACCTGGGGGAAATTTGTAGTCATATTGGACGGGAAGGGCCTGCAGCAAACTGTTGCGATGTGTGCTCCTTTTCAGTGTTCCTAGTAGCCAGCCATTTTGTCCCTCTCCCACCTGGTTTTACACCCCTGCCGAAGCCATTATTCAGCATTCTGTGGCTCCTTAGTACACTCAGTCTTTACTAGGCTGTTTGAGGATTTCTCTCCCATTAGCCTTCCCCACAAAAGGTGTAGCCCTTTAGGTTCTCCCAACCTTGCTGAGACCTTCTTCTTGAGTGACATGGATGGTGTGGTTTTGGCTACATAAGGATCTACATTTACTGTTGAACTTTGGAAATTGTGGAAAGTAGTTCACAGATCAGTCGTTCCTATACCATTCATACCAGCTGCAATGCCAAATTCCTGAATCATAGATCTGCATATACACTTCAAGGTTACTTGGCAGTTTATTTTATGTTCATCTGTTTGCATGTGATTTTTTTAAAAACAATGTATATCTCAAGTCTCACGACCGAAGCAGTTATCGCCACCTCGTGTCCAATTCATTGTTGACTCCTTATTACCCTGAGATCACACAAATTCCTGTGTTTAAGATTAAAACTTAAATGATAAAGCAGGTTCAACTTAGAAAGAAAACTAGAAAATAAACGTAATTCTGATGGGCATATGGGTACTGTGTATATGAAAGGGCCATTCCTTTGAAAAGCAAAAATTGAAAGTGTGCAATCAATTATTAGCTGCATCAAACACATGTTCACCAAGCCCTTTCCCAAGTTGCTTTGATACATTCTAGAATCTTCTTCCTAGAAACTACAAGCATTCATGCATACGTACATTATTTTATTTTTATGCCACTTTTCCACAGTTGAAACCATGCTCAAGGCGGCATAAAGGTAAAGGTACCCCTGCCCGTACGGGCCAGTCTTGACAGACTGTAGGGTTGTGCACTCATCTCACTTTAGAGGCCGGGAGCCAGCGCTGTCCGCAGACACTTCTGGGTCACGTGGCCAGCGTGACAAGCTGCATCTGGCGAGCCAGCGCAGCACACGGAATGCCGTTTACCTTCCCGCTGGTAAGTGGTCCCTATTTATCTACTTGCACCCGGGGGTTGGCAGGCGCTGGGACCAAGCAACGGGAGCGCACCCCGCCGTGGGGATTCAAACCGCCGACCTTTCAATTGGCAAGTCCTAGGCGCTGAGGCTTTTACCCACAGCGCCACCCACGTCATACAACATGAAATATATATATATATATATATATATGCTTTCGTAGATTTTCACGGGTACAGGAATGCAGGTTTTGGTGTCTTCGGGTGTCTTCCCGTGTAAGAGTTGGGGTGTCTAGGCGACGTTTCGACGAGGTCTCACTCGTCATCTTCAGGCTGGTGCTTTCGGCTTCTTGTTACTAGAACAGAGCAGGATCTCAGTGTTTGAGTTCCTATAAATACTGTTGAGGGGGTGTGGTGTATAGCCTCCAACGTTCTGGGCAGAGAGGGAGTTCCCAGGTTAGTGTGCCTTTTCTTCTTTTGTTCCTTAATTACTTGAGGGATATCTTGAGTGATTTCTAGAGTGATATTCTGAGTACCACTTAGGAGGGTCATTAGGTGTGGATTAGTTGCTAAAGCTTTCGTGTCTTGACCTCTTGAGCTTGTGAAAAGTTTTTCTGAGAAGATGGCTGTACTGCACTTAGTTGTGCTCTGGCTTGGCTTCGTGTATAGGGGCGAGCTGTGGTTTTGTGCCCTGTGCCAGCCAGATCTGTGTAGGGATTGCAGGGGGGTGCAGCATCCGGAGGTGCCACTATGGTTTGGCTACTGGATGGTGTCTGTACTTTATCTGTGGAGAGGGTCTGGGTTTGGGTCTGGTGTGGTTGATTGGAGATGGCGTTCTGTGTGTCTCTGGTTCTGGTGTCGGTTTTTGTGGGGAGGGCTAATTTCCAGATGTCTGGCAGGCGGGACGTGTCGTCACGCTTGTTCATGTTGTGAGGGTGTTTCTCTATCTCGATGGCTTCCATGATTATTCTCTTGTGGTGATGTTCCATGTTAAAGAGCAATTTGGAATCTGCAAAATTGATTTCGTGCCAAAGGTTTCAACTTTGCAGTCGCCCCGAGACGCATCCCCACGGAAAACATCATATGCGGAGTCGAAGCTAGCCTAACCAAAATCAACCCAGATGAAGCCAATAAAATCAGACTTGAAGTCACCAACATCCTCTGCTCCAGCAAACCACCCAGAAGCAATTTACACAAAGAAGAACAGAAAGCACTCACCAACCTGAGGAAAGACAACAACATAATCATTCTCCCAGCAGACAAAGGTAATGCCACTGTTGTGATGAACACATCGGACTACCAAGCAAAACTATCAAATCTACTCCAAGACCCTACCTACCAACCTATAAAAACAGATCCCACCACCTATCTGGAAAAAACCACCAAATCCAAAATAAAAGCCTCTCCTATCAGTGAAGAAATCCAGCTAAGAATCATCCCCAGAGAAAAATCATCCAGATGCCCCAAACTCTACGGTCTCCCCAAGATACACAAAGAAGGAACACCACTCAGACCAATAGTCAGCTCCATAGGCTCACCTCTACAAAATCTCGCTAAATTTCTCGCTAAGCAACTTCAGCCCTATGCAGAATCTATCGCTTCACACGTTACAAACTCCTTCCAGTTCATAGAAACAATAAAGAAGCAAAACCTACATCCCGACGACCTACTTGTGAGCTTCGATGTTGTATCTCTCTTCACACAAGTGCCCATTAATGAAGCCTTGACAGCCATTCAAAACAAATACAATCCCCCCGAATACATCCTGGACCTGACCAACCACTGCCTAACCAACACGTACTTCATCCACAATGGACAAAGATATAAACAGATAGAAGGAGCACCTATGGGATCACCCCTCTCACCGGTCATCGCAAATCTGTACATGGAACACTTTGAAACCAATGCTTTAGACAAGTCAGAACACAAACCCAAACTTTGGCTCAGGTATGTTGACGACACCTTTGTAATTTGGCCACACGGGAAGGAAAAACTAGATAGCTTCCTCACACATCTCAACAGCCTACACCCCAAAATACAATTCACTATGGAAATAGAAGCCAACAACCAACTTCCCTTCCTTGACGTCCTAATCTACAAAAAACCTGATGGCTCCCTAGGACACACTATCTACCGGAAAAAAACACACACCAACCGCTACTTACATGCACAATCACACCACCACCCTGCACAAATAAACTCCGTAGCCAAGACTCTCATCTCCAGAACCAAACGCCTGGCTGACAAAGACCACTTGACAACTGAGTTACAGAATCTCTCAAATGTGTTAATCGCCAACGGATACCAGCAAAACAGGGTTACGAAGCTAATCCAAAAAGAAACACCCCCCAAAAACCAAGACACAGAAGAAAACAATGGCATGGCCCTCCTTCCTTATATCAAGGGCACTACAGATAAAATTAGCAAAATCCTCCATAAACACAATATCAAAACAGCCTTTTGCACCAACCAAAAAATAGCCAATATCCTCAGAAACCCCAAAGATAAAATCCAGCTAGAAAACCAAGGGGTCTATGAAATACCCTGCAAAGTCTGCCCAGCCACGTACATTGGACAAACAAACAGACGAATAAATGCACGTATCGCAGAACACAAGAATGCCGTCAAAAAAGAAGAAAAAACTTCCTCTCTTTACCAACACATGAAAGAAACAGGACACGAAATCAATTTTGCAGATTCCAAATTGCTCTTTAACATGGAACATCACCACAAGAGAATAATCATGGAAGCCATCGAGATAGAGAAACACCCTCACAACATGAACAAGCGTGACGACACGTCCCGCCTGCCAGACATCTGGAAATTAGCCCTCCCCACAAAAACCGACACCAGAACCAGAGACACACAGAACGCCATCTCCAATCAACCACACCAGACCCAAACCCAGACCCTCTCCACAGATAAAGTACAGACACCATCCAGTAGCCAAACCATAGTGGCACCTCCGGATGCTGCACCCCCCTGCAATCCCTACACAGATCTGGCTGGCACAGGGCACAAAACCACAGCTCGCCCCTATACACGAAGCCAAGCCAGAGCACAACTAAGTGCAGTACAGCCATCTTCTCAGAAAAACTTTTCACAAGCTCAAGAGGTCAAGACACGAAAGCTTTAGCAACTAATCCACACCTAATGACCCTCCTAAGTGGTACTCAGAATATCACTCTAGAAATCACTCAAGATATCCCTCAAGTAATTAAGGAACAAAAGAAGAAAAGGCACACTAACCTGGGAACTCCCTCTCTGCCCAGAACGTTGGAGGCTATACACCACACCCCCTCAACAGTATTTATAGGAACTCAAACACTGAGATCCTGCTCTGTTCTAGTAACAAGAAGCCGAAAGCACCAGCCTGAAGATGACGAGTGAGACCTCGTCGAAACGTCGCCTAGACACCCCAACTCTTACACGGGAAGACACCCGAAGACACCAAAACCTGCATATATATATATATATATATATATATATATATATATATATATATCTACAACAACAAAAGTAGTCATGAACAATAAATAAAACATTAAAAACACACAACCAAACTGAACAATTTCCACAAAAATTACAACACCATCTGAAATAAAGATATAAAAAAACCACCATCGACAACTCTCCTCCCCACAATACCCCAGCCCAAGAGTATGTTTAGCAGCCTCAGCTTTTGTAGCTGGAGTCAGTCTAGTCCTGCGCTCCTAGGCCAGGTGGAAAAGGCCTGCAAGACATGGAACAGGTCCCCCCCTCCCCACTTCTGGGTTTCCAGAGCCACCTATACGAGCAGCCGCACGTTACTTGAATGCACTGAAATTTTGTACAACACCTCAGAACAGATGTGGATGGAGAAGAATACAGGCATGGCCAAACCTGGCCCTCCAGCTGTTTCAGGACAACAATTCCCATAATCCCTGACCACTGGTCCTGTTAGCTAGAGATGATGGGAGTTGTAATCCTAAAACAGCTGGAGGGCCAAGTTTGGCCATTCCTGCTCTACTACAATGAATGTTGCTGCACAGTTCTCAGTAGATTACATGTATCAAACTATACATTTAAATATGTCTTTTAAGGGGGAAATGTGCATTTTAATTTGTATTTGTGGAAAAAATACATATGTAAATACATGTTATTTAATTTTTTTAAAAGCACATGTCCTACTTTCCCCCTCCACAAAGGAGTCACATAACGTGGCTTTACACACACAAAAACAAGACTCATCTCTCCATTAGAGCACAAAATATCAAACTAAAAGCAGCAGCAGCACCCCACTGCAAAGATCGCAATGAGCAGCATTAACAATAAGTACGTTAAGAAGCAACAGAACCGAACGCTTGTTTAAAAATAAATGTTGTGGTTCGAGGACCCGACCCCCGCGATGTGAAATAAATACACAAGGACACGTGATATAAGGTTAATGGGCAAGAAAAGGCCACAACTTTATTGATTACAGCATTGAAAAGGTATTGGCTTAGGCATTGGATGTCTAAAACAAGGGGGTTTATTCACCAGTAGGTGGAGCCTGTTGATTCTAATCCAACTATAGGCTCTCCCCTGATGTCACCGAGGGTCGTGCGATGGCCTCCCGCCAAGCAGGCATCGGACAGAGTACACGACCGCCAGATTCCTATAACGGAATACCCAAAAATTGAAGGCATAGGCGATGGCCACACCCAGCCCTTCGACACACCACAACACATTATTCCAATGCCTAACCTACCCACCAATTCCACAAAAAGTTGTGACGATTGCTACGAGGTAGGTGAAAAAACCCAAAAGCCTAATGCAAAATGGAAAAATTCCTACCAGGCCCCCTAGACAACCAGGGCGACCAACCTAAGGTCCATAGCAAGGCCAAAGAACAAAGACCCTGAGCTAAAAGGGAGTGGAGGGTGGGTGACTCGCGACGAGAGGACGGAGAAGAATGAGGCCGAGGAGAGGCTGGCGCCACCGCAAAAGGCTGCTAAACACGCCCCCTCGAAGGCACCTGGTTGGATGCCTGCCGAGGGGGCGTGGGCACCAGCCAGGTGAGAGGAGGAGGCAGGGGGCTAATGCCCCCTGCTAGGGGCGGTGCTCGGGCTCCCGCCCCCAACCACTCCCCTCTCTTCCAGGGAGGAGAGTCTTTCTCAATTGCTGGCAGAATACAAATGAAGAGGAAGATAATCTAACTTCTTGTGGTAGGGATTTCCAAGTGCAGGACATTTTAAAATAAGATACTTATTTTACTATGTGTTTTGAGAGGATTTTTGTTTCGAAGTGCTGATTAATGTGGAAGCAAAACAGAATGGAATTATAGGTTTAAAAAAACACAGGAAAAATGGCATGGAGCAGATATAGACACATTTGCCCATCCCTATACATTCTCATGCTCTCCAACATTTTTCCCATGAAAACAGGGACGTCCTAAGGCAAAGTGGGACATTCTGGGATCAAATCAGAAACCGGAGCAGCTTCTGAGAATCTGGGATTGCCCCTGGAAAATAGGGACACTTGGAGGGGCTGTGTTATGTACTGAGTTGAATAGGATCCAAAATGCAGCAGTCTGATTGGTCCCAGAACAATAGGATTCAGAATGCAGCAGTCTGATTGGTCCTAGAACAATGCAGCAAGATGATCGGTCTGCAGGAACCACCCAATCCAGCTCCAGATGGAAGTGAATCCACAACCTGATTGGCCTACAGGAGAATTCCGGAATTAGCCAATCATGTGCAGCCCATTGTGTAAATAATGTATATAAAGCAGATACTTTGAGGGGACTTTCATTCCTCCTCACCACTATGAGCTGAATAAAGAGCATGAAATCCACTCTCAACTCTGAGTATATTTCAGGCTGCATTGCATTCCTCTCCATATCTTCTATTTCAGCCATAGTGCTTAAAGTATCTTGTGATTCCGTGCCCATAGGATGCTTTCTTCAGTTATTTGGAATCTTAGTTCTGTTTTACTGAATTACATATGAATTCAGATTCTTTTAAAATGCTCATGTCACTTCAGCCAACTCTCATTTCTCCTCTTTTTCAGCAGAATTCCAAGCCAGGAATGTTGCTCAATAAAGAATATTCAGCAATTTTAACTGATCCTGTTAGTAAACAATGTTAACCACCATGACAAACGCTACATTATAGGGGTTTTCTTCTGGCAGCAATATACCCTTTTGGTATGCAAACCCTTCTGTATTGTTGAGATAATGTAAGTTCAGCAAATGCAGAAACTGCTAGCACCACCTGCTGTTGGAAAAAAATACTTGAACATGATCATATTTTCTACGAACCAAACACAGCTTGATGTAGAAACTGACTCTACATGATAATAACTCTGAGATATGGTTTAGATCTAGATTTATTTTATTTTTCTATATTTTAAAACGTGTTGATATTGCCAACTATCTCCAAAGGATCATGAACAGGACTGAAAGAAGAGAATATGAAAGTGATCTCCATAATATATTCTTGTGATTATGTATGAAAATAATGTATTCTATTTCTATAATATGGTAGTTCTTATGCAAAGGGGGGGAAATGAGGATAAGCATACAGATTGGCCTAATGATAAAATAAGATGTATGCAACACATTACAAAGTACTAATCTGAGATGGGTATATTGGAGATGAACCGTTAATAGAACACTCAAAACAGCAATAAAAACAACAACACAACCTATCATGGGTTGATCCACTGGTGATCCACTAATGGAGCAATCTAAACCCAAAATCCAATGGGAATTGGTTTGGAATAGGTGGGTCTCTGGTTGTGCCCCCACATCTCAGACCCTGCTGTGAGTGCTCCAGCTCAGATGAAGCCGACTCACTCTTTTTATATGGCCTCCATTAGCCAATAAGCTGGAAGAGAGCTTGCCTACAAAAGATAGACTGTCCTCAAAGTCTTCCTTCCTTCCTGCTCCAACCCTTTGAGCAGTGATTTTTCACTGAAACCTACTTGACCTTTTTTCTGCTTGCTTCACACTGCGCTTAATTTGATCAGCTTATGGCGGGCTTGGGTTTTATCCTGATTGTTTGGTTTATTTGGTTTGGTTTACTGGGCATTTAGTGAGGACAGGGAAGTAGAGTGGTATATGGTCAGCACCATGAGACAAGTCGGGTAGAGGCCACTTCCTATTGTTGGCCAGCTGGGGGTGGGGTGGGGGGTAAGGACTTCTTGATATGGTGCACTTGGGGCCTGGCATGGGCCAGCAGCTGAATGCTGAATAGCAGGGGTGTTTGGCACTGGTGAGGTCACAAATGCACAACTGTCCTTTATCAGAGCATGCTATTTGCTTTCTATCATGTCTGCATGGGTAAGAGAGTCTATCTCAGGTGACCTGGTCTTTCATAGTAGGCAGGAGATTTTCTACCTGCCTGTGCAGTTTATACCTACCTGCACTCATTAGATGTAGTTGGAACAAGAGAGCCAGTGTGGTGCAGTGGTTAAGAGCAGTGGACTCGTAATCTGGTGAACCGGGTTCACTTCCCCGCTCCTCCACATGCAGCTGCTGGGGGAACTTGGGCCAGTCACACTTCTCTGAAGTCTCTCAGCCCCACTCACCTCACAGAGTGTTTGTTGTAGGGGAGGAAGGGAAAGGAGATTGTTAGCCGCTTTGAGACTCCTTAGGGTAGTGATAAAGTGGGATATCAAATCCAAACTCCTACTCCTCCTCCTCTGTTGTTTTATTTCAATAAATACAACCCATTACTAATTCCTGTCTTGTGGAGTCTTCATTCTGGGTGTGGAACAAATAGCCACCCAGGACTGGATCATGCCCATAGCTTGAATAGTCTTTGTTATGTCTATCAGCATTTCTTTCTTTATTTAAAGACTTTATAATGTGCTTTTTTGAGAACCATTCTCTACAAAGCAGCTCACAACACATACAAAGTCCAAGTCCGAACAAAATATAGTATAAAAACCATCTATGATATCCATTTCATAACAATTTAAATACCCATTTCATGCAACACTAAAAACCTAATATTCAGTGTAGAAGGGGGGGAAACAACCTTAGACTTAAGTCCGACCCAGCTCTGGTTTATAGCTCCTTATTATATAAAGCAGAAAAGCCCTTAAGGAGAGGGGTAAGTTTTTAATACCCCTGATAGTACAGTAATGGATGGGTCCTGCCTAATCTCCATAGGAACTGAATATTGAAGAGAAATCTATAGTTTGATCTTCATTCGAGAGACACGAGACTTGAAGGGGAGACATAACTTAGAGGCTTTGTGAAGTGAAGTCCCAAAATGGAATATCTAAAGTATTGTTCATTAAATCCTTTTCAAAACTTAAAATTTACCACTGATGTAAATTTCTTTAAAGTTTTGCCTTAACCCGTAATCTCTTATATGGAACCTTGTTAAATACTTTTTGGCAGCCTCAATGTTCCACCATCCACTGAATTTTCTTCATCTCGCATAGAAGGGATATCCTAGAGAACTCCAGCTGGTTAGTTAAGCGTGACCTCTCCTGCCTGGATCTGTGCCAGTATCCTGACTCAAACTGTGCCATTCTTGCATTTCCCCTCACATAACACTCACCTCACTTGAGGTGTCCCTCATTTTTTCCTAACGTGGATATAAGCTCTCCTGGTCTATTTTTGATGAATTATTAAGAGCAAATAATGAGAGACTTCAAGCCACATGATTCCTGGGTGGGAGCCTTGAAAAAGGCCTTTTTAAAAAATGTAACGGTCCAACTATTGTGTTGTTCACTTTTAAAAATGCTCTTTAGAAAAATAGTATTAATTGTGAGCCAGAAAGTCTACACCACTTATATTACAAATATGCTCTTTGAGCACACATTTCTTCAATAGCAAATGGTGGCCTCAATCCATAGACAGTGAAAATGTGTTGTGTGTGACTAACTAACTAACTCACTCACTCACTCACAAGGGATCCCATATGAATCTGTCTGCTCTTTAAGAACTTCTAACAGCTCTCATCCAGGCTCCCCAATCCATCTAGATCCATTAAGTGAGGACCAGAAAATTGGCCTTTTTGAAGTTGTACCCTGTCCTTATATATGCCTGACACAAAAATGTTAATTTATCCAATATCACATAAATATTTATTTTTATTGGCCAAGACTCTTAAAGGACTTTCTTGTTGCTGTTTGGTGGGAGTTTTCTGAGAATTTTATCTGGATTATTTTCATCTGGCAGTATGCTGAGGTGTCAGAGCCTAACCCATTCATCCCAACGGATATAGGATTCCTCCTGCAGTCAATGAACATTTCATAAAAGCAACCCAAACTATAGAAAGAGGCTTCTGAGAACTCAGAGATCTGCACATTTTGAAGGATAGCTGAGTTTCAGTTCACATATTGTTTCAGAAGTGTACGTTAGCTTTGCCTTTGAATGCAAACTGAATTGAATTTAGCTCCCATCCTTACAGGGAAAAATACCAGCATCTAGCCACTAGTTGGGGGGGGGGCACTGATGATGCTCTTTGACTGCTGATGGCACCAGTTATCTGTTGGGGTAAGACTTGCACCAGGTGTCCCCCCCCCCTTTAGCCCCCTGTCTTCTACAGAGTTGATTATGTCTACCATGTTTTCCACAGTGCATCCCACATTGTATTATTTCTGGACTGAAGCCATGCTATTCTGCTGTGTCCAGTTCAGCACTGTATATCGGGTCCTCCCTTAAAGAGGGCATGTATTGAGGTGAGACCTGGAAACCGACACCCTGTGTTGTGGGCGGGTACAATTGGTCAGCCACAACACTCGATTGGTAGGTCCCTTGTAGCTGGGTGCAATCTGGCCAATGGGACGCAGTCCAAATGGTTCAAAGGACCCATTTATACCTATGCACGTGACCCAGAGCTTCCTCTTTCGGCACGTGCATCAGAACACCCGCCCACCTCTCCCTAATTTTAGGGCTTTGCGCTTGACCTTGCTATGCTGTCATGGGTTCGTCTGTCGTTGGGACAGGGGCATGGCATGAATTTTCCCCACTTGGCTGATTGGCTGTTGCCATTTGGGTTTTGCCTGCCGTGTAGCAAATTGTCAAAACTTGTAATTTGCAAATAGGCACTAGTTCATGTGATAAGGATGGGAGAACGCTCTTGCCATCCCTATGTGAAGGGTATTCTGTTAAAGGAATCCAGGGACTCGATGGTTTGGTCAACCCCTGAGAAGGGGTTGTGCCCATGCCTGAGTCCAGGGGGACATTTGGGTGGCGGAGATAGCCTGTTCCCACCTTTCCGCTGATCCAGGTGTTCACCCTTGGCTGACCTATGCTGGAACCCTGGGCCAGTGCTACCTGCAAGGGTGTAGGGAGCTAGTCGAACCATAGCCTATGCAACCAGTCACTTTCTGTAATGAATAAAGTTGTGGCCTAAATCCTGCCAAAAACCAAAACCAAAATTTGAGTCAAGTCTGAATTTATTTAGGAGGGAGGTTTTTGGGTCTGAACACGCAAATTATATCTGAGTAACATGGCAATATGCAAGTATTTATAAAGCACCTTTTGGTGCTAAATATTCAGTGTCATGTAGGCTGCACTCTTATCAAATCAATCCATTCCTAACAATGAAAAAGCACAGACTGCATTCATCAGAAAGTAATTACTCCAATAATTTTCTCTTAAATCTTGATCTTCATAAAAAGGGTGTTTTAATTGCTTGCAAGAATCCATTAGGTTGAAAAATCAACAGCTCCTGCTAACCTTGAGAAAGGACGCAGAGGCTTACAAGGTTGATCTGCCATTCTAATGAATTCGCACAAGTAAATAAATTACCATTTTATGAAGATTAAGATTTAAATGATAATGGGCCAAATTCAGCACAGATAGACACCGGCTGGATTTGACTCGGCTACAGGACAGATGCCTTGGCTCATTAAATGCATAATTGTACCCTGCAAGTAGTCCAATCGTTTTTAATAACTCTGCTTACTGGCTCATTCGAGTCTAAGAAGAAATTAACAGGTTGTGTCTACCAGTTTTGTAAAAATTTGTTCCAGTTATAATGTCAGATGAAAGGTTCTTTTTTTGTTTGTTTTTGTTTACAAAGAAGGACTTGCAGAGCTGAGGGACTAGGGTTTGTAAGATCCTTCCTCACTCCCTTTCAGTCTCTCAAAAGATTAAAAACATAGAAACATCCAAAGACATTGACTAAATGTAGGTTCAGAACAAAAGGAAGTACCGTATTTTTATGTCTATAAGATGCCCCCATGTATAAGAGGCCCCCTATTTTGGGGGGCTCAGATTTAAGAAAATGGGTGGAGATGTATCCATGTACAAGATGCCCCCTGATTTCCGACATTATTTTTTAGGAAAAAAGCCTAGTCTTATACATGGAAAAATACGGTATGTTTTCCTACTTTAGCACTGTAGAAATGAACACATTGGAAGAGCAGAGTGAGATTGTGCCCAGTGGTTCCACTCCTAAACTCTGTAGGTTCACCCAAACCTACCTGAGCAGAGCCTACCTACATATAAGCTCCATACTTGTCGACTCTATACACACAGCCGCACCCTGTAGAATTCAGAGTCATTGATTACTCATGCACACATAGACAGAGAAAGAGAGAGAGAGAGACAGATAGACAGAAAGAGACAGAGAGATTAAATGCACTGGGAGTGGCCGCTGAGTGGCCACTGAGACCATATATCACCAGTCCTGAAAGATCTGCATTGGCTCCCAGTGCATTTCCGAGCACAATTCAAAGTGTTGGTGCTGACCTTTAAAGCTCTAAAGTGCCTTGGCCCAATATACCTGAAGGAGCGTCTCCAGCCCCATCGTTCAGCCCGGACACTGAGGTCCAGCTTCTCAATGGTGGCGCCCGCCCTGTGGAACTCCCTCTCATCAGATGTCAAGGAAATAAACAAATATCTGACTTTTAGAAGACACCTGAAGGCAGCCCTGTTTAGGGAAGTTTTTAATGTTTGATTGCATTATTATTATTATTATTATTATTATTATTATTATTATTATTATTATGTTGGGAGCTGCCCAGCCAGATGGGTGAGGTATAAATTATTATTATTGTTATTGTTATTATTCTACACACATATTTAAAAAACATTCTGAAAATGCTTTTTTAAAAAGCGTTTTTAACAATACATTGAATTTTCCACACGGCTCACCATTGCCATCTAGTGCCACATTGTATATTGCACTTAAAGCACACTTAAAATGTTTTGTTTGCAGCGGTATAGCTGAGTCCCATGACTGTGATTAATTTATGGAATTCAATCTGTCAAAATATGATGGGAATGAGCTTATATAGCTTTTTTAAAAAAGAATAGCCAATTCATGGAGAAAAGCTCTACTTGCAAACATCAAAAATGGTGTGTCTAGCTGGGATCTAAGAACCAGGCAACCAGTTCCATGTGTCCCAAGGGCACTTTGGTCTTGTCTATCTCAAATGGCCACTGGTTCTGCCACTTGGCAACTTGCTTCTGAAATTGAGGGGTTTTTCAAAAGCAGTTTGTGGTAGAGGATGGTTGGACCTCTGCTGCTGAAAGCGGGTGGGGGGGGGAGTGGAAATCTAACTGGAGAGTCTACTTCTTGAGCATAACTACGGTACTGTAGTTCTTTGGCTTCCAGCCTCCATTTTCAAAGGCAGTATGTTTCTGAGTACTCAGTGCTAGTGGGTACTCCTTGCCGTGATCGGGCAAACTTCTCCAGGATGGTGACGCAGTGTTCTGCCTATCACAGTCCCCAGGGAACAAGGGCGACAGGAGTTGCCCTTTGGGTTCCCAGCACTCCTTTCAGCATTGCCCTAAAAGCAGTTTTTTTTTTTTTGCAAATATTTTTATTGCATTTTCTATAAAAGCTTCCATCTTTCCATTTTCCACATCACGTATTTTAGTTTGTTGAACCTCCCTCCACTCCTCTGACAGTCATCCATAATAGTTCTCCTATTTACACATTTCTTAATATATAATATCACCTTTAAGTAGATTTCTTTATATCCTTATTTACATTTTTGCGATATTCCTCACTTTTCACAAAGCCTCTTTAAAACACACTAGCGTTGTATTCTCCTCACATATGGTTTTCAAATACTCTCTAAATTTTCCCCAATCCTCCAAAAACTTAGGGTCTCTTTGAAGTCTAATTTTCCCCGTTAGTTTGTCTAATTCCACATAATCAATTAATTTGTTTCTCCATTCGTCCAGAGTAGGTACTTGTTCTTGTTTCCACCTTTGAGCTATCAGCGTCCTCGCGGCAGTTGTTGCATATTGGAAAAGTTTGAAATCCTTCCTTTTAATTTCCCTTCTGGTTATCCCTAGTAGAAAGGTCTCTGGTTTCTTAACAAAGCTATATTTTAGCATTTTCCTTACTTCATCATATATTTCCCCCCAGAAACCCTTCACTTTCTCGCATTCCCACCACATATGCATAAACGTGCCCTCTTTCTCTCTACACCTCCAGCATTTATTGCAGATCTTATACATTTTGGCCAATTTAACCGGTGTTAAGTACCATCTATATACCATCTTCATGGCATTTTCTTTTAGTGTTATGCATGCTGTGAATTTCAAATTTTGATTCCATATCTTTTGCCACTCTTCCAGCTCTATACTGTACCCTAAATCTCTGGCCCAGTGAATCATTACCTCTTTCACCTCCTCATCCATCGTATGCCATTCTAGTAGGATTTTATACATTTTTGATATAATTTTACGATCATTGCCCTAAAAGCAGATCTAAAGACAAACGCACAAGCGCAAACATTTAACTGCTCACTGGGAAATAAGTCAGAACACGGCAGAAAGCCCTTTTTCAATAGGAGTCCAGTAAGTTAAATAATTATGAAACTGATGTTATTTGCAGAGTTGATAGAGAAAAAATATTCCCGTCTTCATATTTAAATCACAAAATGAATGCGTATTTGGTGGAAAAGATACATTCTGTGGGAATTAAAATCCCATTTACGTGTGTGTTTTCCTTTTGGAATCTATTGTTAATGGAATCCCCAGCATCAAAATCCAGATTGTCAGTTTTGTGAGCTGGTATATAATAAATTAACTGGGTGCCAGGCTGCTCCCTTCTCTATTTAGAAACCATAGTTCACTGTTGGCTCTCAGGAATCTCTGAAGAAATTGTATAGGATTTATATATTCAGTATTGTAGCAAACTGAATTAAAGAAGTGAAGAAAACCTATTTCAGGAACATTGAAAGGGGCTGAAAAGTGAAATTTCATGTTGGATCCACCAGAAACAGTACATAAAGAAACTTGCTGTATTTTTAACAACATGGGCTTCTTAATGGTATCACAGCAGTCCCCATTCCCTCTGTGCCAACAATGATGTCAACCTCCAAACTGCTTTTGCAAACTTCCATTACACTGATGCGTTTTCCTTTGGAAATACATTTTCATTCTGTAACTGCTCCATAACAACTAGGGTAATCTCCTTTTGCTCCTTTTAGAAAACTGAAAAATCGAAATTACTGCACTGGTGTTCGGCAGGAAATAATTTTATATACATTATTAGTGTGCACAAGGTTAAAAAAGCATACGCTCTCACACTTTTCTTTAGACACACCCGTTCTATATACACCCCTTGGTCATGTTCAGAACATCACAAAAATGTGAAGCCAGGATGGCTTCTTAACTATCCAGCAGATTAGGCACATTTTGTATCACCTCAAATTGCACGCTATTTTAAAAAAACATTTGGACATGATCCAGGCAAAGTGAAGCACTTTTAAGTCCCATTGATTTAAATATACATCTTTACCACAAAGAGGATGTGCTGTTTCTGCATCCAGACCCTGCATATATTCTTTTGAGCAACTTCCCTTTGGGGCTACCCATCTTTTACCAACATTTTAGACAGTACCTAATAAATATTTCTATTTTTCAGTAACTTTTAAGAGCACTTGCTTAAATTTTCTTAGTTACTTTGGCTTCCCCCATTTGCCTTCAGCTGACTTCATTGAGGGCTTAACCACACTTATTTTGCCCTGCTCATTCCAGGTACAGGCCTGCACTTAAAAGTTCAATTCCAAGCATGGTTTCTCTCTCTCTCTCTCTCTCTCTCTCTCTCTCTCTCTCTCTCTCTCTCTCTCTCTTCCTTCCTTCCTTCCTTCCTTCCTTCCTTCCTTCCTTCCTTCCTTCCTTCGATTCACACTGAAATTGGAATGCCTCTGTATTGCTGAAAGGATTTAACACAAGAAAATTCCACTGCAGTATTCTAAGGGATTCTGACATTAATCTAAGTTGATAATTAACTATTGTTGTTTTCTGTTAGCTTACATGTGAGTGTTTTAACCTTAGATCACATGAGAGGTACTGAAACTGCAAATTCGCCATCTTGGTAGGCTGCTTTTTTTTGTTCCCAGGCTTTGTGAAAGAGAGGATATAAATGAAGTTCTCCATGTAAACAGCCTAAGGGAGAATGCAGGCTGGAATGCAAGCTGTGGGGAGTGACAGACCTCTGCTTCTAAGTCTGTTGCAATTATTTCATATTTCAGATGGTGCAATATTAATATATGCAGTAGCGAAAACTCATTCTTTAGTGCTCTATCAGAGGAAATGTCAATTTGTGTTATTCACAGATTGTCATTTGCTCCAGCTGAGCTTTAAAGAGCAGGTTTTCATGGGAAGAGTTCTGGAACAACAGCAACAAAGGTGCTCAGACGCAGACCATGCCTGGGAAGTGGGGAGGAAGGTTAGTGTGGACATTATCATGTAGCTTAATCATATCTAATGATATCATCAGTTTAGGCACAGTATTAAGACATGAGTTTTATTCTCTTGCTAATTATTCCATTTTAAATGTGCATTTTATATTTGTCTTTCTTCAGTAATGCTTTTTTCGGGATTGTTTTATTTGATGTTTTAATGTGTTAACTACTTTGAGATTTTTTTCCCTTAAAAATACAGAGGTATAGAAATGAAATGAACAACAGCAGCAGCAACAAAGAATTCACTATGTGTCACCGGATTGGGTGGAGTCAACCATGTGACTAATTCAAAAAAGTAAGAAGTGCCTGCACCAGCCACAGTGTTGGGAAATGTTTTTTTAAAAGTGAGTATAGGGGCTGCGTAGATGTCTTTTTTTCTGGAATGATGTCTGCCATGCTGAAATAGTTTTGTTTCAAACATCAACATTGTTGAATATTCACTACAGCTCTAAAAGCCTCATGCCATAATGGAGATGACCACACTACCATGGGATTAAATGGTCATGGTAGAGCATGAGATTCTTAGTCCCAGGATTGTGGGTTCGAACCCCAAGTTGGGTGAAAAATTCCAGTACTGTAGAGGTGCGGCCCCTGTCAACTCTACAATTCCATGGTTCTTTGATTCTATGTGAATGTGGGATCCTTGGACTTTACCAAGGCAACCCTGAACACCAAAAATAAAAACAATGAGGGTTTTTTTTTAACACAGCTGTATAGCTTACACCAACGTAGACTAACTACATAATAAAATGTAATAGGATGTCTGTATCCATTCCTTACCCTCAAATGAGCCTATTTTCTTCTTGTATTGAAACATAAGCAAGAAAGATAACAGATATCTGCGTCTCATTCTTTCATTAAAAATACATCTTCTCAAGTGTATTTGAAATATATGCTTATCTTTTTATATACTGATACGGAACGGAAGGGGGGGGCTGATTACATCCCCCGCCCCCCAAGAGTTCGTTTTTCATTCCCTTGCCTTTCTTGGTGGCTGGCAACACCGGCAGCATATTCATATACTTTAAATCCGGCACACAGTCATTTGAATCGTGTCATGAAAGGCCCTCCAACTGCATTCTCAGTATTCTGGGAAGGTGCCTTCTTTGCGAATTAGGCGTCTGGATGAAAGGCTGCAGGACAGCAATCCGTGACACCCACCGCCGTTCATTCCCTCAATATCCGTAGACATTGCACACGGGCTCCTCTTGATGAAGTCTATCAAAGGGATGTGAATTTGTAGCTTTTAAAATTTGAGATTAATATACCAGCTACGTATTAATTATTTAACTCAGCCTGGTGCTGCCAGGGAAATTTGCCAAGAGGCTTCTACAGCTTCTGCTGCACCTTCAGATAACTGCTCCTGCCGTTGAAAAAATTCAATGTAGGCCTTGGGTTTTCTCCTCTCCATGTGTGTTTTGGCTCCAGGCATATTTATTGACCTGGTACTGGAGGCATACAGAAAAACCTCTGCTTCTGAAAGTTTCTGCAGGTTATTGTCACTATAACAGATCCAAATCCATCACACTATGCTTAGCCAATGCAAATCTTCTAGATGTCTGTAGAAGCCACTGAGATTTTATAACGGGGTGGGGGACCTCTGACATGCAACCGTCCAGGCTTCTCTAGCAAGAATCTCAGGAGTCATCCCTGACCATGCCCACTCTCCACAAGTCATATCCCTCATTGGTCTCACCATGTAGTCTCCTTGAGTGTTTCTTTCCTGGCTAAAATGTGTTCCTATACTGTGATAATCCCTCTTGTTCACCTGGCGGGGGATGGAGAGATGTACAGGTGCAATCAGTTTAATTGTTTTCCTCGTTTGCTGACTTCCGCTATACAGTGGTACCTCGGGTTAAGAACTTAATTCGTTCTGGAGGTCTGTTCTTAACCTGAAACTATTCTTAACCTGAAGCACCACTTTAGGTAATGGGGCCTCCTGCTGCCGCCGCGCCACCAAAGCATGATTTCTGTTCTCATCCTGAAGCAAAGTTCTTAACCTGAAGCACTATTTCTGGGTTAGCGGAGTCTGTAACCTAAAGCGTATGTAAGCTGAAGTGTATGTAACCCGAGGAAACACTGTATTATTCTGAAAATGCTTTTTAAAAAAGTGTTTTTATCAATACATTGAATTTTCCACACGGCTCACCATTGCCATCTAGTGCCACATTGTATATTGCACTTAAAGCACACTTAAAATGTTTTATTTGCAGCGGTATAGCTGAGTCCCATGACTGTGATTAATTTATGGAATTCAATCTGTCAAAATATGATGGGAATGAGCTTATATAGCTTTTTTAAAAAAAGAATAGCCAATTCATGGAGAAAAGCTCTACTTGCAAACATCAAAAATGGTGTGTCTAGCTGGGATCTAAGAACCAGGCAACCAGTTCCATGTGTCCCAAGGGCACTTTGGTCTTGTCTATCTCAAATGGCCACTGGTTCTGCCACTTGGCAACTTGCTTCTGAAATTGAGGGGTTTTTCAAAAGCAGTTTGTGGTAGAGGATGGTTGGACCTCTGCTGCTGAAAGCGGGTGGGGGGGGGGAGTGGAAATCTAACTGGAGAGTCTACTTCTTGAGCATAACTACGGTACTGTAGTTCTTTGGCTTCCAGCCTCCATTTTCAAAGGCAGTATGTTTCTGAGTACTCAGTGCTAGTGGGTACTCCTTGCCGTGATCGGGCAAACTTCTCCAGGATGGTGACGCAGTGTTCTGCCTATCACAGTCCCCAGGGAACAAGGGTGACAGAATTTGCCCTTTGGGTTCCCAGCACTCCTTTCAGCATTGCCCTAAAAGCAGATCTAAAGACAAACGCACAAGCGCAAACATTTAACTGCTCACTGGGAAATAAGTCAGAACACGGCAGAAAGCCCTTTTTCAATAGGAGTCCAGTAAGTTAAATAATTATGGAAATGATGTTATTTGCAGAGTTGATAGAGAAAAAAATATTCCCGTCTTCATATTTAAATCACAAAATGAATGCGTATTTGGTGGAAAAGATACATTCTGTGGAAATTAAAATCCCACTTATGTGTGTGTTTTCCTTTTGGAATCTATTGTATGTTAATGGAATCCCCAGCATCAAAATCCAGATTGTCAGTTTTGTCACTATAACAGTTTTGTCACTATAACACTATAACTTAATTCGTTCTGGAGGTCTGTTCTTAACCTGAAACTATTCTTAACCTGAAGCACCACTTTAGGTAATGGGGCCTCCTGTTGCTGCTGTGCCACGCCGCATGATTTCTGTTCTTACCCTGAAGCAAAGTTCTTAACCCGAGGTAATATTTCTGGGTTAGCGGAGTCTGTAACCTGAAGCGTATGTAACCCGAGGTACCACTGTAGTAAAACTTGAAAGTTGCTTTGTCAACTCATTCACTTGTCAGAGTAAGGATAGTAGGTTAAATACCTCAGAAAAAAAGCTTGTGGCCCACCAAGATTCCTGGATCCTTTCCACACATACTACTAGGAAGCCAGGTGCCCCCCATCTTATATTTGTGCAGCTGGTTCTTCCTGGCTAAGTGCGGAACCTTACATTCATCCTTATTGAAATTCATTTTGTTACTTAGGGCCCAGTTCTCCAATCTGTTACAGCCATCTTGAATCCCAATTCTGTCTTCAGCAGCATTAACTACCCCTCCCAGTTTGATGCCATCTGTGAATTTGATGAGCATCACCTCAATTCCTTCATGCAAGCTGTTTATAAAGATGTTGGACAACATCTTTGGAGGTCTTTAAGCAGAGGCTTGACAACCATATGTCAGGAGTGCGCTGATGGTGTTTCCTGCTTGGCAGGGGGTTGGACTCGATGGCCCTTGTGGTCTCTTCCAACTCTATGATTCTATGATTCTATGATTCTAACAGACCCAGGACAGAACCCTGCAGAACCCCACTTGTCACTTTTTTCCAAGGTGGTAATACCCAAAGGCTGCAATTCTATTAGCATTTACCTAGGAGTAAGCCACTGAGAACACATTAGGGCTTATTCCTGAGTAAACACGCAAAAGGCCTGTAAACGTTCATCCATGCATATGGGCCAGATTGTAAGACTCTTTTCAATTTCCACCCACGTTTGTATCCTGTAGGCAGATTTATTTTTTTCTGATACATATTTCTTTATTTAAATTGAATTAAGTCGTTAAAATGATGCTATACCACTTTCCCAGATAATTCAAAGCAGATAGCAACGCAAACAATAAGATCATAAAAAGCACAAGTACTGTCACCCAGATGGTGTTACAACCCCTCTGAAAACTTAATTAGGAGATTTTTCTTCTAACCACTTAAGCAAGAAGTTTTCATCATTGCAGCCATGACTGAAAATGCAGAACTTTTACTAGCTGTGGTCACAACATCTGAACAGTCAGCAATGCCCATTGGGAAGCTGTCAGTTCTAATAAAAACAAAAGCAAGTTCTGATAGAAAAACTGTGAAAATTAGCAAAAATAGCTAAAGAGAATTAACACATTAATTATGCAAAAATGTGTCAATGCCTTGCCCTTTCAAGTGCACAAATACAATAATTTGCATCCTGCTCTTTGATCTAGTTATTACTGGACACAATTTAAATGCAGTTATGCAAAATTTGGGTGTCTTATCACTCTCAAGAAGGCTCGCCAAGGCAAAGTTCAAAATGTTAATGGTACATAACGCCACTGCTTTTGAAGACCTTATAAAGCAAGTATAGCCATGACAAATAAGGGGAAGTGAATCAAGGCAGCTCAATGCTTGAGTGTAAGAATGAGAAATTATTGTTGCTTTCTCATTTATACAAATGCTGCCATTTATTTTTGCTCGTGTGCTAACAGTTGCCTACCCACAGTGTTTCAGCTTATTTTGCCAGTTCTGCTTCAACTATTTATGTCAGACTCAAATATTATCATGGGGAGTCACCTTATGTCAAGATAAAAACTTTCTGAGCCTCCCCCATGGTAGCAAATCTACAACTACAGGGCAAGCCAATCATAGGGTCCTACAAGCCGCACAGCCATGTGGGTTTGCATATGAACTTTATTTACTTATTCTAACATGTGTAACGCAATAGTGGGTTCCCAAAGCAGCGCACATTAACATTTCGATAAACACATTATCAACAAAATCAAATCATGAGATGCCAACTCTCCACTGACAGGCCGGCAAGGTTTGGCTCCTCCTCTCCTTGCACCGTGTTCGATTCATCACTTTGTAACTCAGATCACATCCGCACCAGACACTTAAGGCTATGTACACATTAGTGATCTGAAAGATAGAGCGGTTGTTTCCCACAACTGTGTTTCAAGTCACTTTTCAACATTGCTGTCTTCACCTTTTTTAAAAAATAAATAAATCTATTTTATTATTTTTCTCAATAAACAATCATTACATTGAAAAGGAAAAGGAAAAGACAAAAAAGAAGGGGAAAACACACACACGAAATAAAACATTTAAAACATCTATATTCACTCTTAGTATTAATCCATATTTTGGGATTCATCAAATCCTCTGACTTCCCTCTACTCCCTCCCCTGGTTCCTTTGTGTTATTTTCATTTGTGCATGTCAACAAAAAATCTCTATCTCTAATTACCTTATTTAAACATTCACCATAACATTACAAGTGGTGTTTTTTTAAAAAATCCTGCTAATTCCTTACTTTGCTTTTGTATATATGCAATAAGCATTTCCCATTCTTTTTTATATTTGTTGTTGTCTTGATTTCTAAGTTTCCCAGTTCCATTTCTGCATATTCCATTAGTTTAATTTGCCAGTCTTCTTTCATAGGTACTTCTCCTTTCCAGCGCTGGGCTAGCGATATTCGCATGACCGTTGTTGCATACATAAACAGAGTTTTGTATTCTTTGGTAGATCAGTTCCTGTAATTCCTAATAAGAAAGATTCTGGTTTTAGCAAAGTTATTTTAAACATTTTTTTCAGTTTGTTATATATCATTTCCCATTTTTTGGGATAACCTTACATTGCCATCACACGTGATAAAATGTACCTTCCATTTCTTTACATTTCCAACACTTTTTTCTCCTTGTTTTATACAGGAATGTCTTCACCTGGTGCCCATTACCTGATTTGCTTCCCTGGGCTGAATTCTGATTCAATGAATTTTTCATCTGCACATGTGCAATGACCGCCTGAAATGTACACACCTCAGCTGAAGTGTGGCTTCCGTTTTTGAATCAGATGGAAGCACAGCAGACAGGGAAAGCACAGCAAACAGGAGTGTTTCTTTAAAGTGACAGGATACTTGTGAATAGTGTCTGACATCATGTGCATGTGGCTTTGAAAACCAGCGGTGGGAGTGCACTGGAACTGGAGTAAATTACAGGGCGGACTTTCATAATACGGTGCTTTGCGCAAGGCTAAAATTTTGTGCTCTCCCAAATGGATCTTCTGTTAGGAATCATCTCAAATTTGCACTCTCTCAGCTCAGTGTCTTGTGCGGGGGAACCACCCACACCACCCTAAATCCGGCACTGTAAGAGTGCCTAAAGCACTCTTATGCCACATTAACAGTCATATTATGACACTTTTTCATTGTGGATCAGATCATTGATTGATCAAGTGCCTCCTCAGACTGGCTTTGACTCTTGACTGGTGATGGAGTTCGCTGCTTGTCTGCACTTATATAGTGCTTGTAGTTCTCACCCCTCTAGCTTGGTTCGTGCTGATGCTTAGTCTCTGCTTTAGTAGTAAAGGCTTGGCCCATACAGGTAAATTGACTATAAGCTCAGCTTTACTGTTGATCTTTCACCTGCTGAGCCAGAAATGATAATCTGTATCCCAACAATGAAATCCTACAAGAGACTTGTTGTTGTTGTTCCTCTCATTTCTACTTTTGGCAATGAATGTTGCAGATTGCTGACAGGAGTGGTGAGAATGTGCATTTTTAAAATTGTCACACACACACACACACACACACACACACACACACACAGTGAGCCAAACAGAGTTATGAGCTAGCTTGGAGATCAAGAGCAGAGATGAAAAGTTTGGGGTGGAAAGGTTATCAAAAGATCAGCAGCGAAGACTACTCACAAGTTCCCACATGTAAGTCAGGAGATCAGTTTGTATACAAGTATGTAAGCTTTGACAGAGCTCACTCTTCGGCTTATTTTAAATGATTCAGGAGTACCCACAAGCTACGTCCTTGCTCCTAGAGGGAATGCAACCCTATCAAGGGCAGGCAACCTCTAGGAAACCGCCTACTAACAGTTCCTCAGTCTTGTCTGGATTGATACTACTAAAAATAGTCTCAATGCAACTTACAATATGAAAGTACTATAAAACATATACTGTATTACTTATATGCAGTACTTCTCAATGGGATATGCATGAACTAAATCAACAGTGATGTACTCTGTAGCTTCTGCCTGTAGCCTGTAAAATTTGAGAAGGCAGACGCTGACTCTCTTGAGTAGCCTTTCCTTGTGAAAGGAGTAGGGAGTATACAAACAGAACAATAACAGCAACTATAAACCCCCCAGTCCCCAAAGAGCCAAGTGCCTATAGAGAGATCTTGACACCATCATCATATATCATTCCAGTGTCATGTTAGAACAAGCACCCCCAAACTCAGCCCTCCAGATGTTTTGGGACTACAACTCCCATCATCCCTAGCTAACAGGACCAGTGGTCAGGGATGATGGGAATTATAGTCCCAAAACATCTGGAGGGCCGAGTTTGGGGATGCCTGTGTTAGAATGTCTTTCCAGAGCAAACAGTGGGGAGAGGGGCACTTATAAATAGGCTTCTTTTGTGATGAATATTGAATAAGGCATTGCCAAACAGCATAAAAATTGTCCTCTTGAGTATTTTGTTCCCCACACATCAGTTACCTTATCAGCTTTTCCTAAGAGCCAGGAGCCACAATTGTTGGTACCAGCCCACAAACAGGTTTAGGATTTCCAACATTTGCCAACAACCATCCTTGCCATGGTATATATGGAAGTTAGCAATTCCTCATTTGCGAAAAATTTTGTATCTCTGCCATATGTATCTATGAGAGGATCCAATCCACTATTTGAACTGTAACGGCTTCATTGAATATCTAATTTGAAAGTTACTAGTGGGCATTACCACCACATATGAAAGTACCTAGCCAGTTCCCAGCACCCCCAACAGCAATTCAATGATTTTGTAGAAAAAATGTGACATAGGGTGACGTGAGTCAGGTACCACCTATGGACTACTTTCAAATTGTGTTTCCATATCTTAGCAGAAATACATCTAAATGTATTGCCAGATCAGTATGAATTTCCACATATCTCTTCCAGCTCTGATGTAACAAACTCAAATTGCCCATTGATCCCTGAGGTTAATCTTATAAAGAAGATATATTAGAATTTGGTCAGTGAAATCAGAAGGTACTGGACTGTCAAGTGTTTTAACACCCTGGTAACTGTTCATGCCTCTCCTGAAATACGCTACCTGGCCATTTTAAGTGCAATTATATATCTACTCAGAAGTAACCCCCCCCCCCCTTTCAATGGAACTTAATCCTATGTAAGCATATATAAGATTGCAGCCTTTGGGAGTCAATGACAACTTGACAAGACAATAATTCTTTCCTTTAGAATAGAAATGTCAGTGTTAACTTATTTTATTAATGGAGTTTACCTCTCAAAAAGTGATTTCTGAAGCCCTTCATAGTAGAGAAGGATGATGCAGATTTTGTGACACATGAAAGATAATTAGTCCCAATGACTTTGACAGTTTCTCTTGACTTAAATGGATTTGGGAGGAAACAGAATTATAAGCACACCAATAGGTAAATTAAATTTAAAATCCTCTCTCTCTCTCTCTCTCTCTCTCTCTCTCTCTCTCTCTCTCTCTCACACACACACACACACACACACACACACACACACACCACACACTTCATTGTGTTCTTACACTAGGGAAGAAGATTATTTATTCCTGAGAATAAAAATAAATTAGCACTTGAATTCTGGAACTCCCAGTGAATATGACATCTCTTGTCAAAGTCCTTTGGCAAGTCTAAGTGATGGAATTCATGTTGTTTTACATAATTGTACACATTGGTTGCAATCCACCAAGCAAGCCCTATTTCAATAAATGGGGGGGGGGGGTGAAGCAGCATGTGTTGGAATGAATCCATTGTAAATAAGAAATGTAAATAGCAAGAGATGCAAAGAGATTTAATTTGTGTTGTGCAAACACCATAAATCATCCAAGGTTTCTCTCTCTCTCTCTCTCCCCCCCCCCCCCATGATGGAGAATGATCTGGGAAAATTTGTGTAATGTGATTGTCAAAATGTAAATGCATGCCAGTGTTAAAAGGTATCACCTTAAAATCATTATCTACACAAATTTAATAAACTATCTACTGGGGGGAAAAACATTCAGTTGCATATAACAGATAGCAATCTCAGAGGAAGCCTATCTCCGTAACTCTTTTGCAAATTTAATATAGAAACTATTTGGCTATCATCCTGCACTGCTGTCATATGTAGGCCTAGGAAATATTTTCAGTGCAACTCTGCTGGGATGAATGAATGAATAAAAGAAAGCCAACATCACAGAGCCTGCCAGTAATGGGGTGTTATTTCAAATTTAAGCAGCAAGGCATCCTTACCTCCCATTTACTTTTGTAGACTCAAAATGCCACTACAAGATGTAAATTTTGTATGTGCTTAGAGGTGACATACGTCCAGAATTTCCCGGACATATCTGGAATACAGTCGGAAGCAGTAAAAAAATCTAGACGTATGGCAGCCCACATTGGCAGTGTCATTTTTGGCAATTTTCCTTAAAAATAGCTTTGGAAAACTTTGGGCAAAACTAAAAAAAAAACAGCTCAACAACTTTGCCAAAAAAAGCTCTGTCTGGATTTTCACTGTTTGAAATATGGCAACCCTATATGTGCTGCATCTTAAGAAACTTGACTCTAAATTCAGCTGACGTATATATGCCACATTTCTCTCTCACACACACTATTCTCAGAACAGGATTGTCATGCAGGCCAATATCTTTGACATTTTTACAAGTGAGGCAACATGGAGCTATCCGTACTATTGAACATTCTATAGGAAGAAACTTGCATGCTTCCATCCTGCCGCTATATTGCCATGATCGTAATATCTACTTGTGCTTTGAGACCCCCAATCACCCCCCCAAAAAATGAGACACAATGAAACGGGATTTTAGTTTAAGTTATTGGGCAAAATTTTGGCCACAGTTTTATTAAATATAGAATGTGAGTGGTATTGGCTTAGACATTGGAATCTCCCAGACTATATCAGACTCCCGCCCACATCGCAGGGAGTCTATTAAGGGTGAACCACAACCAGAGGGAGCCCTGCTGGTGGAAACCGACTCGAGCTCCCCCGGTGTCTCCGTGGGGTCCTTGCATGGCCCTAGCCCCTACCACGGGGTTTCGGACAAGATCCAGGCCAACCCCTGGATTCCTTTACCCGAATACCCTTGACCTTGGAGGGGCAGGTGATGGCCGCACCTCCCCTCTCCACACATCGTTGATCCAATGCCTAACCTCCAAACCTTACAAAGTTGTGACGATTTCCAAGCAGTAGGCGAAAACCTAATGGCTAAAAGCCAATCTGCCAGATAGAACCAATTCCTACCAGGTCCCCATTGCAAAACAGGAGACCAACAAAGTCCATAGCAAGGCCAGATGCACCAAAATAAAGGGTGGGTGGGTGGGTGGGTGATCCGTTGCGCGAAGACAAAGAGGAAGCTCTGGGTCAAGTGCATGGGTTTATGTAGGTCCCTCGATCCGTTTAGACTGCACCCCACTGGCCAGATTAAACCCAGCAACGAGGGACCTTCCAATCAGGTGTTGTGGCTGTCCAATATACCCACCCACAACCAGGAGGTCAGCCTCCTGGTCTCACCGCAACCCTCTTTGAGGGAGGACATGATTTCCCATAATGTTAATAATACTCTCACCATAGACGGAAATTTAGCAATTGGTGTCTACATTTCTCTTCTTCATAAAATCCATACACTGCTTTTACAGCACAAGACTAACCATGTCTACTCAGAAGTAAGCCCTGTTGAACAGGGCATATTCCCAGATGAGTGTGGCTAAGATTTCCACCTTAGAATAGACCCCACTCAAAGTTCTTCACATTATTTATTGCAGGCAGAAGTGGGCAGCGGAAGGGAAAGAGTCTCATCATTGGCTGCAAGGGATGCATGCTGCAGAATATTTTCAGATTTATTTATTTATTTTTGCCCATGGATGGTGCATCTGAATAGCACAGATGTATTTAATGACAAAATCTGAGAACATCTGTTTTCCAAAGTCTAGGAACTTTGGTAATTTGACTTGGTAACATGACACAGTTTTTAATCCAATTGTCTCTCATTTTGTGTAGCAGCAGAACGAGTATTTGGTGAACAATGATTTAACACAGAGCAGCCATTCTTTAACCAGACATATTTTCATTCTCCCTTTATATACAGCCAAGTGTCCAGTGATCAATTCAGTTGATTTAATAGTCCCTGATTCTGTGTCTCTCTTAAATCTGTTTTCTGCTCTACTTTGCAATGGGTTGTGTCAAAGCTCTCATGGTTTCTATTGTTAGAATGGAAATTTGTTTCAGCACGCATAGCCAGCAACAGTGAGCTATAGAGGCAATAATAAAGAAACACTCACACGGTCCATTTACTGGATGAGGTTGCATAAAGTCCATCTGATTACATCTAAGTGGTTATTAGAAAAGGGCTTCAAATGAGAGACACAAGGGAGCTACCAATTCTCAAGTCATCTATTACAGCGATATTTTATAGGATTTGTGGTTTCAGGAGGATTGGACTGTTCATTGGCATTGACTTCTAGACAGCAATAAATGACATTTTTACAGGCTAGCTGCAAACTCTACAAGAGAAGTGCCAAACAAGTCTGTATCCTAAGCTGAGAAATATTAAAAGGGTAAAATAGTTATTGATAACAGTCTACTCCCCTTGGGCTCCTTGGAATAGAAATGTTAAGGCTCTGTAGATTTCATGAGGTATTATGAAGTTCTGAAGACAGATATGTTTTCTTATAAGAACTGAATGCAGTAATTTATCAGCATAAAGCTTTGCTTCTGAAGATCCTTGGCCTGGAGCTGAGGAAAATGACAAAAGAAATTCATGTCAGGGGGCAATTTTGGAGCAAGTCGTTTGTGTTGCGCTAAAGCACAAAGGCCTGCTTTCTTTCAACCTTGTTTGCTCATTCATGCATTCCGTTTCAAGCACTCGCTTCCCTACTGTGATCCAAAAGGCTACACCAGATCAGAGAGAGCTCCCAGAGGGGGCCGAAATAAATCCTATGGCACGCCAAAGGCTTTAGGAAAACACCTTCCTATCGCGTAGCATTGATTGTTGACATCACGACGTGCTAAAAGGGAGCATGTTCACCTTCAATAGCTTTGCAGTTGACAAGTATGTTTAAAGGTCCTTTCTTGATGTCTTGCATGCAAACAGCGCATGTGAAACATTCCCTGAAATGAGACTTGCCAGTGGAGTTATCTAAGCTTGGGCCCAGATTCAAACCTTTTGGGCAATAAAGCCACTTCTAAAGGAGAGGTATGCTTAAAAGGCCCTGGAATCTTCTTCCACGTGGATGAGAGGATAGGACGCCCACTTTCCTCCTAGTAGGGCTTTACATTTGCTTTACTACAGTGGTACCTTGGTTGTCAAACTTAATCCATTCTGGGAGTCTGTTTGACTCCCAAAACAGTTCAAAACCAAGGCGCGGCTTCCGATTGGCTGCAGGAGCTTCCTGCACTCAATTGGAAGCCGTGGAAGCCGCGTCGGACGTTCGGCTTCCAAAAAACGTTCGTAAACTGGAACACTCACTTTTTTGTGGCATTTGGGAGCCAAAACCTCCAAGTACCAAGGCATTCGACAACCAAGGTACGATTGATTGTGTGCCTCCAGGCGGACTCAGGATTTTTTTTACAAAGTTTTCCTGATGCCCCCACCCCTGCCCTGGAAACTTTCACAATATGTTATCACTACCACCAAGATTATATCATACCAAAGCAAAAAGCCTCCACCACCAACATACTATTGTATGAAATAGTTAGCATATCAAAAGGACATATTGTTCATTAGAGCACAACATGGGATTCAACAGATAGCAAATGTCACCTCTCACTTTCTATTATTCATGGGGTTTTCTTAATAATTTTGTTTCATTAGGGCAAGTTTTATGTCCACTGTAAAGGTCAGAGTTTCCATTAAAGCCTTTGCCGTTTCATTTTATTAATACCTGCAGCACATGCAATTTTACATAAATGCTGGTTTTCAGGAAGAGAAGTCTCCAATTTTTAAAACTTTGAACTAATGGAATGCTATAAAACACTACAGAGGTACGCCTTTCTTTCACAACAGCTTGAATATCAAATAATTGCTAATACAGCTCTTTTCAATTCTTCTATCCACGAACCAATACATTTTAACGCAAAACTACAATTCGAAACAAAAGGGCAAAATAAGATGTATAGCTTACAATGAACTAAATCATTCTCTGATTCCAAACCTACCTACGAGGGAGGCAAAACCCATAAGCAGCCAATTTTTCTGCAAGGCAAATTCATATACATGCTCTGAATATGATGACTGAACATATTCATAGCAAGGTCAAGAGTGGGCCTGGCCACTTACCACTGAGCTGTTCCAAAGCCACAGCAATCTAGGGCAGCGAGTGGGAAAGCCCAGTGAAGACTGGAGTGCCGGCCACACGACATGTCTCCCTTTGTGGCTTCAGGGAGTACCAGAGAGGGCAAAGTCTCCTCTCTGGTCTGCTCAGAAGCTCCATGCGCAAAGAAGTCTGCTTGATCCCGCATTTGCTATTGAAGCCTTGTGAGCGCTCCCTGACTCCAGCATCACCAGGGAGGCAAGAAAGGACCTATCCTGCTGCACTGAAGCTGGAAGGAGACACCCACCTTCCCACAAGCGTTGCTCCCTTCCAGTCACTGGGAACTGGCACTGTGTTAGTAGAAGCCAGTGCAATGAGTCTCCCTATTGCAACAGAATTTCCCCTGCCCATGCACCCCCATATCCTCTCCAAACCCGCTCAAGGTTGGAAGTAGCCCCAGAACAGCTCATAGAAGTGTGGAGAGGGAGAGGAGATCATCCCATCTAGTAAGCAGTACTATTTGTGTGCTAATGGAAAGACCAACTTAGCACAACGTTGAATCCCACCCATTGAAATTAATGGACCTGAGTCATGCTCATTCATTTCAATGGGTTTACACTGAGTAAAAACCTGTTTAATTCCACCTGGTGTATGTGCAGCTTTTCCTGTGCAAGTTTTTCAAACCTGGCTTCTACAGAATAAACTTCCTTTCAAAATGTTCCTACAAGATTCTGTCCCATGCTTGTTCATATAATGGTGAAGTACGGTGAACTTTCTCCTTAAAATAGCCAGGAAGTGCTCCTGGCTCCACAATTCTCAGACCAGAGAAGGGACGCTCTCGCTCGGAAGTTTGTAGACGCTAATTACCAGGAAAGTAGTGATATTTGAATTATTCCAAACTACCCAGCCAGGATGCCTAGCCCTCACCCTGAAAATATTGATTCTAAATTTGCTCATCTTATTCCAAGGTTTAAAAATAACTCCTTAGAGATATCGCACCGGACAATAAAGAAGAATGTGTCCTTGGCTGTTCTGCACAAAGTATGCTTCCAGTGCACTTGTATAAAAGAAATGGAAAAATGCAATGACACTCAAGTCAATGTTGCAGTATTGCGTGCTCTGAACAGCCGCACTTTTTTAAAGGATACTGTGTCCCTCCACCACCATCCAGTTTTCTGCAGTGTGTCTGGACATTTTGTTCCTCCCATCAGTCTTTCGCTATTGAGCATGCTCAAGCCTCACTGGGCTTTCCCTTAGAAATTTTTTAACTGCAAACCTTTGGCCGCCCCTATACTTGCTGATACTTCTCTTTTGTGCATGGATGATGCCATTTTGATGATGACAACAGTTTTGTTTTGTTTTCTGTTTCTCCCCATTTTTGCAGTCACCAGCAGGCAACAAAACCAGGGGATTTCTTGAGCTCCTGATGGTCTCCCATGCCTCACAGCTTCAGCTTAAACCTGGCAGGTCTCCAAGTTAAGAGACCTGTTTTAGGAACATCTTGCCCTTTTCATGATTTTTCTTAAAGTCTTAAATACAAAAACAACCACATTCCAATGCTCATTTTGTTACAAAATGCACAATTTCTTCTGGATCAGTTGGGCATTTGTTTTGGTTCATATAATTAATATTATCCAGTAGCAAGATAGTCACAAATTGTTACACTTGGGATAAGATAAGAAGGCCATTTTATCTTACCACGTTTCGGTCAATGCTGTAACCCTTTCTGGGCATTATGCTACTCAGCACAGAGGACATTTGAGAAGGGAAAGTAGAGGATACTCATCTTCACTCACTAACGCATGAGCATAAGGCATGAATAGGCCTCATGTTCCTGAAATAAGTCCATATGGTATAGTAACTCAGCTCCAGTGCACAGGGAGGTGCTACCAAAGAAATCAGTCTGTCATTTAAAATTTGCCCCTGGCACCTTGACTCGGAAAATCTAGACACCCAGGGCTAAAAGGCTGTAGACTAAATTTGCTCAATTTACAATGATCAGTGAGGGACTCTTGCATTGTGGTGTGAGAAGTCCAAAAATGGCAAATGTCTTTCTCTCCTGCCTGACATCTAGCCTAATCAAGTAATCCCAGGCACATCCTGATTTGATCTACTTTGAGCCCTGGCAGGGAAATCTCTTTGCCTGAGGCGCTGCCACCAACACAAGTCACATTAGAACTCGTTAACATGGCTTAAGGCTTAGGAAGCTTCACCAGACATTTGCATACTGAAATCTTTTTGCACAGTGCACACCTTTGCATATACAGTGGTACCTTGGGTTAAGAACTTAATTCGTTCTGGAGGTCGGTTCTTAACCTGAAACTGTTCTTAACCTGAGGTACCACTTTAGCTAATGGGGCCTCCCGCTGCTGCCATGCTGCCACCGCTTGATTTCTGTTCTCATCCTGAAGGAAAGTTCTTAACCCAAGGTACTATTTATGGGTGAGCAGAGTCTGTAACCTGAAGCGTCTGTAACACGAGGTACCACTGTATCGCATATGATGGCAAACTTGTACATGCAATCCTAGGTTTGTCTGGGGTTCCATTCTGGACCTCCACACCCACTGATGGAGCATGCGTAAGCCTGCCCTGCCCTGCTCCACCCCTTTTCATTATGTCTTTATGATGTTTTGGGGCTACTTCTGGGTTCAGTACCATGATCAGATGTCATTTAGATGTGTCTAAATTGGGAGTTGTCCTAATTCTATGCACAAGCCTAGAACCCCTTTCAGTGCTCTAGTCTGCAGCTGGCACTGGTGACCATTCTGCCATTGCTCCTCACCTTCTGCTGCAGCTGCCATAAGTGGCTGGGACGGTATGGTAACTCTGCCCCTCTGCAAAGCTCAACAGGTGAGGGGTTAGGAATGCAGCCTCAGTTATTGTTTCATTTTGCTGATGAATCTTACCTGCCATGGTTCCAGGTGGATTTGCCATCCACATATGTTCCACGTATATTTCCCCCCGTAGGGAAAAATGCTAGATCAGAATCAACTTATTTGTGTTTCAATCTGCAGTAAACACTGGCGTTGCAGTCTCCAAACACCCCTGCAGTAATGATTTACAAATCAAATGCTTGTTTTACTTTTCTCCAGGATCCTCAATGGAACGGTGCAGATGGCAAGCAAGGGTCAGGTGACAAATGAATGTGATGATTTGTTTGTTAGGTGACCAAAACAAGAGATCAGAGCTGCGCTGCTTCAGTTCGTTCCCTGCAGCTCTTCAGCTTCATGCATTCAAATAGCTTTTAGAAGAAAACTGAGGGATTTGTTAGGAAGAGCTGGCTCTAGAAAATGCCCTGTCAAGCCCCTTTTCCTTGACGTTTGGCCGAGGGATTTCCTGTCTCATTCTCCAGCTGGATCAAAGGGTCATCAGCCACAGCTCTGAGAGTCTGGGAACATCGGAACTAACTGTTGATGATGACTGATTTGAGGTGAGAGCCAGGTTACGTGAAATGCTCTGTAGTGCACTGTCTCCTCGCATGTTTACTTTCCCCTATTGGAAACACCTTCACAGGGTTGCCGACACATGATAATGTATATGATTTCGTTTCGCATCCAGCCATTACAAGAAACTGAAAGCAAAAAGGTTTGAGTATCCTTCTGGCTTTATCTGGAAATTTATTTATTTCCCCAGTAGACTAGTCAATTAGATTATTATTATTTTAAAAAGAAACAAGAAAATGCAACATGCTATTTATTTTTGAAAAACGAATTCACATTTTCAATCCAGCAGCAATTATCATTAGTCATTGTCCCTTATTTCAGGCCATGAATTCACATTAGTGGAGTCCCTATAGCAGAGACCAAATCTTTCCAGACTATTGTTTTTAAAAGGCCTGTTCTGGCAACCTAAAACACTGTCTTTTCTTCTGTACATTTCATTATGTTCTCTCTTTTTCTTTCCTATGCAGAGACACACACCATTAAAAAAAAATATCAAACAGTAGGTTAGTAGCTTTGTGTGGTGCTGCATTTAAGCTACAATTTAAATCTGTCAAAAGTTCATTGGCATGCACAGCTTCTAATGTCATGCATGCCATGACCTGCCATCAATACCCTTCAGGAATTTACACTAGCCAAAGAAGAATTTTAAAAAAAACCTTTATGCATGAGGAAGAACTAACAAATATCAGAGCCATTCTACAAGTTACACAGATCGAGGTGGATTGGTAGACTGCAATAATCAAAGCATGGAGGACGTTGGCCATCTCTTTTCTATGCAAAAAAAGCTCCAGGGAGAGGACTATATTAAATTGGTAGGTTTTCAACATACAGAGGGATTTGTATTTAAGAAAGCATTCAAAATTGGTAATACTACCCACAATCTGACGCTGCACACATCACACTGCAGTGTGGCTCCTTAATTGCACTGTGAAAGTCACCTAAGATATGGAAGGTGATGCTGAGGGAGCCCATTGTCACGAATGAGCCAGCCACCAGGGAAGGTTTGCAACTAGGTCCCAGTGAAGGTTTGCCGAAAGACCCCAGTGAAGGTGCAACCAGATCCCAGTGAAGGTTTGTAACAAGCTGAAGAAATCTACCAGGAACAGAGAGGGTTAACTGCCAGGCAGGATGAGCATTGACTAGTGCCAACGCCCCCACCCCTTGGAATACCAGTTGATAAGAGAATGGCTGAGAGCTAGCCAACACTCTACTGGCACGAACAGAGAAGGAAGCCGTTTGTCAGAACGGAAAGAGATTGGAGCTGAGCCAATCCCTCCTAAGAATAGACCAAGGGGAGGGTTGTTAGACCAAAAACAAGGCAAAAGGCGCAAAGTGTAACCGGAAGAAAAGCTCAGAAGGGTCATCATGATTGATGAGGTTGGCAGCATGTTAGAGCCATCCGGAGAATTCTGTTTGCTTTTGCAATAAATCTTCCTTTTTAATTAACCACGCTTGCTGTGTTATGAAGTTGGAAACCAGGATTCCTGACACCCATCCTGTAGCTCCCCATGCCAGCGTTGCACCTCCCAGAAACTATTTAGGCAATATTTAGGGCAAAGCTACATCATGAGCAATGCCCATGCACATTATTTTGATGATGCAAAAAGAAGCAGTGCTATAATTACTCCCATGCTGTCACTATGGGCTCATCCACACTCCCGCTTGTCCCCTGCCTAGGAATCAGTTTTGCCCTTACCCCACCACTTTCCCCTGGAAAACCTGCTCTTTAGTGATAAATCAGAGCAGATGTCAACCTGAAGAAAATCCAGTTGACATTTGCTTCAATTCAGCAGTAAAGATCAGGCAAAGAAACCACCAGCATCAACAGCAGATGTGCCCATGCCACCCACCTCTGGATCTGAACCACAGACAAGCACTTCTTCTGGTTACTGGTCAATCCCCTTGGTCCTCATATCATCTGAAGCATCATTCAGGGAGGAGAAGAAAGAAGAAGAGTCACATTTGTCCCTCACCAATAAGTGCAGCAGTTTTTAAAATGGTTTTCTAGGGGGCATTCTGGCTTTATGTGACTTTGCTTATACACATCATGGCCAGGAGCATAACCCCTGCCTAATTTGCAAGTTACCTGTAGTACAAAATCCAGAAATGAGTGACATCAAAATGATAACTTTCCAATCTGTCTGCACATTAGTCTAGCAGGTGTGGACTGGGTCAGTTTGCATCAGTATTCACATGAATCAAATTCCTCAAACATCCTTTGTTTGAAGCAGAAACGGATACATGAAACTAGATACAAACTTTTTAGATGTCAAAGATCACAGAACCTTGGGGCTTCCAGATACCTTGAGGTCTTCTTCTTCAAGCATCCGTTCCCAGAAGCAGAAAGATCCATAGATTAGTTCTTCTGTTAAATATAAAAGGAAGCTGAAACAAGAAACAAGAAATACCTTGGGAATGCCTCAGGTGCTTGAAGGGCAAGGGGAAAAAATCTAGCGACAACCTAATGAGATGTTAAATAGAGTAGGAGTAACAACTTCTTATTGGAAACTTGAGAGCTTCTGGTGGGGGGGTAGGACAATTTCTGCACAATCTTCTGAACAGTTTAACAAAGTTATTATATTCATTCCACTGAAATTTATTTATGGAATGTATTTAACACAGTATTATTACTGCCTAACCTATGCAGCCCTTGCTTCATAGATTGCTAGACCAAAGATTACACATCTCATATTCCCAGGTGTATCAATTTAGCTGAAAGAGAGTGATAACATTTGGTAAGGACATTGACCTATTTTTACTCATTTGAATTGGCTAGAAATTATATAATTATTCTGCCTGAAGCACAAAAAAGTGTCTTGAAATCGAGTGCATATGTTATAATAAAAGACCCCCTTCTCAAGGGAAGAGGCAGGCAGGTAATGGGAGTGATGAACATATTAATCAGTTTTCCATAGCATAATTCATCTTTCAGTAATTGAAACACATTTATATCTGCAAATATTAGAAATCAAATTATTCTAGAAGAGTGGGGCTCCTGGAAATCTAGGCTAATTTCCTTGAGGTGGGGTGTGTGGAGGTGGGGGAGGAAAGGCAAATTCTAGTTCACTGAACTTAACCTTCCTCTTTCCAATCCTTTTGTTTTTCATTTATTCTGTGCCTTTCCTGAAAGTGTTAGATGCTACAGCAGAAAAAGTGGGTGTGGACCAGTGGCTATAGTGGTACCTAAGCAGTCTCCTGCTGTGTCCTGTCACTTTTAGGATGGTCACTTTTAGATCTACATGCACGAAGGACAAGCTGTTACAGTCTCTGCCCAGGAGAATAAATAGACACAAATTTGACATTAAGAAAGGTTACACACACAAAGTCTGTAGGGGGACAGTTTAAACTTCCTGGCCATTCAATTCCAGGAGTCTTGTTTATCCTTCATTCAGAAGAGTGACTTAGCAATGTGAAATTGACTAAATTAGAGTATCACGGGTGCCTTTATTTGGTAAAGGTATTGTTCTAGTCTCTGAGCCAATGAAGAATGCAAAACAGTTGCTGTGCACTAACACAGTTTCTGAGCAATGTAGAGAATTCAAGGTAGTGGCCATTTTCTTTTCATTTCAGACTCTTAAGCAACTAATCTATAATTGAGTGCAAGTACATTTGGTGGGGAGCGATTCCTAATTCTAAAGTACATCATGACAGCCCTCATTTCCCCAACATTCATGCGACTGGGATTTTATGTATTTTGCTTTCTGAACACATAGCTTAAAGACTACTCATTTTCCTGTAAATATTTCTTTCCCCCCTCCCTGTCTCTCTATTTGGACTACAAATGCAGATGCCATAAGAAAAACAGTTTGACAAGTCCCACAGACTCTTTATTGTTGTCTTTCATGGTGACCGAAACACCACTCCCAACTGTGACAAAATGTTTATTGTCCCTATAAAATAAGTAGAAGTTCATATTTACATTTAATATTGTGGAAGCTCTTGGACAAATCTCCTTTACAGCTTTGCAATTTGTTGGGCCCAACTGAGACCATGCAGACTGTTATTCCAAAGAAAGTGGGTGTTGCCTGGGTTTAGGACTAAACTGCCTTTTGAGGGCCATGGGCCCTTTAAGATAGGGTATAAAATCTTATTTTTTCAATATATATATATATGTATACACATAAGCAAACTAATGCTGGCAAACAAGAATTGTGGAAATTGTAGTATGACACAAAGGAGAACAATGGGTCAGTCCAGTGCTGAAGCTGCTATTATAACTGACGTCATCATGTGAGCCTATCAATATGCTTGGCACCGGCTGCTGCCCAAGGAGGCTGAGTTGTCCAGGAAAATGAATCTGGGGGGCAAGGGATTGAGCTCCACAGCCACCAGGTTTACACATGTGAGGTTCCAAATATGGTTGGTTCATAGAGCATTCTTCTGAACATTGTAAAGAAGCTTTGTAGCACATCATGTTCAATGCAGTTTACTAATCATCTATGGGACCTACCAGGGCTTTGGTAACTGCCTGCCAGGGACCATGAAAACAAGGGAGTTATGCTTAGCACAGTGAGCCATAAGATGTGCAGGCTCGTTGTAAGAAATGGTAGGTAATAATAACAGAAGCAAATCCTATTTCTCAACCTAAAATGGAGATCTTGATTTATAGAACCACTACTATGCCAACAGGTTTTACCCTGAACTTCCTGACACATATCTTTTTTCTGTTTTTAATGTGGTGATCTTGAGTCATTTTCACAGACTCGAATGACCAGATTTTATTGTCTTTAAACTAAACATTTCCCAAGCCAAAAAATAATTTTCTTTTTAAAGCTTCAGCTAAAACTTTCCAGTATTAGAAGCGAGGATTGTAGAGCAGTTTGTGGTGTGCTCAGCAAGATGCCTTATTTATCAGATCTATAGGTGACATTTATTGCTTCATACACTATGAGCTCCTCTGGGACTCTTCCTAAAATATATACCACTAAATCACCTTCAACCAATTGCTACATTTACAGCTGTGGGCTATTTGCCAAAGGCAACAACATAGGTTGAATATAATTGCAAACCATTGTGTTTGTCTCAGAATGTTGCCAACTAATGTACAGCATGTTCTTTTCTATAGATTCAATTTTGAACTTTCTGTTTGGCAGAATTAATTTTATTTTATGTGTAAATGAACATAAACAAGCTGTATATTATTTCTGATGCCTACCAGGACTGAACTGCAGGCAGTATTTATGACTACACCAAACTAAGATACCAATGGGCAAACCCCATGCTCATTTAAAAGTAACTTATGATTCATAAGCAATGGCAGCATGAGTTTGGCATTCTGGATGGGGTTTTTTTTTCAGTTTAAGATAAAGAGTTAAGACATTTACAAATTCACTTATGCACCAAAAAGCCTGGAAGTCATATGCTTATAGCATATAATACTTAATCTCTGCTCAAGTAAGTCCCTTTGAATTCAATGGGGCTTACTCCCAAGTAGGGAGTAATAGAATTGAAGCCGAAGGTCCCTTGGCCACATGAGTATCAAACATGTTCTGCAGCCTCCATGCACCTACATGTTCCCTTGGTGCTCCAGTGTCAGTCCTTTCCTGTGGTCAGGGGGTGGACCCAAAGCTGACCAGTGGAGAATGGAGAACAGAACTCAAGACTTGTAATGGTATATGCTCAGAAATGGAGGAGTGGCGGATAAAGTTGGCGGAATGTGCAGAAATGGCTAATTTAAATAGTAGAATAAACGACCAGGGAGAAAGAATCTTTAAGGAAGACTGGAAGTGGTTTGTGGAGTTTTATGACTAGGTTATAGCTACTACATAAAGGTGAGACAAGCTGGGAGTGGGGCATCAAGCTGCTTCTGTGAAATTATAAATGCATATGTGTGATTTGCAATTGGGGGTCTGCCATCTTTACTATGAGGTTGGTGAGACACCATTCTTGTACAATAATAAAATCCTTTTGCTTTCCTGTTGGCTGTTTTCGGCTTTTGTTTCTACTAGACAACAAACCCGAAAGTGGCAGAGTTCCACCACAAAACACACAGACAAATCCTCATGCAAATTATACACGGGGTGATGGTAATACATTTCTAAACATATTCCAGTGCTTTTCTGTGCATTTTCTCCCCAATATATGCATACATAAAAAATGTATTTTGTGCACACTTTTTAGAACAAAAACGGTTATCATAAAATCTGGAGGATAGTTGCGTTCCAAACTGCAATCAGGTTTAAGAACATCATATCAGGTTGATTCCCCACTGGAAATTCTCCCCCAGCCTTAGTTCTAGGACCTGTACTTCTGTTAGCTGAGATTAGTGCAATGTGGTTGCTAGTAGAAACAGAAAAACCACTCTATTTTCAGTCTGTGTCACTTTTGCCATTGTTAGCTCACAAGGCTTTCCAACTTCCACATTAACCTGCAATTTGTTAAAAAAAATCTTTACAAAGAAATCATTTAAATGTATAGTTCAAAGCATATTTTCTCTCAAAATACCCATTTCTATCAGGGCAATCCTATCCATGTCTATTCAAAAGCAAGTCCCACCAAGGTCAATGGAGATCACTTCCTGACAAGAGCCTAAGATTTCAGCCTAACGTAATTTTCTTCCAAAATAACTATTACTAAAATTTGTTTTTCTTTTCAAAAACACACTCATGCATTTTGTTATGTTTTATGTGCTGGGAACTATGATGGAATATTTAGGAAATGGAAAAGTCAACTAAATTTCAGTCTACACGTGAATCTGAGAGGAGTGGATAAGGTTAGAGTTCAGTTCATTTTAGACTTTGGAAAGATTGAATTCCTAAAGGATTCCTAATTACTTTTGAACCTTTTGAATCACCAGCATGATACATCCAGTGTTCACTTACCATTCTCAGTGTTCTAATCATGCATCTAGGCGTGGCTAGTGGGAGATGGTTAATCTACCTGCTGCTGTTTTCAGAAATGCTCTTAGGCAGCCTTCCTATGGTTCTGCTAATTCAGATGCTAGCTGGATAGGGAACTAAGCAAGATGCTATCTCCTAAGTGAAAAGCCATGTGGCTACAGCAATAGAGACAAGAGTATTAAAAGTTCCTGTAGGGGAAACGCCTCCAGGAATGTAGGTCTTCTACTCACACATATAGCCACTCTGGTCATGCTTCCACACCAGACATTTTCTGCACAGACGAAACAAAGCCAAAATACTTCTTGCATTCGCTCAGGTATTCTGTAAAATCCCAGTAATATTGCTGCCAAAACCTTTCCACTCCATCACTTTCTTTATGGTCCACCCATATATTTAAAGGCCTGATTTTTTAGGTTCCCCCAAAAACTTGTAATGCAATTGCAAGACCAGACTTTCATATGAGAATTATTGAGGTTATTAATATTGTACATATGGAAGCTATTGGGTGAACTAAAACTGACTCTTGTATTGAAAATAAAAATTCTCCCATCCAAAAATATATTTAAAAAGCTTCAAAAGTTGCATTCATTTACTTGTATATTTCTTATACTGGTCCCAGCATAAGGCATGATAACATAATTACAAATATCATGCATTCTGAGCTAAAAATCAAAGCTCTTTCTCTTCTCCATTGCAGCCTCCATTAGTCTCATTCTGTTTGCTGGAGACAGAGATTCACATATCCATTCTCTCCTGTAGCTTGGAATAAAGAGTTTACACACCCAACATAGATGCCTTCCAGATTAGCATATCCATTGACCTGAAATACTATCTCTTTCCTGTGTCTCTAAGCACCTTGTGACTGAGTCAGCAGATATATAGTCTCATGATACCTCCCCATTAAAGATTAACCTAGCAGACTCTTCTTCAGCTCCATGGAAATTCCCAGCCATGCTACACAGTATACAATAATGTACATTAAACAATTATACTTAACACGGATTGGCAAAGAAGGATTGACTCTCCTGGTGCAGGTAAGAATGGTCTGTGATATGCAGTTGCTGATAGAGCTAAGGAAGCTTTGCCTTTTTTGCACTGCTTCCTCTGCATTTCCTCAATGCATGCCACACAAGCCCCTTCAGTATGCTAAAATTCTACAGATCAAGGTGTTCAGAAGAGGAAGCGGACCAGAGTTGCTACCCCTCGTTCCTCTTCCTTGATAAAGAGGTAATTTTTTTGGTTGGGGTGGGGTGTTAAACAGCATTGGCTTCTTCATAAATTATATGGCTTGCTGCCTCACCATGCTTCTTCACCATCACATAGTCTGCAACTTAGTCACTCCCTGCTCCAATTATTTTTTCCACAGTCTGCATTTGCTTTTTGGTTCATTTTCTTTTTGTGTGCTAAAATGCAAATCTGAAAATTATCCCACACCCGAGAAAGAGAAAATGTTTAAACCTTTCTTCTTGGGCTGGTTATGCTAGGTGTAGCAATCTACCACCCACTTTTGTAGATGTACCACAATGGAGAATATAGTGCTTGTGGGTCTGTGAAATGGCATGTGGACTGCACAGGTAAAATCATTCCTGCTGATGGCAGAAGAGAAATCCAGTGTGGATGGATGACTTCTGCATTCCGATGATGCACATTTAGTTCCAGCTCCACATACAGATATCCTTTTCTGGATTTGGGCTACTGCTTTTTGCTGCTCCTAGTCTATTGTTATCTCTTTATCGCTGCCATTTTCATTTTCTTATTACTGATTTTACTGCTGATTCTATTTTATTAGCTTGGTTTCTTATTGCTGTGTCTTGTAGAATTTTTAGTGCTAGATTTGGTTTTTTTACGGTATATTTGCGCAATTGCTGTTTACTTATTATTTTTAGTACATTTTAGATGATTTTTGGTATTGTAAGGTAAAATGTTGTACATTCTCTTTAATGCCTTTGGGCAGAGAGGCAGCTCATAAATACCATCAACCAATCAATCAAAATACATTTTGTTGTTTACCTGAATGTCATTTCTGAAAATATTTGGAATTAAGAAACTGAAATGGAAATATTGATAGGAGAAAGAGAGAGAGAAAGAAAGAAAGAAAGAAAGAAAGAGAGGAAAGGTTTGGTCATTGCCTTAATATTTTTATGATAATTTGGAGTATTTATTTCTGAAAGTTCATATATGCACAAAAATTGAAAGAGTGAAAAGTAAATTGCATCACCGTTTGCATATGTCCTAGTTTAGATTCCGTATTTCTACTAATGCAGCAATGAAAATAAGAAATGGTAGTTGAGAAAGTGCAGAATTTGAGTTCTATACTTTGTAGATTAGAGGCCAGTTCACATGCATCCCCATATCTGTAACAAGCTTCAGTCCCACAGTGAATCATTAATATTGAACAATATAGGTGGGTCTGGTTAAATCAGATATTCTCATCTGATTGGCACCCTCTCTCCTGGCATTTATGATTTCAGTTGGGAGGAAATAAATATTGATGATTAACAGCAAGCTTCAAAGCAATTTTCAAATCCCTATTCTTGAATTTATTTGAGAGGGAGAGCCAAACACAGCTGAACCACGTCATCCCATGCCCTGTCAATCTTGCACAAGTGGAATTGCTCTTGCAATTATCATTTTGTTCCCCCCTTCCTTTCCCTCCCAGTGGTTTGGGACAGGAATGGGGACTGGGAAAGACTAGGATTCTTTGGGTCCATGACTTCTCCTGGTCTACTTGAGCATGATCCCATGCACCCTGCCACTTCCCTTTTTCAGCCATATCAGCATCAGAGGACCATTACTGGAAGAACAAAGCTGCAGAGGTTCAGAAAGTGTCGGGAAAGTGTCGCCCTGTATTGGGTCTCCCTCTCTGAAACCAGTTTTCTCTCTCTACCCTGAGAGAGAGAGATCCCATGCTTCCTATGGCCCATGGGACACCATCCCAAGACCATGTAATTGCAGGGCTAGTGACAGGAAAACAGTGTATTTTAGTAGCATGATAATCTGCTTGTACATCACAATAATTGCAGCATTACTATCAACACAACTCAGTTATCGTGTCCAGGAAAAAGGCTGTGCTGTTGCCATACAAACCTAGTTCAAAGCCCTTTCAGCTGCTTTCAACAATATTCACAGATTATGAATATTCACAATGGGTTAACCAATATTATCTGGCCTGAAACACCAGGGAAGGGGTAATAGGTTGACACTGTACCCCCTGGAATAGTTTTTTTATCTGCCTCATCTGATGCCTCATGGTGTTGAGAGAGGCTCCCAACAAAGCAATGTCTTCTCGGGCTCCCTAAACAGTCTTTGAGGCATGGGCAGTGAAGAATACTAATTAACTTCCAATCAGAAGTGTTTGCTTGATAACTTGATCCTTCATTTCAACTCCTACCATTAGCCCACACACACAGAACCTGCTCAGCCGTGTGACATTTTATTTCTTTCACCAAGATAAAGTTACATTTTCTTTTACAAGGTCAAGTTTCTAGGGAGCTGTGCTGATCAAATTGGTTTGGCATCAGGCACAAGGAGCTCTCATGCTGTGTTAAACTGCATTACAAAAATTCATACAACATTTGTTATGGAACTGATGCACTCTACACTGCAGTAGCCAAAGTTGTTCATGGTCATTACAATGTTGCTATTTATTATTGCCAAGCAACAGCGAAGAAAAAATAAAATTACTTTAAGAAGGGCTCTTTTTTTTGTAAGAAGAAGAGCAGAAAAAAGAGGTTATGAAACACACTTCTGTACCCAAGTCCAAATAACAAGCTGTGGGATTTTGTTTCCATCGGAAAATAGGCCTGGAGTATGTTCCTAGTATTTCTTCTATAAACCTGCACATAAAATGACATTTTTGTTTGCCATTCAGCATCAGGTTATGTGACCTCTTATATCAGACAGACAGTCCGGACTGGGACCGCACTTTAATATTCACCGATTTCAAGTATTTGTTCCTAACTATAGTATTCAGCCCACCCACAGAATGTATCCTCAGATACTCACTTCACCAAACATTTGGACTATTCTGATGATTTTCTGCACTTAAGTCGCATTCGCACCATACATTTAAGCGGCCATGGCTTCCCCCAAAGAATTATAGGGGGTGTAACTTGCTAAGGGTGCTGAGGGTTGTTTGGAGACTCCCTTTCTCCTTACAAAGCTGCAATTTCCAGAATTCCCTGTAAGAGGGATTGTTAAACCATGCTGAGAATTTTAACTTGGCACTTATGCAAACTACCATTTTGTGAGATCTGCTTTTTTTAATGGCAAATGCCTTACACAAGCACCTCTCAGACTGTTTCACTGTGGCCCAATATTCTACTTTTCTCTTACTCTGCTGCACACCTCATTTTCTTACTTTATGGCGGAGAAAGTTTGAACAGCTTCTGTGTTAAAATTCAACTACCGCTTGTGCACATGGAGACAATTTGTGTACAAAGCTCTGGGGTGGGTAAGAAGCTGTTGGGCATTTCAACTGCAGCTGTTTCTAAAGCTGGAAAGACAAGACCATTCCAGTTTCAATTGGGGGGGGGGAGAGCTGAAAAGTGGGTTGCCTTTTGAGCTGATGGGGAAAACTTTACAATACCAACTGGCTCTTTAGAACTTTCCTCTTTTAGTTTCATTGCAGTCTTGGGGACCACCTGAAAATGCATCTGAGAGCACTGGCTGTCACCGGATCACAGCTTATTCTACAGCCGATTCCACAACACATGTTATACTGATATTAATAAAGGGCCAGATGTTAAAACTCTAAAACAATTGCACACATAGGTATTTGCCGCCCCCTGACATAATCACAAAGATGTGTGATGGCAAAGGATAATTGGAGTATTTATTTGTCCAAGGGTACTGCAGAACCAGCTGGCTTTGCAGCTACCAAAGGACTTTGCCTTCAAGTAAATAGTGTTCAGGTCCATTAAGGGGACAAACTCAGGTGGGGAACTGGATTTGCAGCTGTCGTCCTGTATAAGGGTAGTAGGAGCCCCTGTACAGCATTAGAAGTCTAGATCTCCTTCCTGAACATCATTAAAGGTTTTTGTCCACATAAAATGAACAACCAGCAAGACGTATATACTGTAACCGTCTGCCATATTTGTTCCATTCTGAGGCTTATTTTTAATATAGAACTGTTGCTTATCTGTTATTTGTTTTCTACCTCAGGCGCATTATTCTCATTGCACGTTCAGTGCATAAATGTTGACAGCACACGTCTGGATTCCCGAACTGATATTCTAGCCTCAGTCAAGATAATGAAAAATAACTCTTGCAAACATAAGGAAGCCAGAATTTCTTGATATATTTTACACGAGTTGTTAATAAACACTAAGGATTCCATTTAATAAAAAACACCCATTCACTGTGTGCTTTCGTACAGAACTCAGCTGGTCATACAACAAACATTATATGGGCAGAAAGTGACACATGTTGTGGCTAGGATTCAGATAGATCCTGAATCCCAACGTGAAATAAGGTACCTCAAAGTGATTTTGGACTTGTCTAAGGTGAAGTGAGATTTTGTAGGAGGCCATGCAAGTTGAGGCACAGAAACTGGTGGTGCTTTGCAACACCTCAGCAATCCAGACATCTCCAAAAATGGCATTAAAAGCAAAACTGTGTCCCTAAGCTTACAAAATAGAGAAAATGCCAGGGTGTGGATGCAGAGAGGATGGGGAGAAGCTGTGCAAACTTGAAATCTAGGTCTCTAGCTTAAGGAAGACACCAGGATCAGGGGAGGGAGATGCTTCACAACTGCTAGGTCTAACTTGCAATCAGAAGAAAGAGTGGGTTCACTGGAGATGATAGGGCAAGCCAGCACAATCCCAATTGCATTATCAAACATCTTCTGGAACGAATGGGCAGCAGCGGCGGAGAAAGCCGCTCAGGCACCTGGGCGGCATGCCAAGGGATGGGGCGAGCTGCCCATAAGGGTGGGGTGAGGGTGGGGCCTCTGGAGTCTGCCTGCCTCCTCCACTCAGCCACCCTACAGCTGGGGGGGAGGCAGCGGGTGGACCATTTGGGCAGCGTGGAGCCTGTGCGCACCCAAGCCACTGGGTCTCTCCCAGGAGAGATACGTGGCTCGGACACACTGCAGGCCCCGCGGTGAGTGCCACCCAGCCTTTTGTCAAACCCCTCAGTGGTGACACCTGGGGCGGTCTGCACCCCCCTTCCTTCGCCCCTGATGGGCAGAAAGAAAGTGAGGCCTAAGCCAAATATCATCATTGCTTATCTGTTTTCCTAAGTAATTAAGAAGACTCTTCTTTAAGTAGAGTTTTTGCGGCCTCTTCAGTTTAAAACATAAATATTTATTTATGGGGGTTAAGGAATGTTTCATCTATAAACCCAAAAGACATGCAAGATTACCAGAAGGAAAAGGGAAAGTGGCTCTAAATAAGTCTTAACTCTTATCTCAACAGTTTATATGCCTGTCTGTTTCACATTCACTATTAACGGTCACTTCTGCTGAAACATTTTAATGGCTAGGAGGTTTTTCTGGTTGTTCATTTTCTGTTATAATTTGAAGTTTAAGTACAAACTTAATATTCTGTGTTGAAATAGCTTCAGCTAGCTCATCACAGAAGAGCCATTAAATTGCTATAAATGAAACCTACTTCAGTGCTTACCATTAACAGCAAAGATATTTTCGTTAAACAGCTATCCCTTTAAAGGATTTTTCCCTTCTGACTAGTCTGTGTGTCCATATGGTGGAATTGTTAATTCTGAACTGTTTCCCCATTTTAAAGGTGCCCAGTTTTGGACGCTTATACTTTTATGAGATACTGGAGTAATTCAAAATGTAATCAAAGCAACATTTTAAAGGATATACATGCAGGCTGATGATTTTTGTGAAGGCGTCCTTCTCTTAACTGTGCCTTAACTTTGGACAGTACTTATTCAATCTAGTACAGTGGTGCCCCGCAAGATGAATGCCTCGCAAGATGGAAAACTCGCTAGACAAAAGAGTTCTCCGTTTTGGAGGTGCTTCACAAAACGAATTTCCTATGGGCTTGCTTCGCAAGACGACAATGTCTTGCGAGTTCCTGCTGGTTTTTTTTCCTTCCCCCCCTTTTTCTAAGCCGCTAAGCCGCTTATCAGCTGATCCGATTAGCAGGTAAGCCGCTAAAAGCCGCTAATAGCGCTAATAGCGCTAATCCGCTAATCCGTCAATGGGCTTGCTTTGCAAGACGAAAAAACCGCTAGACGAAGAGAATCACAGAACGGATTCTTTTCGTCTTGCGAGGCACCACTGTAGTTTCTCCAGAAAGCATGCAGTGCATAATAAGTTACACTCTTGAGAAAGTAGGACAACACAACACACAAGTCAGCAAGGAAGACAGACCCTAAGATCAGGTAGAATAAGGCAGTTCCTTCAGGTAGAACATTTAGGGCACATTTAAAGGTCAGGAAAATATATTGGGTTTATTATTTTTAAATAGAGTGCTATTTTTATTGCGCATCACCTGCTTCCACCATTCCTCCTACCATTTCATTCATTTTCCTCCAGAGACAATAATCTAGAACTCTCTAACCCCCTCCACCTCAAAAAGACAATTGTTCTTTTCCTTCTTCCTGACTAGAGTTGCCAGTCAACTGGGAGGGGGCTGGTTGGCAAGTCTTTTGGGGGTCGGGGCTTTGGGGCAAGTCACCAAGGAAAAATGAGGGGCAAGACAGGTTCTCTTCCTCTCTGCTTATTTTATTTTTTTACTTTCAAAAAGTGTAGTACATCTCAAGTGAATAGACGGTTTCATACATTATTTAGACATGTCAAATACTATTGGGCTTCAAAACTGGATTTGCTTTGATTCTACCATATGACACTGAACCATCTGCTCGATTTCAAGAGATTCATCCTAATCTATAAGCCCAAAGAACCCTCTATTTTAGCCAACAGAACTGAATTCTGTCAGGGTGGGGACTGCACCAGAAGATAAACTTGAACCCCCTGATAGATCTTGGGTGATTTGCAGCAGATCCACAAGGTTTTGATCCCCAATCATTTTAACAATTGCAATAAAAAAGAAGTCCATAACCCCTGCAAAAAATGGGGGCAACAAAAATGAAGAAAGTTTGGGAGCACACCTGGAGTGGGTATTTGTGTGAAAGAACTGTGAGTTCAGTTCAGGTACTAGAAGCAAATTCTTTTAGCATGTGCTCAGACATGCTTGATTCCTGAATTTACAGTATGGTCATTATTTTACACTTGGCTCTTGTTGATGGATTCCAGGGTTTTGTTTAAAACCAAAGTACATTCCACAATGAATAACTGAAGCCAGCTACGTCACTTCCTGACTTCCTTTCATCTAAGCATATGTCTAGGAAGCAGAAAGGAAGGGAAAAGCTATGTCTCTTGAACAGTCTTAGTTTGCCTGTTCCTGCTTAGTCACAAAAGTATTTTGGGTGGACTCTAGCTAATCCATATAGGTAGGTTGATTCACAGCCACTATAAAATGGACATGCCTTTTCTCATGGCTTTTAATAATAATAATAATAATAATAATAATAATAATTTTTTATTTATACCCCGCCCTCCCCAGCCAAGGCCGGGCTCAGAGCGGCTTACAAGATGAGTGATTACAACTTAAAAACAAAAATAAAATACAACATTAAAATAATGGAACATTAAAATATTAAAATGGAGCCTCATTGCAGGAGAAGGAAAAGAAAAAAGAAAAAGGGGGCGGAGGGAATCAAATTGGCTCCAATCCAAAGGCCAGGCGGAACAACTCTGTCTTACAGGCCCTGCGGAAAGAGATCAGATCCTGCAGGGCCCTGGTCTCATGAGACAGAGCGTTCCACCAAGTTGGGGCCAGTGCTGAAAAGGCCCTGGCTCTGGTTGAAGCCAATCTAACTTCCTTAGGGCCTGGGACCACTAGGGTGTTGTTATTTATGGACCTTGAGGCTCTCCGTGGGGCATACCAGGCGAGGCGGTCCCGTAGGTACGAGGGTCCTAGGCCGTGAAGGGCTTTAAAGGTCAAAAGCAGCACCTTAAATCTGACCCTGTACTCCACCGGGAGCCAGTGCAGCTTGAAAAGCACTGGATGAATATGCTCCCATGGCAGAGACGCTGTGAGGAGCCTCGCTGCAGCATTCTGTACCCGCTGGAGTTTCTGGGACAGCTTCAAGGGCAGCCCCGCGTAGAGCGAGTTACAGTAGTCAAGCCTGGAGATGACTGTCGCATGGATCACTGTGGCCAGGTCGGGGCGGGAAAGGTAAGGGACCAACTGCTTGATGCGGCGAAGGTGGAAAAATGTCGCCTTGGCTGTTGCTGTGACTTGCGCCTCCATGGAAAGCGAGGCGTCAAGGATTACACCCAAACTCTTAACGGAAGGCAATGGCACTAATTGGGCCCCCGCAAGAGAAGGGAGTTGGTCCCTCATCCCCATGCTATCCCGACCTAGCCATAGGACCTCTGTCTTCGAAGGATTTAGTTTCAATCGGCTCCCACGAAACCATCCAGCCACAGCTTCCAAGCATCTGGTCAGTGTGTAAGGGGCCGAGTTGGTGTGGCCATCCATCAGTAGATAGAGCTGAGTGTCATCAGCATATTGATGACAGCCCAGCCCAAAGCTCCGGATAATCTGGGCAAGGGGGCGCATAAAGATGTTAAAAAGCATTGGGGAGAGAATTGCGCCCTGCGGCACTCCACACACCAAGGAGTGGCGTGACGACATTTCCCTCCCTAGTGCCACCCTCTGTCCCCGACCAGAGATAAAAGAGCACAACCAGTTACGGGCTATGCCCTGTATCCCCACGTCTGCAAGGCGATGGTCCAGAAGATCATGATCGACCATGTCAAAGGCTGCTGACAAATCTAAAAGGATCAGCAGTCCTGACCCGCCTCGATCCAGTTGTCTACGGATATCATCTGTTAGGGCAACCAGAGCCGTCTCCGTCCCAAAACCAGGACGGAAACCGGACTGAAATGGATCTAATGCCGATGTTTCCTCCAGAAACCTACCAAGCTGTTCAGCAACCGCTCTCTCAATTACCTTACCCAGGTATGGAAGATTTGAAACTGGGCGGTAATTGGATAGGTCTAAGGGATCTAATGAAGCTTTCTTTAAGAGTGGACGCACCACTGCTTCCTTCAGTTCCCCTGGGAATGTCCCCGTGTCAAGGGACAAATTGATAATTTCAACCAGGGGGGTCCGCGCAACATCTGGACACTCCCTAATCAGCCAAGACGGGCACGGATCAAGGAGGCAGGTGGTGGGCCTACCAACTTGGAGGAATCTATCCACATCAGTAGGGAGTATCCGATCGAAATGGTCCAACACTGGACCTGAAGTCAGTCGAGGGGCCTCCAGTTCAGTCACTGTATCTAAATTGGCAGGGAGGTCACGGCGGAGCAACAGGACTTTCTCCGCAAAAAAGCTCGCGAATGCCTCACAGCTGTGGGTCGAATTTGTGCTTAAATTTGGTTGTCCTCCTAAGGACGTTATTGACCTAATTATTCTAAAAAGTTGTGCCGGGCGAGAGCTAGCGGATGCAATAGAAGCTGCAAAGTAAGATTTCTTAGCAGCTTTCATAGCCATCTCATAGGCTTTCATAAGCGTCCTATAAGATGTTCTTGAGGCTCCGTCATGAGTCCGTCGCCATACTCGCTCTAGCCGTCTGAGATCCCGCTTCATTTTCCGGAGCTCCTCAGTAAACCAAGGGGCCCGGTTTCGACGGGGTCGCAGAGGGCGCTTAGGCGCGATTTCATCAATGGCTGCCAAGAGCCGGTTATTCCAGTCCTCAACAAGGTCATCTAATGAGTCGCCAGGAGGAGCAGGGTTCCGCAAGGCTTGTCGGAATCTATCAGGATCCATCAGTTTTCGCGGACGAGCCCAAATAGGCTCGGCACCCGAGCCGGGGAGGAGCAGGAAGTCAATCTTGGCTTTTAAAGCGTAGTGATCAGACCATGGCACTTTCACAGCAGGGAGCATGATCACATCTATGCCAGCCCCAAAGATCAGATCCAGCTTTTCACACAAAGCTGTTGTGAAGTGCCAGTGGCATGATGGGAAATGTTTATATGCGAAAGAATTGCATTCTTCATGCAACTATTACTAGAGATATGTGATTTAGAGCTTCCACACAATTGCATTATACATCAGCCCAGTCAATATAACCCACATTACAGTCTTGACATGGGGAAAAAACAACCCAGTCATTTTTTGCTTGATCTCCTTGGAAGTGTGTTAAAATAAATATATGTTATACCCTAGCCCTTTTGGGCCACTATTTTGTACATTTTTCTTGTTCTGAATAAAGTGAGCTTGACTATGTGGCTTGTCTTTATTGAACGGAAAAAGAATGTACTTATGGCTGAGTGATAATGAAATATCAAATTGTCTTGTCCATCTCTATTTCAAGTCTACATAAATGTATTTTCTCCATTAATCATTTTAAGAAGATTTACTCAGTATTCATAACACCTCCTTTCTTTCCCCATGCTTTCAGTGATAAAGACCTTTGCTTAGTTAGCTGATTTATCAGGAAAATGGATAAAGCTTTTTCATGTCAAAACATTTAATTATAAAGTTGTCATATTGGTTGAAAAGCAAAGAAATTATTTTTAAAGGAGTGAATTAAATGGAAAAGGAAATTTGTATAGATTAAAATGAGAGGCCTACTGTTAACCTGTTCATTCAAGGTATTTGGTGAATGCTTCACTTTTTACAGTAGAAAATAATGTCAATATCCAGCAAAGAAACCAGAATGATTTAGAAAATAATGGCATGAATAATGAATTATATATGCAGTCAGTAATGTATTGTAGTTGATTCCAAACTGTCTCAAAAGTAACAAAATCTGAGCTGTCTACTTCTGCTTTTAGATAGCGCTCAAGACAGTGTTTGAGCAAGGAGAAAAGGTTTTCTAAAAATTCTGATAGACTTTGTTGTTTTCCCATCAGTTCAGTTTGTGACAATGGAGTCAGATGAAAATGTTGGACTTCTTGTTTGTCTGTTTAATATATGTTTAGTTTATCTCCGATCAAAACTGCAGTGTGTCTGAAGGTGAATCGACATGTTATGTGTGACAAGGAGCTGCTGTATTTCTCTCTGTACAATATTTGTACCGGTCTGTTGTCACACTGGCAAAAGACTGCTTATCCCCCAGAGGGAGGGAAACACCAGGGGAGCCAGCGTGGTGTAGTGGTTAAGAACGGTGGACTCGTAATCTGGTGAACCGGGTTTGCGTCCCCGCTCCTCCACATGCAGCTGTTGGGTGACCTTGGGCCAGTCAAGTCTCTCAGCCCCACTCACCTCACAGAGTGTTTGTTGTGAGGGAGGAAGGGAAAGGAGAATATTCGCTGCTTTGAGACTCCCAAGGGTAGTGATAAAGTGGGATATCAAATCCAAACTCTTCTCTTCTTCAGGGAGAAGCAGGCAGTGGCAGGGGGGAAGCAAGAAGGACTTTCAGCAGGTGCTTGGAATGGAAAAGTGATCTGGGCTTGTGGTGGGGGCAGGTGAAGAGAGAGGGTGGTGTGCTTGCAGGGGTGAGCTGTGAAAGTTTAAAGAGGAATTAGGGGAGGGGGCTTTGGCAAGGGGGAGGAGACGTTGGTGAGTGGTAACTGGGAAGGGGGCTTTGTGGGGTGGGGGGGCTTTGAGGAGGAACCTTTCTGGACGGTGGTTCATAAGTGTACTAGGCAGGCCCACCAGTCCTTAGTAATCATTAACATCTGCACTATCATTTAAGGCAAATTCAGCTTACAATTAAAAGCATCAAACAGCATTTCACACAAGGCAGCTCTGCATCCAATTTAGGATTTTGTCCATCACAAAAATAATATATATGTTACTGTGATTAACAAAACAGAGATTTCATTTGTTTGGCAGAACACTTTGGCTTGTGGTTGCTAAACATTTCAGTTCTGATAACCACAGCTTTCAGCCTTGCTCAGAACTGCTTAGTGATTCCAACTGATCCTACAAAGTTAGCAAAGAGGGAGAACTTCTGAACATGCACAATGGATACTGGAGGATCACACAAATATCACTTAGCTCCAGCAAATGAAGCCATTCGAAACATTCCCAGACTGTATAACTGCCACCTTGGGAAAAGCGTCATTTAATATTTATCAAAGATGCTGACAAAGTCAGAATAAGAGACATTTTGTCACATTTTATATATATATATATATATATATATATATATATATATATATATATATATATGCTTTCGTAGATTTTCACGGGTACAGGAATGCAGGTTTTGGTGTCTTCGGGTGTCTTCCCGTGTAAGAGTTGGGGTGTCTAGGCGACGTTTCGACGAGGTCTCACTCGTCATCTTCAGGCTGGTGCTTTCGGCTTCTTGTTACTAGAACAGAGCAGGATCTCAGTGTTTGAGTTCCTATAAATACTGTTGAGGGGGTGTGGTGTATAGCCTCCAACGTTCTGGGCAGAGAGGGAGTTCCCAGGTTAGTGTGTCTTTTCTTCTTTTGTTCCTTAATTGCTTGAGGGATATCTTGAGTGATTTCTTGAGTGATATTCTGAGTACCACTTAGGAGGGTCATTAGGTGTGGATTAGTTGCTAAAGCTTTCGTGTCTTGACCTCTTGAGCTTGTGAAAAGTTTTTCTGAGAAGATGGCTGTACTGCACTTAGTTGTGCTCTGGCTTGGCTTCGTGTATAGGGGCGAGCTGTGGTTTTGTGCCCTGTGCCAGCCAGATCTGTGTAGGGATTGCAGGGGGGTGCAGCATCCGGAGGTGCCACTATGGTTTGGCTACTGGATGGTGTCTGTCACTTAAGATATCCCTCAAGTAATTAAGGAACAAAAGAAGAAAAGGCAGCCTAGACACCCCAACTCTTACACGGGAAGACACCCGAAGACACCAAAACCTGCATATATATATATATATATATATATATATATATATATATATATTGTTAATCACAGGAAAGTGTTGGGGGGCATGCCATAATATCAATAAAAAGCTTAGTGGGGTAACAAAATGTTTAAGTACCATTTAAAGGACACAAGAGAAGGGATCAAGCAGCATTCTTGGTTTGAAATCGAGAATGAAGAGTGGGGATTCTTCCCCATGGGGAGTCCGGAAGACTTATGGATTACAAATTTGACCAAGGTGAAAACTGGAACGTTTGAGACATTTGGGATATTTGGACTTGGAAAGAACAAGAAGCAGGATCTGGACTCTTCCTTTGAATATGGAGGACTGGTTGGAAAAAATATAGACCCTTTTGGGTCAAAGATGCTCCGAGATTGGATATTCAACATAAAGGACAGTCAACAAAACCGGCTGAAAGGGACTGAAAGAGACTTAAAGGCCTCGGATGTGATAGATCCAGGCTGAGAACTGTTAGATTGAAGGACAATTTTTTAGGGATCAAAACCGGGGGAGGGGGGGAGAGCCTTAGAATCCAAAGGGTTACAAGTATATGCTCTTATTTGTTAAGATTTTTTGTAAGTATTTTAATAATTGGGAATTTCGTGAAAGGGAATGTGGATCAATCTTAGAAAAAGGGGTTGATGTTGGGTATTAAAATGAAACATAGAAATTGGTTAACTAAGATGATTTAAGTAAAATATTAATAAGGGATTAATTTGGGTACAAAGAACTTGCTGGGCTAAACTTTGAATGGGGATGCAAGAAGGGGAGGTGGGGGAAGTCCGGGAAAGTGGTTAAGAAAATAAGATTTTTAAATTATATGTGTTATTTGTGTGTAATGTTGACATGTATGTTTATGTTTTTGTGTGTTTGTCTTAAAAAATGAGAAAATCCTAATAAAAATTTTATTTAAAAAAAGAAGTTCCCAAAATAAAAAAAACAAAAAACAAAAAAAACCAGAAATCATGGCCTCAGAGGTTGATCAAAGAGTCCAGAAGTTCATATGGGTGTAGGTGGTTCTTCAAACGACACCAAATTAAGTCCATTACTTTCAGTGTGTCTGCTCTGCATATGGTTTAGTTGAATGTAGTCCTGAAAGTTGATTCATCCCCCCTTCCTTTTGCAACATTCCTTATTATGTCTGTTTTAAGTTCTCTATCTTCTTTTTACAATACAGGATTTGCTGAACTGTAACTATCTTTGAATCACACCTTGTTCCCAACCATTAAGCTACAGGACAGGAGTATTAAAAAAAAAAGGATTATTATTTATTTATTCATTTATTCAATTTCTATACTGCCCTTCATCTGAAGATCACAGGGTGTTTTGCAATATATAAACACAAAAATGCATACCATAATAGCAAACAAAACAAAACCAGAGTTTAAAAAGCCAAAGCAATTTTCACAAGGAATAAATAGCTGGATATTGGTCTATTCAGAATAAAGATATGGTTGCCACAGAGCTAATGAATTTGTAGAAAATGCACAGAAAGTTTAAAAATGCAGAAAGCACTGTCATTCCCCAGTGCAGTTTTGAATATGGTGTGTCTAATCAAAGCTCTGTTGCTTTGCCTGTGAAATATAGGACATGATGCACACATGTTATTGCATGTTGTGAAATACAGGAAATAAGCGAATAATGCAGAAGAAGAAATCTGAAGTTTTACAAGGAACTTTTAATTAAAATCTGTGACTGCATTGCTAATTCAACATGCAGTGCACAATTTATTGAAGCCAATAGCAAGACTTCTGTTGCTGTTAATGACTATTGATTGTGCCCTTTGTAACCAACAAAGCTACCAGAGCAAACAAAGAGTTCCATCACACCCACACCTTCCCTCCATTTAAAGAAAGTTGATTTCAGAATATTCATTTTGCTCTTAAATCCACCTGTGCAACCCAGTTAGAAATGTTTATCTCAGTGAAACTTACTGAGGTCACTTAGTGCCTCATTCATAATTAGCAGAATCAACAGATGTCTTGCATATGCAAACAAGATATCAGCAGTTTAATTTTATACCAGAACCTTCACGCTGCAAGATGTCAACTCAAATGCAAGACATTTCACTCAATTTAGCACTCACATTCAACTGCCAGTCACCAAGGTCTCTCTCGAACATGATTAAAACGGTCTGATATTTCACTGGATTATTCAGCAGTTCATATGTCACAACTGAATATATTTGAACTAGTTCTTTGAAAAGATTGTGTCCTGCTTGCGGGCTTTCCATTATCATATTGTTGGCCCCTAGCTACAATTTACCCCAAGGTATTTTTTTCTTCCGTTGAAACTTTTTCAGCATTTTGTCTCTGGAGCTCAGAAGCACTAAGGGTCTTCCAAACAAAAAACCAGTTTAAGTCAGGCCTTGCTTTCGTTACATTGCTATAAAATCAAGTGGTTCCCAAGATTTTAGCTGCCGTATTTTAAACAAATTAATTAATTAATTAAACATAAATACTCTGGTTTCTCTTCAGGTTGTATAAATCTTTCTTTCTAAATAATACAGCTGCGTATAATTAAAACATCTAACTTGTGGTTCAGGTAAAACAAAACAAAGAAACCCACGCAAATCCATACTTCTGCCTTCTTGCAATCATCACTTAATTGTTAACAATGGAAAGCAACCACTGTTCTCGTAAAAAGGAGTCAGACATACACCTTAGCAGCAAAAGTGAAGGTAGGACTTCAATCACTGTTGACCTGTTATTTTGGCTGTTGAAGATATTGAGCACTGGTCTCTAAACCTGAAGATAAAGAGGAAGCCTTTCCGTAAAAGTTTAGAGTGCAGAAGCCAATACTGATTGTGACAGAAAAAGTGCACAGTTTTTAAGGGATGTTTTCTCTTTTATGCAGGCTCCTTTGGTGACTGCTTTCATTGCATCCCACAGGAGAGGGGGTTGTTATATTGTCTACATCGTTTTCTTTGAAGTAGTTTTGGAGAGTTTTGTGAGAATCTCTCTAATTTGTTTATTTGTGGTTAGGATAGGACTGAAGGACAATGATGGAGTGGTTTGTGTTCCCTCTCCTTTATTGAGAGTAACTTTTACTGGGGCGTGATCTGTGATTTTGATGTTACCTATGTTCGCTGATTCCACCAAGGGGATCAAACCTTGTGTGAGCAGAATGCTGTCCAGTCTGGACACTGTGCCCTGGCGTCCAGACAGGAACGTGTGGATCCCTTAAAAAACAAACCTCAAAAGTTAGCAAAATAGAGCAAGACACTACAAACAAACAAGAGCTAAAAAAAACTCCTTAAACCTACAGAACGAAAAAGGAGGGAACTAGATTCCCTAGAAATCAGCAAAACAATGATCAACATTTTATAATCTAAACGGTTCTATGAGTATGGAGGGAAAAACTCCAGACTATTAGCAAACAGGTGTAGGAAAAAAATCACTCAAAACAAGAATACATTGCATCACCAAAAAAGATGGCAACATAACATTCTCCCCAAAAGAAATAACCTCAGAATTTGCAGGATTTTACTCTAACCTATACACCTCCCATGACCCGACTGAGGAGAAAATCAGAAAACTCCTAGCAAGGCTGACCATGCCTACCTTAACTGACGAGGAACAGGGATTCATGGACGGTCCTATCACCCTGGAGGAAATAGATACGGTCCTCAAAAACCAGAAAAAGTGTATAGTAATTGTCACGAAAGCTGGGAAGTGAGCAAAAAATTATTAGGCAGAAGAAGGAATGAATGGATTCCACTTGTCAAGCTTTGAAAACTAGGATTAAATATTACTGATGGCTTCAACAAAAACATGTGCTTGGCTTTAACACATCCTCTTGAACAGCAGATATTCCAAACCCCAAAATTTTCTACAAACATCTTTTTTGTACTGCAGATGACTTCTTTTAAAAGCAAACACATTCTTGTTGTATTTTTAAAATGGTCTGCTTCAATTCAAAAATTTCCAGGGTAGTTTCAAGTAAGATTCCTTCAGTATATTGTGATTCCTACTGTTCTACAGCATCTTGTAAAAGTTCTCTTTGACCATCAAAAAACTGTTTCTGAAAGCGAGTATTTTCTCTTAAATGACATTTGAAAATGTTAACATCTCATGTCTCACCTGGAATAAGCAACCTGCCCTCTAATTCATCCCCTGCTGAGGATCTCTGTGTTTTGTCACAATAGCTCCACATTCATAACCTACCTAAGGAGTTGTTTGGCATCAAGAGACAACGACTCTAGTCCCATCAAATTCTCCAATGAGCAGCAGACTTTGGGAGAACTGTAATGAAACGTTACTTCCCATTATACAAAACAATATCGACTAAGAACAGCAAAGCAGCAGGAACATTTGGAACTCGGGTGAGGAGCCTCAACACCCATGCTTTCTGCTGTAGGAGCTTTTAAGTACTTATTAGAATTAGAGAAGGAGAAAGACAGAAGAAACATCAATAGTTGCAGGGCAATATCCAACAGCCAGGAGAGTAGAGGGGCAAGGAGAAGCTATGGACCTGCAGTTTCCTACATGGTGCTTGCTCCACCACCCACTATACTTTTTATTTTTGTTCGGGAGGGTTGCTGCTCATGTATTTGTGTATGTTTTATTTGCTTTGGACATGTGTAGAGGTGTTTTGTGTTTTCCTCTCAGAGATGAGTATTTTGACTTCCAAATGCTCCCTGGGCCCCAAAAGGTTGGGAACCTCTGCTTTGTAACATCTAGGTGGAATCTACACACATATATATTTAAAAAAAGCACTGTGGAAATGCTTTTTTAGAAAACATTTTGAAAAAACACATTGAATTTGGCAGGGATACTGGAGTGGCTTGCCTGTTCCTGCTCCAGGTGAATCACATTTAGTGAAAATTCTCCACTATGACCAGTCTGTCTTGGGTGGCCCTGCACGCCATAGCTCATGGCTTCTCTGAGTTATTCAAGCAGTGATCCATGAAGGAGCTTGAAGCTACTAACATGAGTCTGACCAAACTGCGGGAGGCAGTGGAAGACAGGAGTGTCTGGCATGCTCTGGTCCATGGGGTCACGAACAGTCGGACATGACTAAGTGACTAAACAACAACAAACTGAGTCCTATAGCTTAGTCACGCAGTGGTGGACTTTGGGCTTTAAAATTTCAGCAATGCCTGTGCGATGCCAAAATTTGGTGCCCTCACCTCTTGCCTTCAGTTGTTTGTCACTCTTGCAGCACCCCCTGCTGTGCCCTCTTAGCTCAGCGCCCAGTGCGGGTAAATCAGTCATGCTCCCCTGAATCTGCCTCTGGCTCATGTACTGTATTGCTGCTGTGGTGTGGAATGAAGGTGAGGGGGCTACTCTGTCTTCATCTGGAGAAAAGGGAGAAGAAAAATACACTTGTGACTCTCCTGGTGGAAGTAGTGGGAGTCATCTTGATTAAGATTAGGCTCAGCGCCATCTTGGAGGGTGTGTGGAGGGTATAAGGCCCTACTCAAGTGTCTTTTAGTTTTGGAAACTTCCAGACTCTATATGTATGAGCCCTCCAGGGCCGTCTTAAGCATATCCGGCACCGTGATGCAAAGCTCCCCCCCCATTTCCCATAGTTTTTTAGGGAGGACGCCCCTGCCGGCGGGGCTGGAGGAGGTGGGCAGCAGCTGGAGGGCGGCACCTCCGGCAGGGAAGAGGCAGAGGCAGAGGCTGGACGCGGTGCCTCCCAGCTCAGCTGGCTGCTTTGTGCTGTGGTGGCCACGGCAGATGGAGGCTCTAGGCGCGGCGCTGCTTCGGCGTGCCATGGCAGAGGTGGCGAGCTGATGCCAGGAAGCGCCACATCCAGCCTCCGCCTCTTCCCTGGTGCCCTCCAGAACTTGGCGCCCTGCCTCCCTGCACCACTAGCCTCTATGGGTAAGACACCGCTGGGCTCCTTTGCTATAGTTAACTAAAATTATCCTGACTCCTCTGTTCTAACACTTCTCACAATGGCCTGGTTTGCATGTAACAAGCTTACCACTATGTGGTTTGCCTGGGGGTGACATACAGTGAGCCCAGCTTCTGCTCCAGATAGCGTGTTAGCAGCAGGACTGGTGGGAGAAACAAAGCAGTCATGGTTTTTTACTGTATCAGCAGAGTGACACATTCATACTTAGTCACGGTTTGGTTTAGTTGCAGGTGAACAGTGCCTGGACAGGTAGGCTATTTCCTAAATTTGGATGAACTGGCTGATTATCTTATTGTATTAATACCTGAGTGCATTGCATTTTTTTTGTCATGTCTGACTCTGGCTTATATATTTTAACAGTTGATAAATAATACCACGATGTTGTGTTTTAATGAATGGCACTGCCTATTTTGTAATGAATGTAAAATGGTGTGATGTTAATATTATTGAAATAAACTGTCTTCTTGGATTGCTGTATTATATTTGGAAGGGAACTGAGCCTAACGTTACATCAGATCCAAACTGCATTCAGCAGCAAAGCCTAAGCCTGTCAGAGAGGAAACAAGCTTTGAAAATAGTCTTTGACGCTGGGTGGTCAGGTCACGTGACCAAGCTGAAAGGGCTTAGGATCCAGCCTAGGTCTTGCCTCTCTGGTCCTGCCATGGCCCTGGAATGCCCCTTTTTGGAGAAGATCACTGGCCTCAGATCAACCAGCTTCAGTTGAGCAGGTTACTCTTCCATACTGCCAGCTGAGCTGGGGTTGGGAATTATTTGTGCCTGGGCACAACTAAGCCAAGAATCAACTGGCTGAGCCAGAGATTCACTGCATCATCCTAGTGCCTCTTGTTATAGTATTGCCCTTTACGAGGTACTATAATATAATTATCTGAATATCGGAAAGCTGTTTGTTTAAAACCTGGGGGAGGCGTTGGGGTATAAATGACAATTTTGATGTGTGTAGCTGGATTATTTTCATAGACAAATATGTTTCTTGATTATTTGTTGCTTTTAGATTCATGAAGCATTTTTTCCCCTTGAGAAATACTGGTGGGAATTAAAGCTGCCATTGTCTGTGCAGCTGGTAGCGTAACTGCCTCGCTCTCCCCTTAACTTGTTGAGCTGTAATTAGTCCCTGTAAACAGAGACTTGTTCCCTACATCCCCCCATTACAGCCTTCGCTGATGTTTGAGCCATGAGACTTTCACTGAATGCTGCCATCTGATCGACAAAGACATTTATCCGAAGTCTTTGAGAAAATGAAGGTTTACATAATGAGTAAATGGCATGGAAACTCTCCAGCACAATAAACAACTCAGGTTTCCTTGAGCTTTATTGTTTTCTGTAGCCTTGAAAGAGGGATCAGCAATTCTATTTCAGAGCATCAGGCAAAAAGAATTGATGGACGGGGTTGGGGGGGGGGCGGAGAGATGTATCCCTGTCACTCGCAAATCACTCACACATTTAAGACCATGGAGAAACTCATATGTGAAGGAGCCAGAAAGGCACATATGAGAATAAAAGGGAATGTGTGAAAGTACTAAAAAATGATGCATCAGTTTGAATGAGCTATAGGATTCTACTACCGGGGTACAATAAAAATGGTCATGATTAGGTCAAGAGAATAATGAAGCTGAGTAAAAAAACGTAGTTTCAATGAACATGGAGTAATACAAACTTTTTATTTCAAAGGCATTTATGTAAGGTTGAAAATAAAGTATAAGTAAACAAAATCCAGAATTGTACACAAAAGGTATCACTAGTGAAATATATCATTTGGATAAGGCACTTCAACCAACTTTTCAGGTACTGAAAGAAAGCACAATGAATATGCAAGGGAGCGTCAGGCTCCCCCCTGACTGATTTGCATTTTAAAATGTGTCAAGAGCTTTCCGACATACAGTGGAATGTGCAAATGCTCCCTGTACACACTCTAATGAATGCATATAGGTTGGCACTAGAGCTCTGTGTGAAATTATGCACCTTATTTGTTTACAGAGAAACTGAGGGCACCATTTTACTGAATTTCTTCAGAGGGAGGATAAATGATCCAACAGTTTCTTGAGATGGGGCTCGCCATTGGCTGTGGCCATAGCTTCTTTCTTTCTGCTGACATTTCCCCCTGATTTTGTTGCTACATCAAGTGACAGCAGCAGCAGCAACTGTGTTGACAACCTGCCACCATTTTGCCCTAGTCTTAGCATCATTCAGGAACATTGGGTGGGGGATGGCAGCTGCCACGAAACACGAGTAGAATATTCTGAGAAAACTCTGCAAACGGACCTTTTACTAGGTGAGAAAAAAGGGAGGGGGGATCTCAGAAATTTTCTCATGCAAAAATGTCTTCTGAGAAATTTGGTTGAACTCTAGTTGGAACAGATGACAATATGTGCCTTAATCACATGCACTGCGATTGGGGAACAGAAGGATCTGTGCATATTTTGCCCCTCTTTACCAATCTGCTTCCACAGCCACATATGTAGGCTTGCTTGTGTAATCCCTTCAAGGTATATCAGTATATCGAATATTAATATTCCTGCATTGCAGGTGGGGATGAAAATCTGACTTGCCTAAGCCCATCTAGGGAGCTCATGAAGGAGGCCACACCTGAACTCAAAACCTCTCGGTTCACAACTCAGTTTTTAGCCACTGTTTTGCACCCTCCCCTTTAAAAAAAAATCTGTTAAATGTTCTAGCTAGTGTGGAGCAGGAACTGCTCTATTTCTAGAGTCTGTATAAATCCAAGAAATTAAACTGGAAAAGAAGAAGGCCAGTGACAGGTCAGCATATTGTCAGATAGGTAGACATACTTAATAGGATCTTGGGAACTAAGTCAATGTCATGGTTGTTGGTTTATTTTAAAGTCAGATAATACTATTTTTAACACACCGAAGGCCAAACATATATTAGGACTACAGGAGAGATTCGAGCTTGATAGACCATTGGAGCTGCATACAATTTGCCACTGCTGACATTGGAAACTTATTTCAGTACCAATGTTTGTTTAATTTCTATTATCAGCATTCCCATGAGGAACCAGCTATTTCACAGGCCTCACCCACACAATAACTAAGATCAGCAAGTGTGGGGAAAGGGTGAGGTAGGGCAATTGGATTTCGGCAGACACTCTCAAGGACATATGAAAGGGCAATGAGTGTACAGTGCTTCCACGAAGTAATCAATACCAAGAAGCCAGGTGCTACTCTATCATCCCTTGAATGAATGTAGATGTGCAGGAGTTCCATGTCTGGAACGGTCCTTAAACAAATAGAAACACTAGAGTCTAATACATAGGAACACTTCCCTTTACAGAATCAGATCATTTCTCCAGTGGACGTGAACTGTAATATGTCATACTGACAAGACTGTTTCAAAATATATGGACATGTTCCTGCTTTATGTACTACTAAGGGACTAGAGCCTTGACAGTATCGCATTTAGGCTAATATTCAGAGTTAAAGAATAGCATTCTTCAGTGCTTTTTTTCTGGGGGGTATGCAGGGATACGCATACCCCTAAACATTTTGTAAATCTAAGTTTGACCAAATTGAGGGGAAGTATTTCAATATGAGTAGGAAAATGAGAGTACCCCTAAACATTTTTTTTTTAGGAAAAAAAAAAAGCACTGGCATTCTACTTGCAAGTCAAAAACTTTCCTCCTGCAAGTAGTTCTACTTGCCTGGCATACTCTTCCTAGTACACTAAATATGCAAATAATAGACAATGTGGGGGAAATATTAGGCCTGGACCTTTAGAAACATGGGAACAAACACAAAGACAGCAACAACCTGGCTTTCCAAGGTGCATGTCCATTTCTTGCAGGCCATGGTTGCTACTTCTGATTAGGCTGGGTCATGGTGACCTTTGAAATGAGCCAATACTACAGTAGCAGATGGAGCAGATAATTCCCACATGACAGTGCCATCTCCCCAGGGGCTGGTATCAGCATCACCTGAAGTCCCCACCCCACCCCATTTCAACTGTTGTTGCTTTGGGGTGTCTACTTTGTCATTAAGGCTGGCATTTGGTGGTTAAGAGTGTGCTTTTCTTTGAGAGTGAAATTTTTATGTACATCATATTTTATCAAAGCCCCCCCCCCTTTTTTTTTTTTTTGGATAGTTGTATATTCTTGTAGAATAAAGGAGTCTCTGCAGAAGTCCCAGGAAGTGCTTATTTCGTTCTCTATGGGCATCTACAATAGTTGCCTCTCAGCATTCACTTTCTTGGTGCCTTTTCTGACCTAACAGCATCCTTCCCATGTCACTTGGCAATGTAGGGGAGCCAAGGTCATACAGGAGATACAAGACAGCAAAAGAGTTTGTATGCAAGCTGTGCAACTGTAAGAGGACAAATGGCTTTCAGCAGATACTATAGCTTAAAACTGGAAGGCTCCTGAACCCTCCCATGTTGATTAAAATAGATTATTTGAGAGCCCACTGTGTTTGAGAACTCAATGCAGCCCTATCTCCTTTGGCGTCCATTGGATAAATAAGAGCAATTGGGGCATATGATTTTTGCTTACTGAGATACATTGAAAGCAAATTTAACATCCCTTAGCACCTATGAATTGTAAAAGTCCGCTTCAAGAGTAGTGTGCAGATGAAACTTGTGTAACAAAAGCTGGTATTAAATGGATATGGAATCAAATCAGTTCAAAGGCACACAAAAAACACTGAAAAGACTGCAAGAAAATGATTAAAGAAACTAAATCCCATCTGTAGAACTATGCAAATACAAAATCACTTTCAGCACTCATCGGGTTTTCTGACAAGCATTTAAAAATAATACAATATTTAAACCTGGAGGGGATTCTTTCTGTAGGTAAATTTGTAATTAATCTTTCTTTTTTAAAAAAATAAATAAATCTTATTTATAGAATGTAAATCATAATTCAAATACAAGCTTGCACTGCACTGGCAAATCATGGTTGCTTGGATATGCCCAGTTATTTGGCTCCTGTTAATTTTGAATGGTATATATCTTTGAAAAATGTTGCTTGCAATGAAATCTCTTTGCTTCCAAGCCTCGCATTTTTCTTAAGTAGTTCTGTAGCAAACAGCCTCTGATTGAGATGTCAATTATTGCATCAAAATCCAGCCTGGAACTAAGCCCAACCCTAGGAACCAAAGGTTAGAACTATTCTATCTCCACTTTCTATTTTATATCTCCTCTCTAGCAGTGCACCTAGACTATGCCAAAGCCTACATACATGATCCTTCAGTACATACATTGTGTTTCTGTAGATCAGCTAGCTATAACTGAGTCACATGGTGCTTCTGTAGACCAATTGCACTTATGTTAAACAGCAAGAGTACTTGCAATTTGCAGACACCACATAAAAATTCTCATTCTCTACTTTTCCTTACATAAGCCATGTGTTGCCTTGTCAAAAGCTCCTGGTACTTCTCAGCTGATTACAGCTGAAAAAGCAGACCATAATGACAATGAATGTCAGTTTGAATAATAAAAAGCACATGGCATCTTCCAACTTGCTCTAATGCATTTTCAGTCAATTATCCTATGCTACTCATTCATGGCTACACTCACATCAAAGAGTTTTTCCTCAGTAAATATTTCAAGATCCAGCTCTAAATCGATAGGTCAGCTCTTTATAAATCAATACTCTTATTGGTTGCAAGAGGAATCGCCCTGCCCTTAATACAAAGACGCTATCAGCCATTAATCACAGAATTGTCTGTCTGGAAGTCATTCAGAGGTCATCCAATCTAACCTGCTGGAGTCAGCAGTATCATTCATACATTTGCAGAAGATATTTGTGAGCGGCAAGCAGACTGCAGAGCAGAAAAGGCACACCTTAGCGGAGATAAAAGCAACACCAAGGTTTAATAAATTGTACCACGGTGAGTTAAAGAGCTGGTGTGCAATGCATGGCTTAGGGAAGATTAAGGTGCAAGAGTAGACCTGCCAAGCTTATATGGGATGATCAGCTGGACCTGGAACATTCAGGCAAGTGTGATGGTTGGGTCATTTACAACAGAGCACATTCAAAGGCTCAGTTGCTTAGGTGACCCAAGCTGTTGTCCAATGCACACTTATTTGGGAATAAGTCCCAATGTACTTAGTAAACTTTACTTTTAATTGCACATCCAGAAGATTGGGCTGCCTATTCCATCTTGCCTGGCCTTTAATATAAGTATTCTTCTAAGTCATCACATTCTTCATCCCCCCCACACTCCGCAGCATATGTGTGTGTATGTGTGCAATTTAATAAATAATTTTATTAATATAACTTATTGAAAAGATACATTCTGCGACATTTTAGCAAAGCTTTAGCTTGTTCCCAAGTACAGCTAATTTGATGTTTCTAAAGACATGTAATTTCATTTCTGTTGGCACTGGATCTTAGGGTGTGGGGAAGAAACAACTGCTTACTGTGTTCTGTAAATACTGTATGAGGTGAAAAACGATTTGCTTCACAGAAAGAGCTTTTTTAAAGATAGGATACAATAAAAATGCTCAAAATGGGACAGATTAAAAATGTGAATCAACATTGTTGGTGTCAAAAACAAAAGCACCAGTACTCAGTTATTTTTATTAATAAACACTTAAACTTCTCTTCCATTTGATTGTATTATTTAACTCCCAGGAGCGGCCATGAAGAGAGCCTAACTTAAGGGTTGCTATATGTCTGGAATTTCCTGGACATATCCAGAATGCCGCAGTTGGCAGCATTGTCTGGGTTTAAAATGGGGGGGGGGATGTTTGGGGAAATCTGGATGTATGGCAACCCATGCCGGCAGTGCCATTTTTGCCAATTTCCCATAAAAATAGCTCAAAAATGGTGTGTGTTTTTGTGATTTTGCCAAATAAGCTCAACAACTTTGCCAGAAAAAGCTCCACAGCTTTTCTGTCTGGATTTTCACTGTTTGAAATAGGGCAACTCTAGTCGGACCTGCCCCCCTGGGAGGTCCTTGCTTCCAAGCCTGCTTGCCATTGGCTAATTTGCAGGCAGGCTTGGATCCAAGACACCAGCCAGCGAGGTGAGCTTCTAGATGTCCCTTGCCAGCAGGACAGTCCCAGGCACTGGGCCCCCCGCCAGATGAGGGTGTCAGGAGGCTTTGCTGCCCTGCAACACCACTGCATCTGAAGGGTCAGCAGACTTACATTGCTATATCTATACTTGTATTTCGTTTGAATCCTTCGTAGTCACTTTCACAGCTGGGTTGCTTAAACATGTTTGAATTCATTGTCTTGTTATTATTGACCTTGAGTAAGGGAACCTCCTAATTTTCCCGACAAACTCATTAGTTCCACTGCCAAGGTGCTGGGCACAACCACTCTGCCCCTGATCTTCCTATGTTGAGTGGACGGGGCTGAAGGCACCTTCAAAGTATATTCAGCTAAAAGCTCCCCATGATCAGGAGGCATCTAAGGATGTTCAGCTGAATGTGCTTAGAAGGTCCCTTCAGACCTTCCTGCTCAATGCAGGACAGTTGGCTGCAGAGTGATCGTACCCAGTGTGTGTCTAAGCATCACATAATCTTTTTGAACACCTGAAGCAAGCTAGTGTCTTTCAAAGAACTTTTCATCCCACTAGTGATTTCACTGAGGAATATCCAATACCCTTCCAAGACACAAACACAGCATAAAAAATTATTCCCTGAACTTACCCCATTTTTACTCTTTTTAACACATATATATCACCTGCAGATCCCTGGTATGAGTTAAATACAGACTGTGTCGGCTCAACAAAATTATCTATCACAGTCACCAGTATTAAGATTTCAGCCCACCTCATCCCATGTTACCTCTTTCAGGTTTAAATCCAAATTATTCCTCTTACTACTTATGGATCACATTATAAGTCTTTGTCCCTTCTTTCTATCCACAACTGGATGAATATTCTTGCACATCAAGGAAAATACCAAAGGGTATGTTGAGAAACTGGAGAGAGGAAATGCTCTGAATTCATTTTCACAATTTTTGGCATGTTGTGCAAAGCTTCTTATAATGTGCTAGAGATTTCCATGTAGTTGAGAAACAAAATACTGGGTAAAATTGTTTTCAAAAAAGTGGGGAAAGAATAATCCATTGGGGTTCAGCCAGCTAATATCGCTGATACTGTTGCCTAGCCTTTGGGTAGGATAATTCATTAAAGCTGTCTGGGAAATACTGTGCTCATAATAATATAAAATATTAGATTATAAAAAACAGTTCTCGGGCTGTTGTTTTTTTTTATTAGCTTTCCCCAGTGGACATCTGATTAGTACGGAGATTAATTGGGACCCAATTAATTAGGAAAATACCCTCATCCAAAACTCCACAGGTTCTTCTCTGCACACATGGGACTCTTGTGTGAGTTGGCTTCTGTTAGCATCCTTCATGCAAGGAAAAAAATGAATGTAAGCTGCCCATCATTGAAGAGAAGGTGGTAAAGCCCAGTGGGTGTGGAATGCACATTGGTGCTCTTCTACACAGGGTGTAAAGGGAGCTAGGAGCTAGTGTTTTGGTTGGTATTCATTTTAGTAATGATAATGATTTTTATCTCTATTGTACATCGTCCTCTCCTCTTTGTTTTTTGGGATATATCAGATATAAAATTGCATAAGCTGTCATCTGCTTAATACTGGTTAATATTAATAACATGTCATCTATTAAACACTGCTAAAATATTCAAATACCATTATATGTCAGCTATAAAACCCAGAACATCTCCAGTTAAATTCTAAATTCTAATGTATGCCAGCTGTCGGATACAACACACTCTTCCAGGTCATCCATCAAATAATAGCAACTACTAAATATTAAGGATGGGCAAATCCATCTATGTCCTGTATTTGTCACATCTACATTTGTATACTCATCAGAAGCCTATTCTGTCTTGCTTCTGCATTGACCTGTGGAACGTTTTTGCACAGAAATACAATTTAAAATTAAAATATTTAAATATAGTTTTCTACATGTATTTTGTTTCAATAGTTGTCATTTAAATCTCCTTTGATGCTATTTCAAACTGAGAACTTGAATATTTGGAAAGTAGGAAAGCTAGTGAACAACCAGCAAAACAATCCAAACTATAGGAAGCCAAAATAATTGACAAGTTACTCCAAAATAATTCATAAGTTACTCCAGTGTAACTTATGTCTGTTCCAAACTCTGCGCCAGATTAAGTCTGGAAGAGGGAAAGTAAGCCATTAAAATAGTTTAGTGGGGTAACTTATGCTGGGTTGCTAGGTCACATGATTGAAAAGAATTGAGTTTGCACTAGGGGTGAGTCTCTCTCTGCTCTGTGCTGCCCCCAGAATGACCCTCTTTCTTTTTTTTTAAAGTAATATTTATTAAAGTTTCAAAAGGTACAAAAAACAAAACAAAAAGACAAAGAAAAACACAAAAATTCCACCTTTAAAATCTCATTTTCAATAACTTCTTTTCACGACTTCCCCTCACCTCCCCTTCTTGTATTCCAAATCCAATTATTTGTTCAACAAGTTTTTATCCCTAATGTCTTAACCTTAATTTGTTAATGTGTTTATTTGTATTAGATTTTAACCCTTAATTCATTATTATATTTAGTTCAGTTTATAGATCAACTTTTAATTTATATACCTTAATCATATGTAAAAAAAACTTTTTCTAAGGTTGACCCTATTTCCCTTCCATGAATTCCCCATTCTTATAATGATAAACAACATACAAATTTAACACAGCATAAAAAAGATCAGGCCCCCTTTGGATTTCCAAACCCCACCCTTCTCTCCCCGGTTTCAACCCCAAACCATAGTCCAATAGTCCATCTATTTAGCCTGGTGACCTTACGTCCGAGGCTCTCAAATCTCTCTCAGTCCCTTTCAGCCGGCTTCTTTGAAAGTCCCTTATGATTGACACCCAAACTTGAAGGAGCACTCTCTCTATAATGTCCATGATCCTTCCAGCCAGGCCTACTTGTTTAAAGGTGGAGCTCAAGCTCTGTTTCTTAAATCCATGTATCCCAAAGACTCCAGCTTCCACCTTGGTCAAGCTTGTAGCCATCTTGGCAGGCCTCCGGCTCTCGTTTACCTTCTGTGACATTTCGGCCGCCCCTCCTTTCTGCTCCTCCTGTTCAACAAGTATCTTTTCCTCCTCTTCAGTCTTTGGTTTCTTTTCTTGTCCAGCTGCCTGTGTTTTGAACATCAAGTCCTTTTCCAGCTCAGAAGGTATATTTACTGTTGACTTCGGTTTTGTAGGACTTGTAGACAAAACATGGCCTTGCTCATACATCTTTCGCAGCTTTCCCATGAGAAAGACGACCTCATCCAGATCTGCCAGAATTTTCCGACCTATTTCCATTCTTGTAATGTCCGTGAATCCCTTCTAGAGGGATTCTGGTTACTTAGTATTCCTTTCACTTCCAATCCAAAAGTCAAATTTATTTGTATCAATCTTTCTTTACTTTCAATACCTTGTAACGATATAACCGGCTAAACCAAAGCTTTCAGTTTTTTCCGACTTTGACAGCTAATTTGACAGCTGTCAAAATCTTCTGTAAACCCTCAGCAGGCTCCTTTCACGGGTTACTCCCGGTCTCGGGAAGGGTGGCACTTAATCAAAGCAGATAGACTCTTGTCCTCCAGCACAGTAACTTAGACTTTTAAATCCGTGGAATTTATAACTTTTATCCAATCAGGAAAAAAACAACAACTCTTCTCTCAACCTTAGTTGGCAAATCCTTGCTTTAAGCTGTCTACAATGGGGGGGAGATGGACTTCCTCTTTGCACCTCCCCCGCTCATGCCAAATCCACAAAAAAAGAATAATTTTAGTCCAATTTCCAGATTACTCACGGGTTGTTGTTCTTGATTTTAAGTCCAAATTTTTTAAGGAAGAAGTCAGCGCTCTCCGACAAATGGCATGCGGCTTCGCTCGGCAGGGGAAGCAGTAGACTCACAGCACCGCGCCGCTCCCCGCCCCCCATTCCGTAGCCTTTAAAAAGGCTCCTTCGCGGGTCGGGAGGGCGCTAACGGTGCCCGCCGAGTCACCATGTCCACGGGCATCCACGCCCGTGGTTTTTAAGGGTCCCCGCGTCGCCGGTGTGGCAAGACCCGGCCCCTGTCGAGCAGATTCCCTCCGGAGCTCGGAGGGAATCCACCATTAGCCGATCGCGCTAACCCGGAAGTCCAGAATGACCCTCTTTCAGCCCCAGCCTGAGCTGAGCCCTAACTGAGCCAGGATGGAAGACTTATGTCAGCATATCCTGGCTGAGCTAGGAGAAGGCGCTTCATCCAGATCAGCTGGAGTCCACCAGTTCCAAGCTTGGCTCATGCTGGCAGATCTTGGGTTTGGATTGCTCTCTGTATTCTGCTCTCCACATTAAACCGGAATTAGAAAGTTTCCATGATGTCTCAGCATGCCTTGGATAGCAGTTTTGCTCACAGAGTCCACTGGCTATTGTCATAATCCAGTGGCAAGCTTGATACACATGTGAGTAAGGGATAGGCCCTCTCTATTAGACTACCTTCAGCACATCCTTTCTCTCCTGGAAATCAGGACACAGGAGTACACCATCAGCAGTAAACAGCTGAGTATAGGAAGGCTCAGTAACCCAGGCTTGACTCCATGGGACTTCACTGGAGTTTTTTCTTCCCCAGGTGGGCTTGTAGCTTCTTGCTAATCCTGCACTCTTCCTTCTGAGTCTGACAGTATATAAGGCAAGGATTCTTGTTGCCCTTTCTCCCTGTTCCTCAGGTGAGATATCATAGTTGCATCACTGGAGGCACTCCTGTTGCCCAAAGGCTTGCTGACTCGTCTCCCAGGGTGAGCCTCACCTTCCAGGACCCAGGTATTTCTCACTGTCAGCTAGTGACCTGCTTCTCCTTCTGTCCTCCTCGCTTCTTCCGGGCCTCCTTTTAAGCTGCATCCAAGCTGCTGTCTCCTCCTGTCTCCCTACGGATCAGGGATGGGGAAAGTTTTGCAATCTGAGGGTGGAGCAATGGCTATGGCTTGTACCTACACTCCAGCCATGCAGAAGCCATACATACACCGGCTCCATCTTCTGTACTGCTAAGCAAGATGCTATTTTAGGGCACTTTACAGCCAATCCAGGCATGGGGGGGTCATGGATAAAGGAAAGTCCCAAGGGCCAGAGGGCCACATCTGGCCCCTGCAATTGAAGTTGCCCACCCTTGCTATAGATGTTGGTTTGCAAGCCCACCTCCACAGAGGCTGGCCCCTCTCACTGTCCTCAGAGCTTGCATACCGGGAACCTCCTCTGGCTGACATCCAGACAGACCAGGGAGATTTTGATAGGCGACATTTTCCCAAGGGTGGGTAAATGCACACCCCCTCCTCCTGCTTCTTCCCTAGCAGGGAAAAGGAGACAGACAGAAACGTCTATTTACATTCTTTTATTTCTGTCTACAGCACTAGAGAAAAACACGTCCGTTCAATTCAGTTCTTCTAGCAAGCCTGACACACTTCCTGTACATGCGCAAACGGAAGGTTTCAAATTACACTCTTCACAGAGCCTTTTCCAGCCTGTGAACTTCCGTGGAAATTCCTTCCCACAGATAGCCGCATCATGTGATGTCAACAAGCTGGCTGTTTGCAGCTGCGATGTTTCCATATACTGACAATAGAGCATGCTATCCTGGCTCTGCTCCCCACCTTTGTTAGCACCTGATCTTGTGAAAGCTGTGCTAAGAGGTTGGGCCATCTCAGTAGCAGGAATCTGCCCACAATGGCAGGGATGAATCCAGACTCAGGACTGCAATACCTCAAGGATCGCCTCTTTCCATATGAACCTACCTGGACCCTGAAATCATCTTCTGAGGCCCTTCATCATGTGCTTCCTCCTCAAGAGGTAAGGAGGGTGGCAACATGAGAACGGGCCTTCTCTGCAGTGGCTCCCCATCTGTGGAATGCTCTCCCCAGGGAAGTTTGCCTGGCGCCTTCATTATACACCTTTAGGCACCAGGCAAAAATGTTCCTTTTTAACCAGGCCTTTGGTTGCTTTGATTGGCATCCTATGCCCTCTTAAAATGTGGGGGATTTTTTGGAGGGGGTGTTATTGGGATATTGTTACTTTTATTTTGATACTGTATTTTGCATTTTGATTTTATTTTGTGAACTGCCCTGAGAACTCCGGGTATAGGGCAGTATATAAATTCAATAAATAAGTAAGTAAATTAATAACAGTAAGAATACACACACTCACACACACACTCACACACACACACACACACAGAGAGAGAGAGAGAGAGAGAGAGAGAGAGCGCCATGTCCCATCCTACAGCTCTATTATATTCAAACTTAGTTGCACAACAGTGCTGCCTGATTAGCATAAAAATCCTTAGTTCTCCTCCTTGAGTTTTTCTAACCTTCTCAACAAGGTTGCCCCCTATATAACAGCTAATGACAATGTTCCTTTTCCGCTTAGCTGAAGCCTCTGCCCCGGTTTTTTGATTTTCCAAACTGTACTCCAGGGAAATCCCCTCCGAGCAGTCCTGGATGAGAAAAGTCTTCATCACTATTGAGAACCATTTTTCACACTTGCCAGTCAGCTCTTGCAAAGATACACATCCCTGCATTATATGTCACATAGATTCTGTGCACTATAAACAACTGCATCGTATTTCTACCAGACTATGATAAATGATGCTAGGATTCTGTGGTCCAACCTATATGGGAACAATGTCAAAATAGCCGAGGGAGTTCAGAACTGTTATGGCTGAATCCTACAACTTCCCACATTAGAAAAGAAGTGCTTTAGGGCAGGACGTACCAATTACTGTGGCAGCACAATATCACAAACCATGATGGCATGTCTCTGTTGCAAGGGTATTAGGCCAGTTGCTTTCAAACTGTGAGGGCATAAAAGGCTTGGAAGCTTACTAGATCAGTAATGGCAAGCAAGCTTTTCTGAAATACAACTTGTTCACTACCAAACTCGTTTTGAAGACGACAGTGAAAGACAGGTTTGTGTTGTATCTTTTCTAAGCACAGTTAAACTGTGGGATTTGTTACCACAGATGTGATTATGGTTTCCTCAGTCTAACTTATCCAAAGTGCTCACAACCCCAGAATGATAGTCAAACAAACCTGGAAGAGAATCTGCAGGCCTCAAACATGGCAGATGAAGCCTTACTGGATCAGCAGTTGCAAGGGGTTAGAAAACAAAACAAAACAAAACAAAACAAAACAAAACAGAAGGCCATCTACAAAGGACCCAGTAAGGATGCCAGACACACTGACTGGAGGAAATAAAAGCAAAAATGTACCTTGCCATCGTCACATTGGGGCATGAGCTGAGTGAGGGAATATCAGAATTTAACCACTGGAAGAGTTTCCGTATAAGGACAGGTTGAGGCAGGAGTGTGTTACCTATGGTCTTCCAAATGTTGCTAGACTTCAACAGTTATCACTGACTATTGGCCATCCTGGCTGGAGCTGAAGGAAGCAAGGATGAGCTGAACATTGATATCTGTCTCATTATAGGTCTGTTCCCTTCTGTTTTGTGCTGATTTTAAAGAAAAATACACAAAAGCTCACATTTAAATTGTGTGCACAAAATACACTGATGCCCAAGCACGCACAGAAGCATAGGGTTGCTTCACTGCAAAAAAGTAGAGCAAAATAATTCCTCCTTCATCCCTATATGGAAGCTGAAGTTCAATAATATTTTGAGGTTGTCAATAAATTAGCACCTACCAGCACATGTGGCGGGATTGTCCGGATGTATTAAGTTTGGGGGTCAAAGGCTTGTGATGGCTAGAATGGAAGTTGTAAGAAGACTGCTTTTTCTCCTTTCCCCTGCCATAGGATTTCTTTGTTAATTTCATCTCCATTCACCACAGTTGGATGGTCAATTATTTCCATCAAATCTTGCGCTGATCATTGACCGTAATAGTAAAATTTAATTTGATTTTATTTGAATTACATTACCTCCAGGGCTGACATAGTTTTGTGACCAGTTTTCAGGAGCATATCAGGGGAACAGGAAGGCTTTGAATCCTGTGGATCCAATGATTTCTCTAAATTTCTCTGTCATGGCCCTTTTAATAGCTCACTTGACATTGAAGCACTGATGATGAAACTTTGCACCAGAGGAGGACTCAGGTGGCAAACCTCCTTCTCTGACTGTAGGTCTCCCTCTCTGACTATATAAAAAAATTCCTTCCAGTAGCACCTTAAAGACCAACTAAGTTAGTTCTTGGTATGAGCTTTCGTGTGCATGCACACTTCTTCAGATACACTGAAACAGAAGTTGCCAGATCCTTCTATATAGTGAGAAGGTGGGGAGGGGTATTACTCAGAAGGGTGGTGGGAATGGGAGATAGGCAAATAGCTGGGATGAGGCTGTTGACGACTCTTAACGACTGCAATAGGTCTTACAGGAAAAGGCAAGGGGTGAGAAGGTGAAAAATGGCTTAGTCATGTATAATGAGATAAGAATCCAATGTCTTTGTTCAGACCAGGTCTCTCCATGGTTTTAAGTTTGGTAATGAGTTGCAATTCAGCAGCTTCTCTTTCCAGTCTATTTCTGAAATTCCTTTGTAGTAAAACAGCTACTTTGAGATCTTGTATAGAATGTCCTGGGAGATTGAAGTGTTCTCCTACTGGTTTCTCTGTTTTGTGATTCTTGATGTCAGATTTATGTCCGTTTATTCTTTGACGTAAGGTTTGGCCTGTTTGTCCAATATAGAGAGCTGAAGGACACTGTTGGCATTTGATGGCATGCACAATGTTAGACGATGAGCAATTGAATAGTCCCGAGATGGTATGTGTGATGTTGTTGGGGCCAGTAATGGTGTTGTCCAGGTGTATGTGGCAGCAAAGTTGGCATCTGGGTTTATTGCAGGCTCTGGTGCCAGTGTCCGTGTTAAGTCTGGGGTTTTTTTTATTTTATTTTGACTATGGCAGACCAACACGGCTACCTATCTATCTCTGACTATAGTGAGGGAGTTCCATGTTATTCTATGGACCCTGAGGAGCTCATCCCAGGGATTTAGGATTGTTCCCCTAAAGACTGTGATGGAACATGTTACTGACAGAGGGATAGAGAGAGTTCACTTTGGTGGGCATAAATTATGCAGGCCTGCCCTAAATTCACTGCTTTGAAAGGGAGTACCTCTGAAATCAAGGGAATTTATATTTGCACATGGTGTTCTTCAGATTGTGATATAAGATAGTACATTTTGCTATTGAAAGAAGTGAGACATATGTCAACTGATTTAAAGATAGATGATGATGTAGATTAAAAAGTTATTTTGAGGTGAATCCATATGATTCTTCCTGTGCTACTTTAGTCGGGCAGTATTTTAATGGTTTTTTAATATTAAGCATTGTTGTTGTTTAGTCGTTTAGTTGTGTCCGGCTCTTCGTGACCCCATGGACCAGAGCATGCCAGGCACTCCTGTCTTCCACTGCCTCCCATAGTTTTGTCAAACTCATGTTAGTAGCTTCGAGAACACTGTCCAGCCATTTCGTCCTCTATCGTCCCCTTCTCCTTGTGCCCTCAATCTTTCCCAACATCAGGGTCTTTTCCAGGGAGTCTTCTCTTCTCATGAGGTGGCCAAAGTATTGGAGCCTCAGCTTCAGGATCTGTCCTTCCAATGAGCACTCAGGGCTGATTTCCTTCAGAATGGATAGGTTTGATCTTCTTGCAGTCCATGGGACTCTCAAGACTCTCCTCCAAGTATCCATGCAGAACTGCAAAAAATGCTAAAGATCTCTTTCAACAAAAAACCAGAGGCCTACCTCCTGGGAATAACAGATTTGGATATTCCACAAAAGAGGAAGGGTATCTTTTTATATGCGACGGCGGCAGCAAGAGTTTTGATCACAGCAAAATGGAAGAGTAATGAAATCCCCTCCATACAAGATTGGATCCAAAAGCTGACAGAATATGCCGAATTAGATGGTTTATCAGAAAAATTAAAGAACAAATCAAAACAGGAATTTGTTTCAAAATGGGAGGTTTTCAAAGATTATCTGAAAAATAAATATAGTAGTTTAAATTCTGTTGCAGCATTTGAGGAACTTCAGTAATAATTGCAAGGTAGATGTAAGAAATTAGATTTATTGAGAATAAGTTAAATTATGTTAAAAGTGTGTATTGGCAAAAAGTAATATGAATTTGAAATATGGAATAGACGGGAGGTTGGGTCTTTAGTGTCAAGGCCAATAGATGTTTTATTGTTTGCTAAGAAAATTATGTGCCTATGGTTATTTTTGTAATTTGTGTGTAATTTGGTATTTGTGTTGTTGTTTTTCTTGTTGTATAAATAAAAAAACATTAAAATAAAATAAAAAAGAGTCTCCTCCAGCACCATAATTCAAAAGCATCAATTCTTTGGTGCCCAGCCTTCTTTATGGTCCAGCTCTCACTTCCACACATCACTACTGGGAAAACCATAGCTTTAACTCTACAGACCTTTAACTATATGGATATTAAGCATACATACTTATTTACAGAACATACAACACATAACAAAATGTCCGACTCCTTAATTCTGTAGCATTATTTAATATAGAAGTAATAGAAGCATTGCTTGTATTGCAGTGGAAGTTTTAAAAGGCCAATGGGATCCCTGTTAAGTTGCAAGAAAACTTATCATTATTCTCTCTGCAGCAGCTGATGTAACATAATGCTCGATTACTGTCGCAGTTCATTTCTGGAGGATTCATATGGATGTAAGCAGGAAATTACTTAAAAGGAAATTACCCATTACCTGCAACTATTTTATTACTATGCTCCACTACTATTACATGGATGACAAAAACTTAGGAGACAGAAAGAATGTCTTCACCCTTCACTTGCTATCAAGGTTTGAAGCTGCCTACATTTTTAGCCCAAAGCAGAGGCATTGCTAATTTTAACAGGCACATTTCATTCTCATTATATTGCATAGCATTACTGCTGGTGGCAATATCCACTGAATAGCAAAGAACAAAGCCCAGCTATGCTAAGGGGGGGGGGGGGACAAAAGGTAGGTCTTAGTGCTGGGGATATGAAAATGAATACAAGATAAATTTGTAGTGCTGATTTTTTAAAAAATAATAATCTCTGAACAGACCTGTTAGAGGAGAATGACAAAAGATGGAGTCAGTTCAAGGATATTATATCCTTCCCCATAATGACAAAGACTGTCACTCATCAAAACAATGCAGAAAAGTCATGTAATTTGAGTTATACAGCAATTTAGTGGACATAGGTGCTTAGAAACGAGGTAATTTTAATCTGTTTTAATATTTTAACTTTTGTATGATGATTTTTTTTTTGTAAACCATTTCAAGGTTTGTTTGTTTTTTTACAATCAAGCAGTATATAAATTTTATGAACTAACTAACTAAATGTGTCTGAGAACTACACGCATGCCAATGGACAATAAGAGAAGTACAATCCTATCTTGAAATTTCACTTTAGCAAGGCTTTCTTGAGAACCTCTGACTCAGGAAGAAGATTCTGGTTTATAGCCATGAGTTGTTTGGAGTACCAGCTATTCCAGTGCCCCACAAAAAAGATATTCTGGTTTCAGTCAAAATTTGTCAAATATTTCTCCTATAAAGTAAATTTCACAGCCTAAATATATGCAAAAACACTCTAGAAATTATTGAAGCTGTTTTCCTGTCCCTCAAAATTCTTCTCATGTTTTTATGTGACCTGGATTTCAGTTTAGGTGAAATAGGAATTCCAGAGAAAATATGGAAAGTCCCATTTCTAGGAGGAATGTCGATACAGGGAAATGAGCCAAACAGCCGTGGACTGGAATAGACCATTATAAATTGGAACAGTTTCATACCTTCAGCTTATCTAACAGTGGCAGATGGTTTTGATAGAATGCCTAAACTAACCGTCAGCCAAACAGGGGATGGTCAATCATGGAGGAGGGTTAAGGTCATTCCTGCTGGCCCTAAACCTAACCACACACTGATCCAGCCATAGCTGTCAACTTTTCCCTTTTCTTGCCAGGAATCCTATTCGGAATAAGGGGATTTCCCATAAAAAAGAGGAAATGTTGACAGCTATGGATCCAGCTCTCTTGAATGGTTCTGTGTACAGGGAGTTCAGGAATATAGGATCTCCATGCAGGGACCTCTGCATTTTGCAGGGTTCCAGATAAAGCACAAAGAAGATGCTACATGCAAATCATTTGCACTAACATAGGATCTGGGTAGAATAACACAGATCAAGATCACAGGCATGGCAAACAGTGGGGATCCTATTCCTTTCCACATATAAACTGCCACGTTTTGCTCAACTGAATAGCCCAGTCTGTATTCTGGGATCTCATATCCACAACCTAGGAAATCAAAATAAATATTTGGCCCTTTAGACGTCTGACTTAAACTCCTCACTACTTCACTCCTTGTTCCTATAGCCTTCATAAGAAGCATAACTGGCTTCAGAGAGTGCAGAATCTAGCACTCCATGTGCCGTTTTTAAACAAAATGCTGGTTCTTTGTGTTACGTGCTTTCAAATAGTCTTCCAATTCAGCAGCAGAAGCAACGTTTTATTTCTGCTAGAGAAACTTACAGCCAAAACAAATGGGGGATTATCCATAAGTATATTACACTTCAGGAGAGAGTGGGGATTAGCAAAGTTTGTGATAGTTTGTTACAAAGGAATCACAGAATGAATAATTGACTGGAATGTGATGCCATACAAAGAGCAGAACTGAGGCTAACAGACTCACCTCAAATCTCGCCTCGGTCATGATCTCACTTCACTATATGGTTTGACCCCATAAGAGCCGACTCAGCCACTTCAGTCTACAGAACTTGCATTTCTCTAAGTGCCACACAGTGTCTCTGCTGCATTTTTGAGGAATCTTCCCTTTAGTGCGGCACCACGTGTACTCCTGAATGCCCGTCACTCTTTTAGACGCCTGCTGGACTCGTTTTCATCAGCCCAGCCAGCATGGCCAATAGTCAGGGATGTTTATAGAACTATAGAGTTAGAAGGGACCCTGAGGATCATCTAGTCCAACCTCCTGCAATTCAGGAATATGCAACGGCCCCATACAGGGATTGAACCTGCAACCTTGGCATCATTAGCATCACACTCTAGCCAGCTGAGCCATCTTCCCATCCAACCAAACCAAACCTCACCTATTCCTGATTTAAAGCTTTAACAGGTCAAAACAAGCACTCTAAATAACAAGAGTGATTGGGTTGTATTTATAGGATTCTTGTATGGGTCAATGAGATTTATTTCTGCATTATATTTATATTCCATTTTTTCTTCCCCGGAGCTCAGGTTGGCATACAGATGTTTCCGCCTCCCCATTTTCTGCTCACAGCAACCCCGCCAGTTTTGTTAGCCTAAGAGTCCATCAGTGGCCCCAAATCAGCTAATAAGCTTCCTAGCTCAATGGAGACTCGAACCCTATTCAAACTACTGTAAGTCACTGGCTCTTTGACCTCATTCTCTGAGCTCTTTGAAGCCTGATCATTATACTAATACATTTGCCCTGCCAGTACAACTTCAGAAGCGTTAAAGATGAATAATTTTTTGTTATAAATCCTTGGTGAACTTTCTATGTTAATTAAAGAAAGAAACATTTATTTACATCTTACAATTGGAGGCATACGGAGGGTGTCAATGTGTGTGACAAGCTCTATTTCTAAGACTCTACAATAAGAGTGACAGATCACTATCAGAGGAACAGGAGGTAAGAAGGGATCTAAAACTATCACATGCTTTAGGAACAGTTCCCGAGTAATTTCAAACATTAGCTATAATCCTGAACACTCTCAAACGAGGAAAACCCCAGTGAATATGAAGCCTATAGGCCAATTGGCGCAAATGTTCTCAAAAGTGCTTGCTTCTCAGTTCACTTCCAACTGTTCTTCTTCCATCTGTTAGTACCTTTAATTAATTATGTTATCCAATGGCATCTGTGTGTGCATGTGTGTGCGTTAAATGACATTGAAACAACCCTCCAAAACCCAGTATTTGTCTTTTCTGACACAAAGCCTGCTGCGTTCATTTCATTTTCTGCACTGAGAACATTTATTTTAATCCACGGTTTTCTCTTCTCTGTACCTCTTTGTCTACACATAGGAGGGATGAACATTATAAAGGAGCCTCACTTTCATATCTCCTTGAACGAGTTAACTACATTTTTTTTTTAGCTGTCTCATTTTGAACACTTAACTGTCATAGGGCAGAGCATGGACCATTTCATACATTTTAAAATAATACATTGTCTCGTTGGCGATAGCACTGTCATTTGTTTTCATTTTGCTGAGATGTCATTTTCTCAGATTGAAATATATATTAAAGGAGAAAAGTCCAACTTTCTGGGAAATACAACCAAAGATTAGGGTTTGATTTTCATTATTATTTGATGTTGAGGATCCAACTAAGGAACAAAAACAGCAAAGTGTAAAATATGGGCATGATGCAGTCAAAGTTAAATACTTATAAGACAAAAGGGGCATCTTTAATTCATTAATGATTTCAAACGAAGAGAGCATATCTCTTTCTACTTCTTATTGAAATCAGTGGATTCAAAATAGATCATGGCTATATCATGCCCAAGTCAAAATAAGTTGTAAGTATTGATTTGCACGAATTCATAGAAACAGAATGTTACAGTAGGTAAAAATACACATGACTGATTTGGGTAGAACAAATTCCATCTCCACCCAGCAAATGTGTTCCAGAGATAATGGCAAGTCATTTTGACTGAGCAGAAGTCTACTTGCATGAGGCTGCCCACATATATAAAGATTATTATTCATATTATTCCTATATGGACATATCATACTTACAGAACAGTAATATTCCAGAGATGTGAACAGAAGGTTTTAAATATAGTCTGCTTCTGCTGACGCAAATTATTTCTTTGTCCCCAGTTTCCACAGAATGTATCTGTTGTAATTAATCCAATCAGAAGCCACATATTAACAAAAAGCTCAATTTCATTTTTTAAAATGATATCATTAACTACATACACGTACACACACACACACACACACACACACACAAAATAGACCACAAGTGGCAGCTAGAAACTGAAAATTTTAAATGAACACTTTCTCCATATCCATCTCTTTCACGTCAAATAAGAAGAGAAAAGCATGTTTGAGGGAGATAGTGTTATGGAAAGAGCTTCACACGGAACTGCCTGATTCCCCTAAAGCTTATTCATCAAACTAGATTTGGCATAATGTGTTCTAGTGATTTTCACAATGTTTTAATGTGCAGTGTTCCTTAAAATTACTGCTATGATAAAGCAGGCACATTTGCTCATTTGAAAGAAGCAGCAAATAAGAATAATGGAAAAAATCTAATGTTGATCGACAACAAGGACATTTGGTGGGCAACTGGGAACAGTCGCAACACCATGTGTGGAGAGCTATCAGCGATACCCTCTGTTTAGTAATGAACAATCTCTCTGGCCAGACTGAGACATTTCTCTCGTAGAGGAAAACCTAGATGCTAGAGAGATCTCCAGCCTCCTTAATGCCTACAATCATCTCAGCTACGTTACCCACATGACGGTGTCACTCCACACATGGGCAGCAAAGTTATGCCACTAATGATGCCCTCTACACCTCATGGTTCTTGGCCTGCAACATCCATACAGTGAATGTAACACAATCTGGAACACTTATTGTTCAAGGTTTCAGAATGTGGGGCAACCTCTCCAATTTGCTGGTGGCGGTTGTTTCTGCATTTCTTATAGCGTTGGCATGGTATACTACACAAATATCTGTGTAGTGTACACAAATATGCGTGTACCTTATTTGCAGTCTCTTCTGCTCACTAAACAATTGTCTTTCTCACAGAATGGAGAAGAATGTAGGGCTGCTTGCTCTCAGAAAGGTTTTCTTATCCCAAGTGTTGCCTGTGACAAAACAATATTGGTTGCTTTTTGGGTGCAAAATAACATGGCTCTCTCTGTGTGTGTCCATAATCTGCAGAGGAGGGAGGAAAAGTTTCTGGGTGGTATATAACTTGAATAGCTGCAGCTGACAAGCTTTTTAGCATAGCTGCCAAGGAGACGCTATTGGCAAGAGAGAAATTCCTATTATATTCCCCTAATGTCACCATTAAATTCTTGTGTGAAAAATTTACTTGGAAAGTGCTATTACCTCAGTACAGACAGCATTCACTGTTGCAATTACTGCTTGCTGTGTTTTGGAGAATATTCCTCTCCAGTGGGCTTTCTTTTATATTTTCTAAATAAGTTTGGAGCTAAATTCTAGTGCAAGTAGGAATCCTCAATGAAAATGTTCTTATTTAATATGCAGCATGGTTACTCAATTTTTAGGCCCAGAATAAGAGGTTGTTGGGACACGGGTGGCACTGTGGGTTAAACCACAGAGCCTAGGGCTTGGTGATCAGAAGTTTGGTGGTTCAAATCCCCGTGACGGGGTGAGCTCCCGTTGCTCGGTCCTTCTCCTGCCAACCTAGCAGTTCAAAAGCACAAAGTAGATAAATACTTCCAGTGGGAAGGTAAACGGTGTTTCCGTGTGCTGCGCTGGTTCACCAGAAGTGGCTTAGTCATGCTGGCCACATGACCTGGAAGCTGTATGCCGGCTCCCTCGGCCAATAAAGCAAGATGAGCGCCACAACCCCAGAGTCGTCCGTGACTGGACCTAATGGTCAGGGGTCCCTTTACCCTTTAAGAGGTTGTTAGTTGATGAGCAGGGTAACTCAAAGCTGGATAGGAAAACCACAAGAATAAGCAATAATAACTGGAGACAATATTTAAGGGACTAGTCCAATGCACAAGAACCTGACACAAAGCAAGTTGGAGTAAGTTAAGCCAGTGTAAAGTTACAGGAAAAACTGGGCATTTAGCTGGATCTGGTGTAGACAATCTTACTTGGTTACAAGCGATCACCAAAGAAGAAAGAATAAGATTTATAGCAGTGGGACATTCTCTGTTTACATACAGAAACTGAATGCATTCCTCCACAATGAAAACACCCACCCCGATTCCAAAACCTTTGTTGTGAGTCCTGCACTTGGTTTATGCACTCATTCTGAGCTTTGTTTAATTGTCAAGATGCAAATCCTATAACTGTTTCACAGCATGGCAGTTGCCACCTTTATAGTTCTGTCTCAGGTCAGCTCCCCATCGGCCAATAATTGCTTTTGCGTTTTTTAAATCAACAGCTCCTCCACACACAAATCTGTCTCTCGACCTCTCTTCCAGAATGTTCATAAAACAACAGCATTCAGTCAGTTTTGTTACTTACTCCTTCCTTCTCTTTGTGTTATTTCTGTTTTCTGTGCTTGAGCTTGCTATGGATTTTGTTGCTCATTGCATTTGGGGCCGGGCAGGAATTTCCCACTAGGCCAATTGGCTCTTGCCTGGTGGTTTTGTCTGCCTCATAGCAACTGTCACAACTTTGGGTGGTTTGGCATTGGATGAGCCTTGGTCTTCATCAGAGAGAAGGTTGTAGCCTCTGCCTGCCCCTCTGAAGGAAAGGGTACCCCATTATAGGCATTTGGGAGGAGTTGCTTCTGTGTAGATGCTCAGGCAGGGCCACAGCACTCCTCAAGGCAGCAATCCTGTGAGGGTGTTCCTATTTGATGTAAGTCATAGGCTCCCTCTCTTCCGGGCTGATCCTACAGGAAATACTTCCAGCAGGCAGGCTGGAGGTCAATGGTTGTCCCCAATGTGTATGCCAAACCTCTTACATCTGTACTCGATAAAAATTATGGCATTATTTGACCTGAGGTATGTTGTCTTGTCTGGTTACTCTACATGAGACAGGGCAGCAGGTGATGTGGTGCTGGGCACATAAGTGGATAAGAACAGTTTATCTCTTCCATTCCATTTCCCAAAGAAACTATATTATTTACTACAGTGGTACCTTTGGTTAAGAACTTAATTCGTTCTAGAGGTCTGTTCTTAACCTGAAACTGTTCTTAAGCTGAGGTACCACTTTAGCTAATGGGGCCTCCTGCTGCCACCGCACCGTCACCACACAATTTCTGTTCTGTTTGTTAAGAAGCAAAGTTCTTAACCCAAGGTACTATTTCTGGGTTAGCGGAGTCTGTAACCTGAAGCGTCTGTAACCCGAGGTACCACTGTACTTAGGAAGTCTGAGTCAGGCTCACATAAGGGCTACACTAGACATAACATTGAACAAATCTTTGCATTTAATGCACAAGTTTTAAAACAAATGCAAATAGCATCAGTTCAGCTATTTATTTTAATATAATTCTCGAGATCACAGCAAATATGGAGGGGCAATTTAACCACTTTCTTCCTTTCTGCAGTCTTGAGCAAAAATGCTTCTTCTGAAGCTACAATTTGCATCAGGAAAAGCTGCTGTTAAATCAAACTATGCACCAGACATTCTTGCCAGAGTCACAAAAATTGTTGTTTAAAAGAAAAGAAATGAAAAGTGAGACTATGTGAGTGACTTGCCTATTGACAACATTGGCTAGAACTACCCGGATCTAAAAAAACACTAAGAAAAGAACCGTTATATAGTTCTCAAAGCAAATTTACCTTGATTGCTGTACAACGCCCCCTGGTGTCACATTTTATAATACATTTTAACGTTATAATTGACCTGTGTAGCTGAGTCCATTTTTTAGTTAATATGAGAGAAAAAAGAAACCACAACTTCTCTTAAAAGATATTAATGGTCAAGGGATGTGTGTTTTAATCCTAACTAAATCTTGCTAAGAATAGTGTCATTTTCCATTGAGCATGCAGCCTCTGAAATGTTGACCTTGTGTACTTCCTGACCTGCCAAGCCTTTTATCTTCACAAATATCTGGGGTTTATTGAAAATTATAGGGCCTGGAGGGTGTTATCCAACACCATACAAGGCTTAATGATGACTCTGCCCCATGAAGGAAATTGCAAGACAGAGAAAGGGCCCACTCCCAATGGGAATACAGTGGTACCTCGGTTACTGAACGCCTCCATTGTCGAACATTTTGGTTCTCGAATGCCAAAAACCCGGAAGTAAATGCTTCCGTTTTTGAACGTTTTTCAGAACTCGAACGTGTGATGTGGCTTCCACTGAGTACAAGAAGAAGCTCTTGCAACCAATGGGAAGCCATGCCTCAGTTTTCGAATGTTTCGGAAACCAGTCTTCCGGAACGGATTACGTTCGAGAACCAAGGTACCACTGTATATATATATATATATATATGTGCGGTGCAATAGGACAAAATGAAGAATTCCTTTTTTAAAAAAATAATATTTATTAGTTTTCCAACAAATTTAACACAACACTACAAAACACCAAAAAAGAAAAAACATACAATACAATACAAAAAAAGAAACAAACAAAAGAAAAGAAAAGAAAAGAAAAACCATTTAAAACACAATCCAGTTTCAACATCTTATCTTTCTTTCCCTTATTACCTCAACCTCCTCACACCTCCCTTTTTGTATTCCACTTCTGGTTTTCTTTTTTTAAATAATATTTATTAGTTTTCCAGCAAATTGAACACAACACTACAAAAAACCAAAAAAGAAAAAACATACAATAATACAATACAAAAAAATAAAAAAGGAAAAGAGAAAAAACAAAACAAAAAAACTGCTAAACACTAACATACAACTAACAGAACAAAACAAAAACCATTTAAAATATCGTCCAATTTTAATATCTTATCTTTCTTTCAGTAATTTCCACGACCTCCTCACACCTCCCTTTTTGTATTCCACTTCTATTAATTGTTTCAGCAATTCCTTTCCATCTTCCTCTGTTTTCTATCCTATAATTGTCTTAACACATTCTAACCTTATTTTTCCCTTTAATGCTCTAATAATCTATTTATACTTAATTCCTTATAACATTTCTACTAAAGCCATATAACTTCATTCCAACATCTTTCTAACATTCATTAATTTTACAGTGTTTCTGTAAATAGTCTTTAAACTTTTTCCAGTCTTCTTCCACCCTGGTCTCGGATTCTGCCAGTCATTTCCGCCAATTCCATGTAGTCCATCAACTTCATCTGCCATTCTTCCCTGGTGGGTAAATCTTGTGTCTTCCAATATTTCGTGATGAGTATTCTTGCTGCTGTTGTTGCATACATAAAGAAAGTTCTATCCTTCTTTAGCACCAATTGGCCGACCATGCCCAGGAGAAAGGCCTCTGGTTTCTTCAGGAAGGTATATTTAAATACCTTTTTCATTTCATTATAAATCATCTCCCAGAATGCCTTAATCCTTGGGCATGTCCACCAAAGGTGAAAGAATGTACCTTCAGTCTCATTACATTTCCAACATTTATTATCGGGCAAATGGTAGATTTTTTGAAGCTTAACTGGTGTCATGTACCACCTATAAATCATTTTCATTAAGTTTTCTCTTAAGGCATTACATGCCATAAATTTCATACCTGTGGTCCATAACTGTTCCCAGTCAGCCATCATTATGTTATGTCCAACATCTTGTGCCCATTTAATCATAGCTGATTTCACCGTTTCATTCTGAGTGTTCCATTTCAACAGCAAGTTATACATTCTTGACAAATTCTTAGTTTTTGGATCTAACAATTCTGTTTCCAATTTTGATTTTTCCACCTGGAAAACTTTTTTGTCCAATTTGTATGCCTCCATTATTTGATAGTAATGGAGCCAATCTCGCACTTTGTTTTTCAATTTTTCAAAGCTCTGCAATTTTATTCTCTCTCCATCTTGTTCCAGAATTTCCCAATATTTCGGCCATTTGGCCTCCATATTGAGTTTTTTCTGTCCCTTCGCTTCCATTGGTGACAACCATCTTGGGGTTTCCCCCCCCCTAACAAATCCTTATATCTTATCCAAACATTAAACAATGCTTTTCTAACAATATGATTTTTAAATGCTTTGTGTGCTTTTACCTTATCATACCACAAATATGCATGCCATCCGAATACATTGTTAAAACCTTCTAAATCCAACACTTCAGTATTTTCAAGAAGCAGCCATTCTCTCAGCCAACAAAAGGCAGCTGATTCATAATAAAGTTTAAGGTCTGGCAGGGCAAATCCACCTCTTTCTTTAGCATCCGTTAATATCTTAAATTTTATTCGAGGCTTCTTGCCCTGCCAAACAAATCTAGAAATATCCTTCTGCCACTTCTTGAAACAATCCATTTTATCCAAAATTTGCAATGTTTGGAACAAAAATAACATCCTTGGCAGCACATTCATTTTTATCACAGCAATTTTGGCCTAATAACTTCAAATTTGTCCATACTTCTAAATCCTTTTTCACTTCAGTCCAACATTTTTCGTAATTATTCTTGAATAAGTTCACATTTTTAGCAGTCATGTTAACCCCTAAGTATTTCACTTTTTTAACCAATGTTAGTCCTGTCTCCTCCTGAAACTTCTCCGGTTTCTTATCTTGTGACTGGAAATTCCCCTAGCCCGGCTCTTATAAAGCAACCAATTTTAAAGACTTCCACTAGGGGAAAACAGTTTCTATTTGTAATAGTCAATTAGTATCCTCTTTCAAACACAAATCCGGAGTTAGTTTCAATTTTTCAGTTCCTTTTACTCCTTTTTAGTAACAGCCGGAGACAATAGAAACAATGTATTTCTCTTATTTTGCTAGCTGTCAAAGAACGTTCTAAGCGCTGTCAATGAACATTCCAAAACATTGGTCCTGCTAGCAGCCCGTTTCCAGGGTCAGAGCGGCAGTATTTTTACTCTCATCACACTCTCCTGCAGGTATACTCTGTCCACAACTCCCCCCCCTCTTCTCCTGCCACCAAGGGGGGTTTTTATACTCTTTTCCGATGGAAATTTAGTCTTTTACAAAAGGCTTTCTAAGACTTTAGCTTGCAGCCTTATTGCTTCTGTCTATTTACAAATGGGGAAGGCGGACTTCCTGTGTTGAACCTCCCCGTTTCGATGCCAAATTAAACTTTTAAAGTCCAATTCTCCCTCTTCCGCTCTACTCACAGATAGTTACTTTGAAGTCAAATTGTCCACAGGAAAAAGTCAGTGCTCTCTGGCAACAGCTATGCGGCTTCGCTCCGTGGAAGAAGCAGACGATTCGAAGCATCGCGCCGCTCACCCCACTTCGCTCCGGATCCCCGAAACCGGGTTTCCCCGTGAGTAGGGGAGGCGCAAAAGGTGGCCGCCGAATCCCACGCTCACAGGCTTCTCCCGCCTGTGATTTTTTTGCGGGTCTCCGCCTTCGCCGTGGCGGCCAGACCCAATTCCCATGGGGCAAATTCCTCCCGATCAGAGGAATTCCGCCATTACCGGAGGCACCTCCCCAGAAGTCTCCCAAAATGAAGAATTCAACAGGTGTCCAAGAACACAATGTTAATGTATCCAAGAAGGCCCTTCCTGACTTACAATGTCAATTGCTGCAGCTTATTTTGAACCAATCAATTAAGAAAGTACTATAAGACCTGAATTAGCTATATTGATTATTCCATAGCACAAAGTAGTATGTGCACACATGTGCAGTCCTGCCAATTTTCCTGTCACATTTAGTTAGAATTACTTATACATACTTTAATAAGAGATTCGCTCTTTAAAAAACAGTAATTAAAATGAGTTTTCTAGTGCTTTGAAAGAAAGATGTATTTTGGAGATATCGGAATGCTTTTGTGAGAAAAGAGGACAACAGATAAAATGCTTCATGTAATAGCCAATAATTCTGCATTCATTTAGGTATATTAAACTTGGGCTGCAGTGCTATAGCTACTTACCTGAAAGCAAGCCCCATTGAACTCACGTCTGAGTAAATGTACCTAAGATAGGATTTCATTCTTATTTCCATTACATTATTTCCATTTGTGCCCTCCAGCTCATTTTTGTAGGCTGTTAAAAAGGATTCTTACTGGCCAGTTCACATATTCATGTATATGTTCACTAGTCAACATTTGATAACATGCAGTTGGCTGTATCAACTGCTTTCATTGTCCTCCATATTGTGAGGTGATACAAAATGAGGTTCACCCAAGGCATGATTATTGCTAATTGAAAACAGTAATATTTGATGTCCATTTTTGTAAGGACCCAAGCATGTGCCAGCTTCTTTCTGTCTAGATCAGTGTTCAACTCTTGGAATCTTTATTTGTGAAAGGGAATTAAGATTTGTAGAGCAAGAAGACAAGATTCACAGGCCTTGCTGGCTAAATTCAAAATTTGACCGAAAATAAAGAAATGCATTTTAAAAGCATTGTCGTCATTGCTTTTAACCCCCTATAGCAGGGGTGGATAACTTTTTAGCCATGAGGGCTAACCCATCATCAACTTTTTCCTTCCCCACTGATTGATGAATGGAACAGATAGGGAATGTATTCTTCTTCCCATGTAAATTGTGTTCCTCCCAATCCATGGGTAGGAAAACTAAGGCCTGGGGGCCAGATCCAGCCCAATCGCCTTTTAAATCCAGCCCACAGGCAGTCTAGGAATCAGTGTGTTTTTACATGAGTAGAATGTGTCCTTTTATTTAAAATGCACCTCTGGGTTATTTGTGGGGCATAGGAATTCATTCATTGTTATTTTTCAAAATATAGTCCGCCGTCCGCCCCCCAAGGTCTGAGGGATGGCGGACTGGCCCCTGCTGGAAAGGTTTGCTGACCCCTATAGCAGCTGTTTGTTAGGCTTAGGGAGCACAGGGTGAGGAGTGAGTTTGGTGGCAGTTGACCTCTGTGAGCTGCATGCAGGCCATGGATAGCCTACTGGTGCCCCATGACAAACAGATATTTGTTTGTTTGTAAGGACTGAAATGCATGTGGCTGAATAGGGATTTTGACCCAGGTTGCTCTTGTTGAAGGTCAGCACTATATTACAATACATTGCAACTGCCTTATAGCGTACAATCTTTAAAAAAAAAACCCACCATATTATGTTAAGGAGCTTTAAGTCCACAGTTTGCATAATTTGTAGGTTTGTGATTCCCTTAAAATAAAAGTTTTAATTTTCAAAAACTCACTATATTCCCTTTTCAAAGTACCAGTGTCTGGTAATTAAAGTACAAGGCACAAGTTGTAGTTTTTCCCCCCTCCAGAGTTTTCAATTAAACCCACTATATAATTTTCAATTAACTCCACCATATAATTTTATGTTTTCTGTCTCAGTGCTTGTTTCATATGCACAATACCATGGCCAGACTGGAATGATGATTGAACTTTTCGCACTGAAAATGTGAAAAGTATGCCTTCTCTTTGGAGATTTCTTTTTCATCTAAAGGCAATTCAGTTTACATCAGGAAGCCCCAGATAATATCAAAATATGTTGAGCTAAATGCAAGCAGACAGGAATTGGGTTGGAGTGTAATCAGAACTCTTGTTACAAGAAAGTACTGTCAGATTGGTTGCTCAGAATTTATGTGCTTGGTGCAGCAGAAAATGGAGCCTTCCATGAGCTTTAAGCCTTGGTGAAGAGCTGAAGGAAGCAACTGCATATTTATGTCCTCTGTGATTAAAAAATAAAATAAAATAAATTGTGCACCAGGCAATACCACACAGCCCTAGAATGAACAGACTTGAACAGATCGAGGGACCATGGCATTGAAGCACCGGGGAGAGAAGGGTTAAACTGGAGGTAAATGCAGAATGCAAATCAGTCTAGCATGAAAAGACAACACCAGGGAGAGTGCTTGGGCCTTGCCTGGTACAGGAACACTGGCATTAGCCATACAGATGAGAGCAGCTATACTATATGGGCAAAACAATCCTACACACTCAGGAGGTCGAGGTCTGCGGTAGAACATCGGATGTACCCATAGCCTTGTCAGAAAGGGGATGGGGGTTGCCCCATACTGAGTCAGCCATTTTAAAATTTCCCCCTGCCACTGACACTAACTGGCAAAATAAAATCTATGCCAGTTACGGGCAAACATACATTTTCACCCCCCAGCCTGTGAGAGATGTAGTGATGTAACACGCGCCTATGGTTGTTCTAATCTAAGTTAATACAGTGCCAGGTAGATGCTAGTGAGGGGCTTGAGGACTTATATTAAAAGTGAAAGTGAAAAAGATCTATGGGCCTCTTTGAAGTGTCACCAAACATCTCCCTGAATGTTTTACCAAAATTCACCTCTTCCCCCAACCCCAAACTGCAGTGATTCTCAAACTGCAGTCTGTTGAGTCCTAGAGGATATACTTCGACTTGGCTCCTTTGTTGTGATTGGTTGAATGTGAAATCAGAATAGAAAAAGAATGTCTGGGCAAGGAGAACCATTCTTCAAATAGATGTTGAGCAGGTGCCTTCATATGTTACTTACAAAGACCGAACATTAAATGTGAGAAAGTCTTGTTGATATCACATTATTTTAGATTCAATTGAACCTGTAAGTAAAGTGTTCTGGAGAAAAGTAGTAGTGTTTTGTTAAGGACATGTTTATGAAATCAAGGTGGTAGGGAAATAGATGGGCTTTATGAAAACAGAGGGCACTTAGGGACTTCCGGGTTAGCGCCGCCAGCAATGGCGGATTTCCTCTGATCGAGAGGAATCCACTCCATGGAAATCAGGGTCTGGACCGCCACCGTGAGGCGGAGACCCACTAAAAACCACAGGCAGGAGAAGCCTGTGGACGTGGGATTCGGCTGGCACCTTTTGCGCCTCCCCTACTCGTGGGGAAACCCAGTTTCGGGGATCCGGAGCGACGTGGGGTGAGCGGCGCGGTGCTTCGAATCGACTGCTTCTTTCACGGAGTGAAGCCGCATTGCTGTTGCCGGAGAGCGCTGACTTTTTCCTGTGGACAATTGGACTTTAAACAACTACCCGTGAGTAGAACGGAAAATTGGATCTTTAAACATCTTAATTTGGCACCGAAACGGGAAGGTTTCAAACAGGAAGTCCGCCTTCCTCTTTTGTAAATAGATTGAAGCAAAGGCGCTGCAAGCTAAAGTCTTGGAAAGCCTCTTCTAAAGGATTAAATTTCCATCGGTTAAAACTACTAAACCCCCCCTTGGAAGCAGGAGAAGAGGGGGGAAATTTTAGATTGCCTAAGACTGCAGGAGAGAGAGTGAAGAAAGATAAATTACCACCGTTTTGAACCTGGGAACGGGCTGCCAGTAAGATCGACGTTTTGGGAAAGTACATTGACTGTGAATAAAACGTATGTTGACAGACAGTTAAATAAGAGAAATATATTGTTTCCATTGTTTCCTTTTGCACTTAAAAAGGAGCAAAAGTAGCTGAAAATTGAAACTAATTTTGTTGCTGGATCTGCGTTTAAAAGGACGGATACAAATAGAAATTGTTTCCTCTAGAGGGAGCTTTTGAAACTGTTGTAGGAGTGGAGCTGGGGAATTTTCCAGCTGCAGAGATTAAAGACCGTGAGAATCAGAGATTGACCTTGGACAAGAATGTCGACAGAAGAAGCCTTAGTGATTGCATTTTGCAAGATAAGTGCTTTATTGGAACAGCTTCATGAGAAGACGGATGTGATGACTACTAAAATTGATAATTTGGGACAAAAAATGACTGATTTGGGACAAAAAGTGAATACCTATACAGAAACTACTCAGGAATCGATTCAGGAATCCACTTTGACATGGCAAGTTGTGGAGAAGACGAGGGAGAAAGCTGTTGTTGAACCTCAAGTAATACAAGTGGAGAGAGCCCCAGCCGTTCAGTGGCAATTTGATGAATATAAGCTGTTGCCTTCTACGATTGAATTTAGAGAAAGCCAGATTTGGAGGGATGGAGTCCCGCTTGGATTGGAGAAGGAAAGTTGGATAGATCCCCTTATGCAGGGATGCTCTGGCTTTTGGGATCTGGATTTGGGTCAGGGGGAGATTGGAGTTGTGGGGGCCTTTAGCTTCGGAGGGATTTTGAAACACGCTCTGAAATATCTTATGGACTTTAGTTTTGACTATGGAGAATGGGCTGACCTGTCGAGAAGGAATAAAGACATTGTTAGGTTGGAGTTTCCCCGAGATCTACTCCTCAGCGCCAAAGGAAGGAAATTAAGAACAAGATCAGCAGAAGATAAAGTTAAGTGCCTGTATAAATATGAAGATCTGCAGAAGGGACATGGAAAAGAGTTAAGAGCCTTGGACAGAAGATCACCTGATTGATGGACCATATGGAATTGATAGAAAGGACTGACAGAATCCGAGACCAGGGAGAAGAGACGGTGAAAGAAGATTGGAAAAAAGTTTAAAATTTATTTAGAGAAATATTATAAAATTAATGAGTGTTAGAAAAATGTTGGAATGAAATTACATGGCTTTAGTAGAAACGTTATATGGAGTTAAGTTCAAATAAGTTTTAGGGTTTTAATGGTAAGATAAGGTTAAAATAAATCAAGACAATTAAATGACAGAAAACAGTGAAAGATGGAAAGGATTTGCTGAAATAATTAATAACTAGAATACAAAAAAGGGAGGTGTGAGGAGGTCGATGAAACAAGTTAATGAAAGACAAAGATATGGAAATATTGGATGTGTTTTTAATTGTTTTTGTTTTTGTTTTGATGTATTGTGTCTTTTGTTTTTGTTTTTATGTATTGTAATGTATTGATTTGTATTGTTTACTTTTTCTCTTTTTTTACTTCTTTCTGTAATCTTTAAACTTTTAATAAATATTATTTTAAAAAGAAAAAGAAAACAGAGGGCACTTAATCCCCATAGTTTTATTGTCTGATATTATGCTTTGTTCTCCTATAAGATTTTGACCATGGGCAGTTATTGCTGGCTGCATTCATTGCAGCAAGGCATTTTATGTTATATAATGTGGCATAATGCCAATTGAATTCGATTTTACTCCTGCATTAGCTATGGCCCACAACAGAATATACAATACTGAATGATATAAAATAATAAAATCCATTTCATAAACATTGCCCCAATAAGTGAGGGAGGAAAAGGTGCTGATAAATTTATTTTCGTCATAGTCATTGGGATGGCAATTCACATCATGGGAGTCAAGAACAGCAAAATAAGGTTTGCTGACTTTTAAAATATGCAGACACTTATTGCTTAATAATAAACGTTTCTTTACCAAGCAGAAACTGGGGAAGACATTTCGTAGAATCATAGTGTTGGGAGATACCACAAAGGTCATCTAGTTCAACCCTCTTCAATGCAGGAATCTTTTTTGCCCAATGTGAGGCTTCCACCGATGACCCTGAGATTAAGATACGCATGCTCTACCAACTGAGCTATCTCAGATTATCATGTGACTAGGACAGTTTTAAAGAGAATGTTCTAGAATCCCTTTCTCTTCAGTGGCGAAGCTTCATGCTCTGGCACCGGGGGGCGGAGAGCAGGCGGGCTGTGGGACTGGCGCGCAACCTGGGGGCGTGGTGGTCCGCCCAAAGGAGCGGGGCATGTGTCCTGGAGGTGGGGGCACTGCCCGCAGGCGTGTGGCACGCATTCTGGGGGCATGGCACACCACCTGCTGGGGCTGGACACCCAGCGTGGGCGAGGGGGGGCAGCTGCGATGGAACCCCACAGGGATTGCGCTGCTGGGGGCGGTGTGCTCCCCCTGCCCTTCCTCTGCCAGTGTTTCTCTTGCGCCACATAAATGGGCATGAGTATCATTGGCAAATTTTCCTTCTACAACAATAGTTGATGTTTCATTAATTAATTATTTTCACCTGAGAAAATAGCTAATTTGGGTGAAATACTCTTCTAAGCAATATCAATGCTTAAACATGGCAGACCATGCTATGCCATTTCTTTTACAACTGGGGTTATTTTTTTCTTCATTGTAGCCACCTTTATGGCATCAGCGGAATCAAGTTAAGACTAGATCTCCGAGGTGACACCTTTCCTATATGTTTATATCAAACTCATTTTGTGAGTGCCGAACCTTTTGTAGCCAACACAGTAGCACCCATTCAGAAGAGGGAAGAGTCAGCAGTCTTGGGGAAACTCCAAGGTCTCCAGAGGTACAACAAATCATTAGAAGAAAACTCTAAAGTGGGGGGGGGCAGACATCTCAGTAAGCATGGGGCATGCCTAATGAACACACAAGGGACACGAGTGGCGCTATGGTCAAAACCACTGAGCCTCTTGGGCTTGCCGATCAGAAGGTAGGTGGTTCGAATCCCCAAGACGGGGTGAGCTACCATTGTTCAGTCCCAGCTCCTACACACCTAGCAGTTCGAAAGCACTCTTAAGTGCAAGTAGATAAATAGGTACCACTCCAGCAGGAAGGTAAACGGTGTTTCCGTGCGCTGCGCTGGTTCACCAGAAGTGGCTTAGTCATGCTGGCCACATGACCCGGAAGCTGTCTGCAGACAAACGCCGGCTCCCTCAGCCAGTAAAGCAAGATGAGTGCCACAACCCCAGAGTTGTCCATGACTGGACTAAATGGTCAGGGGTCCTTTACCTTTACCATTATTTTTAATGAACACAAAACACTAATTGGGCAGGGGAGGGAGTGGAATGGGGTACCTAGATGTTATGTATTGGGTTTAACACTTTTATGTTACAAGGTGTGTTCTAACCAATTGTATAAGCATTGGTAGATGAACGTTCTAATGGCAAGTAAGCGCATGTGCTTTCAACTGTCAACTGTCAACCGTCAGTTCTTGTTGGGGCTTTTATTGTGTAGTCCTGTGAGTTCGGGTTTTGTTTTCCTTTGAGTGAGCCATTGTCACTGAAAATGTTGAATTAACGTCGTTGAGGAACTTATACTGCCTTGGGCTTCTGACTTTTTCAGAACATTTAACATTGGTGATGAGGATGGGATACATCCATTCGGGTTAAGGCCCGTAGAGTCCTGTTTGCGCTTAAACCCAGGACCATAGAGGAGCTTGTTCACTTAGTCGCCCAAGGGGTCTTAGAGCTGGTAGCTTTGGGGACCTGGGAAACCCCAACTGTCACACCAGTTAAGCTGGACAGCTCAGTCTGTATCTGTGGCGATTACAAATGCACCTTGAACCGGGCCTTACAGGACCATGCGTACCTGGCTCCTGTGGTGAGCCACATGTTACCAACCCTGGCTGGAGCCAAGTTCTTTGGGAAGCTGGATTTAGCACAGGCTTATCAGCAGCTAACCGTTGACGAGGCCACCGCAGACACCCAGACAATTGTGACTCAAATGGGTGCTTTCAGGGTCAAACACCTACAGTTTGGAGTTAGCGTGGCCCCAGGGTTATTTCAGAGCCTAATGGACCAACTCCTTAAAGGCATCTCTGGAGTCACACCATTTTTCAATGATGTGCTGATCGCCAAATTGTCGAGAGAGGACTTTGCTGCTTTGATAGCGCTCCAACGCTTCCAGGCAGCAGGACAGGTAAAACAGAAAAGTGCCTGTTAGGAGTGAGCAGTGTGGATTTCCTGGGGTTTCGGGTTGATGCGGACGGCCTCCATCCAGCAGAGGACAAAGTGTGCACCATTTGTGACGCCCCAGACCCAAAGGGCAAGGCAGAGTTACAAGCCTTCTTGGGACTTCTTAATTTTTACCATGCATTCCTGCCACACAAGGCAGCTGTAGCTGAGCCTTTGCACACGCTCCTGGACACAAAGTGTTGTGGGTCTGGGGACCTCGACAGGTCAAGGCATTCCAAGGGGTTAAAGACTTGCTTGTGTCCAACTCAGTGTTGGCACACTTCGATGAAAAGCTTCCAGTGGTGCTGGCTTGTGACGCTTCCCCTTATGGAGTGGGCGCAGTACTGGGCGACCAGCCTCCGGACAGGAGGGAAGTTCCAGTGGCTTACTTCTCCCAAAATCTCACGTCGGCGGAGCACAACTACTCCCAGATCAACAAGGAGGGTTTGGCAATAGTTAAGGGAGTCAAAAAGTTTCATGACTTCCTTTATGGTCAGCCTTTCACTATCATTACCGACCATAAGCTACTTATGCTTTTGCCATGAGTATTGTGCTGGTCCATTTTCCTGGCTGGTTACCAATACTGGCTACAGAACCGACCCAGGAAAGCCATGGGTCACGCAGATGTACTCAGCCGGTGGCCGCTGTTGGAGAGCGGCCCTTACCCTGCTCCTGCCCTACAGATCCTGCGGCTGGAAGACTTCCCGGACCAGCCCTTGCATGTGAAGGGCATTGCTGCCGCAAGGGCGAAGGATAGGCTGTTGTCCCGCATCTTGGACTGGGTGGGGAGGGAGTGGCCCGGGAAGCCGGGTCCAGAATTTTCATGCTACACAGCCCGCAAGGATGAGCTGACTACTCACCGAGGATGTGTGTTATGGGGTAGCCGTGTTATAGTCTCCCCCCTCCCCGGGTAAGAAAAAAAGTCTTAGAAGGGCTGCACGTGTCTCACCTAGGGATCGTCTGGATGAAGGCATTGGCCCGTAGCTATTTGTAGTGGCCAGGCGTAGATGCAGAGATAGAGGGCTGGGTGAAACGTTGTGAGCCATGCCACGTCTCCCGGCTGGATCCACCCAAGGTACCAGTACAGTCCTAGGAGTCCACTCACTCCCCATGGCCCCGGGTGCACGGGGATTTCACAGGGTCTTTTCAGAGCCAACACTTCCTAATAGTGGTCGACTCTCAGTCGAAGTGGCTCAAGGTGGTGCCGACCTCACCTGTGCCTGCTAGAGCAACTACAAACGTGCTCAGGAAGCTATTCGCAACACACGGCTTGCCAGATACACTGATGAGTGATAATGGGACCGCTTTTACTTCGGCGGAATTCAAAAAAATTGTAACCAAGAATGGAATCTGCCACATTCATTCCGCTCCTTTTCACCCAGCCACTAACGGCCAAGCTGAACGCATGATCCGTACTATCAAAGATGCGCTTAGGCACATAGTGCATGGAGATTGGACTCTCCAGTTAATGGAGTTCTTATTGGCCCAACACATCACCCCAAGCGCAGTGACCAGCCGAAGCCCGGAGAAGTTACTTATGGGGAGGAGGCTCACTACCCTCCTTGATCGTATGCACCCTGACTGGGCTCTTGAGGGTTCTCCCCGGGGGACACTGTGTACGTCTGAAACAATGGGCCTGGACAGGGTTGGATCCTTGGTATCATCGCCCACTGTACAGGTCCGGTTTCCTACAAGGTAGGGTTGGAGGGGGGACTGGTTTGGAAGAAACACCTCAACCAGATCAGAGCCAGGGCACCTCTGAACACAGAACTTCAAGTGGAAGCAGAGGACAGAGAAATGGGTACTTCAGGAGATTCTGTGCCCAGGCCAGGGTGGGAACCAGATGGGTTGCCGGTGACTAAGTTACCCCAGCAGGGTGACTTCAGGCCAGAATCCTCGGTGGCTCCATCTGCAGTGAACCCTTCAGAGCCGGCCTCGCTGATCGCCCCACTCAGACCGTGGGTACTGGAGGAACCTCCTGGGTCACCCACTCGGGCACAGGAACAGCGACAGTCCCAGCGGGAGTGGAAAAGGCTGGCACACCTTGATAACTATTTTTGTTCCTTTCGTTAGGAAGTTGGGGGGAGGAGTGTTATGTATTGGGTTTAACACATTTTATGTTACAAGGCACATTGTAACCAATCGTATATGCGTTGATAGACGAACATTCTAATGGCAAGTATGTGCATGTACTTTCAACTGTCAACGGTCAGTTCATGCTCGGGTTTATTATTGTGTTGTCCAGTCAGTTTCGTTCTTGTGTTCCTATGAGTGAGCTGTTGTCACTGACAAATGTTGAATAAACTTAGTTGAGGAACTTATACTGCCTTGGGCTTCTGACTTTTTCCAAACATTTAACACCAGGTAAGAAAGGGCAAGTGAAAATCTACACTGGGAATAAGGGGGAGGAGGGGTCAAATCAAACTTACTTGACTGTTGAAGTTGAAATCAAAGGTTACCACTGGAGGGAAGGGGCCCACTCAAATTACACCAGGTGGGTGCAGCTCCCAGGAGACCCCAGAGGACAGCCCCACCATTTCTTCCCCAGGAGTGAGAGGAGATTAGCAGCACCTCCTATTTGCCTTTGGATACAATGGAGTTGCCTGGATGATCTCAGGAGGCAATGCTTCCACACTGCTCCTTGGTGGTTGCAGGCTGCTTGATCTCCAGCCTCCAACAACCTTTATCTCTCACATCACTGTTCTCCTCAGTCTACCTTAGCCTTTCCAAGAACCTGAGCATTATCTGCCATTGCCTCCACAAACTCACCACAGTGGTACCCCTCTCCATGGCTGAATGTTGCCCCCACCTGTTAGTCTCCCAGCATTCCAGTTCCCTTAGCAACAGTTGCCAAGACTGCACAAAACCCTCAGCCCTCACAATACTTCTTATGACCTGGTTCCCCCCCCCTCCAACTGGCCTTACGGATCATATTAAGACAACAGCAAGAACATTAAGCAACCTAACTGAAGCACGTGACTAGATGCATCTTCTGCCACAAAAGCGAAGGAGAAAATGTGTCTCGGGAGCATCCGTGTGTCCTCACAGGTGCAAATTGGGAGTTGGGTGGCTGAATGGACAATTTAACACCTTATTCAGGCTCCTATTAGCCTTTCCCCTCCTCTAAGTGGGTGAAACACTTTCACAGAAACCGAGAAAATCAAACCCATGTGTATTTGGATGTTTTGCTTACAAGTGATGTAATTTTAGAGAGGATTGTATTCCCAAGGCCTGGGCTCACTTCCCACAACATATAGGAATATACTGCAAGAAAAGAAAAAGAAAAAGAAGTGACGAGAGTAGATATCTGTCCTGTTTCAATGATTCATTCAATGTAGCGCATCTTGGGAGAAGTCCATTAGTTTCTGGATTTAAGATTAAATCCAAACTCTGTACCCAAACTGGCTTGTCACTCCAGCTGACAATTCTTTAACCAGCAACATTTGGCAGTACAAAAAGAATCTAACACTGTTTGAATGTCCCCTGATTCAGAGACAATCCCTATTTGGAGACATTGTCTTTGGAGCTTCCTGTTTGGAGGCTGGAGAAGGAGGGTGTCCCAGGGCCTAGGTTAAAGCCTCATGGTCCCCATGCCAGGGTCTGCATCCTAGCCCCACCCGCCCGCCAATTCTGCAATATACTTTGGAAAAGCCACTCACAAATTTGCTAATTGTTTGAAGGCTGCCACAGGTAGTTCGGCCCTCAGAGGAAGGGCATGCTTACTGCTTTAACTCACAGCCAAAGGAAGGAACATGGATACTGCACCATGGTGTGAACTGCAGCAGAAACATAAACAAGAGGGGGGAAAGGAGGTAAACAAGCAGAACAAAAGGAGCTCCCAAGAAACCTTCTGCTGCCTTTTCAAGTCAAAATTTGCTCATTTTAGAACACTCAGGTCAGCCCTAAAGTGAAATGCAAAGAAAATTAGGAGATTCCTCCTTGGACTAAATATCTGAGGAATTGCCAAGGCAGGTGCATTATGTGAGCCACGAGAGCAGCAACTAACCAGACTGTACAATATTCTGACAAATAATGGTTATAAAACCAGGCCAAATTTTTATTGACAGTTGCAGAAATGGTAAGGGTTGACATGGTGCCAGGGCCGAATAATATGTTTAATACAAGAAGGAAAAGATTTAAAGATGTTAACGTTTAATCTAAAGGGTATTAAAATTGGGATTTGGAAAACCGTTATAAGGATATGCAGTGAAATTCAACTAAGGGGAAACGAGGAAGTCATTTTACAAAGTAAATAACTGTTATTTTCAATAAGGTTAGGATTTATGTTTGTTATGTTTTGTTTGTTTTATGTTTTTGTTTGTCGTTGATATTGTAAAAACTAATAATTTTTTTGCAAAAAAAAAAAAAAAAAGACATGGTGCCAGGGCCAAGATCAGTTTGTTGGAATAGATCTGCTGGGTTTGGAGCGCCCCAAATCCATTCCAGGGGAATCAGCCAGTGTCGAACCTTGTTGTGGTAACAACACACACAATGTAACAGGCTGTTTTTTACTATGTAACTTCTATTTCAAACACAATTCAACATACAATATCTCACAAAGTGTAATTCCATAGACCAGCACATCCTGTAAACAGAACATATCTTGAAAAATTAAAGTCCAATGGATGGTCAGGAGATAAAGTCCATTCAGTTCCTAAATTGGCATATTGGCAATAACCACAATATGGCATGCTTATCTTATCGTGTTCCATGTATTGCTGCTTTGAGGATTCTAACGTTCCTTGTATGTAGGTATCGGATCAGATGGAAAACTTGAAGGTACTGTATGGCACAACAAGGATTCTGGGATAATACCTTGTTTCACCCAACTGGGTTTCGTCAGCCATGCATACTCTAAATTAAACAAACATGATATAACGCAATCTTTATACAAACCAAGTAACATAACATACAAATTAAACAACAAGTTTGCATACCATATTCTTGTATGATGGAAACATGGAACAAAATAAATTCAGTTAATCCAATCACTGGCCAAAGTTCCTTTTTATACAGAAAGGCAATATAGATTCTAACACAGGTGGCTACAATTGCTGTAAATGTTAATGAAAGAGACCATATTTTCATGTTTAAAGAAATTAATGATGTACCTTTAAGAATTAACACATTGTGACTCATAGGTAATAGCTGTAATCTAGTTCAGTATTCAAGCCTGCTGGATGTAAAACATTAAGCAGAAAAATAAATCTGTTTTCCTTCTGCAAAATAATCTTTTTGGCTTGTTCCATAGGTCCTTGATATGCCCAAATACAAAAAATGCTAGATCCTCATCGGAATGCAGTGCTTGTATAAATTGTTGTACCAAGGTTCATCGACAACTCCATTTCTGATTCTGGAACCAAGTGCCAATCAGGTTGAGGGGGAAAAAAACATTTCCAGCCCTGTCAACCAGCGACCCTAAATTGCTCAGGGAAGGCTCTAACCCAAGGGTGGGCGGGCAGGAAGCTCTTGAGGCAAGATGGTCCTGAGCTCCAGGGCAAGCAGCATTGTATAGGCTTTCCCCTTGCCCAGGCATAGGCAAACTCAGCCCTCCAGATGTTTTGGGACTACAACTCCCATCATCCCCAGCTAACAGGACCAGTGGTCAGGGATGTTGGGAGTTGTGGTCCCAAAACAGCTGGAGGGCCGAGTTTGCCTATGCCTGCCCTTGCCCTTTCAAAGCCTCATGGGACAGCTTTTCCACACGAAGCCACCACACAAACAAGATACTGGTCAAAACCTTGCACAGTATTTTGCTGCAGTCATTGGGTCACAGCACCACCAGGCAATGGCGTCTTGCACTTATTGGGTGCGGAACAAGGCTTTAATACATTTCATTTTAAAAAGGGGGGGGAACAGGTTCCAAGCATTCCAAGTTTTGTGACTTTGGAGAAAGTTTTAGTTCAGAACTGTGCTCTTCCACTATCTGCTTTACCCTATCAACTATGAAGATGTTGTTTCATACAATGCAAGTCCCTCATGAAGCCATCTCCAAGAAGTTGAGGTGCTGTTATTGCTCACAGGAACACTGCTGAATAAAAATGTAGTTTCCCTTCCACATTATTTGTCATTAAAGGATTCTGTCAATTAGATTACAATCCTAGAAATATTCAGCTCTTGAATTTGCCATGGGATTATCTGTAGATATTCTGATAATACCTGCTTGTCCCCAGACAAACAGAGTATGTTATTTTTCATTTTAATTAACTCCAGAAGGGATTGTATTGATTTTTTAAAATGAAATACATTATTTTCGTTGCAGATGTTCTAGAAGGAACATTCTGGAATCAACAGAGCAACTGAAATACAACTGTTGAGATTTTTTCCAGTAACTTTTCTGCTGCCCAAACTCTGGAGGCAGCCTTGAAGTTTTTAATGTTTGATTTTTTTGGTGTGTTTTTATTATTTTGTTGGGAGCTGCCAAGTCAGATGGGTGGCATATAAATAATAAAAATATGATGTTGATGATTACTGTTATATACAGAACCTAATACACATAAAGTTATTCATGACTAAGTTAGATTGACCTTATTCATTGCGAGAAACTAAGAATAGTCTTGTGCCAAAGTCTGTCCTATAATTTATTGAAGGTTTTCTTTTCCTGCAAGAGACTTCTATTTTTCTCTCTCCCACATTCACAATGAGTTTTAGTACTTCTTTCAAATTTCTCTTAACTGTTGATGGGTGCAAAATTAGGTTTACCTTGTCACTGTAAATTGTTCAAGGGTAGTGTCCGTGTTGTCTTTTTATTAACTCCCCTATGATATTTGAAACTTTTTAGGAGGGTTTTTTGGGGGGGCAAGTATGGGGGGGGACATGGCAGAGGTTTACAAATTATGTACACTGTAGAGAAAGCAGAGAAGTTTTCTCCTCTCATATTACTAGGACCTCAGGCTGTCTAATCAAGTTGAATGTTGGGAGATTAGGGGAGGGGGGCAGAACAAAGTTCTTAACACAAGACATCATTGAAATTTGCGCCCACAAGATGTGATGATGGCCACCAATTTTTTTTAAAAGAGGACTAGACAAACTCATGGCCATTAGTCAAGTTGGTTAAATTCTACATTCAGTTTTCAGAAGCAATATACCTTTGAAAGCCAGCAACTGAGACTCACAGGTGGGGAGATGGTTTGTTGCACGAAGATTCAGCTTATGGGCTTCTCATAGGCATCTGGGTGGAGAACAAGATGCTTGGCTGGGTGAATCCTTGGTCTCATCTCGCAGGATTTTTCTTATATTTAACTGAATGGACAAAACCTATTTCTGAGCTATATCAATATATGTGCTTAACCCTAAATCCATCCCGTCCTCTGCGGGTTTTTTAACCCCGCCACATGCATACGCATTTAAGTTATCTAAAATGTGTGTACATTTCCCCCATAAAACCCAGTTTTAATGCAGTTTTGGAGCATGAACTTTATCACAAATATTTTTTTTTAAAAAAACCATGCAATCTGATTGTTAATCTCACCCACATATAAGTCCATGAACTCATAAATAAATTAGCTCATTTTAAAATATGGACCAAACAAAATTCTCCTCCCTCGCCAGCCACAGCTAACTTTAGTTGGATCAGTGCCTCTGTGTTCTCCCCCCGCCCATTGCCTTTGCAGAGCCCATACTGGGAATAGCCCCCTGACAACTTCTAACAACCAAGAATGTGTTTATTTCTTATGTAATCTGCAGTTATTCCCTAAAGTAATAACAAAGCTTGTTGTGTGTAGGAAAAAAAGCAAATTTCAAAACAGAAAATGCACTGCACTATAAAATAAATAAAATATATTGCCTAGTGTTCTAAAGGGTAATGAACTCTCATGAGAGAGTTCCAGGGCACTCGAGGAATGCAGACAGGATACAAGCAGTGTGAAAACAAGAACATTTCAGCAGCAAGCGGTTTCGTTGATGCCAGGGATGAAAAATAGGATGTAAGAGAAGCAAAAAATTAGTATTGCATTATGCAGAAATGGTGTTCTATTAACCAGAGGCATATGAGCAGGGGTTTTCTTTTTAATTGCCTAAACAGTTTGTTAAAGAGATTCTCTTTTCAGGATGCTATTATGTTAGCTTCCTCTTTTAAAAACAAAAACACAGTCCGTCCGTCCCCATCTCCCTACCATTTCTTGCATGCTTAAAACTGTGGAGTACTCCTGTCACAACTAGTGAGAGACCAAGCTGAATGCAGCCCATCATTCATATACCGTATGTTGGCGGTCCACTAGGGGTTTGGCAAACTGAATGTTTCTTTTCTTATAAGAATAAAACAACAATGTGCAGTAGCCAGAAGGGAGTGTTGAGCTTCTCATAGGCCACATCATGTAACTGGTGGTATGTGTTCAACTTGGGAGGTCAAAAATTGCCCAGGTTGGTTTCCAAACATGATGGGTGATTTCCAACAGAGTAGACACACATAAAAGACATCTTACTGAAATACATTTCAGGGGGTGTACCCTAAGCATGACTTAGGTTGGCTTTCACATGGCATCGTGCAGATTATTATTTTTAAAATATAAAATGCATACTGTAAATCTTGAAAACTCTGATTTAATGATATAGGAACATCAATACCTATTGGCTTCGTGGCAGCTGATAATTAATGTAACTTTAAATGAAACTGTGGGACATTCCTACCAAGAATACACGGTGCTCCCTCTCTGCCAAGAAAGACTCCTGGTCTTAATGAGACTTCTTTTTCATAGAGTTATAGAGTTGGAAGGGACCACGGTCATTTAGTCCAACCCCCTACAATGCAGGGATCTTTTTACCCAATGCAGGGCTCAAAACCACGACCCTGAGATTAAGAGTCTCTTCTTTTTCTCCTTCTCCTTCTCCTTCTTCTGCAATCACTCGTAGCCGAGTAAACCTGGTTTTAACAATGAGTCCGTAAGTGATTGTGGAGGCCAATTCTGGATCCACACATCTTTCCACAGTGGGGACATTGGTTTCCAGGCAGGAGTTGATCACTGTGTGGATTTGCCAAGCGTGCCTTCCTCTTAGCACGTTTCTCCCTTGTGTCCTGAGTTTGAGAGTCTTCAAAGCCCACGACACCTTTGGTAAAGGCTGTTCTCCAATTGGAGTGCTCGCAGGCAAGTGTTTCCCAGTTATTGGTGTTTGTACTTCACTTTTTAGATTTGCCTTGAGACAGCCTTTAAACCTCTTTTGTTGACCACCAGCATTGCGCTTTCCATTTTTAAGTTCCGAATAGAATAGTTGCTTTGGAAGACGATAATCAGGCATCCACACAAAATGACCAGTCCAAGCAGCTATTGAGGCAATTTTTAAGGTCAGCTTTTATTTGTGAACGCTTCAACTCACAGTTTCTGCTCATTAGTCAATGTAGGCAAACATTTGTTTTGTTAGCAAAATACAATCATCAGAGCATTAAGACACAATATCTACCAGTTGCCTACATTATTTATCCTAAATTACACTGCAGCCCTGTATGTGTCCACACAGAAATAAATGTCCATCAGTTCCATGGGACTTCCTTTCAGGTAAGTTTGCATAAGATTACATTTTTAGTCACACTTCTGTCACACTGAAATCATGCTAGTGTAAGTCAGATTGAACTCATTGTACTGTATATGGGACTACCTCTGAAGATGTTTTTAAAAGTTTCATTAATTCAAAATAAAGCTACAGGTTTGCTAACTGAGACTGGGAAGTATGAGTCCACTAAACCTAATTCACTGGTTCCCAGTCCTTTCCCTGGTCCAGTTTAAGCTGGTTTCGACTTTGAAGGGCCCTCATAGCTTGGGTTCAGGGACCTAAGGGATCACCAGTCTTCAGACCACATTTATTTAACCTTCAAAGACATAGGAATGTGACTATTGAGGAATGGGTTTCTTCCACAATGGCACTTCATGTATTGAATGCCCTCCCTGCAGAGGCTCACCTCATGCCCACCTTGATGTCATTTCAGCGCCAGTTGAAGACCTCTAATTTCCCCAGGCTTTTAACACTGCTTCAACTTTCATTTGCTTTTATGTCTGCCATACATTTTTTATGCTGTTTTTATACATTTCATTGGAATTCTGTTGTCTTGCATATGTCTCTGCTTTGCTTTTCATTTCTTGTGCGCCGCCCTGAGAGCTCAGTTAAAGAGCATCCCATAAATACTGGGGAATAAATAAATAAATAGCTAAACACAGATCTTGAGGTTAACTAAAGGCCAACACAGATTGTAGTTTTTCTAACTGGGAGGGGGATATTCCTCTCTATAATAGAAAGAAACCATGGGAAAGTATTGTTTGGACATGTGCCTTAATAACAGAATCCCTCTGACAATCCACATAACTGCAGATGAAATTTTATGTTTACTGAAAATGCATTGTGACATTTCTATCACCTCCTTGTTTTTATTGTTCATCCTTTTTACACTTGCAACTCAAAGATTTATTATCCTCCAACTGTTGTTCCACAATGTAATTCTCGATCCATTTAATTCCCTTCATTAGCTCTTCCCCTTGTTTCTCTCCTTCACCCTCAGCCTCCATCACTAACCTTTCTTTTTAATTTTCTTTCCCCCTTTTTACAAAATGCCGTATCTGAAGTTTGTCCTCCAACGTGGGAAGAGTGAAATCCCCAGGCATCCCCCCCTCCCCCTTTCAATAAAACTTTAGTAGAAAAGAGTGGAACAATCTCAGCATGTTATTAGTCAGTGCTGAGAGGGAAAGATGCTTCAGTGCTAAATAGTGTCATTAAAATGCCTGGTGGGGGCAAGAACGAAAGCCGAAGGAAACTGACATTTCCTATTTGCTATTCTAGCTGCTTTCTTTGGACAGTCTTACTCCTTTGAGTGCCAATGTTTTAAAATGTACCATTTGCCCCCCCCCCCATGTTCATCTCATTGGGTACCAGTCTTTGGCCAGCTTGAACTAAGCTGTCAGTTACCCTCCCATTGATGTGGGAACACTTGGTGTGGAAAAGTGCACATATTGTTTCAGTTCACATACTGTTTTGAAAAGTGCAAATTTTATAGATTTGTCTTGAAATCCCTACTTGAGAGTCAGCAAGCTCGTGGAGAGGGCTGAACTAGTAGATTGTGTAGTTATGCTTTCACAAAACTTTGAAACAGTCCCTCACCAAAGCAAGCTTAGCAGTCATGGAATAAAGGGACAGGTCCTCTTATAGGTGAGTAACTGGTTAAGGATTAGGAGCAAGAAAATAGGACTGAAGCGACTTTTCTCACAATGAAGGGAGCTAAGAAGTGGGTTCTCCCAAGGATCATAACATTGGGTCTGGTGTTTCTTAACTTGTTCACATGTTACCTGGATTTAAGGTTGAACAGGCCTAAGCTTAGGTGTAGTGATAGCATGGGACGATAGCAAGTTCACTTAAAGAGAGAGAGAGAAATTGCCTGCTCTTCAACAAAAGTCATTTTATAAAACAATAAAAATAGTTTTGTAGAAAACAGTAGGTAGCTTCTTGGTGCCTAGAGGACAAAACCCTTCTAAGGATGTGATGAGGGTTTCAGGAAGCAGCCAACTTGAAAGATGATTTGTAGAATGAAATAAAGTGTGCTCACAAAACCAATCCCTCAGCTCCCTCAAAAGGTAAGGTAAGCAGTAGAAACTCTGCACCCATAAGAATTTCAGCCCCCAAATTTCCCCCTTCCCTTTTGATAATAAGTACTGTTTGTTTTCTCATTAATCAAGAGAGAATGGTTGGGGGGGGGGATGAGGAAGACATTTTTGGTACAACACTTGCTGGAACGATTATCCCAGTAGCTTTTCCTCTGTCACTGGTAAATCTGCCCAATACATTGTCCAAGCTGCTGGATTTTATTTTTCCAGACATTGAGTTGTATGCAACTAATTTTTATTCAGAGTAGACCCATTGAAGTTAATGGACCTAAGTTAGTCATGGTCATTAGTTTCAATGAGTCTGTGCTGAGTATAACAGCCCATTACCAACAAGCAAGAAGGAGACGCGGAACTACTTTTTCTTTTTCTCTTTTTCTTTTTACAATTGCCATACATCTCCAATAACATCTGGTCCTGTCCTTACATACCAAATGGAACTTGGGTAGAATTAAAAGGATAAGAACTATTCTTTGCAGTTTAGGAATTCATACCAAAGAATTACCTTTTCCTGATGGTCACCAGAATCACCATTTTTTCTTAACTTATGTGAGAACCATTTAACATATTTTTAATAAAACCCTTTAATATTCATTACAGCAAAAGAGTTTCATCAACAGCTCCTCTTGTTGATTTTGTAGTTTATGCTCCATTTAATGCCAGGAATGCAGAGTTTATTAGATATATAGCGTTCATATTTAATGAGAATAGACTCTAATTTGCTCAAATTTATGATCTAACATTAAATAAATTGCAGGGGTGCCCAGCAAAAGGAGGGAAATCTACAGAATTTGAATATACTAATGAGGAATCAAAAGTTGCTGAAGAGTGCAGCTACAGATTCAAAAGTAGCCAAGCACTAAATTTAAGATACATAGGCTAAACTGTGATTTATTTCAAATGATTACAAAATAATTCTTCTGGATCTGGCTATGCTTATATTTTTATCACATTATCAGTCACAGTTCAACACTTAAAGGCACTCAGTGCCTTGGAAACTTTGTTAAAGTAGTAAAATAGGAAATGGCTTTAATAGCAAAAATGGAATATGCATTTTCTTTTTTTAAGTTAGCAAGATGGGTAGGATATGCTATGGGAATCTGAACAGAATAATGAGCATTACAGGAGTTGCATGAATTTCTCATGCATATAATCTGCAAACTATTACAGAATTCAGCCAAGGCAGAGAATTCAATCCATCCTGCAGAGATAACATATCATGCAGTTTTTTGCTTGATTGCATAGTTCCTCAGAGATTTCTTTTGCAATTTGAGGCGAACAGTAGGATTTTTGTGTGTGGAAGACACTGGTGGGCTGTTTATTATCTGGACTGACATCACAGAGCTCATAAATTATATATGCAATTTGCAAATGCTTTAAGCCAAATTCAAGAGACCTCTTTGTGACTGCCCATAATCTGGAAAGCCACACAATTTGTTATACGCACAAAGACAGAGTGATGTTTTTAACTTAGATTTTCCTAGAGACAAAGCAAATGCTTTTGGAAACTCCAAAGGGCAGAATTCTAAATGGGGTTTCCGAGAGAGAAATGAGTTATGCTGTTAACACCCCTCACAACACACACCTTTAAAAAAAACAAAAAAGCCATTGTGCTTGATAACACAGAAGGAACTGGACATGCCTAACATACCCTCCTACATTTCTCCAATGAAAATAGGGACATCACATTCCATAGTGATAATTTTACAATTTGTACCCCACACATCTTACTGACCTGCCCCAACCACTCTGGGCAGCTTCCAACATATATAAAAACATAATAAAACATTAATATATATTTTTTTAAAACCCTTCCCTGTACAGCAGGGGTGGCCAACTCCCAAGAGACTGTGATCTACTCACAGAGTTAAAAACTGGTGGTGATCTACCCCCTTTTTGGGGTTCAGGTCAAAGTTGTAGAGCTTTTTTGGGGGGAGGAAAGTCCTGTTTCTTTGGGTTGCAGGGCAAAAATGTTGAGCTTTTTGTAGGGGAGCCAAAGTTGTTGACGTCCAGTTATCTACCGGTAGAGCACAGTCTACCTGTTGGACGTTCCTGCTGTTCAGGATTACCTTCACATGCCTTGGGGGGTCAAATAACTCCATACCCTCCAACATGAACCTGAATGAAGAAGAAAAGGTTCTTTTGCCAAGTGAGGACTTAACCATTAAATGTGAAATGGTTGTCCGGTACAATTCTGAGGCTGCCAAATCTATTATTGGGGAAATACAGTTGCAAATCTTCTGTGACCCTATGTCACAATGGCTCTGTGGGAAGGAAAAAGAGAGGGAGGAGGAGAGGCAGTCAAAGACAACATCAAGACCTGCTCCAGTTGTGGTACCCTTTCCACCACCATCCCTAAACCACCTATCTTTTATTTGTTTCAGTGTTTTTAAAATTATAAACCACCTTTGTGAGAAGGGTGGTAAATAGATGCAATTAATAAACGAAGCCTGGCTTTCAATCTTTCTACATTCAACAGAACAGTGCTTTCTTTCTTCCATAGCTCAAACTTTGGCCTTCAGCTATTGACCTTGGTGGTCCTAGGTTGCAGAGCACAGTCTCAAGGTTTCAATTCAGTTGGGTTGCAAGGCAGATATGCTGTTTCAAGGACAGCCTGGGGCTGTGTTCTTAGGTGCTGGAGGCCTATCCCTGAAGCTACCAGAAAAATGGTGCTGCGTTTTTTTAGATACAAGGGCAGAAGGCCAGGCTATTTATGCTAGGCCTAACTAACCCCCAAAGGCTCCATAATGCCTGTCAGTTATAGGGTCCAGTATTCATTCCATTCTAAGGCCACACTGTATATGTTAGCTAATTAGAATGGATTCCAGCTTCAGAAGATGGGGATCCTGGTTCAGGTTAAAGGTTCTTATCACTTGCTACAGATCAGGCAAGTTTAAGCCAAAGATATAACTGTTTTTAGAGGGTGGGAGTGTCACACAGCCATTTGTAACAACCCTTAACTCTGACACCCCTGCAAATTGGTGCTTAATTATTAAACACATTTAGATTAGCTATTGCGGGCGCATCCCTTTCTCTAATAAAAGCAGGTCTATTTATCAGTAGTGTAAATGTATTAAAAGAACTGGCAGATGTGATCTCAGAACCACTGGCAGTCATCTTTGAGAATTCCTGGAGAACAGGCGAAGTCCCGGCAGACTGGAGGAGGGCAAATGTTGTCCCTATTTTCAAAAAGGGGAAAAGAGAGGACCCAAATAATTACCGCCCAGTCAGTCTAACATCAATACCAGGGAAGATTCTGGAGCAGATCATTAAGCAAACAGTCTGTGAGCACCTAGAAAGGAATGCTGTGATCACCAATAGTCAGCATGGATTTCTGAAAAATAAGTCATGTCAGACTAACCTGATCTCGTTTTTTGACAGAATTACAAGCCTGGTAGATGAAGAAGAAGAAGAAGAGTTTGGATTTGATATCCCGCCTTTCACTCCCCTTCAGGAGTCTCAAAGCGGCTCACATTCTCCTTTCCCTTCCTCCCCCACAACAAACACTCTGTGAGGTGAGTGGGGCTGAGAGACTTCAGAGAAGTGTGACTGGCCCAAGGTCACCCAGCAGCTGCAAGTGGAGGAGCGGAGACACGAACCCGGTTTCCCAGATTACGTGACTACCGCTCTTAACCACTACACCACACTGGCTCTCGATGAAGGGAACGCAGTGGATGTAGCCTACCTTGATTTCAGCAAGGCATTTGACAAGGTGCCCCATGATATTCTTGTAAAGAAGCTTATTACGTAGGTGGGGTTGACATAGCAGCCGGCACAGCGATTTCTTCAAGTAGCTCTTTATTAAGATAAGCTGGAATAGAACTGACTGCGAACAGCTCAGCCGGCCTGTATTTATAGGCAGCCGGCTGTCAACATTGTAACCACAATAGCCCAGAGTTCCCGCCTAAACTAACTGCCGCGGACCTGAGTGAAAACTGTCTACAGACCTGAGTGAAAACTATATACAGTATCCCCCTGTTGGCCCAGGGTGAAAACTACACTACATAACACCCCTCCCCACCGAGATAAGGCGTTAGGTACAATCGTAATGGTTTCCTTATATACAGCACTACGCGTAATGGTTCAATTAGGCACAAAAGCATAACGGTTACATTCCCATACTTAGACCAACAGTGATACCTGTCCAACAACGTAGTCCTTTAAATAAGTTGGGCGCTTGGAAACTCTGCCAGACCGCCGGGGACTGGTAGCCAAGTCCGGAGGGCCACACAGTTCTCGCTGAGGCTGTGGTGCGACCCTAGGTGGCGTTGGAACCAACTCCCCTGGATCCGCTGCTGTGGGTGGAGCCTCCGCAAATGGAGTGGTCTGAGTCTGTTCTGAGACGGCTTGGTTCGGCTCCACGCTGGCAGTTTGCGAGGGAGGTGTAGGTGGGGCCTCGCCATCTGTACGTGTCTCTTCTGGAGCCGCAAGCGCAGTTGGGGGCACCTCGGTAGTGTCCAAGTCGCCAACCCTGTGCCTAAGCTGGTCTATGTGCCGTCGCCACAAACGTCCGTCTTCGAGTGCCACCTGGTACGAGCGAGGTCCAGTGACTCCCACTACTGTGGCTGGCACCCAAGGGATGTCCCCCACATAGTTCCGGGCAAAGACCTGGTTTCCGGGGACAAATGACCGTGGTGCGTTGGCACAGCCTGGGGGTTCAGCCACGGCAAAGTCTGGGTGTAGCCGGTCGAGCGGTGACCTGAGGCGGCGGCCCATAAGCAGTTCAGCAGGACTCCTCCCTGTGGCCGCATGAGGAGTAATGTGTTGCACGAACAAGTATTCTGCGACCCGCTCATGCCAGTCTCCCCGGTCCAGGCGCGCCAGTGCCTCTTTTGTCGAGCGCACCATTCTTTCCGCTTGCCCGTTGCTGGATGGATGAAAAGGTGCCGTTAGGGCATGGCGGATGCCCAGTCCCAAAAGATACCGCTCAAACGTGCCTGACGTGAACTGCGGTCCGTTGTCAGAGACAAGGACATCAGGATGCCCATGCGTTGCAAACAGGCCTCGCAGCACCCGGATGACAGCTTCGGTAGTGGTGGAGGGCATCAGGGCGACCTCCAGCCATTTGGAATAGGCGTCCACCACTACCATAAAGGTCCGGCCGTGAAAGGGGCCAGCCAGATCGATGTGCACCCTCGACCAGGGTGTCTTTGGCGTCTCCCAGGTGTGTCCCTTAGCTGCCGGTGGTGCAGGCCTCGACTCTTGGCACGCTTGACAGGCGGACACCCAGGCAGTGATGGCATCGTCCATATTAGGCCACCAGACGTAACATCGAGCCAACGCCTTCATTTTGACAATTCCCGGGTGGCCAACGTGCAGAGCCTCCAGGACGCGCTGACGGAGTCCCTGGGGAATCACGACGCGGTCTCCCCACAGCAGACAGCCGCGATGAGCTGAGAGTTCATGTTGTCTGGTTGCGAAGGGCTGGAACTCCGATGCAAAAGGCCCTTGTGGCCACCCCCTCCACACCCAGTTGAGCACCCGGCTGATGGTGCGATCCTGGGCAGACGCGGAGGCCACAGTGGCAGCCGATACAGGCGCTGCCGGAAGATCCTCAATCAGAAGGATCGATGAAGCTGGAGCCGGGTCTTCCACAAATGCTGGAAGAGGGCAACGGCTGAGGGCGTCGGCATGGCCCATCGATTTCCCCGGGCGATGGATGAGCCGGTAGTGGTAGGCAGCCAGGAAAACAGTCCATCGCAGCATGCGTGGTGAGAGGACCGGTGGAGTTGGACGATCACCGGCGAGGAGGCCCAGGAGTGGCTTGTGGTCAGTGATGAGGTCAAAAGTCCTGCCATAGAGGTATTCATGGAACCTCTTCACTCCAGCCACAAGTGCCAATGCCTCCTTGTCGAGCTGGCTGTAATTCCGTTCCGTCGGAGATAGTGTCCTGGAAAAGTAGGCGAGCGGTGCTTCTCTTCCATCTGGAAAACGGTGACTAAGGACAGCACCGATGCCAAAAGGTGAGGCGTCGCAGGCAAGGACCAGCGGTCTGGATTCACTGTACTGTACCAGCACACTGTCTGAAGAAAGGAGAGCCTTGACCGCGTTGAAGGCCGCCGTCTCTCGATGACCCCAGGCCCAAGGCATCTTAGTGCTAAGGAGTCGGTGAAGAGGCTCAGCCACTGTGGCTTTGTGGGGCAGGAACATGTTATAAAAGTTCAGCAGCCCCAGGAAAGCCTGCAACTCCGTTTTGTCCTTTGGGGTGGGGGCCTGCTGGATAGCGCGGATCTTGGATGTGGTTGGATGAAGGCCGGAGGCATCGATAAGATAGCCCAGGAACTCTACCTGTGGAACGGCAATCAGGCACTTCTCCCTCTTTACCTTGAGCCCGGCCTCCTGGAACCTGGTCAGCACGGCACGGAGGCGCTCGAACAGCTGCTGGTGTGAGTCTGCAGACACCAAGACGTCATCAAAATATGGTACCACGCCCGGAAGCCCTTGCAGGAGACGCTCCATAAGGCTTTGGAAGATGCCAGGAGCCACACTCACCCCGAACTGCAACCGGCGGCAACGGAATGCCCCCCGGTGGGTGACGATCGTCTGGGCTTCAGCAGTGGCATCATCGACTGGCAGTTGTTGATAGGCTTGGGCAAGGTCCAGCTTAGCGAAGACCTTACCCTCACCTAGGGAATGCAGCAGGTGTTGGACAACAGGAACCGGATAAGCGTGCTGCTGAAGTGCCTTGTTGATTGTGCACTTGTAGTCAGCGCAGATTCTCACCGACCCATCTGGCTTGACAGGCGTGACGATGGGGGTTTCCCACTTTGCGTGGTCAACGGGCTCCAAAACTCCTTGGGCGATCAGTTTGTCCAGTTGTTCGTCCACCTTAGCCTTGAGAGCAAAGGGAACCCGGCGTGGCTTAAGCTTGATGGGGGCGACTTGTGGATCAAGGCTAAAGGAGATGGGCGTACCAGTATATTGTCCCAAGGTGCCGTCAAAAACCTCGGCAAAGTCTTTGACCAGACCCTCAGTCTCTGCGTTAGAGATGCAGTTAATGCCGGTGACTTCCAGGCCGAGGGCATCAAACCAGTCTAGCCCTAGGAGGCTTGGCCGCTGACCTTCGACCACCACCAACCGGAGCAGGCCCGAAAAATCCTTGAAGGCGATCCGGAACCGGCCAACGCCTACCACGGGAATGTCGTTTCCCTGGTAGTCTCTCAGGTGTACGCGGTGAGAGTCGAGTTGCCTTTTGGATACTCTGGGTACCAGTCTTTTGATGGTGCTCCATGACACGACGGACAGGGCAGACCCGGTGTCGATCTCCATGTCACATGGAGCTCCTTCAATGAGCACCGTGACGTTCAGCTTGCGTCGCGTAGACGAGTCGGTTTGGCCAATCGTGGTTCCAGACGGGCAGCGGCAGTTGGTGAGAGCGAAACAACTTTCCTTGGCAGACTGGAGTGAAGACTTGAACTTGCGAGTCGATGAAGGGGGGGTGTCAGACGGAGCCGATCGGCAGACCTTAGCGATGTGGCCCCTTTTGGAACACCTCCTACAGATGGCGTCTCTGAATCGACACTTGGCACGGGAATGGTCGCCTCCGCAGCCAGCACATTCCGGTTGGCCCTTGGACTTCTGTTGGAGCTTCCTGCGCTCCCGCTTTGTCTGGTGCACGTCATCGTCTTCACTGGAGGATGCCTCATCACTGCTGGCCTCTTCATGATGCACCGGAACTGGCCCCCTAGCAAGACGCGGGCTGCTGGACTTGCGGATCTCCTGGGCGGAGCGTTCAGCAGCTTCTGAGGCCACAGCCTCCTCAATGGCTTTCTGTAGCGTGAGGTCTGGCTTGGCTAGGAGACGCCGTTGCAGATGGATGTCCCGGACCCCGCAGACGATTCGATCCATCAGGGCATCGTCTAAGTCTCGGAACTCACAGTGCATTGCAGCCTGTCGCAGGGCGGTGGCGTAGTTGTTGATTGACTCCCCCTCTGCCTGGTTCCGGTGGTAGAACGCATGGCGGGCAGCAATCTTGGACGGCTTTGGTGCGTAGTGGTTGCGGAGCTTCTCTTGGATCGTGTCCCATGGTGTTGCCTGGACTGCTTCAGGCGCAACCAATGCTCGGGCCGTCTCAAACACCTCAGGCCCACAGAGGCTGAGGAATAGGTCCCGCTTCCGATCCAATGATACTGCTGTCAGCTCGTTGGCTTGGAGGAAGCAGTCGAACCGAGCGAGGTAGGAGTCCCATGACTCAGAGGCTGGCGCAAACGGCGGTAGAGGCACAAGTGAAGCCATGATTCCGATGCCGGCGTGAAGGGCGATGGATGGAACACAGTGCTCTAGCCAGAACAGTCAGCTCTGAATTGGTTCTGCCCAGTGATTTCGCTCAGTGATTTCGCTCAGTGATTTCGCTCTGTGATTCAGCTCAGTTCAGAGGCTGGCCGCATCTGGCTGTGCTCTGATGTCCATCCATCCCATCCTCGTCGCCAGTATTACGTAGTGGGTTGACATAGCAGCCGGCACAGCGATTTCTTCAAGTAGCTCTTTATTAAGATAAGCTGGAATAGAACTGACTGCGAACAGCTCAGCCGGCCTGTATTTATAGGCAGCCGGCTGTCAACATTGTAACCACAATAGCCCAGAGTTCCCGCCTAAACTAACTGCCGCGGACCTGAGTGAAAACTATCTACAGACCTGAGTGAAAACTATATACAGTATCCCCCTGTTGGCCCAGGGTGAAAACTACACTACATAAGTAAAATGCGGTCTTGCCTATGCTACCACTCAGTGGATTTGTAACTGGCTGACCCAAAGGGTGCTCATCAATGGTTCCTCTTCATCCTGGAGAAGAGTGACTAGTGGGGTGCCACAGGGTTCTGTCTTGGGCCCGGTCTTATTCAACATCTTTATCAATGACTTGGATGATGGACTCAAGGGCATCCTGATCAAATTTGCAGATGACACCAAACTGGGAGGGGTGGCTAACACCCCAGAGGACAGGATCACACTTCAAAACAACCTTGACAGATTAGAGAACTGGGCCAAAACAAACAAGATGCATTTTAACAGGGAGAAATGTAAAGTATTGCACTTGGGCAAAAAAAATGAGAGGCACAAATACAAGATGGGGGACACCTGGCTTGAGAGCAGTACATGTGAAAAGGATCTAGGAGTCTTGGTTGACCACAAACTTGACACGAGCCAACAGTGTGACGCGGCAGCTAAAAAAGCCAATGCAATTCTGGGCTGCATCAATAGGAGTATAGTATCTAGATCAAGGGAAGTAATAGTGCCACTGTATTCTGCTCTGGTCAGACCTCACCTGGAGTACTGTGTCCAGTTCTGGGCACCACAGTTCAAGAAGGACACTGACAAACTGGAACGTGTCCAGAGGAGGGCAACCAAAATGGTCAAAGGCCTGGAAACGATGCCTTATGAGGAACGGCTAAGGGAGCTGGGCATGTTTAGCCTGGAGAAGAGGAGGTTAAGGGATGATATGATAGCCATGTTCAAATATATAAAAGGATGTCACATAGAGGAGGGAGAAAGGTTGTTTTCTGCTGCTCCAGAGAAGCGGACACGGAGCAATGGATCCAAACTACAAGAAAGAAGATTCCACCTAAACATTAGGAAGAACTTCCTGACAGTAAGAGCTGTTTGACAGTGGAATTTGCTGCCAAGGAGTGTGGTGGAGTCTCCTACTTTGGAGGTCTTTAAGCAGAGGCTTGACAACCATATGTCAGGAGTGCTCTGGTGGTGTTTCCTGCTTGGCAGGGGGTTGGACTCGATGGCCCTTGTGGTCTCTTCCAACTCTATGATTCTATGATTCTAAATCATAGCAGAGAGTTGAGATGAATAGGCAGGCACAGAGAGTTTGAATCCCAAGATAAATTTATGCAATAGATCAAAATTTGTTGTTGTTGTTGTTTTATTATTATTATCATTAACCAATTAAAACATCAAGGGAAAGAACTTATCTTTAAAAGGCACTTCTTGTTTCACAATAGTAGAAACGGAATGGCACAATCATGCATTTGTTTCCATAAAGGTAAAGGACCCCTGACAGTTAAGTCCAGTTGCAAATGACTCTGGAGTTGCGGCACTCATCTAGCTTTACTGGCCGAGGGAGCCGGCGTTTGTCCACAGTTTTTCCGGGTCATGTGGCCAGCATGACTAAGCGGCTTCAGGTGAAACCAGAGCAGCACACGGAAACGTCGTTTACCTTCCTGCCAGAGCGGTACCTATTTATGTACTTGCACTTTGACGTGCTTTCGAATTGCTAGGTTGGCAGGAGCTGGGACCAAACAACGGGAGCTCAACCCATCGAGGGGATTCGAACCGCCAACCTGATCAGCAAGCCCAAGGCTCAGTGGTTTACACCACAGCGCCACCCACGTCCCTTTTGTTTCCATACCTGCACACAAATATTATTTAAAGAGAATAAAAAATATAGTGTCTATTACAAAAAGGCATTCCATAAGAAATAAAGGCTGATTTCTGAAAAAGCGAGCCATAGGTACTTGATGCTTGTACAAGTTCTAGACTGGATATTCCCAGAGGCCCATGAGAATCCTGGTGTTGTCATGAGCAGTATTGCCACAGGACGTTGCCCTGATTATAGTGGCTATTAATTTAGGATGTCCCCAAACTCCATTGCTCTGAGGCATTCAGGGGCGAGACAACCTCATCTCCATTTTCAACAAAAAGTAGGCAGAAAGAATTAAAGAAGAAATACATAGCCCTCTTTTAAAAACAAAAACCGAACCTATCGGGATTAGGCAAAGAGATCCACACTCTGCTGCCTGAGGCAACGCAGCAGCCCCTGCTGTTCCCACCTACTGATCTCCTGTAGCTCCTGCTAAGGTGACTGCTGCAGAACAGACAAAACAAGGCTCACCATCCCAAATCAGCAAAGCCTCATTCTGACAAATGAGTATGTTATGAGATCAAAACACGGCAGCTCAGCTGACCCTAAAGACCACCCATGCTATGACTACTTTGCCATTACGGTGGTGGATACTGTTCAAAGTTTAACAGTAGCAAGCTCTTAAATAACCCCTCACAGTTTACCACTGTTAAACTGCAAACTCCATTTCTTGCAGCAAAATGGTGGCACTGCAGGTTTCATGCCAGGGATACATCACCCACAAGGCATGTTCCAAGGAAGAACCTTTGCTCAGATGGAGATATAGGCAAACTTGTGCTGCTGGAGAGCCAACAGCTGCTTTCCTGCTGCAGCAAATCAGTGCTGGTGCTCGTGGAGCCCTTGAATATGACAACAGCTTCATGCCTTATGCAACATATGCTGTGCATTTCAATCATGTCAAATTTCTGCCTTGAAGAGGAAATATATTTAGTGTTTCATAAAGAGATTATAAGTCTACTGAAGGATTTTCTTTGAAGTAATAAGCTGCTGAAAATTGGATTAGCCTAACTACAACTCCGTAAACAAGATGGAAGGCTACATTTTCCTCAACATTCTTAATTAACAGTCATTTATTTACCTAAGAGCAGGGTAGAGGTCAGGAGGCTGGGAGGGCAGAACATTTCAAGTTATTAGATCTTTTTCCCCCTAGTCATTATATAAGTATTTTTCATTCCATTTCATCAGTCCCACCTGACTAACTGATTAGAAAGTCATTCATTCAAGCCATATTAGTGGACTTCGAAAGAAAGATGAAGTCTCTGTTTGATGTTAATTGGAAACTTAGATCTTCCTTTTGCATGCTCCTTGCACGGACGATAAATAATTTTTTTTAAAAAGGAGAAAGAGCAAGTATTTGCACTTCAAGTCAGACCATTTGGTGCATTAGCTTTTTTCTGTTGTAAGAGGTAAATCTGAAGACATCAGATTTGTGCTTTAGATACATGAAGCTGTAACAGGTAATGCATTTTCAGCCCCTGCCTTATGGATGTGTGGAAGTCATCTGAGGAAGTTTGCTAGTCTTAGAGTGGAGCTGCTGCACACTGCAGGGTGCAGCAAGCAGGGCCTTACATATCCAGGGTGTTACCTGCAACCTGTCGTCATCACCTCATTCGGGATTTTATTGCCTGTGCTCCACATCCCTGGCTACCAATAGTGGGCAGAAAGAAACATACAGCATGGTATCAGGACACGGGGGAGTTTTTAACTATATGTTGTAGAGGGGTAGGGATACCTGGAATGATATGCTTGGCAGAAGAGCTGTATATCTGAAAATCTGGTGGTACCTCTAGTCCAGGCATGGCCAAACTTGGCCCTTCAGCTGTTTTGGGACTACAATTCCCATCATCCCTGACCACTGGTTCTGTTAGCTAGGGATGATGGGAGTTGTAGTCCCAAAATAGCTGGAGGGCCAAGTTTGGGCATGCCTTCCTAGTCTTTCTCTTTCCACAAGCAATGTGGAAGTGAAACAAATGTCACGATTTATTAGCAGTTGTGCACAACATGCTGCACTGGAGATGTCTCCCTATCAAACAGATGATAGATGTTGTCAGCTTTGAAAGCTTCAGTCACTTGCAACGATCAAGGTTAAAGGGATGGACTGAATTCTGTCCCACTATTTACTTGAAAGGTACGCGGTTGGCACTGTGGTCTGAATCACAGAGCCTACAGCTTGCTTATCAGAAGGTCAGCGGTTCGAATCCCTGCAATGGGGTGAGCTCCCATTGCTTGGTCCCTGCTCCTGCCAACCTAGCAGTTCGAAAGCACGTCAAAGTGCAAGTAGATAAATTGGTACCACTCTGGCAGGAACGTAAATGGTGTTTCCATGCGCTGCTCTGGTTCGCCATGCTGGCCACATGACCCGGAAGCTGTCTGTGGACAAATGCCGGCTCCCTCGGCCTGCAAAGCGAGATGAGCGCCGCAACCCTAGAGTCGTCTGCCACTGGACTTATCGGTCAGGGGTCCCTTTACCTTTACCTATTCACTTGAAAAGGTGATTGGCGCCATCTGCACTGGTGCTTATTTTTGCGTGTTAATTCTACATCCAGCAGGGAGAGCTATGCCCAATTCAAAATGACGGTTTTCCCCTATAAAGCCCTAAATGTTTGGGGACAAGAAACATTTGTGCTTACCTGAATGTGCCTTGAGATAAGTATTGGATGATCTCAGTAGTGGCCTATACTATATGGAATTGCTTCTCAAGGGATGTATAGTTAGCCTCTTCAGTCTTAGTCTTCAAAGAGGCTTTAAAAAACTACCTGTTTCAAGTGGCTTTTATATTATTTATTTTGATTGGGCCTCTTGTTGTTCTACAGCAGCTTTCAGAAATAGATTTGTATTGGTGGAATTATATTTTAATGCCATATATTGTTTTTCTGTTTTTTTCCTAAAATTTCAAAGTTTTAAAAATAATTCTATAATTACTGCAATTTTGTGTTTATATTATTCACTGCATCAGGTGGACTTTTAGACAGTTCTGGCTGCTTAATAAAGGGATTTCTTCCATAACCTCATTCTACAGAGCCTGTCTTTGCTCATGAATCACATTTGCTGGGCCATGAACGTGGCCTTTCTTCCTCTGCGAGAGTTGCCATCCCATTTTGCCTAACTCAAATTTATTTTGAATTTCAAATTAAAGGATTAAAGGATCCACACTCAGGTGAACCATCTGAAGAATTTGTAAGGAAGCCAACACAGTTATGACTCGACTAGTACAAATTTCATAGAAAGCTGTGGGGAAGGTGGGGAATCACTTGTCTACAGCGGCGTAGCGTGGGTTGTCAGCACCCGGGGCAAGGCAAGTAATTTGCGCCCCCTAACCCGGGGCAAGGCAAGTAATTTGCGCTCCCTAACCCCTAACCTACCACCGCTGCCAGCTTCTTCTTGCTGCTGCCTGGTCTGGTCTGGTGTGGTTCTCTCCCGCGCTCAGCGCTGCGCTGGGCGGCCGCTGCACTGTCCCTCCCCCAGATAGTCCCTCGCTCTCTCTCCGCACCGCATGCCTGGCACCCACCCCCTCCACAGTGGGCGGCGACCCAGCGGCTCGGATCGGATTTGCATAGCCAGCACTGCAGTGAGAGAGAGTGAGTGAGCCAGGTAGGGGCAGAGAGCTGCGAGTGCGAGCGCCCCCCCCCCAGATGTTGCGCCCGGTGCGGCCGGCCCCCCCTGCACCCCCCACGCTACGCCACTGCTTGTCTACTAAAGGGAAGATTCCAAGGTTCGTAACTGAAATAGGTTCCAACCTTCAGGAATTTGTGGGAAGAACAAAACACATCGCTTTCCATATCTATTTAGGGTGAAAGTAAAATGTGAGCTTCTGCTTAGATCTGTGCTTCTGAGCACAGTGGTTTTTATGATGTTGTTGTTTAAATATACTTTGCCAGAAGTCTGCTGTGACAGAGCCAAGAAAGCAGCCTATGTGTTTTCCTAGAACCTGACTGGTGCAATTAAGAATCCATAAAGCCCTAGCCAAGCACTTATTGCATTTGTAGATGGGAGTGTGTAGGAGACTATTCATTTCAGCGCTACCTGCTACCCAAAGGACAGTTGGAAATATTTGATTATACTTTTCTCGCATAATTCTCTCATCAATAAAAAGAGAAGAGGTGTGCAATTTATCTTCTTCCATTTAAAAAGGGGGAATCAATTACTAAGCAAAGCTAAACTTTATGGCATGGTAAAGCAAACAGTAAGCATTGCATCTTTGATTCCAATATCAATATTCATTAAAGTTTTATACAGGCTACCTACAAACTAATCATGCAGGAAGATGAGATTCTTTTCTTTTTCCCCCCTGTCTCCCACCTACCTTTTCTGCCTCCTGTTGAGCCTCACAAAATATATTTCAGTGTTCCTTCAGTCAAGACAATGGAGCAGTTCAAAATGAGAAAGATAGCAAGCAGAATGGATAGGATGATTAAGAGGTGGCCTGGTTTAAATGACCGCTAAATTAGAATATAGCACACACACACACACCTTCCACATCCCGGATCGTTTGATTACATCGTCCTTGTCAGAAAAAGGTCATTTTAATTCGATCACACCAAATATTCTAGGCAAAGAGTGCCGCACATGTGCAGATGCTGTGCTCATTTGTCACATTATTGCTTGCTGTCACTTTTGAAGGTAGGTGTCTGTTTGAAGAATGCACAGCATCTACAGGGGTCAAGGCATTTGCATAAAGTACCAAAAGAAACTCTTTTCAGGAAGAACAGAGGATTTTGTTCTGGTCCCTGTTTACAAAAAGTCTTGAGGGAGCAGCTGTCAGGAACTACACTATTATGTTTTCAGTTAAAGTGCTCGATTTTACTTAATAATGGATCGAGTAATTATATTTAAAGCTTGCATTTGCATGACTTCATATTAATTCCCACCCACCCTGATTTGCCAACAGCTGAAATTTCAGCTTTCTGATTGTAATTGTGCTGGTTGCAGCCATTTCATCCTTTAAAAGTTGAAAGAAGATGAAGCAATATGTCAGTAATCTCTCTTGGGGGTTGTAACATTCTATGTTCTTAGGGACGCTCCCGCCCCATTCTCTAGTCAGTGGGGTCTGAGGTGTGCTCTGTCTCACAAACAGATGCCCTCATGAGTTTCCAGCTTCATTATCAGCTACCACTGTCAGTACGCCATCAATCGATGTGCAGCGACTGGGCTCAATAACTGGTTCTGCCCCGACTGGGCTAGGCAACTGGAGCACTTTCAGAGACCTTCCAATCCTGGAAAACAGGTCCCAGTGCACTGGACTCACAACTGTGCACTGTGAGCACCAGACTCATGCAGAGTACAGTGGTACCTCGGGTTACATACGCTTCAGGTTACATACGCTTCAGGTTACAGACTCCGCTAACCCAGAAATATTACCTCGGGTTAAGAACTTTGCTTCAGGATGAGAACAGAAATCATGCAGCGGTGGCGTGGCAGCAGCGGGAGGCCCCATTGGCTAAAGTGGTGCTTCAGGTTAAGAACAATTTCAGGTTAAGAACAGACCTCTGGAACGAATTAAGTACATAACCAGAGGTACCACTGTATAAATAACGTGGAAGCTAGCTGTGAAGCATAACTCCTTTTATTTCTAATAGCTACTACAAACTAAAGAACTACTGGCTTGCTTGAGTGTTACAGCTCCCACTCAGCCATCTGGTCACTACATAGATAAGACTCTCTCCACACACAGAATCAGGCAGTCAGTCAGGAGAAGAAGAGTAAAAAAGCAGTTTCCGCCCCCTCCTTTCTGAAAACATCAGATCAGGAGATTCTTGCAATGGGAGGGGTGAAAATATGAACAGTAATAAGGTTTCCATAAGTATGAAGCCCATGTTCTAAGGTGCATATGGGACCTGCGCAAGACATTCAATCATCCGGTTAACATGTTTTTTTGTTTCCCCTTAAAATTCCTTCCATTTTTCACCAGAGAAGAAAAACCATGAAGATATTGCCCTGGAATTTTACTTTAGGCAAAGATGTGTGGCACCTGGGATGTGTGGGTTTGGCAGTCTTTTATTTATTATTGCTTTCATTGAACTCCATTAAATGTTTTGCCAAAGCAGTGTCCTCTAAATGTGCTTCACAATTTCCCCTTAAGGCAGTTCCCCTCTTACGTCTTGCCTGTAAACACCCCCCCCCCAATTTCGCTCCCAAGCCAATGTTTTATTTTCTGAAGAGCAGCGCAAAACAGCACCTCCCCCACTGCTATGAACAACAGTGGAAAAAGCTTTGCTCTTCCACTCAGACACCAATTCCTGCCTTTATCTATCCCCTTAAATCATGGGTAGGCAAACTAAGGCCAGGGGGCTGGATTGCCTTCTCAATCCAGCCCGCGGACGGTCTGGGAATCAGCATGTTTCTACATGAGTAGAATGTGTCCTTTTATTGAAAATGCATCTCTGGGTTATTTGTGGGGCATGGGAATTTGTTCAATTTTTTCCTTCAAAATTTAGTCTGGCCCCCACAAGGTCTGAGGGACAGTGGTCCGGCCCCCTGCTGAAAAAGTTTGCTGAGTCCTGCCTTAAATCCTGCTGCCTACTTCAGCTTATTACACAAGATAATCTTCAGACATTATAAGGATATCCCTGTTTACAAGTGAACTGTGGGAAAACACTTCATGATAACCTGGTTCAAAGGTATTATGGGTTAGATATAATGAATCCTGCTGCCACCTTGCACAGAGTGGCTGGGGCAGCAGGTGGCCATTGCGGCTATTCAGGAAAGGGAGGGCAACGCCAGGCCAGATCAGGCGTCCCACACTTGGGCTATTTAAACCCATTCCATCCCTCTTTTGATTCTGGCATGGAGTGCTTGTTATGCTCAATAGAGGCAATGCTGGTTTCGATGGCAGAAGGGTGTTGAGTACAATTTCTTTTTTACCCATCAATAGATTGGCCTTGCTGTCCTGTGTTTCACCTTTTCTGTACTCATCTGTGAAAAGGTGGCAGCTACAAAGGAGGTTAATTCGCTCACTTTGGCAAGAAGGTGTGGGAATTTATCAGGCACTTTTGAGGGTCTAATGTGAGACCTGCCTTCAGGACTGGGAATAAACTGGTGTGGTAAGGAACCCATCGAGGCCAACCTACAACAGAAAGGTCCTCACCTCACCTGAAAGGGTGAGGCTCGAGGGAAGGGGTAGAGGAAACATTGTCCTTCTCCCATAGTAGGGTTGCCCTCCTGCAGTATTTTCACTACTGTTTTCCGAAAGTTGGGGTCGGAAACCTAAGGCCCATGGGCCACAAGTGGCCATAAGGGTCATTTAACCAGCCCATGGACCCCTGCCGCCCACTCGGTCGGCTCCACTCGGTCGGCTCCCGTGCGCCGCACTCTGTGACGCTGGCCAGCTTCCCATTGGCTGCAGGAAACTTCTGCAGCCAATGGGAAGCTGTGCAAACCTCCTCTGCGCTGCAAGGAGTGCCAGAAATAGTGTTTGTGCACGCACGCACACACACACACTCCAGCCCACCGCGGCATCTGCAGGACTGTGAAGAGGCCCAAGCCAAAAAAACTTTGCCGACCCCTGTCGAAGGTAATCAATGTGGCCCCAGTTCACTCAACTTTTGTTTCTCATCTCCTTATTTCCCTGTTCTGGTTGCATTTGCCCTGCAGCTTGACCCATAGTCCCATTAATCCAGAGTTCATAAATTTAAGCCTATTTAGTCACAATAAAGATAATGGATCTTAATCAGCTTACAACAAACCTCTTCAATTTAAATGGGTTGTTGATCAGGCAGCCTGACACTTTGAGCGATCAATGAAGGCATTAAGAAGAGAGGTGCTGGTTTTGATCCAATATATTAAATGATAGTGCATAACACCTTAGATGATTATAAAAACCTTACTCTCAAGGCAACTGGGATTCATGGGGAAAGGATATGGAAAGCAATGGTAATTTCACCATATATTATGACCAGTCCTTTTGCTGTTAATTCGCAAAAGAAGACCTTTTATAAATAGAATTAACTCCTTGTCACCAAAGTTTCTCTGCAAAGCAAGCTCAAACTAGCTCAAAGGTTTGTGTGACTGGTTAGACATTCCACAGATTCCAAACAGAGCTGCAAAGGTTCATGTACAGATCAAAAGAATGCATGAACATATGGAGGATCATGCTAATCAGAGATATATTTTCCTTTGAGGTCACAAAAATAAAAGGTCATTAGCATTCCATAGCCTATAAATGACAAGTTGATCATCCCCACTAGAATTCTAATAAACAAAGAAAAAAAGTACTGTGCTCCCGTAATAGTTTTGTAGCTGTCAATTTCGGAGTACTTAGAGCAAAGGACGAAGATTGTCATGGCTACATCCCACAACTGCTATAGATATTGCAAATCCTCACCAGTATTCATTTTAAAGGTCAAGGGAGGACATCATTGTCACTATCTGAGAGAGTCTTTGAAGGAACCTTTGTGAAAACCTGGGGAAGGCACAATGTGCTGTAGGTTTTGTTTTTGGTTTTGTTTATAAAAAAAAATACACTTAGGCTGTATCTTATTTTATTCAGGGACCTTGAGTTGCCATTACCAGACATACACAAAGAATGCAATCGCAGAACAGCTACGCAGTTTGCCTTGGAGGATAAGTGCAGTAAGACTGAAAAACTATCTTTACCAAGAGGTTTTTTTATGAAGAAAAACAAACAATCCAACTAAATCATACTCAAAGTAGACCCACTAAAATCAATGGACTTGAATCCACTGGCTCTTTTAGAGGGTGTCACTCTGAGTGTTACTAACATTGGCTACGATCACTCATAACGATCAAACATGAATTAGAAAAACGAGAAAATCTTTCCATTATTTACAGCACCATAATGGAAAATGCAATTAAGTCCTGCTTCCTTTCTTTATATTTCCAGAATAATTTGTGAAGGAGGGAATGAAGCAACTCCAGTATGGGATGATGCATAGGCTCCCAGAATCAGAACAACTCACACTCCTTCTTGCAGGGAATGTGCCTGTTAGAATGAAGCTAGTTTATTCTTTGAAAGAAGTTGTCTCTTTTCGCTTCTAGCTTGTTCCAAAAGAGCTTTGCCTGTTGTCTGCCTAAGGATATGCAGAGGCCAGAAGGAGCAAGGTGGTGTGGGGAGGTAGAAAATGTGCTTCATTACAGGAATCTACTTTAGGTGTGATTATGGTGTTCAGTACACAGCAATGGTGCATTATCTAAAGCCCAACTATTCCAGATAGCAAGCCCAGAAACCCAATTCATTGCCAAGAAACATTAAGGTGTTTAAGTTGCATTATGCAAATTATGGCACAATGATTAAAACCTAGTGCTTCCGGTTGTAGACATGTTTAACACATTTAGGTCTGTAATAGAGTTAATAGAATTTCAAACTACGTATAAGTGAAAATGAAGTGGTTGATCTTCAGGTTGTTGGTTTTGCTAAACAATCTCTCTCTCTCTCTCTCTCTCTCTCTCTCTCTCTCTCTCTGTGTGTGTGTGTGTGTGTATGTGTATGTGTGTGTTTAGACTTTACCATTTCAAAGATCCAGATGTACGATTGCAGGCTTGAATGCTCCCCTTCCTGAAAAACTCCACTGCATTATTATTTTGTATCAGGCCTAGGGCTACCTGAGTTGTAAGCTTTCTGTGATTAGGCAAAACCCACTGTAATATCTGGATATCCTATTACAACGAAAGAGGAACCTGCTGGATCACGCCATATATTTATCAGACTTTGCTTGTACAGCATCCTGTATCTCACACTGGCCAAGCAGCTGCCTATGGGATGATCAGTTTTAGAGTACAGTAGCCCTCTCTCACAGTTGTTCCTCCGTGACTGGCATTCAAAGGCATGCACCCTCTGATTCTGGAAGTAGTGCATAGCTATAATGACTAGTAGGCACTGGCAGTCTGTCTTCACGGCTTCCACCTGCTGCAGAAAGCAGTGCAGTACCAGAACTCCTATCATAGGCGTTTTCAGTGCATGTAGGTTGGCTCTTAGATATAGGGATAATTAATGCAAACATCAGTGATGGGTATAGGGACCTGTAGGTATGGGCAGGGTGTTCAATTCAGTCCACATTTAAGGCTAAATTTATTATATTTGCACTTTGCAGAACAATATGGGAACCAAGCCATAGCTGTCTTTCAAAATTCACATGTATCCACCTTTTTCAGTGTGGTTCTCCAGCTGACCATTATTTACAAAAATACATATATTAGGTTAAAGTGTGCATAGAAATGAATATAAATGGGAAAATAGCATACAAACATACATTATATTAGGAGAAATAGCTTGTTCAGTGGTACCTCGGGTTAAGAACTTGATTTGTTCTGGAGGTCCGTTCTTAACCTGAAACTGTTCTTAACTGGAAGTAGCACTTTAGCTAATGGGGCCTCTTGCTGCCGCCATGCCGACACTGCGTGATTTCTGTTCTCATCCTGAAGCAAAGTTCTTAACCCAGGGTACTATTTCTGGGTTAGCGGAGTCTGTAACCTGAAGCGTCTGTAACATGAACCATCTGTAACCCAAGGTACCACTGTAAAAATGTGCACATTAGTCATAAATGCTTACAAAAATATGTTTATTAGGAAGAAGTCACACTAAAATGCTGAATAATTGTCATAAGGATTTTTCAAAACAAAATTTACAACTTTTGCGTGTCGAGGTCCCCAGGTCCACCCCAATAACTCACACATTACACAGAAATTTTTATTTAAGATTTTTGGCATAATTTTGGCCACAACTTTATTAAAATACAAATTTGTGAGTGGTTGCGTAGGCATTGGTTGCGACTATCTGCCCCCACCGTGGGGGACAGTCTGACATTCCGCACGATGCGAAAGCCAGAATGGGGGAATACACTTGGGGGTTACGCGGAGCAGGGAACCTGCCCTCACCCCAAATGCAACCAGGAGCTCATTGCTATGGCCCGAGCCCCCTTGACAGAGTGGACAAGCAATAGTTAGCCCCCAATTCCTTTAACGGAATCCCTCGCAGCAGCATTAGAGGGGCAGGCACAGCCAATCCATGCCCCTCAACCAACCAAACCATAAACCAATGCCTAACCGCGAACCTTACAAGTTGTGACGATTTGCTACGCAGTAGGCAAAAACCAAATGGCCCCAGCCAATCAGCCAGATGGACAAAATTCCTACCAGGCCCCCGCTCCAAAGCAGACGACCCCATGACAGGCATAGCAAGGTCAAAGCGAACAACCCTATTCTAGGGAGGGAGGGACGGGCAATCCGATGCACGTGCGAAAAGAGGAAGCCCTAGCCTCGTACCAGGAGTTTTACTATTTCTGGCTGTCAATCAATAAATGGCAACATTAACTTCTTCCCAACAACAAGGGAAGCCCCAATCGCATTAGTGGGCAACAATCAATTAGCCCGCCCCCAACTTTGGAGTGTCCTGGCGGCCCCCACCGCAACACGTGCTCTCCGTGAAGGAGAACACGCTTTGTGGGGAATGGAATTTAAAGCTGTCTCAGAGACAGAGAGCGACAGCATGTTTTGAGGCCTTGCTGTGATAGAGTGACTGCAGGGGTTAAAAGTTTTGGGGCAAACATCTTTTCATACGGCCAAAAAAATTATTACCTCTTCAACTATATTTCCTTCAGGCTAATATCTTACACTCACTATCTTTGCATTTTCATGTCGGGGCTCTATCCCACACAGTAAATTTTTTGTCACATTAAAATGATACATATTTTTATACATAAAAACTTCCCTGATTAAAAATTAAGTCCCTTTCAATTACAGTCATAGATTGTAGCCGTAAAATGTAACATGAAGGAGAAATGCAATTAAAATGGTAGTGAACATTTATGTAAATCAAAATTTAGCAGTGGGGCAAATATAGTGGGGTGTGTGTATCAAACTATGCCCAAATCAGATCACCCCACCCTCAAGTTCTCTCAAAAGAAACATATTTAGAGAGAATGCAGATAGGAAAGCTATTTCCTTCTGCACTCTTCTTTCTCTCAAGCCATACCTACTGGGATCATTTTTAAAATACTATGGCCAGCCTGAGCTCCCAGTCCATTAATCTTCTTTTGGACCACTTGTGTCTTTGAGAATTAGAGTCTGATGGCCTTTGCTCTGAGAGAACCTTACAGGGAAAGTCACTCAACCATCAAATCAATTATCCCTAGTGCTGTAGACATATCATCTATATTTAAACTCTCTCGAGGAATTAACTAGACCACTATACTTGAGATGCTGCTGGCCTCCTTTTGTAATACTCTGGCACTGCGGTTTCCCCTACCCCAAGCACATAGAGACACCACGGAAAATCCCCGAATGGGGACCAATTCCCCAGTACTGAGTGTTGCAATAACCCACACGTTCCCTATATAGCAGGGGTCAGCAACCTAAGGCCCATGGGCCAGAAGCGGCCTGTGGAGGTTGTTTGACGGGCCCATGAGCTGCCCCCGAACCGAGCTAACCCTAACCCTAAAACGGCGCAGCATGGCACAGGGACTCGCTTCCGCGGTGCCAGAAATCACATCTGCAGAGACACCAAAAATCATGCACGTGATCAGGCCCATAGAGGGATCTCTGCTAGACCAACCTGGCCCAGGCAAGATAAACCTTGATGACCCCTGCTATTTAGGGTGCAAAAATTTGATCGTAAAAGTGCTATGCATTCAAAAGAGGCCCAAACTAAGACCAGGCCTCTACAACACATTACACTTGCAGTAAAATAAAGCCCATGGTGGCAGGTCACCCCTTTTATTGTTCCAGGCATGTTCCAGAAAAACAAAACAAAACCAAGAGCTTGGAAGCACTATTGGAATATATTTTTGCTTGTGCAAGGCATCCAATGTTCACCAACACCTCCTCCACACACATACTCACCATGAGCTTCCCGTGGCCCTGCAAGGCTGCTTTTGTGGTTTGGGAGCCTCTGCAGAACAGCACTGAATATGGCAGAGCAGGCTATAGAGTAAAGCCATTGGGGCCAGCCCAAGAAATGTCATCCTGCAGAACATTTTGCCCACTGCTAGATGATTCTGAATGGCTCAAAACCTTTGAATCATTAGGAAAAGGGAGCAGCTTTAGTTTAAAATATTAAGCATTAATAAACTTCCTAATGCAAGGCTGCCTTCAGATGTCATCTAAATGTTGTCTAGTCATTTATCTCTGGAGCTCGGAGGTTGCATAACTCTATAAGGTAAAGGGACTCCTGACCGTTAGGTCCAATCGCGGATAACTCTGGGGTTGCGGCGCTCATCTCGCTTTATTGGCCGAGGGAGCCGGCGTACAGCTTCCGGGTCATGTGGCCAGCATGACTAAGCCCCTTCTGGCGAACCAGAGCAGTGCACGGAAATGCCGTTTAGCTTCTCGCCAGAGCGGTACCTATTTATCTACTTGCACTTTGACGTACTTTTGAACTGTTAGGCTGGCAGGAGCAGGGACCGAGGAATGGGAGCTCACCCTGTCGCGGGGATTTGAACCGCCGACCTTCTGATCGGCAAGCCCTAGGCTCTGTGGTTTAGACCACAGTGCCACCCGCATCCCTCGCATAACTCCATACCCTCCAATATTTCTTCAATGAAAAAAGGGATGTCCTAAGGAAAAGCGGGATATTCCAAGTTCAAATCAGAAACCAGGGGGGCTTCTGCAAATCCAGGACTTTCCATGGAAAATAAGGACACTTGGAGGGTCTGCTTTCTCCCACTTATGGAGTATCTGTCACTTCTTCTTATCGAAAAGCAAAGTGCTGTACTTAAGGACACATTCTAATGAGGGGAATACATATGAATCTCCAGAGCCAGTGTGGTGTAGTGGTTAAGAGCAGTAGACTCATAATCTGGTGAACCGGGTTCACGTCTCCGCTCCTCCACATGCAGCTGCTGGGTGACCTTGGGCCAGTCATACTTCTGTGAAGTCTCTCAGCCCCACTCACCTCACAGAGTGTTTGTTGTGGGGGAGGAAGGGAAAGGAGAATGTTAGCCGCTTTGAGACTCCTTCGGGTAGTGATAAAGCGGGATATCAAATCCAAACTCTTCTTCCTTGCCATGGTGTGGCTCTGTCCTTGCTGAGAAGGGCCCTGCAATGCATTGAAACCATGCTTCTTTGGGTCTTTGATATAATGGGCTTTTTGCTAGTAAAAAACTAAACTTCGATATATGTGTTTTATCAATATGTTCCATGTATACAAAGTTTGTAGCCTAATAACAACATTAAGGAAATTCAGTTTGGATTCATCTGCTTTATAATTTTAGGCGGTACATCTTGTCATTTCTCATTGTGTGCCTGCAGCCTTAAATTTTACACTGTTAGCAGTCAACAAAAACAATATTAAATTATAATATAATTATGCTTTGCACAAAGTTAACATTATGCTTCAAACAATGGCTGTTTGCTATTTTCTCACAGATCATTAAAAATGCAAAACTTGGGTCAATTGTGTGAATAACTGACACTTTTGTTCAAAAATAAAATTTAGCAAGCATAATAAAGAAGCAGCAAAATTATAATTGAATAAAAGGCTCCCAAATTAACTTGCAAAGTCTGCCACTTGGCTCCTGTTTACACATGATAAAAATAATCTATGCAAATGAGATGTAGCTGAAACTAAATGGAATTTAGCAGAGTAAATGGTGCCAACTAAATTTTATTGTACAAATAAATTTATACAATATTTAATTTTATTGTATAAATAATTTTTCATACAGATGGTGTAAGACATTGAAGAAAGTTACTTTGGAAGGGGCTTGTTTGTTTGTTTGTCCTAAATAAGACGCTGTAACATTGAGAGAACATTTGAGAGATGATCTGCTTCAAATATCTGTTTGCCGTTTTAGCTTGCTTTTAAGCTTTGCCTTCTCTCTTTTTGGAAGAGAAGAAATAATTTGCTCACTGTTTTAATTTAAGCTCATTAGATTTTGTTCCCACCTGCTGTTTATGTGTGAGAACGGAGGATAAGAAAGCCAGTGAAACTTGACTAAATTGTACCTTGTGAGAAAGCTGGATTTTTGAAAAAGTTGGAGAAAAGGGGGAAAGGAAATGTTAGAGTTTGTTGATATAAGATATTTATTAGTAGTAGTTTGCCCTCCATCATCTCCTCAATCCTTCCATTATTTGGAGACCTTGAGCTGCTTGATAGTTTTGTGGATCCCAAGGGAGAAGGTGGAGGACTATAAATATATGAACTGTCAGGAAATGGCTAACATGCAAAGAAATAAAAAAATAGTATCAGTACAAACCCATAGTATCCACTGGTTGACCGGCTAAAATACTTACAAAAAAATCAATATTTCAACATTATAATGTTTCTCAGTGAGTAACATCCAATGTTAACTACATCCCAGAATTTTGGTTTCCCCTCTGCAGCTCACCTCCCCTAAATCTGCTCCAGAAGGCAAGCACTAAGATCTAATGTACGTTCAATCATCTCCATATGTGAACAGGGCTGTCTTAAGCATATGCGGCACTGGGGTGCAAAGACCTGCCCGGCACCCCTTCCCTGGTTGCCCAGTACCAGGAGCACAGGAGGACGGAGCCGTCCGGCCGCCTCAACGTCTTGCAGGCTCGGTCACCCCTGAACTCGCAGCACAGAGTCACCCACAGCAGAAGAGCCCGCTGTGGTGCTCCGACCAATGGGCGGGCCCCAGACTCTCGGCCTGGCGCCCCTGAGAGCCTGGCACCCGGGTGCCCCGCACCCCTAGCACATATGGGTAAGATGGCCCTGTATGTAAACTAATCATAAAGAAAGTAGGACCCCACTTACTGGTCCTTTCCCCAAGTTCAGTGTGTACCCCCCTTGTTGCATTCAGAGGGGCTGGAAGAAGCTTCTTTGTGTGTCCAGCTGCAAACTCTTTTCACACTTTCTGCTGAAAGAGTACTTGGCAACTTTCTGCCCATCACGAAATAATACTGGCCTGCATTACAGAGCAGTTGAAAGAATAAGTGAGATTGCATACCCCAAGAGCTTTAAACACTTAAACGACATATAAATACTAATTTAGGTTTCATTTGAAACCCCCTTGGCCTGGGATGGTGGTGGGTCGGGTGGGGGGGGTGTCACTCCATCCAGCCCTATTAGCTTCCTCCCAAAGGGTTATAGCAGTGTCACTCTGCCTATTCCACCTCCTAGAGTGGGAGTAACCTCCAGAAAACTCCAAGAATAGGGTGATCTGGGGCAGGGTGGTTGAACCAGCCCAGAATTCACTAAATCGGTGTTTCCCAAACTTGGGTCTCTGGCATAGCTGTCAACCGTCCCTTATTTGGCGGGAAACTCCCTTATCCCAGCGCCGTGTCCTGCTGCTGTCCCTTATTGATGATGTCCCTTAAATTTCCCAGGTTTCAAAGGAAGCAGCTCCTCTCCCTCCCTCCCTGCCGGCCAGGGAGGAGGGAGGCTCCAACTGTGTTGCTTAGCTGCGTTGCTCACCCAATAAGGAGTCTAAGAACGACTGGGGGGTGGAGCTTGCATGCCTTGTGCCGATCAAATCAGCCACGTTGCCTGGGGACTCGCCTTTGCTCAGCGCTTCCCAGCGGAGAAGTGACGGTGGTTTTCCTTGCTGCATCCTCTTTGCCGGGTTGCTACGCTGTGGGAACCACCACTTGAGGATTCGTTTGGCTGCTGGCTGGGCTTTCTGCCTTTGGCTCGGAGGGGCTCAGAAGTCGAACATACCTGTGCTCTGAAAATCCCTTATTTTGGCTGCTGATCCCTTATTTTCGAGGCTGCTGGCCCCTTATTTTCAAATCTGTAAGTTGACAGCTATGGTCTCTGGCTATTGTTGGACTACAACTCCCATGATCCATAGTGAGCTGTTTTTACCCCTTTTCATACCACTTACAGGTTTGTGGTATTGCATGCATGCACGGTTGCATGTGCCTTGAATTTGCATAACTGAGGAGTTGCCTGTATGCCATTTATATTCACACAAATTGTAACTTTATCGATTTTTCTGTTTATGACACATCTCTTCACCCAGGCTTTTGGGTTCTTGAGCTAGAATGCTGAAACTGTCTTCTGAAAGGTATTAACTTTTTGCTGCTTTGACGTTATTAATAATTTTGGTGTTTTTAATGGATTACCATATTTTTTACATGATTTTCATTGCATCACCTGTGCTTTACCTGTAAACCGCTCTGTGATCCAGCATGAAGAGCAGTATAATCATTACATAAATAAATAACCATCTGGGTGGTTATGTTTAAAGTATTAAGAAAGGAGTATTTATACAGATGAAGGCAGAAGCAATGGCTGCAGACTTGAACTCTGAACTTTCTGTAAATCATCACAAGGCAGTAGCAATAATCCAAGGCTCCCATGGAAGCTTAGAACAAACGAGCTCAGCTTCTAACACAATTATGCAATTAGAGTCAAATTCTGCTCCCACTGAATTCTAGGGGTTTTGTGCCTGGGATGTAGGAGTAAAACCACTCCATCTTTAAAAAGCAATTATTCCCACAGCTTGGCTGGAATCCAGACCTGGTGTCTCTCTCTTTCTTCCTCTCTCTCTCTTTCGAGATCTATGGAATTATTTTCAGCTAGGCATTGTGTGGGTATTAAAATAAACAGAGAAAAACAATAAACAATCCCCTGAACAATAAGAGCCACAAAGTACTTAAGTTCTGTTAATGCGCTCAGGACCAAATCCCTGTGATTTGCAAGGCTAAATTAGTCCAATTAGATTTCTTACAGAAAAGTCAGCGAGACACCAGATTATGAGACAATGATAAATATAATAGATAAGTTGCTTCAGATCTTTAGGGCCCTGATTCTGGAAATCTTTGTGTATTGTATTTCACAAATCCGTATCATGTTTGTTTGTGCGACTTTTCTTGTTGGACTGAGCTAGAATTGCCAGATGGCTTGTATCCTGATGTTCTAGCAGCATGCTTAATATAATTTGTAAACTGAGAAATCCTTGAGCACAAGCCTGTTTGGAAACCAAGCTCTCTGATTTGGGAGCATAGCCTCCCAGTTCTAAAATTGGCTGCCTTTAACAACTTAGAAATATTATTCTCACAGTGCATTAAATGAGTTCCATGCTCGGACTGACACAGGGTTCTCAAGCACATCTTGGTAGGGCTGCCATACATCTGGACATTACTGGGATTTCTAAGGTAAGTCAATCGAAAAATCATGGGTTTGGGGGGGGGTGTTTTTTGTAAAAATAAAAGGCTCAGCAACATTGGGGTATGTTTAAAAAGAGCTCAACAACTTTTGGGGTGTCCTGGTTTTTGCTTTTTGAAATATGGCAACCCTACATCTTGGGGACTCGACATCTGCAAACTTCCAAAGGTTTATACACATTGTGAGATTTCTACACTAATAATCGACCTATAACTATTAACCAAATAAAACTAACTTTGTCAAATCTTAACACAAACTGGAATAATTTCGATCAGATTCATTGTTTTATTATCAAAGAACATGTAAAAACACAAGCTCTGAGACAATTTGAAAATTTATTAAGCACAATGGGTAGAGGAGGAAAAGGATTAGTTTCCCAATTGCACTCCATATTGCTTAATATAGCTTATTGATCCATGGAACCCCTTAAAAAGATATAGGGAACTAGATATAGGCCCACAGATTCCTTCCAAGGATTGAAATAAAGTGTTGGAATTGCGACACTTAAAATTTGTTTCCAGTTTTATTAGGGAAAACTCTTTAAAATGATTAAACAGATGGTATCATACTCATCTGCAAATGTTGAAATGTTTTCTTCTATGTCACCCAATTGTTGGAAGGGTTGTACTAAACTTGGTACATAACATTTAGGTGGGAACGTCAGTTGGTGCAAGATTTTTGGGATTTAATTTTGACAGAAATGATAAAGAAACTATTGTTTGTTGTCAAAAATTAATGTTATTGGATATTTTTGATGACACCAATGTAAATATATTGTCAAAAGAATCAGTTTTATATATGATCTTGACAGCATGAATAGTACTTACAATACAATGGAATACAGCCCAAAATCTTACACTGAACACTGGGTACCTCTAACTCTGGAATATAGCTGTAATGGAGAAAATTACACATAATTTGAGATTTCAGCAGGGAACCTCCAGACACTTTTTATATGATTTGGCATTCCTTTAAGACATATGCAGCAGAACCATCATTTTCAAGGCAACTGTCATTGTAAGCCTGGGAAATCTGAAACTATACTAGAGGATCTGATAAAGTTGATAGTCTTTACTTAGACTTTGTTATTTTAACTCATGTGCAACTACTCATTCTACGTGCCTATTTTATAGTTTTGTTTTTCATCTTTTAATTTTTGTCTGTTGTTATCATTGTTCCCTCTGCTTTATACACATTATAAAATGAAATAATAATAAACAAACTTTACCAAACTCAAACTTCAGTGAAGCCCAGGAGCTGGTTCTTCTAATGCTCAAAATGTATTTTGGGTGAGATCTTTTACACTGTGTCTTCTCCTGTACCTTTTAAATAGTATTACCAATGTTCAAAACCTATAAAAGCACTGCAGTTATGCCTCAATGAACTGCTTGATATGCAGACATTATTAGGTGCCAATATGCATCTCAGTGGCTTAAACCAATTACCCCTTTCATTTCAATTCTGCGTCTCATGTGGGCATAGGAGGCTGATTGATAAGCGAACATACTGTTTGCCCAACATTAATATCTAGCAACAACTTGGCAGTCTCAGGCAGGGCTCCTGCCCCTTTAATATTTGTGTAGAAGCAGGAATAGTCACAGAGCCATTTCCCCATATAGTACAATTCTGTGGGGTTGCAGATTGTGTGCATAGCACAAGTAATTTGGTGGGTCTGGTCACATGGCTCTTCCCAACCCAGTCAAGACCTTGTTGGGGGAAATGATTCTGGCTGTATGAGAAAGTCACTTCATGTGGATGAACAATTCAGGTGCAAATTGGGAGTTGGCCCCCATACCATTGCAGCTCTGTGGTTTAAAAGAGGAGAACCGCAATGCAGGGAGATCAAGATCTCAGTTTTGGCATGATTAAACTTGTCAGCTAGACGACCATAAAGGGCTGTCACCATGACAGGCTGTGATTTTCAGTATAATGGTTTGGTTTAAGCAGATTAATATTTCTGAGAACTTCTGACAACACTAATTTGCTGTCCAACCAACAGAAAGAACTCAACACTGCGCTGAGTATTCTCCTTTACCTTTAAAGGGGTCCACACACAGTTCTTGACTTATTCTGTTACTAGGAGCAAAGCTCTCTCCTCCATATAGCATCTCTGGTATTTTGTCACTTATCACCCGGAGCGAATTGCATGCATGTCCTAGGACACAGCCCCCCACCGTTGCTGTGTGTTGCAAAGTAAGAAAGGTGGGGGCGTTTCAGGGAAACTTGAATGAATAGGGGCAACTAATTTACCCTGTGATTAATGCAGGGAAGTTTTCCTGCTTGTTAAATACCGTATTTTCCGATCTGCAGGACGCACTTTTCCCCCTCCAAAAATGAAGGGGAAATGTTTGTGCGTCCTATGGAGCGAATGAAGGCTCTTTGGTTTCAGCGATAGCAACGCGAAGCCTCCAAAGCACAGAGGGAGCACTCCCTCTGCGCTCCAGAGGCTACGTGTTGCTTTCACTGAAGCCTGGAGAGCGAGAGGGGTCGGTGCGCACCGACCCCTCTCGTTCTCCTGGCTTCAGGGATAGCCGCCTGAAACCTTTGGAGCGCAGCGTGAGGTCCCGCTGCACTCCAAAGGCTTCAAGCGGCTATCCCTGAAGCCTTTGGAGCGCAGCGGGACCTCGTGCTGTGCTCCAAAGGCTTCGGGGTTAGCTGCACAAAGCCTCCACAGGGCAGCGGGGTGAAGGCACCCCACTGCCCTGCGGAGGCTTGAAAGGCTGTCCCCGAAGCCAGAACAGAGAGACGGAGCACCGCAGCGTCTCACTGTTCTAGCTTGGGGATGCCGGGGGTTTATGGGGAAACCCCGGGCTTCCTCCTTCAGCCCCTTCTGAATATTGATTCAGAATATTTTTTACTTGTTTTCCTCCTCTTAAAACTAGGTGCATCCTTTGCCCGGGTGCGTCCTATAGAGCGAAAAATACGATATATGCTGAAGTGCAGCAACATAGATGGTGGGGGCTGGCTTTGTAGGATTCTGTGGTTGCCGTTGTTCCATTCCTAGTTACTGACTTGTTCTAGCACTGCGAGTGGAGATTTATTCCTCCATTCTTTTCTTTTCTTTAATATTTATGTTTTATTTCATTTTTTTACTCATAGACAGTAAGGCTTAAATCAGTTTAATTTTTTAAAAGTATTTCACCGGTAGCTGGAGCAATAATACCAGCTCCATTTGTGACTCATTTGTGACTCCCATTTGTGCTTTTGTTGTGTCATTTGGTTTTTCCCCAATAGCTTTAAGCTGTTGCTGAACTGGGAAAAGACCCCAAATTAGCTGTGCCTGGCTATGATTTATTTCTACTATTAAACAGTTTAAGTTTAGACACAATTTTCTCCACATCACGGCAACTTTCACAATTTTCTTTTGTTCCCCAGCCTCAGAGGCCTGAATAGAAACCTCCTTTGAGATTGGAGTGGTCAGGTATCAGGTCCTTTGTGGATAAGACATGCTGACACACAGAGAGACAACAGCTATTTTATAGGTTAATGATACTATTTTAGGTATATTAATGCCTGAGTGGGGAGTCGTCTTCTATGCAACTGACACAGGGGCTGACAGTTTAAAGAACACCCCCCACCCCACCCCCATGTATTTGGGGCAAGTATTACAGATTTGTGCTGCTTGGATTTTCAAGTCTAGAAATACACATCTCATTTTTATTAAAAGGGAAATTATTTAACGTAGTAGGCTATTCAGTACAGTACTGTGAGACTGACCATTTTTATCTCTCGCTGAAGACTGGAGAATCTTTTGCTTAACTACATTCAGATAGCTCTTTTCCAGTCATCTTTACATCAATAAAATAAATAACCTCCTTTCCCAGCAATTTTATACCACTGCAACACTTTGGGGGTGGCGTGCGTGGGGAGGGGGGGGCAATCCTCTACTTTAAATGGGTTTAAAAGCACATGTTACAGCCTGACCTTTGTAGTACTACAACTGTCTTGTTCTGTCTCATTTTTTAAGGGCCTTAGCTTTAAATTTTACTAGCTGGATGGCTTCCTTTTACTTTCTCTCTTTGAAGCGCTGAGCTCCTTTGAATTAAGGAGGTTAGATTCCTTGAGACAAGATATGCTGTAATTAGGGAACACCAGCTTGTAAATGAGATATTAACACTTGTGGGATTTGAATTCTTGTAGCCTCTAATGTTTTAGCACACCATACTGAGCTAAGTTCAAGTGCCCATCTGTAAGCAAATCTTAATATTTTTTCCTTATTAATGAGAATCATATACTTTTTTTTTAATGAGGACAAGATATTATTTCAGATTTTTCTTCTTTAGTTTTCCAACCAAAGTGAAAATGTGTATATATTTATCTCTACATATTACTCTGTATGATAGGAAGCTACAGCATGCCCTCTTTTATCTGAAAGCAAGTCCCACAAAACCAGGAGTGGGGAACTGCCAGACTGCAGATCAGATGCAGCCCTTGGAGTCTCCCTATCTGACCCACATCATCTCATCCTTATCTTTCTCTCCATCAGCAGGGCACTAAAGCTTTGAAAAAGCCTCCTGTTGAACACAGTAGGGTACTTTAAAGAAGACTAAATGCTAGATGGGGGGTATTTGGGGAAGGTATCACAGTTAGGGAGGAAAGATTAACCCCCTTTGGAGGCACACAGACCTCCCACTGGAAAATAAAACTTCACTTGCTGCAGTTGGGCTTCTTTTCAAGCCTAAATCCATCTTAACTTCCCTGTCCCAATTCCCTCTCTCTCTCTCTCTTTCTAACTCTGACTTGGATACCACTCTGGGCACTGAGAAAGTGGCTCCCCTTTTCTTCGGTACACAGTGAGGAAATGCTGCAAACTCATGACCCAGAAAAAGTAGCTCACAGCATTTCATTTCTGGGAACTGGCAAATGGGATTCAGAGTTAGGGAAAGAGGGAAGAAAAGGGGGAGGAGAGAGACACACAGAGTTGGCTATTTGCCTTATTTGCCCTGGACCATTTTTAAAATTTGTTTTTTGTACGGTATTGCTATCCTTGAGTCTTCAAAATTGGTATGTTTTAAAAGCATTTGTTTTAACTGTTTTACAATAAATTATATAAATTATAGCACCGTTATCCACACAGGGGACTTGTCACTTTCCTTTTTTAAAAAAGCAGGGGTGAGGTTCTCTGCTGTATCTCTGCTTGTTTGGCGCTGACTGTTCTTGTCACAACAGCACCACTTTGTGGAAATACTTAGTTTGCATTAACCACATGGACTTGGCCTATAGTCAGAATATCATAAAATTGACTCAGCCCATCAAACTGAAAACGTTGTGACTGGTTTTGACTCCGATGCAAATCATCTGCCCCCAGGGCACACAAATGACACAGAGAAGAGTGATGCATTTTAAACTTCTTTCTACAGTGGTACCTCAGGTTACAGACGCTTCAGGTTACAGACTCTGCTAACCCAGAAATAGTACCTCGAGTTAAAAACTTTGCTTCAGGATGAGAACAGAAATGACGCAGCACTGGCAGTGGGAGGCCCCATTAGCGGCCGGGCGGAAATTGCTTAAATATCCGGGAAAATCTGGATATATGGCAACAGATATCGGAAGTGTAGATTCTGGCAAATTTTCTTAAACATAGCTCAAAAATTTCTTCTTCTTCTTCTTTTCTTTTGAGCTTTTGTAAAGCTCAACAACTTTGGCAAAAATAAAAAGGAAAGAAAAGCTCAACAACTTTTGCTTTATTATTATCATATCTGATTGGGTTTTTGCATTTCTCCCTGTTTTCTTCATTTTGTGTGGTTTTGTTTGCTTTCTGGCATTATCAAATCATTAAAATGAAGGAATGCCACCAGAAGAGCAAAAACAAAGAAAAATCAGAAGAGACATGTCCAGATTTTCACTTTTTGAAATAATGTATTTGCCTGAATTTGGATCACTTCAGTAAAAAATATGTTATTTTTGGAACCATTGGTGGCTGGCTGCCTTTACAAGCAGGAGAAGGTGTGCATTGTTGTAAATGAAGCAAACACGTGGCATCTTTACATGAGAAATAAAACATTGGCAGGATTCATTTGATGTACCCCATCAGTGGAAGTCTTGAGCCAAGACTCCTGCTTGTGCAACAGGTCTCCCCTCCTCTCCTCCCTCTGTGCCCCCCGCAATTGGCTTGGGAGAGGGGATTGGGGATTGGGAGAAACTTCAGAACAACTTGCAGGGAGAGGAGTGGGTGAGTAGTCCATCTGGCAAGTGGCAAAGCTAGTGCAGATGGCATGTTCATCAAAGTGCAATGCTGAATTGCCCCCATTGTTCGTTTCCGCTGTTTTCTCTTTTTTGGCAAAGCGCGCTGCGGATTGCTGACAGTCCTATCTGTAGAGAAGAGCATCTACATTTTAAGAAAAGGTCTTCCATAAGTTTGCTGTGCAATGCCAAAGAAGGGCACAAGATATCATCACCTAAATAAGGTAAGGTAAAGGACCCCTGGACAATTAAGTGCAGCCAAAGGCGACTCTGGGGTTGCAGTGCTCATTTTGCTTTAAGGCCGAGGGAGCCAGTGTTTGTCCACAGACAGCTTTCCAGGTCATGTGGCCAGCAGGACTAAACTGCTTCTGGCGCAACGGAACACCATGACAGAAACCAGAGTGCAAGGAAACGCCATTTACCTTCCTGCCACAGCAGTACCTGTTTATCTACTTGCACTTTGAGGTGCTTTCGAACTGCTAGGTGGGCAGGAGCAGGGACAGAGTGGCGGGAGCTCACTCCGCCGTGGGGATTCGAACTGCTGACCTTCTGATCGGCAAGCCCAAGAGGCTCAGTGGTTTAGACCACAGCGCCAGCCGCGTCCCTACATATCACCCAAATATAACAGGCAGAGCACACAGACAGTTCCAATACACTTGTCTGGATAGGATTGTTCAATGTTTTAAGCAGGCACAGGGAAGGCCCCTGCCTGCTGGCAATAGGGGGGGGGGTGTTCCAAAGTGTAGGTAGCATCACACTAGAAGATCTATTTCTTACAAGTGCAGAATCAGTATGATTTAGCCCCTGTAAGTGCTAGTTTTGCAGTCCACAGTGGTCAAGCAGACGCATATGGGGTAAGGTGATCCTACAAGCAAACTGGTCCCAAGCCGTTAAGGGCTTTATATATCAGTAGTTGTCAGGGAACTGCCATCAGAGGCAAGAGGAGAGGTAAGATGCTCCAATGATGCAGGGGAGGGAACTAGCAAGGAGAGAGAGAGAGCTTCCGCTGGGGAAGGAAATCCCGGGGACACCAGGGAGAAAGGGGAGGCTGAGAGTACGCGGTGGGGAGGCTCCGAGACTCTTCCAGTGAAATCAGCGGAGAGAGCACAGGACCTCCGCTTGGCACGCCCACGCTGCGCAGAAGGCTTCCACGCAGAGAATCTAGGAGGAGACTTGGAGTCAAAGAATTTCTATGTTGGAGGAAGTTTAGGAAACGCCCACTGACGGATTCTGCCAGTGACTGAGACAGTCGTGTTGTAAGGGCTGTCAAACCAGGGAAAGGTTTAGCTATACGACCAGCTTGGAGCAGTTTGCAGTTTACGCACAAGCAACCCCAATTCCCATCACAGTAGTAATACCGTGAACGTGGCCAGGCAACAACTACGCCTGGTCTCTTGTCAGAAGCCATGCTGCAGCATTCTGCCCTAATTGAAGTCTCTGGGTCAAGCACCAAGGAAGCCCCACAGGGAGTGGATTCCTTGAAGCCACCATTGCCTGGAGTACTGTCGTCAGTCCAGGATCAGCTGAAACTATCATACCAGGTGCATGACATATAAATTGTGTGCACACATTTGTCATTATGGGTAAAATACATTCGCAGAAAGGTATTTTGTTGCTTTCAGAGAAACTGCTGTTGGTGATTTATCTCTTTGTCTTCAACAGTGCAATTTGAGCCCTCATTACAAGAGGAAGTGCTTAAAGATGGGCAACCTTTCCCCCTATTTTTTTACAAGTCTTCTGTGGAGCAAGTTTTCAAAAATGATGGATGTTTCTTGCCCCCTGCCACCAATTTTCTCAAATGTAATGATGGATAGATTTGATAACCACACAGTAACCAGTTCCTGTTTTAGAAAAATAATGGTTTTACTCCAGAGGCATTAAGACAAATGGATTCTCAAGCAATCTAAATGCTGCATCTTGAAAAGTTGAATTCTGCTTTCTATATAAATTGTGTGAATTGACAAAATTGGCACAAATTCTCTGTTTTTCAAATTGAGGTTGTAATTTTTACTAACAGGTCATGAAAATGGGCAAGGTGCTATGCAAGCACACACCTCTAATGGCTGAAAAACCTTATTCATCCAATTTCTGGCTTTGGAGACTACAATAAGCCTTGCCCAAACACTTTTAAGCATATATCTCTGCACTCACAAGGCCTAAAAAAAATTATTAATTTTTTTTAAGATGAATGCTGAGATTCTCAGGAGTCTAAATTCTGCATAAGATGCCAATTCATGTGCTTTTTATGTGTGCCACAAATCTGCAGCACATACACAGCCCCGATTATCATTACCACAATGTATTTTGTCTCTGTGCCCTTAGGACCTTACATTAAAATCTCACTGTTTATGATAGCTAAGCCTCCAAATACCAGTTAAAATTCAATATCCTTCCTAAGTCTGCATCAATGCACATTGCTTCGAGGTACATAACAATTTAAAAGTCCGCCTTTAGACGTAATTGTATCAAAAAGCAAGCTCAGTGGTATCTTTGGGGCTCTAGCTAGATATGTGACAGTCAGCGGTTGTGCTAATCTGTATTGTTAATGTTGAAGACCAAGCATGACAGCAGAAGACAAGATAGGCTCTGCTGAATGACAGAGTAATCAGTCTGGAATAGAACTGGTTCATCCATAAAGGATCAGGCTGTGAGAAGCCCCTATCAGTATGTCCACATGTTTGCTTCTTTTTTGATTCCGATGGCTGCCAGATAATTTAAACAGTGCTCTTTCTTTGTTTGAGGCTATTTGGGATTCATGTTATTCTAATGCCTTTCAAAATAAGCTGATAAAAATCACCCCTGTTTACATTATGGATATTTTAGCATTAAGTGGCATAGTGAGTTCTGTGAAAACTGCAAGATAAATGTAATAAGGGACTCTAATGAACATCCCTCTTTTTCAAGACACTCTAGCATTCCGCATGCTGCGTTAAATATAGAAAACATAATACGGGAACCTGCTGTCATAAGAGACAGGAGAGAACTCACGGTGCATCTTTAAATGTCAGAGTCTAAAATATTTTGAAAATAGTATTTCAATATATCTAGCCATCATCTGAACTTTCTGAACCTTTCATAATCATTAGAATCTGCTGATGTCAGAAACTGTAAACGTCTCCTGTCCATAGCTACTGCCTACATAATTCAGTGGTATGAAATATGTGATTCAACATGCAACTGGTCTTGAATGACTCCATTTCTAATAATATTTCAGTGGACAGGGAGGTGGCGTGCTCAGATCCTAACAGTACTATTAATACATTCTTGTTATATATATTCACTTTCTAAAAACAACAACTCTGAGGTGGAAGCATGCAAACACCACCCTGGAAATTGCACTCCCTAACTGATGGTGTTGCCAAAACTGCAAGTTTCACCCACCATTTTGAGTAGTGGGATCCTCTTAAAAGATGGTCCTGAACCCAGGGAAATGGGCTACATGCATGTTTAGGATGTGTCTCCTGAGAGTGCTAGAGTGTGTTTGAGTCCATGTAGCAACTTTCTGTGGTTACTGAGTCATGAGGAGAGTGCACTCTACACCTGCTCACGGGGTCCATGCATCTATCTCTTCTTCATATATTTCAGAATTAAGCCCTGGCATTAAAAGCAGGTGCTGGGCTGAGCCCTAAGTAATCCTTGTGTATATTCAAAACTGTCTCATCAAAATCTGAAAAGCAATATAAATGCCAATCATTATTGTATTTAGGTTCTATGTAACCTTTCATGGGACACTTCATTTCCTTCAAAACACAAGATTAAATCGGCAATCGTATGGGTGGTAGTCAGCTAAGTTTTACTGTGAGCAGACCCGTTGAAATTAATGGACCTAACTTAGTCATGTTCAAGAATTTCAATGGATCTACTTTGAGTGTGCTGGCCCCATTGAGTAGGCCCCATTGAAAACTATAGGACTTACTTCTGAGTATATAGGCCAGTGCTTCTCAACCTGTGGGTCCCCAGATGTTGTTGGACTACAACTCCCATCATTCCTAGCCAGCATGAATGGTCAGGGATGACAGGAATTGTAGTCTCAAAACATCTGGAGGGCTGAGGTTGAGGAAGCCTGTTGTAAGCTCTCTACATGCTGTGCCATCAGGCTGCATTTACTTTTGGCTTTATGTATATATCTATCCCTTTCTTGAAAAAGGGAACATACGTGGTAGATCAGGAGCACAGAGTTGTCATACTATTTATTTAGAAAACCTATTAGAAATAGTTTAGACTGGAGAACCCAAAGCACACAGATGCACATACTACCTGGGGTCCATAATAAATCAGAATAAATATATTTTAATTTTGGTCATTGTGAAGAATGTATGTGTACATTGAACGACTGGGAGGAAGGAGTTCTCAAATAAGTTTTAAAAATCAAACCATATATCTGCCTGCTAGAGTTACTCTCACTGCTGGACCAACATCGCAACGACACCCTGGTATACTACAGAGAAGTTAAATATGATAGTTAACCAGCTGCTAGTAAAATAACTGTCAATCTGCTAGTAAACAATTCCAATGAATCATAGCATTGTCATAGAAGAGCAGATGCTCATTTTGAATATGCTTATTTCAATGTCTCCAGGTTGGGGTGTTTTTTTGGAACAAAACCTACTAAATAAACATTTTGAGCGAGCGCAGGAAAGCCTGGCTTCCATTTTATTAGCAGGCAGAGCAGAAGGATCAAGAGGAAAGAGCTCTAAGCCTACATTTTGTCCCTCAGTCAAGTTTCAAGCCTCTCATTCAAGCCTCTCAAAAACCCTTGATCTGCACTCGTATGACAAAGAGAGAGTTCCAATCCCTTAGCGTAGTTCAGATTACAAGAGCAAGAGCTTGGCAATTAATAGCCAATTATAAACCAATGGCTTTCAAACTATGTTCTAGGGTTCCTAGGAGGCTTATTGGGGTAGCTTAATGAGCAAAGCAGTAATGGTGGGTTAGCTTCCCTGAAAGAACATAGGGAGTAAAATAGATTTGAAGAAGAAAGGAGGGCATATTTTGGGGTGGAGAGAAAATGAGCCTCAACAAACCTGGTCAGCGTTCTTAATGAACTGAAAATGCCACCACCTGCACTGCCCAAATCTGGGGGGGGGGGGGTCTAAATGGGAAGAGTTCCCTGATGAAAAAATTGCTGAATTAAAAGACATAAATTTATATATGACTCTGGTAGACCACCTCTGCAGAACACTATCGCCTGAAGACTATTAGGTGATTCTCTACATTTTAAAATATTTTTAACAGAATAACAACAGCATATACATAATAGCATGCACGTAAAATTACACACATGCACACACAAAGTGTTTATGTATCTCGTATAATGCATGAGGGAAATGTCAAACAATCGTATTAATTATACAAATAATAAATAAGGAAATGCAATACATTTAGTGAGCAATCCTACCCCAAGATCCATAGGGATGAGCAGGTTAGGATCAGGCAGGTCCCTAAGCTGAGCTGGAAGGTTCCTGGTGCCACTGATTTTGAAGTGTAGGTGGGTTCAGGCATGACCCAAGACCAGATTTCAGCTCAAAAGGATTTATTGTAACACCAGGAACAAGGAGAACAAGGGTATATAGTATATAGACACCTGAAGCAACGCATCTCCCCACCTGTGATAGGTCGCCTTATGCTGTGACTGGCGAATCACATCACTGGCTCTATCACAGCAGGGATTGGTTGCCTGCCAGCTCCCAGCAAATGTCATTGGAGGATTTTATAATGCTCTCTGTCTTTTGTTACGCAGGTGAAGCTCATGAGTTCTAGGAGCCATTAAGGGCTAGACCTGCAATCCCTGCCTACAAAACAGGTTTAGTCTGGTTTAACTCTCTCAAATCCCTACTTAAAATATTTGTCACACAGCATGGGAACAGTGCTCACAGTACAGAACAATCCTTGTGATAGCTTCCTTGTTCCAGCCCAGTGAAAATGGATTAGTGTTCTGGCACAGTTCCCATAGACAGTGGTACCTTGGTTTAAGAACAGCTTAGTTTATGAACAACTTGGATTAAGAACGCTGTAAACCCGGAAGTAGGTATTTTGGTTTGTGAACTTTGCCTTGGAAGCAGAACAAGTTTCACTTCCTGTTGAGTGTGTTCCATTTGTAAATTGGGTCCCCCACTGCTATGGGAAAGCTTGCCTTGGTTTAAGAATGCTTTGGTTTAAGAACGGGCTTCCAGAACGGATTAAGTTCATAAACCAAGGTACCACTGTAGTACCAAGACAGCCAAATCTCCCACAGGCTTCTTGCACCACTATTTCCTTGTGTGCATGGGCTTGAGCAGTTGCAACAGTTGCTAGAACTGGATGTCACATAGAAAGCTTTCCTTTCCTTTCTGCATCGATTGTCTTAGCTACTGTTGGTGCAGAGCCTCAGACGTTGGTTGCTTTTGAGTCTCAGTCCCATGGAAGTGTTTTTCAGACAGAAGCCTCTGACCCACCCACCATGCTCCATGATAAACCACACCTGAGATACCATTATAGGTCTTTCAAAGGCAGCTGTTCCAAGGGAACTGGGGGGAAAGGTCATCTGGGTAGGTAGTCTCTGGTTTGCTAGCAATAGGATGACTCCAGCATAGAGCCATTATGACACTTGCTTTCTCTGTGCTTGGTGGCTTTTAGCTGACTGGGTGAATGTCTTTGGAAAGCCTTGCGCTGTTGTGAATGTTTTGTCTGTCATACTTGACCCATTGTAGTTCATTTGCACATGCAAGCCATTAGGAAACAAATACATGATCCTATGCAATGTGCATTCCAGATATGACAGGAATCTTTATTGTGGCAACACCTATGCTCTGGAATGCTTTGCCTATTCATATCAGGCAGGTGCTTTCACTGTACTATTTTTATAAGCTTTTTAAAACCTTTTTTTTTGTTTTTGTTTAGGCAAGCATACCCAGAGACATAATTGTATTACAGTGGTGCCCCGCAAGACGAAATTAATTCGTTCCGCAATTTTTGTCGTCTAGCGAATTTTTCGTCTTGCGAATCACGAAATCCCATAGGAATGCATTGAAAATCAATTAATGCGTTCCTATGGTCAAAAAAAGTCCAAACAAAGCCAAATTTGGTACAACAACAGTTTATTAACTGCTCTTTAAAGTCACACATACTGTAAAGAGCAGTTCAAAAATTGAAGGGAAAATAAATTAACTTTATAAACAAAACATGTCTTTGTTTTTAGACAAAGGAAACAAAGCCGCGAGACGTTTTCGTCTTGCGAAGCAAGCCCATAGGGAAATTTCGTCTTGCGAGGCAAATTGAAAACGGAAAAATCTTTCGTCTAGCGAGTTTTTTGTCTTGCGAGGCATTCGTCTTGCGAGGTACCACTGTACGTATATACTGTATCTTCTGAAACTCTGTTGATTTTATCCAGTTTTGATCCTCCCCCTCACTTGTTCTTAAAGTCTGTATTTTAATACAAATATTTCATAGTATTTTATGTAACTCCTTTAGGGATGTACATAGGCAGGGTTTTTTGTCAAGGGGTCTATAAATTTTGTTAAAGAAATATGCATGTATGAACCAGCCCTATCAATATTTCCCCCATGCTTTCAAATTAACTGCATACTTTCTTCTAACAGTCCACATTATACATAAATTTACCTGTGCAACAATATCCTCTGCTTAAGTACATTTTCTTATGTAAAGAATATTTTCCACAGTACTCATATTCCAGTTAACTGGTGCCATGTCACGTGATGTTATAATGGATATGGAGAACATTATTCCCTTCAGATTAAGCCTTTTCTGTGCATATATGATTTAAACCAGCTTTGAAATGAAAACCCCTTTCCATCTCATGAGTGTAGCCAACTAGTAGTCTAAACTGTAGATTTGTCTACTGAAGCAGGTGCTTTTTGTACTTGTGTTGTACTTAACACAATTTTAATCATAATGTGGTAAAAAAATGTTCAGGAAAGAAGCAAATCTCTATATGTATTTCACCTTATTATTATATTTCGGTCTTACATATTCCAGAGAGGTAAAGATCTACTGTCGGTCTTATTCTTGAGGAGATGTTTCAGGTGTTTAATTCCTTAGCCTCCTCCAATTGATTTGATGCATGCAGATCTGATGCATGATGCGTGCAGATCTATGAATTCTTAATGTGTGATACAAACTTTGTTGCAGAGCCAGACCGCACCTGAGTAGAGATTTTGCCACAATTTGAAATTACTTTGTTCAGGCAGAATATAAAGTTGTCATAATGCCTGGATGCATTCCAAACTGAGTGTTGTTTCCCTCGACTGTGAGCATGCAAAGTCAGCTTTCAGCAGCCTAGGCACCAGGTTTCATGCACATATATTCTTTATCTTCTTCAATCACTTGCTCACACTGAAGATCTTGGTTTTGCTACAAAAGCCATCTGTTCTGTAGATGCCTGCACAGAAATTCATTAATGCTAACCCTTTACTTTTGTAAAACTCTCATTGTTTGCTGTGAAGAATTGCAGTGACTTGAAATCTGCCTAACCAAACAGCCTTCTGTGTAATGAGTAACTTCTTTTTTTTTGTATCAGCCCTCTGTTATTTCCCACAAACAACAATAAATTGTTGTCCCCCGTCCAGTTCTCTCTCTCTCTCTCTCTCTCTCTCTCTCTCTCTCTCTCTCTCTCTCTGGTTCTTATATCTCACCTTTTCGGACAAAACACTCTCAAAGTGTCTTACAAAATATAATACACTTTGTATACACTAACAGGATAATTTAGCTTTTATATGCATAACAGGAACACTGTGCTTCCAAATGATTTACATCTCAATCCACATTCAATGCTTGTGCTAAATTCTCTCTGATTCTCAGCTACCTTTGCGGGGGTGGGGCTAGGAGGGTGGAAGTAGGGGGGAAACACAGGCAGTTGAATTTACAAGTGGATCTCTGCCAGGGCTGGTGTCGCTAACTCCCATGCCCCACACCCAGATTACCATTTGAAAACAGCAGTGGTAGAAGGAAGCATGCTTGGACAAAAACTGGAGCCATTTCAGATAGATATACATTATTTGATTATGGTCGTAATGGATGTCCTAATTCTGAATCAAGAAGAAAAGAGTTTGCTAATCTTGACAAAGCTGGGTTGCTTCAGGATACGGACTAGTAGTAACTAGGAAACATAATGGTCCATAACGAAAACAGAAGTTGGGCATCCCAGCTCTAATGATTATGTCACAGTGTTTGCATCATGAAATGTGCATTCAATACCTTTTTGATAATGATAAGTTAATTATGCTGTGTATAAAAATACCTGGTTACAAAAGCTGGAAACAGGTTTCATCCAGAAATGTGTAATAAACTCAGAAAAGATGCAGGTATGCCTCATTTGATATTGGCCATATTTCTGGTCAATGATATATTTGAGAGCGCCGCAACCCCAGAGTCGTCCACGACTGGACCATGCTTTGTAAATGACCATGCTTTGAACATGGTTAAGGATAATTATAACTCAATTTTAAACTTGATATATTTATGTGGCATCGTTATGAGTTCATCTGTAAGTTACCTCTTTTTATGAGATAATCAGTCTGAATCACTTTGTTTCCTTCCATTCTTATTTTAATGGAAATAGGCAATAGCAACATTTAATTATGACTGTACAAGAGGTTTTTTTTTTTTATTAAAGTGACTATTTTGTTTTAGGTGATCATATTATTTTATTGATTCCCCCCCCCCAAGAAAAACTCTAGTTAAAACTGCAACTGTTACCAGTAAATAATTGACTGCTGAAATTTTGTTGTTGTTGTTGTTGCTGCTGAAATTTTCTACTGATGCAGGGCCAGACCTTCTATTGTGCAGTCACTCATAATAATCCTCAGTAAAAAAGGAAACATTTCAATTGGCAGTCAGAAAGATGCATTTCCAGACATGCATTCCTGGCTGCAACTGAGAATAATCCATTCCCATCTGAACGATACTGAAGTGGTTCAGAATGGAAATGGAAGTGGGGGGGGTGCTTTCTCCTTCCTATAGTGTAATACTCAGATTGGGAAGGAGAGACTTTCTGCAGCAATCAGGTATATATTAATGCAGGAAGCAAGCTGTATTGCTAATGAATATATATATATATGCCCCCCCACACAGTTTGTTTGTTTTTATTGATGAAGCTCATTGGAAATTTCTAGCCCAACTCCTGAAGCAGGGCCAGCCCATGACACTTTGCTGCCTCAGATACAGCAGCAAATGACTCCCCACCCTCCTAAGTGCTGTAAACAAAATCTGCCCCTTTTCCCTTATGGGGTATCTAAGAGCCCGCATAGAGTCCTTCTGTGGGTTCCATATTGGTAGGAGAAAATAACAGAGGCCAACCAGAGAATATTGAGAAGCAAAGCGGCTAGTAAGCCTGATCTTTATTGATCTGTTGCAACAGGGTACTCCCCTCACACGCAGGAGAGGAAGAGGACCCAGAACCAAGGTGTGCCTGCCCTTATATAGACATTTTAAATTGCCTTCCCTGGAGCTCAAGACCACCCCTTCATACATCATACATACATCACAGAAGGGATGTAATCCAAGACCTCCCCCAACAAACTTCATACCTACATCACAGAAAAGGTGGTCTACAACAGAAATTTGAACGTTGTTGTTTTTCCTGTCTGCCGGGTTATCTGATAATGCCTTATCTGATTGCCTTTCCTGGTAGTCTGCCCATTCCTTTGAGATGGTGATTACCCAATTCCTGAGACAATGGGAAGGCTCCCTGACCCCCTCCCTCCTTGCAGGGAAAACATTTGGGCAGTTTGGGAGTCAAAATGGTTTCAGGTCGATCTTCCTGTGCTGATCTATGTACGTGCTTGGTTGGTACATTTATGAACATTTATTATATATATAAGACCTTAAATTGTTTATTACATAAGTGAAGGTACCTAAGGCTGGTCAAGTTATCTGTCACAACTTTGGCAGATAAGGCATTGGGCTGGATCCTTAGCCACAGGGGTACCACGTTAGAGGGGTCCAGGAGGGGTGACTCTGTCCAGGGAGTCCGCTAGGGGACCAATGGGCCAATACACCTCTCCCAATGGTGGCCTGTGCAGGGTCATGTTGGTGACAACCCCCCAGCACAGAGTCAGCCCCACTGGGTTTCTCTCAGGCAGCATGTGGGCTGCCTGATGCTGGATACATACCCAGTGCCTTAGCCAAACCTACTCTTACCTGTTGGCAATAAAGTTGTGGCATAAGTCAACCCAGTACCAGCCTTCATCCATTCTTTTGGTCTTCCCTGCCCCAGGCATGGGCAATATGTTCCTGTGGTGGCAAATCACTCCCCACCCCCTGTAAGTAAAGGAACCCAAGGCTGGTCAAGTTATTTTGGCACCCGAGGCACAAAATCCCACAAGTGACACTCCTTGGGAGTAAAAAAATACAATACGAAGAAATTAAAATAACAAACAATAGGCTGTCCTTTCATGATAGGTAGAATTGCTGCCTGGGGAAGCCACCTCCCTCTGCCAATTTGCAAATACACAGGAGCTTTTTTTGATTACTGAGCACATGCATGTGTTGAGAATTCTTTGAATTCAGTTGCTGGAACCTCGAAGGGTTGAGGAATGGAGATAAAAAGAACTTTCTGTCTGAGAGCAGGGCTGAAACTGGGCTACCTGGAGGTACCCCTGCTGAAGCACATCATTTGCAGCTCCTGCTCCCAGACCTTAATGAAAATGCTTCTGTTCTACAAGAGTGCTGTATGTTAAACTCCAGTTGTGTGATTGTTGCCGAATCAAATTAAACGACACTGCAAACCCCAGTTACCCTTTTAGCACACTGTAAAGTCTAAGTTTAAATGCTTTAAATGATAGCGATAACCTGCCATGGAAGGCGATTCTATTTGCTTTTGCTAACCAGCATGACGTCTTTTCCATTATGTAAGTGCTATCTCATTTGTCAACGGGTCTTATGAGGTGACAGAGGAAGAGAGAGAGAGAGAAGAGCCTCTTTTAAGAATAAATCTTGAAGCGACAATAAAGATTAGGTGGCAAGAGAGGCTAAATATTTTTTTCTCAGAGTGCTAGAGGAAAAAAGGAGTGGGGGGATTTTTCAACAGGGGTTTTTTTGGAGCACAGACCCCGTTCTCAGGACCATATCAGCTCTGGAAGTTCCCAGAACAGACTTCTTCTGTTGGCTTTTAAACTGTGCCATTGTATGGCAATGCCCTTCTTCCTTCATGAGACTAGGATTGATTTTAGATCTCTTCACTGCAGACCACCTTTGAGTGCTGGTTAGTGGTAGCTTACTGAAAAGCTGCATCCCTAATGAAAGCTGGACGTTCGTGTTGGACAACTAATTTAGCCTCTGAGTGGATTCCAGTCCCTTTATCAGCCTCCCAATGCCCCTATGAACAAGACTATGCATAAGGAGGTGACACAGGAGTTGGCAGTTACTGCAGTCACCACTTTTATGGGTAGCACCAATGATATATCTTTCCAGCTGCCTTCAAAGCCTAAGCATGGGGAAACAAGGACACTTGTTTATTTTATTAAAACCCTTCTGTTCCTCCAAAACCATGCAGAGCTTGAGAAGTCCTAACCAGGATTTTGAATTGAGCCCAGAAACAGTCAGGGAGTTCAATGTGGCCACTGTAAGAACAGGATGCTGCACTCGATGGGCACTGGCCTGATCCAGAAGATGTCATGAAGGCATGTGACACCATAACCAGATATTCAGAAATAATTTAAATCGGTGGAGGGAGGAAGAGGTGTAACTTTCCAAACAGAGTCACGCTGGCAAAGTAGTGGGTATTTGACCCTGGAAGGAAGGGGAAATAGCAAAATGAAGGAGCTTCAGCATTGAAAACCTGTTTTATAGTGCAACTAAGTGCACTTCAGGGGCGTGTAGTATTGTTAGTAAAGCCCTATTTGAGGAAAGCAGGCGGTGGGCAGGGACACATAGTAGGTAACCTGCTTAGGGCTTTGAATGCTAAAAACAAAACCTTGAACTGCACCCAGTAGCATAGTGGCAGTCAGTGCACCTACTTCAGGTGTCATATAGTGTAGACAGCAAGCTGCAGCTTTGTTTCAGAAAGTGTGAATTCAGTAGGTTCACCTTTAAATGCAAACTGAATCCTGAATATGTCCAAGATCACCCACTTTGATTTTGGAATCACCTAAATTTGATGCACACACACACACACACACACACACACACACACACACACGACAGAAAGCACTCCAGATTATCACAGGGGTTTTTTTTAGAAATAGATCGGAGAACTTCACAGTAAACCTTTGCCAGATTAAACAAAATATACAGTAATGTCGCTGTGTGATTTGCAGCACTACAAATAAGCAAAGCCAAATTTTGCATCCAACCCAGCAACCTAGCACCCTTGTCTTCTCCTTTGGCCACTTTCTAAAGCACTTTTGTTGGTAGGAGAGGTGATGTGGATAATCAAGTGAAAACTTTTTCTGCATTTGTGAGCATTTGTTGTTCGACTCTATGTAGAATTACAGTGTGGGTCATCCCCATAACGTCATCTGTGGAAATTACTCTCAGATGAAAGTAGGAATTGTCATTTGAAATACGTTGCACACAAATTGGCATGAGGTTGATATGAAAGTTCAGTTTGCGGTGACTAATCTGTGATGCCTCATTCAAAAATGAAGGTTGTTGCTTGATTCTCCAATTGATCAGTGATGATCAACAAAAGTTACCTGGCTCATAGCTGCCCCTGAACCTGGAGTCATATCAGGAAAGGACACCTGTGAGTCAGAACTGGTATCAGAAGGAAGGAAAAACAGAGTTCATGAATGCAACTTTAGGGAGAATTTTCTTTGCATTCCCCTAAGAAGTACCATGAGAACTCATTACCAGCGGGAGCTGGCAGCTCAGGTAATATTTCTCACATTATTAAGAACTCAGATGGAAATAAATGTTTCTCCCTTTAACCTCTGTTGCCTTCTGCAATGTGAGCCATAATATTTTCTTCCACACTTGCAAGCAGATGTTCTAACAGGTAAAAATGGTTTTTTACACATGGCAAATACTGTGACATTGCATCGAGCAAAACGATTTTTTATTTTTTATTTTTCAGTTTTGCCCTTTGGCAGAGAGCGGCAAGTTTTTAAAGCTGTTCATAAGATAATGTCCAAGTCATGATGCAGTAGTTGTGCTGTCTATTTCAGGCAGCTGTGAAAGATGATTGAAGAGACCCAGCACTGCACAAATAGAGTCTAACTAAAGTGCTTTCAATCTTGAAATTGTATCAAGGATCAGAGTTGCTTGCAATGCAGCCTAACAGCAACATGTTGGGGCAAGGGGAGGGGAGGATTCTTTAGAATATAGATCTCAAACTATGTAGTTTTTCCTTTTTTCTCACTTTGCCCTAAATTCTGACCAATGAGATCACATAGCTGGAGAAACTGCTTATGAACACCTTACCTTGTGCATGGCGACATTGCAGGCCTTGTAGAAACGTTATCACAACTATGGTGGCTTCTTCAAGCCAACACCAGAATGAGAATCAGTGAGGGCACAAATGAGAATTGTGCAGAGGTTCCGATACATACAAATGTCACCTCCAATTCGGTGATCCTGGCCAAACCATGAGCCTTCAGGGTGTCTCTGCATTCATGACAATGATCAGAAGTGAGCCAGTGGTTGAATGTACCACCCTAGGGTCCTTGTACCAAGGAGAAGGCAATTACATATAGTCCTATTCCAAATATGCCAGTATGCATGGATGAGAGAATTTAAGCCGTGGTTCCTCTGAAATAAATGGAAAATAGAGATTCCATCTATCTCTCTGTTACAAAGTTCCCCTTCATTCTACTTGTTTCTATAATAATGGAATCTTAGCTCACACCTGAGAAAGGAATTTCTGTTTTGGCCTGGAGAGGCAAGGAGACAGCCTCCATGATGGTCACTCAGGTAAGGTACATTTAAACAAGCTGTGTTGCAAAACCTCCTGCAAAATCCACCGAGTGCTGTCTCCTCTTGTGATAAATCTACTTTTTGCAAACAAAGGAGCTTCAGACTCCTTCTGGAAATGTGAAGCCAAGATAATATCATCTAAATTATCACTCCTTCTCCTCCCACCATAACTAATCATGAAGTTTGAATGGCCTGAGGCTCCTGACAGAAAAGCCCCAAATATGTTAATTTCTCTCTCCCCACACTGCCTGGGCAGCAGAATAAATATGCCTTTACAGAAGCCATTCTCAGAAATTTAGGACGAACTTTTTCTGGCTGGCAACATTTTTAAACTTTAAAACCCAGTAACAGGATTTGTAATAGTTGTCTTTACTTTAAAGCATGGGTAGGCAAACTGAGGCCCGGGGGCCAGATCCGGCCCAATTGCCTTCTAAATCCGGCCCATGGACAATCAGCGTGTTTTTACATGAGTAGAATGTGTCCTTTTATTTAAAATGCATCTCTGGGTTATTTGTGGGGCATAGGAATTCGTTCATTATTATTTTTTTCAAAATATAGTCTGGCCTCCCACAAGGTCTGAGGGACACTGGACCAGCCCCCTGCTGAAAAAGTTTGCTGACCCCTGCTTTAAAGGTTAACAGACTATGTCTTTTGCCATAGCACTTAAGAATTTTTTGGATCCTAAATTCCTGTACAGGGAAGGTCCTTCCCCCCCTACTTCTTTCCTCTCCTCTCCTTCCCTTCTCTATCACTGTGGGTGTCTCCAAAGTCAGTATTTTGCAGCTGGGATTCAGCTGCATGGCAGAAATTTAAGTTTGCACAGTTAAAGGGCTTTGTTGCCCAAGGATGTATACTGATTTCTTAAAAGTACCTGACTTTATAGGTTTTGGAATGTGATGGGGAAATACATTGAAAAATGTGGGATGCCTGAAATCAGGATGAATGGTTGCTTATTCGCATATAATTGCCCTGCAAAAATAAATAAATATCAAAACACAAAGTTGATAAAGGCTTGATAAAGATTGATAGCTAACCTCCATATAAACTTTATGCTCAGTAAATAGGTCATCTGGAATAGCCCTTTCTGCTGCACACTGAGCACTCTCACCTCCATCACTAGGGATGGCAGAGAAATTCAAGCCTGTATATATTTAAAGCCAAACCTATCAAAGTTGCACATTTTGAAACAACATGCAAAGTGAAATGCAGCTGCTCCTTGGAAATTTGCACTTATCTGAATGTTGAGATGTGATTCTCCAACCAATGTTTACAAAAATGCATATGTGTGTGTGCATAAAAATGAATATATTCGTGAAAAGAGCATACAAAAATGCATGAAGTTAGGGGAAAATACTTGCAAAATTCACACTAAAGTGCTGATGAATTTTCATGAGGATTTTAAAAACCCGGAGGTGTGTGCAGTTCAGACAGCCATTGCACATGCACAGACAACAGTTCCCTTGTATATGAGTTCAAGGCTGGCTTAAGACACAAGGAAACAAATCAATTAATGCTTATCCAATGAAGACAAACACACACACACATACACAGTGTGTTCAGAATTTCGACTTGAAATGCTGCTGGGGAGAATGACCTCAGGGCATTTTAAGCTGCTAATATATGCACACCCGTTAAGGGTTTTACCCTGAAGACCACAATAGCACCGGAAAGGGTGGTGAAAAGCAACACATGACAAAAAATAAGTTTTTTACTCAACACACATAGTTTTATAATGCATGCTGCAGATTGAGAGAGGTTAGGTCTGTCAGTAGGTTCTAGCTCTGCAACTCCATGTTTAGAGCAGTATGCTTGCATGTATAAAATACCAGAGACAAACAAAACACTGGTAACCTTTTACGCCCTGCATACAGACCTCTCAAATGTATTTGGTTAGCCACTTCTGGAAACAAAATGTGAGTCTACATGGACTTTCTATTTGATCCTGCAGGATTCTTCTTACATCTTTCATACTCGCAGGCCTGTAAGCCTCATGCAGCTATACTGGGCATTGCAAGCACTGCTTTTATCCAGTACAGATTCAGGAAGGACCTTTATCCAATTTCAGGCTTTGATCAACCACTTTGAATGCCAAAGGTTTACATTATTGGCTCTGAAGGTCAATAGATGCTCGTGGTTTCCCTATGGCACTAAAGCTGGAGAAGGAATTTGACAAAGATGCAGTCCTGGAATGCAGTCCTGCTTTGCTGCCTGACTGAACTCAGATATTGTAGAGGAGAGATAGGGGAGCGGGCAGAACTGGGGGAGGAGAATTTCATCTGCATTGTTCTCCACCAATGCTCTGTTCAAGAAACAAAAAGTAATTGGAAGAGAAACATGCATGCTTGATGTTGACAAAGAGTCTGTTTGCGCCTTGTAGATTGAAGAAATTGTTCAAGAAGTGCTTATTCTCATGGAAAGATTGCCCTGTTCCACGCTGCCAAGGTCAGTTTCAGCTTCGGTAGCTGCCTATGTAAGTGCTGTACTTAAGTCACAGTAACTTTACTTTTAAAGTCAAATCAGAAATTGAAGAATTCACAGGCCATGCAGATTCTTCTGGTGCGTGCCAGGTAGACTGGCAACAAAATATGGTCTCCAGGTGTGGAGTGGGATGAGGGGGACCCCAGTTCCATAATGAATTAACTGGAGAAGACAATGATTTTCTGCTGTCAGCTTCCACTGCATTGAATGCTTCACCTGCCCAATTTGGGAAGGCAAGCTTCTCAGGTCGAACTGGGGCCAACAGGTGTGATGCTGCAAATCTCAACAGCTTGATCAGAAGGGCAGTACCATGGTTTGTCAGGGAAGAGGAGACAGATGACGGTATTTCTGAAGGTCAAAGAAGTCATGGGAGTAGCTATAGGAACTAATCCCTTGGAGCCTTCTCACTCTGTGGAGTCTGTGAACAAGGCTCTCCATAGTGAGAGGCTTCCAGAGAAATGAGGAAACAAAATAAAAAAATTCCTTCCAGTAGCACCTTAGAGACCAAGTAAGTTTGTTATTGGTATGAGCTTTCATGTGCATGCACACTTCTTCAGATACACAAAAGCTCCTACCAATAACAAACTTAGTTGGTCTCTAAGGTGCTACTGGAATTTTTTTATTTTGTTTTGACTACGGCAGACCAACACGGCTACCTTCCTATGAAGAGAAGTGAGGGGTCTAATAGCTGCTACTTTCACTTGTGGAGAGATGTCTTCCAACCCTCCCTCAGCATTGTTGACCTCCCTTTGGACCACCCACTGGTGATGCCTAGTTCATTCTTTGACCTGGAGCAGGAGAGAGGAACAAGGAATGTGCAGAGAGTCTTGTCTTCCTTGTTCCTCTCTTCTGTTCTCAGACAGAGAAGAAGCCAGGCATTGCTGGGATTTATGGTGGATGGCAGGCAGGCAGTGCTGCTGCTGTGTGTGTTGGAAACTGAGCTGCGACAATTATCCAGAACCTTCTTATCACACAGAGATTTGTTCATGAACTCTTGTGTAAATCAGAGCACTATATGCAGCAGATCCTCTGAAGTCCATCCTTTGCATATGTCCAGAATGGCCTATGCCCCATGGCCTTTTTGACTAACCAGGAATATTTAGAGTGGCATATACTATAAATCTGTTAGTGTGTATCACTGTAATGAAACACAAATGGAAACATCTCAATCCCGATATCCCAAATTCTGATCTGGATATGAAATACTAAATGATGATGGGTTCTTATTTGGATATCAACTACAGGTTTTTCAACCCAATTTCAGGCAATTCTCCACTACCACTGCAGCCAGTCCCCATACAGTGGTACCTCTGGTTACAAACAAAATTCATTCCGGACATCCGTTCTTAAGCTGAAACCGTTCTTATCCAGAGGTGAGCTTTCACTAATGGGGCCTCCTGCTGCGCGTGCGCCAGAGGCATGTGATTTCCGTTCACATCCTGGGGCAAAGTTTGCAACCAGGAGCAGCTACTTCTGGGTTAGCGGAGTTCATAACCCAAAGCATTCGTAACCCAAAGCATTTGTAACTAGAGGTACCACTGTACTGAGAAGTTACAGTGGGCTGCAGAAGGAGAGGAGAGGCAGAGAAAGATCAGTTCTGCAAGCTGCCTTCTATTGCTATTTGGATTTTGGACAATATAGTCTTCAGAACCAGAACCTATGCATGGGGAACATATTTGAAAATAATAACAACATGGCATGATCTCATACACACTATTGTATTTAAATTACTAATTATGCCATAAGGCTACAGTAAAGGAAGAGATATCACGGGGTGACCTCTGAATCAGTAACTTTTGGCTCCTTTCCTTGAACTGTTTCCATGCTAGCTGATCATACCAAAAACTCTTTAACTGGGAACAAGTGCCTGAATTTGATTTTTTCCTTCCTTGGAAAGGGTTTATTTATTATTAGTTATGAGTTATTACCCATGCCATTGACAAACCTTCCCCTGCCCCAATAACATATTTTGTGCATAGTGATTGTCCTATTTTATTCTCACCACAGGTCTGTGAGGTAGACTAGATTGAGTGAGGTTGACTTGCCTGGCAGTCACCAAAGAAATTTCAGTACTGAGCAGAGATTTAGAACAAGGTCTCCTCAGTTGAGATGAGTATCTGTTGTGCCCAGTGCTATTTTTCTAGAAAAATAGATGCCAGAGCTCACCATGAACTTCTCCCTTGTTCTCTTAGAATGACAATAGCTCCCACCTGAGAGGTGCTGGAGCTCCAGTTGAAAAACAACAACCCCTGGTTATGCCATTGGTATCCCACCCCTCCTCCATGCACCAAGTAGGAAGCTATCTTAGTGGAATCTTACAAATCTTGTGTGAGATAAAGTTTGGGCTGAGTAATAGTGAGCTGCCCAGTGAGTGTTATGAGTTGGTCTCTTTGGTCCAGTTACAACTACAACCCCTAAGAATCCCATACTGCACAGTTTCCCAAACATGGGTCAGCTGTTTCTGGACAATTCCCATCATCCCTGACCACTGGTCCTGCTAGCCAGGAGTGATGGGAGTTGTCATCCAAAAACAGCTGGAGACCCAAGTTTGGGAAACCCAGCCATAATACTTGCATGAGCAAATTCGCTGTCTATTGTTGCTGAAAATGTGGTCTTAAATCTTAATACTTAGTCTATCCTCTTTTTAGCACCTTAACTTGCCTGGTAAGTTGCACTTTAAATAATTTGAGCGATTCTCCTTCCCACCAGCTTCCACCACATGGCCCAGTATTAAAAGTGTGGCTTTGAAACTAGGAAGCTGATTTCTGATACATGTTTGGCAAAAACTGTCTTAATAGCTGCATAGTCAACTTCAGTTAAAGGAAATCACTTCAAGAACCCAGAAAAACTTTTTATATAGCCAGCTGCCAGGTATATTGATGCTTTATCTTTTTTTTCTTTTTGGCAGTATGAAGCCTTCATTTTCTGCTTTTATATTTACCCCATAAATATCCCCAGAGAAAATGAAATCAATATTATGATAATAAAATATGTACAAATGCAGAGCGGTGCAAGAAGTCTGTTTGCTAGTGCCATCATTTTTAAAGGGCCTACGCGACTAAGATGTAAATGGATCTTTTTAGGTTACAACCAAGTCCATTCCCAGAAAGCCACAGGCACATCGAGAACGGTCAGGAGGATATGTGATTGTAAAACCTAGGTTGTGATTACCTTCCTTTGCCAGCTACACATTTGACCCCAGGTGCACTTAAATGCATTTCTTATATATTCAGCTTCTCTTAGAGGATTTTTTCTTTCTAAACGGATGTTGAAGCTGTTTCAAAGTTCATTCTGCAAGGCTCTGAAAACAAGAAAGTTAATAAGAGGGCTGTGAGGAGACACATCAACGGATGGGAAGTGTGTTTAACCTGCCTTTGAAGTAGTGAGTTTCTGCAGGGTTAAATACATTAAGATTCTTTTTAAAAGGAACTTCTCCTTCTGACTAGTCCAACCTTGGAAATTTTTCACACGCAGAGAAAGGACTTTTCCTCTTTACAGGCTTATTTTCAATCAAATACCTGACATGGGGATGGATGAAGCACTTAGTTTGTACATTTCCCCCCCCCCAAGAGTTTTATGCCATGGAAGCTGGTGATTATACAATTACTGTGCCAGAAAAAGTTGTTTACATGCTTCTTTCTTCTTTGACGATCACTCATAGACAAGTAAGATTGTCTTCCATAAACACGGTTTTAACAGTGAGTCCATAAGTGGCTGTGGGGGCCAATTTTGGATCCATATGTCCTTCCACAGTGGGGGCATGGGTTTCTGGGCGGAAGTTGATCATGGTGAGGGTTTGCCAAGTGTGCCTTCCTCTTAGTACGTTTCCACCTTACGTCCTGAGTTTGAGCATCTTCAAAGCCTATAACACCTTTAATAAAGGCTGTTCTTCAATTGGAGCATTCACAGGCCAGTGTTTTCGAGTTGTCAGTGTTTATACTGCATTTTTTTAGATTTGCCTTGAGAGAGTCTTTAAACCTCTTTTGTTGACCACCAGCATTACGCTATCCATTTTTAAATTCGGAATAAAGTAGTTCGTTTACAGTACAGTACTATGCACAGAACCATGAAAATAATGCAATAATAATGTGAAGGAATAAAATCCATAAGTTTACTAAATAGCTAAAGGACTGTCATATTCCCTATGAGACTGCCTGACAGTTGCTATCATCACCCGTGGTCCCTTTCCAGGTGTCTCTCTGCCTTCCAAGGATTGGCGGGGGGGGGGGGTTTATCTGAGAGAGGCCATTTTCTGTGATGGCTTCTGGATCGTGGAACTCCATTCTTAGGGATATCTCCCTGACACCTTCTTTACTTTCCTAGGGGCAGGAAACTTGTGTCCCTCCAAATGTTGTTGGATTCAACTCCCATAAGCACCAGTCAGGATGGGCAAAGGTCAGGGGTAATGGGAGCTGCAATAAACTTCTGGAGGGTCACAGGTTCCATATCCCTCCTTTAGGTGCTAGGCAGTATCTGTTCCGTTCACCTGCATCTTGGGTGGCTACTGATGTCTTGATGTGTTATCTCCTGCTAATGTTTCTATTTATTTTATTGCTTTTGATTATTTTTTTTAAGTTACCCTAAATACCACTTTGCAGTGGAAAGGCAACATAGGGCATTTAAAACATACAAATATGTTTTAAATGCCCCAAACATGCAATTTAATATAAAAACATCTGTGTGTTCAGAGAGCACTATAATCCTCTTGAAACAGGATGCTCCACCTCATTTTTCACTTAAAATAACGCAGCTGCTTACAATGCAAGAATGATTTGTTTTACAGACATTAGTCTATATACCATGAGGCTAGGTAAAGGTAAAGGGACCCCTGACCATTAGGTCCAGTCATGACCGACTCTGGGGTTGCGGCGCTCATCTCGCTTTATTGGCCGAGGGAGCCGGCGTACAGCTTCCGGGTCATGTGGCCAGCATGACTAAGCTGCTTCTGGTGAACCAGAGCAGTGCACGGAAACGCCGTTTATCTTCCTGCGACAGCGGTACCTATTTATCTACTTGCACTTTGACATACTTTCAAACTGCTAGGTTGGCAGGAGCAGGGTCCGAGCAATGGGAGCTCACCCCGTCGCAGGGATTCGAACCGCCGACCTTCTGATTGGCAAGTCCTAGACTCTGTGATTTAACCACAGCGCCACCCATGTCCCTGAGGCTAAGCATGCAGAAATGATGGAGAAGTCTCTTTTTCTACGAAAGGACCTTAAAATGGAAAGGACTTGTTCCACTTTCAATGTCACATAACAAGTGAAGGTGGTTTTGTGAGGGCAAACCTCATCCAGCGAGATTTCACATAAGTAGTCTTTGGTGCTCACTGCAGGTGTGCAGTTGGAAGGGCACACACAATACCACAGACTTTGCAATGCTCATTGGAGGCCCAATAAATGACTGGGATGTGTCTTCTGACAATGATGTACATCCAGTTGTTAAGTATGACTGCGTGCCTATCCTATTATGCAGTGACAGAATGTTAGCAAATACTTTGCAAAGTTGCACTCCCAGCAGCATGACAGAGATTGGTGTGTGCTTCTGCCATCATTCATCCACCTTCCCTTGCAGCATTGGCTGTTCACACAAGCGGCAGCTATTACACTGGAGCTGGTCTTGAAAATGGGCTCACAATTGAAGGATGCAGCATTGAACTAATTGCTGGAGACTTCCATTCTAAACGTCCACATGAGCATGCCTAATCATGAAATGGATGCTTAAAAATATGATTCAGTTGGGCCCTCCACAAATTCTGCTAATAAGGAACTTTCAAAATGGTCATTGTTTCCTTGGTTTTATGAAATCCAAATGTCCATTTAAAATTAGATGGGGTCAAGTAGTGGGGGGTGGAATTCAACTTCCCTTCAGTTCTGACCACATTCTGCTATTTTTACCTTGATGAGTATCTCATCTCATGACTAGTCTCTCTGGAATTAATGAGCCTTCATGCTGAGTAGACTACTTGAATGTGTCAGCATGAGCAAAGGTGACACTCAGGCCTTCAGCCAGCAGCGCAGTCTAACCCTCTGGCCCAAACAACACCAGATGTACATTAATAAATATAGCCTCCGATCCAGGATCCCCACTGTTTAATTGAGGGGAAGAGGAGGGGGCACTTCTTTTGCTGCAACGCCCTCTGCATTTTAAATAGTTTTGTCTTTATTAGCAGCAATGTAACTTCCACATTATTTCCATTTGTTTTGACATGATAATGTAGTCTCCGCAGACTCGCACTGACACCATTTCATTTTGTCTTGATTTTGTAACCATCCCCTTGACATCTCCGCAGACTGATTTAGTGCAGCTCTGACATTGTAATGCGCTCTGTTGCAGACTTGTATTGACATCTTCTGGGGAGATTTGTGATGGCAGGAGGTCCCACGAAAGTGAAGGGTATAATACCATTGTCACAAAATATAATCGCCTTCTGCACCCAGGAGCTATTTAGTTATCTTAAATATCTCCTCAGGATTTCCTCCCCCAAAGATACATTTCTTTAAAATGCAGCAAGTTTATGCTTCTGTGAGTCAGATACAATGCAGTCGTAGCCTTGGGTTGTGCCAGCAAGACAACAATAGGCTACTCAATACATTTGTGCCTCATAATAAAATATAAATCTTATGTGCTGGCATAAAAGATACAATGTCGTGTAGGGATGCTTTGACATTGGCCATTTTCCTTATGTGAATGGGATACCAAGAGGAAAAGTGAGTAGAGGACTAATCAGAATCCTGTGCACATTTAGTGATCTGCAATAGGGGTGTCTTATGTGAAACACTACTATTGGTATTAGCAAAGCCTTTCAGCATCAGTGGAGAGGGCAGAGCTGGATTTAGGTTTGATGAAACCCTAAGCTACTGAAGGTAATGGGGCCCTTTATATGTCCAGCTGTCCTTTGTCAACAACAAACTGTCGCTGTTTTTTGTGTTGAATATATGCTATTGATAATTTATGGACCTAATAGGTATCTAAAGCCATTTGCACATAACAAATAGGAGCCTACACAACACAAAACACTGTTGCTGTATGTAGGTTTTATTTGTTTTTGATCTTATATTTTGGAAATGTACATCCAGGGTTTTTTCCTTTAAATTATTTGGGGGCTCCCAAGAGAGTAGGGCCCTAAGCTACAGCTTGTTTAGCTTATATGTAAATCCGGCACTGGAGAGGGCCCTTACGTCACCCATCAGCTGATGTTGCGAAGTCAGGTGACCCACCCTCCTGTCAAATTTGGCCTCCAACTGTAGGGCAGATACTGATCAGGTTTCCTGGAGGAGGCAGGATGCTTCACCACCAATAAAACTAATGACACACATGGGAACTTGGTAATGGGAAGCTTTGGTGAAATTGTACTTTATGCAGAGGAAATACTTAAGCCAAACAACAAGGGCTGACACCATATATAGGAAGGGCAGATGATTATCACTACTGTACCTACGTCCCTTAAGACCCTTTGTGAACGTCTGAAGTCTTGAAACATCATGGGAGGAGAGTTTCCAGCTACCCTCCGCCTCCCATTTGCCCTCAAAAGCCTTATGCTTTAAATATGTATTTAATCTTTCTGTTACAAAATTGTACATGTGCAAAACTTGGCATGACTGACCAAAAATGGGTCCCAAGATAATTCTTGCACTGTATGGTATGGTTTTACTGGAAGCTGCTGCAGGAAAGCGACTGTGAGCAATATCCTCAGGTGTATCTAGCGCTGAGGTGAACCTGTGAGGTTGTTTTTGCTATTGGATGCCTAATGTTGTTTAAGTAATCTTGTTGTCTTTATAGTATTGAAATGTGGACTTTTGTATGTTATTATACTTTTGCTTTCCAACATTATTAAATTGCTCCTATGTTATTGTTTTGCTATGTTATTTTGAAATTGTCCAGCTCCCTGCAATGCAGAAATCTTTTGCCTACTGTGGGGCTTGAACCCATAACCCTCAGATTAAGAGTCTCATGGATACCAACTGAGGTATCCCTCAGGGTTCTTTGTGTAGTGCTTGTCTGAAAGGCACCCCTGTTTCTTCATTGAAAGCCACTTTGCTGCTTTTCCGCAAAAAAATATTCAAACACTTTGGAATACCCACCCCACCTGAAATTAGGATGATGTCAACAATTTGTTCTTTTAAGACTTCTTATTATAAAACCAGATTTATTTAGGGTAGAATCATTGGATATAGCTGCTGTTGATTTTACAGATGGCTTGATTGCATTTCTTTGTTTTTACTTTTACCATTTTTCTTATTCTTTTGTGCACCACCACGATTTAGAATGGCAGGCAATTTATAAATTCTTTAAATAATTAATAAATTGAGTGTAGTTGCAAAGAACTGCTACAGGGTGAAAGTAAGTTTCACTGAAAAAGAAACCAACACAGACTTCTTGGGTTGTGCTGCAAATAGTTTTTGTTGCTGTTGTTGTTCTATTGGGAAAATGTTCACTTTGTGGTGGCTAGGAGGTAAAGCATTATGAACTAGTTCTGCACAGGGGCGTCGCAAGGGGGGTGCGGGGGTGCGGTGCACCCTGGGTGTCATGCCTGGGGTGTATGTGACAAAATTCCCCGGGCAGATTGGCATGGCAGTGCTCACAGCCCTGGCAGGTGGATTTTCACAATTTGAGGTATCATCGTCATGAAAATTCACGCCTGGCGATCAGCCTGGCACACCCCCCCCCCGGCAGGTGGTGCTCAAGCCCCCCGGCTAGCGGTTTTATGTGATCAGTTATCAGATTTTTGCAATTGGTGGGCAGCACTGGCCTGCCAGGGGGGCAGCGCCGCCCGCTAATCACAGAAATACGACCGTCGATCGCACAAATACACCCGGTGACCAGGCGTATTTGTGCGATCAGCGGGTGGATTTTCACGATGATGATCACGCCAATTGTCGGTCAGATTTGTGTGGTCTGCGGGAACTTTGGGGTACCCTAAAAAAAAGTTCCCCAAAATTGCAATGGGGGGACAAAAAAAATTCGCACCGGGCGCCACCTGACATTGTTACGCCTCTGGTTCTGCATTAGATGTGTGTGTCGTTTTTTAAAGCACCCATACATGTGAGCACAACAATACTGCGTGACAAAGTGGCTTTGACAAAGTTTCAAAACCATTTTGTGATATAACAACCTGTTGGGAATGGGCAGTTAAAGATCAGAAAACCCACTAGGCCAGCACAAGCCTCTCATGTGAGTCTTAGCAGCTTCTGGATCAAAGCCATTCTATCCACATGAAACATATTCTGCCATCTTAAAGGATATGGGAAGAAAATAAGGTGCTGTGGCGCTTCTCCTTTTTTTTGCAATTTTGTTGTGATTGAGTAAGTTTTCCAGTTTTTGTTTGTTTAGCTATTTGATTCCTGATTTACTTGCTTGATTCCTACCACTATTGCTTTTTTACTTTCCTTGTGAACATAGACTGGTCATCTAATTTATATTTAGCTTATCCAGCGGTAAACCAGTTACATGAATACACTGCCTGGCTTCACATAGCCATATTGGCAGTTATTAAAGAAAGGCTTACGGTGCATTTTCAGACTATCCAACTGAAAACCGGTTACAAAAGTGCAAGGTACTCTTTCATAGGGAGGAAATGATATAAAAGCCAGAAATGTTAAGTCTGGCTGTGATAATGCATTTTGCTTAACTGCATAATTCAGAATGTTTGCTTATTCCCCCCAATAAGAGTCGTAAGGTAGCTAACAAATGTCAATACACTGGTAAACAAAGTTACTTCTCCTTGAATGCAGGGGAGAAATTTTGTTCAGAGCCCAAAGTATTTCTTATTCAGCTGATTACGTCTAAAAGATAGCAATAATGGAATAGCAATGCGCTGAGGCCAGTCTTCAGAATTACTAATCCTTACATGTACACACTCACACTCACAACCTACTTGTTCTGTCATTACTTGATTACTCAGGATCATAGCTGTCAACGTTTCCCCTTTTTTAAGGGAAATTCCCTTATTCCGAATAGGATTCTTTGCAAGAAAAGTTGACAGCTATGCTCAACATATTACTTGATGATTTGCCACTGAATGTGTGAAATGACTCCATTGAAATGCATTAGCATCTGCAATGATACAGTAGTGCAGTTAGGTAATTTTAGACTCTGGATTTAGTTGTTTTACTGGAAGGCGGGCTGTTTAGATGATAATGCACATTACTTTACAAACTTCTAAATGTGTTAAGTCAGCCCTGCTCCCTTTGGGGGCCCTCCTGCTCTTTTGAGTAAGACCTTAGACATCTGTTCCAAAAACTTGCCCTGGTGGCATGACTGCAATGATATGAAAGTTCAGTCTGTAGTATTTGATCTGTTATGGCTGATTCAGACATGCAAGACAGCATCTGATGTGGCTGTAATGAAACTCCAGTTGTCCTTAAACGCTATTACAGACACCTACTAACAGCATTAGGGGTGGGCAGAGTCTCTTCCATATGTATTCTATTATGTCTAGTTGTTGTTATTCGGGTTACTATGAATACAACTCCTGCTAATGCTATGAGTGCTGTCTGTCTGATGGATTTCTTTGATGGCACATGATTCCTAATCACAAATTGGATTCTTCACATGCTTACACAAAAAATCTCCTTCCAGATCTTATGTGTGGCATATAGTAATCCTGATGGACGATCAGGAAAGGTTGGGGCAAGAGTATGTGGTAAGAGGGAATTTCATTTCCCCTTTCACACAACCTCTGAATTATTCACCAAGGATGAATTGCAGTAGGTTCAGGACAAGCTAAGGAAAGTATTCCTTCACACAATTGACTACCATGTGATGTGGTGATTGTCTCTAGTTTAAGTGGCTTTAAAAGGTCCATTAGCCATGATGATTAAATAGAGCTACCTTGTACATGAATGGCACACTTCTAAATATCAAATAGCAGGCACAGCAATATCTAGATGTTCTTAATTGGTTTTATTTATTTCTATAATTTTTATTAAATTTTCTGTTTTACATTTTAGAATATTCATTTAAACAACCTTAAAATATTAATGACTTCCCTTCTTCTCTTTCCATGGTTCATTTTGCATAACATAAATCCCTGTATATTTTACATAAACTAAACCATGCAGTATTCCATTATTACATCCATCAAACATTATTTACACTGTTGAATTTATCTTCATGCTGCCAACATTTTCAAGTGTACACAATTTCCCCCCATATATTCAATAAACATTTTCCAATCTTCTTTAAACGTATGTTCTTCTTGTTCTCTTATTCTATATGTTAGGTCTACAAGCTGTGCATATTCCATCAGTTTAAGTTGCCATTCTTCTTGGGTTGGGACCTCGCTCGTTTACCATTTTTGGACTAACAAAATACGGACTGCAGTAGTGGCATACATAAATAACCTTTTTTGGGACACCTGGGCGATGTTCTTAACTGGTTTTAAATATGTTTTATTTTAGTTTTAAATGGATTGTTTTCCCTACTTTGTCGTTTGCCACTCTGGGTTGCTTTTGAGAGGAAAGGTGAGAAATAAATTTAATGAAGAGCAACAACATTCATCAAATCCAGCATAGCAATTCTTGTGCTCTTGTAACTCCATCCCCAGAACCCGACATCTTTTCTATACAAGCTGGCTCATGAAACACGAGAGAGCATGCAGCTAACACAGGGTGAGATGCAGATCACACACCCAAAGATCTTGTAAAAAGAAAACCCTGGCTATTCCTTCAAGAAAGTATAATTTTCTTTTAAAGAGACACTAGAGTCCCTCAGACCTTCACAGCTTAAGTGTTCTGAGAAGAGTACCTTTCACGATCAGACAGAAATGCAGACCCTGGGGAGTAATGGCTTTTGAAGTCAACACATCTGAAAGCTTCAGTTTTCGGCTCACACAGCTAGATTTTTTAAAAAGAAAATGGAAATGGGAAAGGAAAATTCTTCCATCACCACCTTCATTTCAAGTTATAGCTAAAAACGGCAAACCAATCTTTTTGCTAAAAGATCAGTTGTTCTTCTAGCTATTATTGGTAACATCCTTAATACTCTTGTTCTGGATAGCTGGTACTTGCTGAATGGAGAAGTTGGTGTTCTGGAGTCATAGTTGTAAAGCACACCTATACACAGTATTGGGGTTAAGACCCATATTCTGTCTACATGTATGGCAGAAGCGAAACAGGTAGCAGTTTCAGATTTATCCCCTGGCGGAGAAGCAAGTCTGACTTTTGCAGTTGGCTGGCAAGAAGGCAAAGAAGTCTCCCCAGCAACCTCTCCGCATAGGGAAACTAACGCTGTGCCATCTGCCCAAGGAAATCCCTACTGTTTTAATGAAGGTTGAATGTGAAAATGTCAGGAATGCTATAGTGGTGCTTATTTCACCATTCAGCAGGCGAAGTAAAACTGCCTTATGCCATCAGCTCAGGCCCGTGAAGGGGCCAGAAGAGAGGAACAACTTTGTCAATTAAATGGCAGGCCGGCAGGCAGAGTGTATGCTTAAAATGTTACACACATATATGAGGTGGCTGGGTAGTTTTTCTCTGTAACAAAAAAAAACCAAACCCTCCGATTCTCAGGACTCTTCTTCCAAAAGCATAAAAGTCAGAATAAGGATTAAGATATAATTGTTTTTCTTTTCTTCTTTCTTCTTTACTTTATTTTTCTCTTGATTTGTTTCTGATGTCCCTTCTTTAGATTAGTAAAGACCCTGATGTTGGGAAAGATGGAGGGCACAAGGAGAAGGGGACGACAGAAGACGAGATGGTTGGACAGTGTTCTCGAAGCTACCAGCATGAGTTTGACCAAACTGGAGGAGGCAGTGGAAGACAGAAGTGCCTGGTGTGCTCTGGTCCATGGGGTCACGAAGAGTCGGACACGACTAAACGACTAAACAACAACAACAACAACAAATGTTGAAAACTCTCAGTAAAATTTAATTTAAAAAGAGAAGTACTTCCAACACGGATAAGGTAACTATGCAACATCACATGGTTGTGAAAACCACCATGCTGCCCTACCCTCTCTGCGAATATCTCCTGCGCTCTGCAAAAGAGGCAGAAAAAACAACCCCCGTTTCCCAGAGAGTGAAGAATCTCATGAAAGTAGGCAGCAGGCTTTGGCCCAGCACTATCAACTCTGCAATTGGATGCAAAGGTTTTCTTCATATGAAGCATCTTTCTCATGGTGGCATTCTTAACCCATGTTTCCTTACTGCTGTCACGTGGAGTAAATTAGGGCATTGGTACTAGTAAACAGTGGCAGGGAAAATGGAATATTGGGAAGCGGGAGGAGTCACGGCAACAGATGCTAGGGAACAGTTGCTAGGAAGAAGAAGGCAATTAGGAAAAGGATGGTTAGAAGAGGAGGAGAGGGTGAGGGAAGAACCAAGGTAAATGGAAACTAAACATTATATCCAGCCAGCTTTACAGCCCAAAGACTTGGTTTTGAAACCCATTTGATCATTGTGGAGGGGCAGGCAAGGTTGGGAGACCTTCTACATGAAATTCAGCTGTTGCCGAATGTTACTCTGTCTGAAACACTATGCATGCACACAGCTACAGAAATAAATGACTAAAACAGAAAGGACAAAAAAACAGATTTATAGACCAGCAACAGCAAAGTAGTGAGGGTGGGAAATTTATAGGTTTGGGGCTTAAGGGGGGGGGGGAATCACATCTCCTTCATTTATCCTGCTGTTTGTCTGGATCATCTAATTCCCATCTCCATTCCTTGTTTAAGCAAACCTGTGGGCTCATCGGTCACATTGCAGTTGTTGATGACCCACATTAATTGTTCATCCATTATTCACTGCCATTTATCTGAAGTTGGTGAGAAAGATAGAGGCAATGTCTGAAAGGGGGGATGCTGACATATTGATCAATCCCAGAAGCAAGAAATTATAGCTGGCCCATGACTTCATGCCTTTCTTTACAAAGGAAATTAGTAGATAAAATTGGAATCGAGCCCATTTTGTAGCCTCATGGATGCTAATGCCTCAACATTTCAGCTGAGTTTTTTTCTCCAAGGAAAGAAGAATCTTTAGATGCATGTGGGAAGGTAGGTACAAAATATATTGGCTTTTCCATTGTTGATCAGAAAGTTTTAAAGGTGACTGCGCTACTCTTTCCTCTTCGAGGTACAGTACCAGGAACAGAGTTGGTGAGGCAAATGAGAGAGAAAAATAGTATCACCAGAAAACTATGCTACATTCTACTGAGCCTGTAGCTCTTCTTGAGAGGAGGAATGCCGTAAAGGTTTCTCCTGAAATGAATACACAAAGATGCACACATAGGGTGGATATACACACGGGGGGGGGGGTGGTGCTATAAAGGAGTCAGAAATTAAATTGTGACAACAAAAGGGGTGGAAACCTCATGTAAAAATCTCATAGGAAATTTGTTTGCTCTGTGGCGCCCTCTGATGTTGCGTGTTTATAATGCATTCAAAGCATTGTTGTTTTTTACTAATGAGTCAATAGAGAGAGATTAAGGGAGAGAGAGGGGGGGGGATACAAAGTTATAGCTCTTGTTCTTCCTTACAAAGCTCAGTGCAGTTTTCATTGGGCTTCTGTGGTCCCCTATACAGGTACTGAACAGAGATCCATATTATTAGCATCAGCAGTGGAAGTTCTTACAGTGAAATTGATTAAAGCTCACCGCCCTGCAAATTCTACACAATTCTGCTTCCTCTGGCTGTGCAACACTTTAGCATGGAAGCATCATTTGAGGCTCGCCAGGGGACGCAAGATGCAGCAACCCCAGGACATGTACATGTCAGTGTTTAAATAAAAAAATTCCTTCCAGTAGCACCTTAAAGACCAACTAAGTTAGTTCTTGGTATGAGCTTTCGTGTGCATGCACACTTCTTCAATAAGACCTATTGCAGTCGTTAAGAGTCGTCAACAGGCTCATCTCAGCTATCTGCCAATCTCCCATTCCCACCACCCTTCTGAGTAATACCCCTCCCCACCTTCTCACTATATAGAAGGATCTGGCAACTTCTGTTTCAGTGTATCTGAAGAAGTGTGCATGCACACGAAAGCTCATACCAAGAACTAACTTAGTTGGTCTTTAAAGTGCTACTGGAAGGAATTTTTTTTATTTTGACTATGGCAGACCAACACGGCTACCTATCTGTAAATGTCAGTGTTTGTATCAGATGCCATGGCTGTAGGACAAGCGGCCTTTCAGCTCCCAGCCCACCCTCATTTCCCATGCAGGATCTGCAGTCACTTCAGGCATGAATAACGATGCTTTGCCTGTCCACAGATTGGCCGAGTTGGGCAGGTTTTCTCCAGTCTAGTCTGTATTCATGGCTGGGTGGGACAGGTAATGGGATGGGTGGGTGCTGTTAAGCAGGTTAATTGGTGCGTAATTTGCAGGAAGGTGTAAAGTTAATGGGGCAGAACTGGGGGCCATTTCCAGAGGCCAGCTGCCTAGGTTTGTAGGCCCTTGGCCTGAATGTGGAATATTCTTGAGGCAAGCCTACTGAACCTTCCAGAGTTGTGGGACTTGGGATGGTGTGGGGGCAGGATGACTCCATACTCACTAGAAGGTGAGGTCCAATCTCTGGGGCTATGGCTTGACATACTCCTGGATATGAGCAGGGTTTGGCTCACCCAAGGTTGATGTTTGAGATGAGTCTTCACATTTCTCATTTCCCAGGCTATCAATAAAATATGTTTTTAGGACCATCCATTTTATATATCTCATCTCCATTCCTGTGTCCTGTTGCAAATGGACATTATTACCATAGTGTTGCTTTTATCATCGTTGCCCAGTGGGTAAATTAAGTGAATCTCAGAGAAGTTAAATGATCTGCCTTCAATCAAAGAACACTGATTGAAAGAACTGGGATCAAAACATCCAAGTTTTCCACCTGTTACATTTTTGTCACTGGGTTTTACTACCAAAACATTACACTTCAACTGCTTCATATCAATGCGTTCAACGCTTGCTCAGAGATGCTGTCATTTTTTCAGGGGGAAATGGGTCATGATGTCTGGATTGCAGCACCCTTCTTACAGAATACCACCCCCCGCCCCGCAATAGAGGAAGCTGTCCTTATTTCTTTTTCAAAGAGCAGTTGAGACTCTTCATTTTGTTTATTTATTTTCCTAAAGCATCCACTGACTAAATTTAGTTCATCTCTGCTGCTTTTTATGTAAACCTTGAAGTATGGTTTGCTGGTTTTATATGGTTTTAAGTGCTTGTTGTATTTTATGCACTCTTAAGGTTTCTGGCCCTGTAATGGGGATGAAATGAAATAACAATTTGAAATATTTAAATTGGCTGTATTCTATTGGAAAGGCAGTAATGATACCAGCGAGGAAGGGTTTGTGTGAGGTGCTAATTCTATTCTTCTCAAACAACAGGTTGGTGTTATCAGTGATTTTTAAACAGATGGGATGATAAGATTACAAGTATGGCACAGATTTGCATTTGAAGTTCCGCATCTGGCTAAGGTACCTACTTCCAGCAATGAATGGCCTTTAGATGACTTGGAGCCTTACACTTTCTGGCTCAATCTGGTAGGAGAATGCTTTATTTTGTTTTTGTGCCCACATTGTATTGGTTAGTCTGAAAATAGTGACTATCAGATCACATGGCCAGATTGAAGAATTTAGGATCAATTGGAGTTTCAGAGTAGAAAACTGTATTCAGTAGCCAAGCAACAGGAAGGATGCAAAAATAAATGGTTATACCTAATATCTCAGTACATAACAAACCTGAGATGGAAAAAGAAATCCCCACATGTGCCATATATTTGCTTTATAAAACCACAGTTAGTTACTGACTTAACAACAACATCATTACATTCTGCTCTGATAAAGAGAGATGGGGTAGGGGGCTGCCAGTAAGAAAAATTGCCCTAGATAAGGCTACAATGCGTTATACTATTAATTTATACTTAAAAGCACAACAACAGCAAACAGTAAAATACTTTTGAATCATGGTAACCTTTTAGGTGTTAAATGAATTGGATATCATGTCCACATTGATAATCCCTAGAGTCCCCTGAAGTAAATATGTCATGAATGTCAGTTATTGTTAACTTTCCTCATAAAATGGAGTATTTACCCGTCACAGATTGGTGTTCTGAACAAGCAACCGATACGCAAGCAATAATTTAAATCGGTACGAGAAACAATGAATGGGAAATAATGTCACAATTACGGCAAGTCTGTGGTTATCTATGTGAAACTGTTCATCGGTAAATGAAATCTTTCAGTCTTAAAATGAGGAATTATGTGCAATTAAGCCAGGCCTTCTGTTTTTGAAGGGATGAGAATGCAAGTCAAGCTAGGTCTCTCTACTCTTAAACAGAGAATGGTGCAAAATTAAGACAATTTGCATGTGATGCACAAGTTGGAGGGGGGAAAATGGAAGGGGGGCAATCCTTGCTGCTACAAAAACCACATATCCATTTTTGGAAATAAGTATACTGAACATAAAATGACAGGTAGAAATAGCTTTGAAAATAAGTGGGACCATTTTTCACATCCCTACACACAGCTAGGGACACGGGTGGCGCTGTGGTCTAAACTACAGAGCCTAGAGCTTGCCAATTGGAAGGTCGGTAGTTCGAATCCCCGTGACGGGGTGAGCTCCCATTGTTCGGTCCCAGCTCCTGCCAACCTAGCAGTTGAAAAGCACATCAAAGTGCAAATAGATAAATAGGTACCGCTCCGACGGGAAGGTAAACAGCGTTTCCGTGTGCTGCTATGGTTTCGCCAGAAGCGGCTTAGTCATGCTGGCCACATGACCCGGAAGCTGTACGCCGGCTCCCTCGGCCAGTAAAGCGAGATGAGCGCCGCAACCCCAGAGTCGTTAGCGACTGGACTTAACTGTCAGGGGTCCTTTACCTTTACACATAGGTATTGGCCTTAAATATACTGTATGTTGGTGGTTGCTGATTGTTCCACATTCTTGGAACGCTCTTCTAGAAGTCATGTGAGAGGTTCTGACTTTTAGTAAGCGGCTGAAGCTGAAATGGCTGTATGTTTGCTCTAGAGCAGATGGAAATTTCAGCAGAGGTTCTCCTAAATATAGGACTAGTTCATGTTTTCCAGTAATTCCTCTGGGAGCACGCAAAGGCAATGTTTGTATGGCATGGTTTTCCCATTCAGTTCTGGAGGACTTTGAAAAAGGAAACTTTCGGCAGCATGGATGCTACTAGCCCGGAGATGGAATGAAGATAAAGTCCCTACCAGAGAAGAATGGCAAATTAAATTGTTGGACTATGCCAAAATGGCAAAATTGACCGGAAAGCTCAGGAACCAAGAAGACCAAAACTTTAATAAGGAATGGGAAAAAATTATAATTTATCTTGGAGACCACTGTAAACAGATGAGAGCATTAGCAGGATAGCAATAACACTTTATTATGTATGTATGTATGTATGTATGTATGTATGTATACATACATACATACCCATCTGGCTGGGTTTCCCAAGCCACTCTGGGCAGCTCCCAACAGACGACTAAAAACAGAATAAACTTCAAACATGAAAAACTTCCATAAACAGGGCTACCCACAGCTATCTTCTGAAAGTCAGATAGTTGTTTATTTCCTTGACATCTGATGGGAGGGCATTCCACTTGCAATGTAGCAAGTATTATGGAGATAATGACGTTATAAATATACTGAAAAGAGATGCAGTAGAAAAGATTTAATAACAGAATCCATAGAGGGGAAGGTGGGAAGTCCAGAGATTCAGAGGAATCTCTTAATTATGGATATGTGTTATGTTATTTTGTCATAATTTTATACTTGTAAAATGAATTAAAAATTATTTCATAAGCAAAACAGAACTTTCAAAGATTGTCAGAGAAAAAATTCTCTGAGAAAATTCAACACAGCTCAACACAGTATTATTATTGGTTGTTCATAGAATCATAGAATTGGAAAGTTGGAGGGCACCCTGAGCATCTTCCAGCCCCATGCAATGCAGTACCAGGCAGCTGTCCCCGTATACGGGGATCGAACCTGCAACCTTGGCGTTATCAGCACCACGCTCTAACCAGCTGAGCTATCAGTTTAGAAACGGTCTTTAATAAATAAATATGCATGTCCAATGTTGCCCATTTTCTCCATTCTTGAAACTTGGCATGGACATTTCATACTAGGGGCAAGGTGTATTGGCTTAGCTCCTTCCAGCCAGTAATCTGGCTGCCACAAGATTGGCTATCCTATTTTATATATATATATATATATATATATATATATATATATATATATATATATATATATATATAGTTAATATTGTACTTAATGCTGTATTTATAAATTGGTGTGACTGGCCCTGGTACCTTAGGGTGAAGGAAAGGGAATAAATCAAACAATAATAGCAACAATGTGATGAGTTTCATAGGCCTAACAAGTGTCTCAGCTACTCATGGCCAAAAAGTTACATTATTCATTTCCTATTGCTCAAAAGGATGATAAAAGTGGGCTTATTCTCTCACTAGCTGCTGGTAAGATTGTGGGGATGCTGAGAATCTAGTCTTATGTGCACCTTGGTTAAAATATCACAATGTATAATAGGAAAAGTGGAGTACGAAACATAATGTTAGCACTAGAATAGACACCATCAAGGTTTCCGTGCCTTGTGCCTTTGGAAAGGAGGCCACAAAGCATTGAGAGGGATAAAATATATACATAGTGATAATTGGAACTGGTCTGTCCTTTGAAATCTGAAACAGAAATGAATTGCTTAACATTTTGGAGGATTTTTATAGCCGAAATGAAGGAAACTGCATTAGAGTGGAAAGCCTAGAGACAAAGAGCTATTAAGATTGGAGGCTAACGTATGTGGGTCACTGGAATCAGGAATTTATCTTGTTTCATAATTGGAGCCAGGGTTCCTCTCCACTGCATCATTTGTCACAGATCTGTAAATCATTTGTAAAGAATAAAACTATTATCGGACAGCACAAGAGGTCATTGGATTGCTGCTCATATCCATTGCACAAGATTTGGGAATAAATGTGCAAAACCACTGTGGCCCAAATTGGACTGCGGCTCTAATTGCCTGTGATAAAGTAGGGCAGTGATTGGGAATGTATTAATAGGCCCAACAGATATTGAACTCGCTGGCATAGTTTTCAGACAAGATGTGTTCACAAAATTGATTTCTTTTCTTTTCTTTTTTTGGTGGTTAAAAATGTAGAAGAATGCATGTCTATTCTGTCTGGTGCCTTGTTATATTTTTCCAACAAAAGAATCCATGTTCAAGGAACCATGCACTGTTGTTGATATATTTATTTTTAAGATTTCACCTGCAAACTAGTTGGCATTTGATAAAAAGAAGAGGAAGACATGTGTATTGTTAAATCATTTGCTGATGATAACACACTGCAGAAAACTCAGTGCGGTGCCATTGTAGGCGCTGCCACTGAAAGAGATATAAAAATTATCCCTCAAAATGCAGATTTATTTAAATAGGGAAATGGGTTAAAAATTGATCTGCAACCATCTCCAACAATGTACCATGCAATTTGTCATCTAATTTGTATAATTTTAAAGCCTTCTTTGTATGACACTTGGTCTGATTCATGTTAATATATTAAATTAAAAATTGCAGTCTATTGCTTTGGGATTATGTATAACTCTTAGGTCAAATGAATGAATGAATCCATGGCAATTACACGAAACTCTTTAAAACTGTAAGGCATTGACTATATTTTAATTCATTGTCGGGATAAAATAACCCTAAAAGTATACAAACTGAAGGCTGAAGGAGAAAAACAATAACACTTTTGGTTTCTTCAAACCATGCATGGTGTAAGAGTGCCATCTGCAGGGTCTTTTTTTTTTAATGTCTCTTGTCTCCCTAAATTCTTGGCTCCCATAAAGAAATACTGCTTAAAGATTAATGGTGTTTACTTGTCTGGTTGCCCAGTGTTCGTCATTTTATATGTCTAATCTTACTAGTCCCTGTGAAAGAGACTTCATTTCTTTTCCCATTCTTTCACATTAAGGCCTTTGGTCTGCTCTGCTGTTTCCAGGCACATAATTTGGAGTTTCACACACACTAGAAGCAACACTTTCTCATTACAATTCTGAAAGGGTGCTATGCTGCACTATGTTCCAACAATACTGAGTGTGAAAACATTAATCCCTTGGTTTTTTTCTAAGTACCTGCGACTCTGTAAAGCAAAGAGCAAGGGATTGATTTAGGATTGCCATGTTCTAGCTCTTCAATCAATGGCCGAGTTTGGATATTGTGCCAATTTGCCTAATCACTGCATCTCAACAACCTTAGATGTCAAATTGTCTGCCAGAGGGTCTGTTTCTGCTCTTGGCAACTACCTTGAAAACTTGGAGAATAATCATCTAAGGAAGTATTTTTATATCTGACAGGAACACTGAAACAAAATTAACAACACACAATTAACGTACTAAACACAGTGCAAACTTTTCTTCGCCAGTTTTAGGGCACAAAAGCAGCCCTCCTCCTCTCCCCAGCTGTGTACGTGGTACTTTAGGATTCAGGATTAAAATCATTTTGAGGGTAATGGGAACTGGGGTTAGGCAGGAGAAGCCTTGTTATTCACTGGCTTAAAGACTGGGCTCACCTGAAATCTCCGAACAGGATCTGAGATTCCCCTCCCTTGCAATGGTTTATTTTAAGAACCCAATTAAAGTGTTGGAAGCAGAAGAGCTAGGCAGAGTGCTAGCACACCTGATTTTTCCTTCCCCTCAGCTAAAGTTTTCAGAAGAACATAAGCTGAGTGCTGATTGACAAGGAAGGGAGTTCAGAAAATGTACATTTCATCTTCTTGTTGGTTAGTACATGCATAGACTCGTAATTGTTCGGCAGCCCAGCTCCTCGGTTCACTTTGGGCATAACTTTTGGTTTCCCCTGAGGTGGAAGTGAGAGTTGCCAGTAGGAAACAATAGGGAATTTGGGGTTTTAATAAACACAGACAAACAGAGAAAGCAAAACAAAAGCACAGCATGTCTACATGTATGCTTCTTCATGCGTTTGAACACTGATTTGGGGCTGAGCAGGAACCGAGGAAGCAGTTTATGCAATTGGGCAGACGTTTGCTGCAAGCTGAAGGGTGTTTTATATGGCAGACTTTGGGCTCAAAATCCAAATGAGTCTCAGTCTCACATATGACCTGCAATAGTAACAGTGGACTATTTTGCAGGGCTGTTGTTAAGTCACTCTAAATAATAATAATAATAATAATAATAATAATAATAATAATAATAATAATAATAATAATAATAATATATTTATACCCCGCCCATCTGGCTGGGTTTCCCAAGCCACTCCAGGCGGCTTCCAACAAAACATTAAAATACAATATCCTATTAAACATTAAAAGCTGTGGAGGACCACAAATGAGACTTTGCTTCCTGTTGCAGCAATCTTGATCCTCTGTGCTAGATGCTTTCTTTCTTCCTTTAAAAAAAGCAAGTTTCTTGCCTTTGTGGCAAGTATGTTTCAAAGGGCATGGTGGTGGATATCTCTGCTGGAATTTGGGAAGGCAGAGGGAAGTGTTTCTGAATACAATTCCCCAGAGCTGGAGGTGGGATTTCTGTTCCCTGCACAGCAAAAGACCCTGTGATATTAATCAGAAAAGAGGGAGGAAGGGAGTGTGATTTATGTGCCTTGATCTTATCACAGCTGACTTACCACAGTATTATTGCTACCATTAGATAAAATTATCTTTTCACTGCCGTTAAGTCTCCACAGTGAAAACTACTGTGCGGGGGGGGGGGAGTAAGAGTGATGTATAACAATGCTAGAATAGTTTAACACACACAGCAATTAAAATTAAGTATCTTAAAAAATACCCATCATCATAGAAATGAATGATGGGCTCAGATCTTATTTGTGACTTATATATATGATTCACATATTTTTACCTCTAGGGTGGCGGTGTATGAGTGAACGGCTAGGAAATGAGGTTCAAAGGGAAGTTAAGTCTGGGGGATTTGGGCAAGGAGGGCTCAGTATTGTCCATTAGTTTAAGGGAGAGGAATGTGCTGGGACATGGGTCAAATTAGGGGCAGGAGCTCTCTCTGAAAAACAGAGAGAGAGGTTGCTAAGTGACTATTGACCTAGATGAGACACCTGCTTTCTGGGTTGAGACTCTAATTTATGTGATAGAGTTGGACAGAGGAGAACCTTTTCCTAATGCATATGATGTCAGAAGTTGGATGGGTTCTCCACAAAGAGGCCAGCTTTTGTGCTGCCTCCTCATGCAAGGGAGAAAACAGCATCAATTTGTTCATCACACAGGTGAGCAGAATGAAGGAAGTGGAGCACAGGGGTAGGTTCTACAGAAAGCATGCATGAGACAAGTGTAGTTTAGATCTTTTCTTTTCTGCATCTGTGTCAATATGGCCCTTAAAAGCACAAGGGCAGGCCCTGTTCCAGACTAGCTGAGATAAAAGAATAGAGACAAAGTGCAGGGCTATGTTGTGAAATTATTTCTACACAGAAACTAACCTGGGAAGTTCCCTAGAGACTTTTAGCTGGTTGGCCAAGACGTTGCCATTTTTATTTGGTTGTTTTATTTGATACTCTATTGACCTTATTGTTTATGAGCCGCCCAAAGGCCCTATTTGGTATTTACATTTTTAAGAAATAATTTTAGAAACAACACTACTCTCAACACTCTGCTTCCATGACTTATTTGGACTACAGTCATACCTTGGGTTACGAATGCTGTGGGTTGCGCATTTTCAGGTTATAGATGCTCCGAACCCAGAAGTACTGGAACAGGTACTTCCATGCGCTCACACATGCGCAGAAGCACTAAATCACGCTTTGCGCAGAAGTGCTGAATCGTGTCGTGCCTGTGAGCAGATGTGGCGCTGCGGGTTATGAATGCTGTGAGTTGCGAACATGCCTCCCACACGGATCACGTTCACAACCTGAGATTCCACTGTATTCATAACTCATTCCATAAATAATCAATATTAATCTGGGTTGTGTAACACAAAACAGCTTTCACTATATCACTTTGCGGTAGGGAAAGTGCATGCAGATCATGTGGCAATCAGCACATCTGACAAACATGAGAAAGAATTACTGGCATTGTAGCTAACAGAAACAGTGCTCTGGCTGCGGCAGATGCACCATGTTAGCTTCCTGGTAAGGTGGGTCCTTAGTGCTTACTGGGAAAGAGGAAGAGGCAGCAGCAGGGAGATTTAGTGGAAAGGCACAGGCGGAGCCAATCCAGAATTACTGCATTCCACCTTTTGCTCTGAGCCAACCTCCCTGCCACCTTGCCCAGTAAACCAACCTCCCAGTAAACCACCTGCTGGAGAGCTAGTATAGTGGGTCTGCCCCACCTTGCAAGCCACTTCTTTACCAAGTCTACCCATGGCAAGTTGGGTCCCCATGGACTTGACCTACATTGTAGTATAATGTAGGTGAGGTCTACAAGGTTTTCCTGCATGGAAGTGATATGCATGAAAAGCCACTTGTGGGAAGCAAAGAGCAGAGACGGTTTTAGGGTGCCATCTCTGGCACAATGGCAATGGGAGGTGCAACCGGTGAGGCAGGACTGAGCGTCATTCTGCAGGAACGCAAGAGGCAGGGGGCACCAGTTTTTAGTGTCGCACTGAAATATGAGAGCCCAAAGTCCACCTCTGCAAAGAGGATTTGTGCACAGGTCAGCCAAAGGTGTCCCCGTCAGCCTTGCTTGCATCATGCCCCTTCTTTGTTTTCTTTAGTGTCCTTTCCTTCTTTCTTTTCTTTATTTTTGGAGCCCCTGACAGGCAGCGAACACAAGTTTCTGCAAGGCCATCACAGAAGATGCTGTGTTTGTTTCAGAGAGTGGGAGAGAAATACAGAGTGAACAGTAGGCTAAAAGGGAGTCAGTTTATGGGGCGAAGTAGTGGATCTGCTGTCTTGTATGACCGTGTACATCACTTGCTTCCACATAGCCTCAAATTGTAAAATCATGAATAATATTATGAAAACACTTTGCTTCCCTGGTACTCCTCTCCTCCAAAAGGAAGCCAAACCCACTTGGTGCTTTCCCTAGAACTTCTCACCCATAGGGAAGTACAGAGGGTGTTATAATATTAAATTACTCGTTGTGCATCCAACAGAATTAGCAGGCGGAATGTTGGCCCCCCAAAAAGCTGAACTTTGGTATTACAGAAAATGCCACAATGAAGATTTACCGCCAGCAAGTAGTGACCTTAACACCGCTAATCGAAGTGGGTTCTCTGAATACCTGCAAACAGCAATTACAGTGGAAATATCTCCCATATAAATTCAGGAAGGATTCGCGGCCATTTGCCAAGAAGATAACAAGGTATAATTAAATGCTTATAATCAAAAGGATATCTTTACCACCGAGAGAACATTTAAAATATTTTTCCTACACCCAGGTATTTAAGGAGACACCGAGGAAGAGCATGTATCTCTTGCTTAAAATATTCCTAAAACATCTCAGTGGAGACCAGGGATTAAAATAGGCGTCTCGATGGTAGCAGCCTGGTAATAAATGTGTAATGCATATCCTTATGGATATAAAACCATAGGAACTTGTGCAAGGGCGATAATTATACTTTGATTAAATCTCAGATTTATATTATTACTTGCCCCACAACCACCATAACACTATGACATTAACTAATTTATTACCTAGTCCTGTAAACGACTGTGAATGACAGCTCCTCTTCATTTTAAAAACAAATCAGAATCACTACAGATATATAATTATTCTTATGATACAGCAGATTTTGGTCAGCTATGGTTGAAAGATACCCCCCCCCCAAAAAAAAGTATACTCCACTTGATTGATCACCAGAGGTATTCAAGAAATCTCTCCGTAATCTGACATTAGCCCTGTTCAGGTTTTCCTCTTCAAATGAAGTACACAGCTAAAACAGGGCTGTGCTTTTAGTTCTGCCTCTGAAGTCAAGTGACTTAATGGCCAGCCCCTCATATGTTTGGGGTGAATATTTGCCCCATGGAGCCTTTAATTCTGTCCTGGCTTCCTACACAATGAAGAACCTTGATTTTCCAGAGTTCTTAGTTGCCCCAGCCAGAACCTCCACAAATACAGGGGGGGGGACCCTATTGCTATTTTTCAAAAAGTGAAAATCCATACAAAACTTTGTTGAGCTTCACCCCCCACCTCCCAAAAAGGTATTTGTTAAGGAAATGGGTTGCCATACAGCTGGGTTGTCCTGGAAAATTGTGTGATTTTTGGAAATTCCACCTCTGGTGTGTTGGTAACTTTTGAATAGGGATACTTTTAAAGCGCAATGGATTTTCACATGGCGGGCAGGCAGGAGTTCAATGGGAACATTCACTTCTCTTGGGCAGTTCTTAGGTATTGTTCCAGTATTAGACAGAACACTATTCTCTAGACTTGACAGAACACTGGTAAGCCCATATCTTTTTTTAAAAAAAAGTCATTTGCAAAGTACTTCTCCTCATCCTTCTCCTTTACATTATGGTTTAAAACCTTCTCCTACCCAGGTTTAAACAGAGGGGAAGAAAATAGTTTAGAGAGGGGCTAAGGAAAGAAGAGGAGAGCAAATCTGGGTATTGCACCAAATGTTACAGGGAATGTGTGACCTGCAGGTCTGGTTATAATAGTGAACTGACACCACACCAGAAAGAAGCATCACACCACCTTCTGGATCTTTCTTTGATTAAGGCTCAGTTGTATGTTTCCCCCCCCCCCTATAAATTGCTAGTCTTTTAGAGTTTGTTAAGTACTCAATGCACTGAGCACCCTGTGTCAAAATAATGTAGTATTTACATAAATTTACTATTAACTGTTTTTTTCTGCTTCATGATTTCATCAAAGCTACTTCTTTTTCAGCAGTGTAAGGGCTAGAGTACTTATCAGTATATTTATAATAACAGTTATTGAAACATTGGTACATAGAGCTCTGATATGAAATCTTGGCTATACTACCGTATTTTTTTGCTCTATAAGACTCACTTTTTCCCTCCTAAAAAGTAAGGGGAAATGTGTGTGCGTCTTATGGAGCGAATGCAGGCTGCGCAGCTATCCCAGAAGCCAGAACAGCAAGAGGGATTGCTGCTTTCACTGCGCAGCGATCCCTCTTGCTGTTCTGGCTTCTGAGATTCAGAATATTTTTTTCTTGTTTTCCTCCTCCAAAAACTAGGTGTGTCTTGTGGTCTGGTGCATCTTATAGAGTGAAAAATACGGTGCTTAAGTCAGTATAGGCTTTATCTGAATTGTTTGCCAATAGATTCAAGACAAACAAACAAATCTTGTACCCAAACAAAATTTCAGCTAATGTGAATTGGTACATATTTAATATCTTTGAATTCCCCACACCCATTCAGCACCCTTTTGCTCAAGCCAACATGAGGCTCACTGAATATGTGGAATAATGTTGGTGGGATCCCCATCAGTGGGGAATAGCAGAAAGCCCCCAAATAGGGCTTTCCATTTGTGGGGAGGCGCTGAGCTGGCCTGGAATCTGCCACATCTCCAACTGATCCTACTCTCATCACTTCATGGCCTTCAGCCCATTCTGGGCCTGATCGCTGCACCAGTTCCAGGTTGGCACAGCAATTTGCCTGTCTCTCCTTCCTCCCTGACCTTTATGTGTGATGGGGCTCTAGATGTTACAGCAGCTTTGCACCTAGCAGGGGGTTAGAATGGATTGCCCTCCTGCTTCCTATGGATGGAGAAAACACTCCTGGTCTTTCTTACATACAGTTGCTAAAACTAGGGCTGGATGAGATGAATAACTGAGCTTTGCTACGCCCTTTATAGGTGGCAATGTGTGTGTGTTTTGGAATGAAGGTGATCATTTTTATTGTGTTGGGGAATAATTATTTGAATTATTTTACTGATGGAGTCACTGACTGTAAGGGCAGGTTGTGGCAGCTTCATCTTCCCTTCCCCATCTATTTAAGTAGGCAGAAGAAATGTAGTTTTGATACTGTTGCAAAAAGGTAAAGGGACCCCTGACCATTAGGTCCAGTTGTGGCCGACTCTGGGGTTGCGGCGCTCATCGCGCTTTATTGGCATATAGCTTCCAGGTCATGAGGCCAGCATGACTAAGCTGCTTCTGGCGAACCAGAGCAGCGCACGGAAACACCGTTTACCTTCCTGCTGGAGCGGTACCTATTTATCTACTTGCACTTTGACGTGCTTTTGAACTGCTAGGGTGGCAGAAGCAGGGATCGAGCAACGGGAGCTCACGCCATCGCAGGGATTCGAACCACCGACCTTCCAATTGGCAAGCCGTAGGCTCAGTGGTTTAACCCACAGCGCCACCCACGTCCCTTGCGCCACCCGCAGTAGCCGTTGCAAAAGCAGGAGCAATGAACCTCTTCTCGCTAACCACCAGCTGGCATCTGGTATCTCTCCTCTGCAGAATGAAGTGAGTTAACATCCTTCCAGAGCAGGGGTACTCAATGGGCTGCCCTCCAGATGTTGCTGAATACCAGCTGTCATCAACCCCAGCTAATGTGGGCAATGGACAGAGATAATGGGAGTGGCAGCTGCTGAAAAGAAGTTTGGTGCTGCTGCTGCCATCACAAACAAGAGGCAAACTTGCATTCTTTTTACCTGTTTTAAAAAAGAGGGGGGTGGAAAGAAGTTGCTGCTGATATTCTGTGGGGATGTGTGCATGATGCGCTTTTCTCAGGTGAACCCACAACATGTGTTCCTTGCGCCCATCCATACGAATGCACAGTCACAAACATCAAGGCAGCGTACAGCCACCTGCTGAAGTAGATTTTGAAGAAATCTTGCAGGCAATTAGGTTTGTTTGTTTTTTCCTGGCATAACCTCAGAAAAGCCGAGGGCCTCTTGTTTCAATTCATGAGGGCAGCCTGTTGAGTAATAAAGGAACACAGCATGCATCAAAAGGGGTACAGCTTTTAGGAAAGAGTTACAGCAGTGGGGAGTGGGGTCCGTGATGGTCCTTGCTGCTTCAGGCATGTCCCTGTTTTCATCAGTGAAATGTTGGAAGATGTGAGATTGCCATGATTGCTTAATTCACATGCTATCTTGAAAAGGGGCAACCCAGGAGGAGCCTCCGCATAACTGATACTAATTTCAGGAGTTGAGAGAGCATTAAAAACAGTGATGGTAGGAGCAGGGATTAAAAAACAGCCCTTGCTAGCAGTGCTAGCACACCTCAGGTCTTCAATTGCTGCACAGGGCAAAAAAATGAGGGCCCATACCAAGATTAGCATTCTTTCCTCGCTCCCTTCAAATGTCCGTTTGTTCTCTATAAACAGAATTACTTTGAGAAAACTAGTCTTATCCACATTTGTGTCGCATTCACCAAGCACATTCTCAAGCAAACACTTTTCAATTCATTAACCATTGTAAGATTTCATAATAAGTAGCACCCTAGTCTGGTTTGATAAGAACAGAAGAATGTAGAAAAGCCACATTCCTTATTGTCATGGAAATTGTATTGGAGAAAGGTGGATAGTTAGCTATTGACATTGTTTCTTAATTCCTATTTCTTGAAAAGAATAGGTGGCTTTATGCTGTTAATCTTTCTATTCATTAAATGAGCATTGTTTTAATTGCAGAGTTGGATTGAAAGCTGATCTGTAATTTCAAAGTAATAATATTTTGCCTCTCCCACTTTCTCTTGTCAAGAATGTCTTTTCTTCTTGAAAAATCCCTCCATTAACTTTCCATTTTTTCCAGTTTAATCTATTAAATGTAGTAACTTCAGCTCTTTGAAAATAGAGTTGCCAACTTTTCTTTTCTTTTTTACTATTTTTGTGCCTGTAAGGGTAGACAGATAGGCAGAAATTAAGCAGGTGTTTAATTAGGTACTTAATATCTTCATGTCCCCTGCTTTTAAAGGTATGGGGACACAACCATTTTTGAAAATGGATTTCTGTATCTTTTTTTATTTTGTCCGAGACCTCTTAGGACAAATCCATACATCCTTACAGAAAAGCACATCTTTTAGAGGAGATTCTAAGCTTGTTATTAGAAATCTCTGAAACACTTTCATTTCATGAGTGTATACAGTGGCGTAGCGTGGGTTCTCAGCACCCGGGGCAAGGCAAGTAATTTGCGCCCCCTAACCCGGGGCAAGGCAAGTAATTTGCGCCCCCTAACCCGTGGATTTTAGCACTCGAGTCTCTTCCGCGCCCCCCCAGATGTTGCGCCAGGTGCAGCAGGCCCCCCTGCACCCCCACGCTACGCCACTGCTCCCACCACAAGTCTTCAGGACAGCCATCTGAAGGCTGGCGCGGGGAGAAGGTCTCTCCTCCCCACCGCCAGCCTTCGGAGGAGGTCCGAGGACAGTGGGGTTCCTGCTTCCTCGAGGAGGGCCAGCCAAACGCGCCCCCCCCCAATGTTGCACCCAGTGTGGCCGGCACCCCTGGCACCCCCCACGCTACGCCACTGAGTGTATATACTGTATCCATATACAAGGACCAAATTAAGAGTGTTAGTAAAAACAGAGGATAAATAATTCAGGTCATGTCCACACCACACACAGGTAATGCACATTTAAAGCACATGGTGCCCCCAAAGAATCATGGGATATGTATTTTATCCCTCACAGAGTTACGATTCCCAGCCACCTTAACAGACTACAGCATCCAGGATTCTTTGTGGAAAACAACATGCTTTCAATGTGGTGCACGTTGGGGATGTGACCTTAGTGACACAAAGCAAAGACACAGATTGAGAAAGGGGCTCATCACAACTGTGTGCATGCCTGTTTCATATGACTGCTTCCCTCTTAATAGGTTGAGTCCCTTCAGGGGAAATAGCAGCAGCAGCAGCAGCAACAACAACAACAACAGCAGCAGCAGCAGCAGCAGCAGCAGCAATGCAACACAGAGACAGCCTTGGATGTATACCTGTGGTTGGACTGAGCCAGTGTCATGAGTCGAGCATTGACCTTGAACTGCGTGCATCTAACAACAACAACAACTTATTATTTATACCCCGCCCACCTGGCTGGGTTTCCCCAGCCAGTCTGGGCAGCTTCCAACAAAATATTAAAATACAATAGTCCTTCAGATATTAAAAGCTTCCCTAAACAGGGCTGCCTTCAGATGTCTTCTAAAAGTCTGGTAGTTGTTTTTTCCTTTGACACCTGGTGGGAGGGTGTTCCACAGGGCGGGTGCCACTACCGAAAAGGCCCTCTGCCTGGTTCCCTGTAACTTGGCTTGTCGCAGTGAGGGAACTGCCAGAAGGCCCTCGGCCCTGGACCTCAGTGTTTGGGCAGAACAATGGGGGTGGAGATACTCCTTTAGGTATACTAGGCCGAGGCCATTTAGGGCTTTAAAGGTTAGCACCAGCTAACTAATGTAATTTAATTCAGATCTCTGGACTCTACCTGACCATGATTTGCACTGAGTGACCTTGAACCAGTCCACTGTGTGCTGTGGTAGATGGGATAGATCTGCAAAATAATGTTGTGGTATCTTTTAAGGATCACTTCTTACAAGAAAATGTAAGCTGTGAGTCTGCTGCTAGCCTTTACATTTATGAAATAATAATAATTTAGAGCACCTAACGTTTAAAAAACATCAAATCTGTATATAATAAAAAATAACATAAAACGTGTTGTAAGAACAGTAAAATACAGCTGTACAGGTACAAAAATGAAATTGTAGGCTTTCTTGTTTTGTTCTTGCTGATGCTTCATCCTTTCGGTGTCCAAATAAAGTTGATTGAGATCTTCTCCTGCCTTTGGTGTAAAGTCTACCTCTCTCTGCAACCAAGTCCCATCATGAGTTGGGGGTGGGCAGATTGTCTGCTCAAGGGAAGAAGCCGTCCCTGTTCCCAGGATGGGAACACTTTTGGAATTGCAAAGCCAGATTCATCTAGCAAATTCCACACATGCCAAAATAAAATGAGAAAGTTCACCAGAGGTACCATGTCTTATGGAAAAAAATCTTTAGCTTCCAGCTCTTGAATATTGCAGAGGAAGGGATTAAGGAAAAAGCAGTTGTGGCATAACAAGGTTGAACAAAAAAACGGGATCTCCTTTCCTATTATTGATGTCTGTTAGGCATGGAAGAAGATGTCTTTTTTAAAAAAAATGTAGAACAGGGGAAGCAACATCTGTATTGCAACAAATGAAACACACAAAGGCAGCATCAATACAACTCCTAGGAGAGGTGGTCAAAAAACCCCGTAACTCCAGCAGGCCAAAATTACACCTATCAAAAGTGAAAGGGAGCTCAGGACAGGGCTTTCTGTGTACCAAGAAATGGCGATGCTGTAAAGAGCCACACTGCAAAGTCGCTTATCTGTTGAAACAGAAGTTTGAAATTGTTCAGCTCAGCAGAACAGTGGCCCTCATGTGTTCATGCAATTCTGCAACACAAACAGAACGTTTCTAAATTAAATCCATCTCTTAACTCAACAATGTTTCCACTGTCAACATTGAACCATAACTCAGTGTAAACACAACCACTGATTTGATTTCAATATGTTTTGTTTTGATGCTGTTGATTTACCTGTCTTTTGACACTTCCGTCCCTTTTCTGCTTCTTCTTCTTTATATAAGCATCTTCATCAAAACGGCTTGAGATGAGAAAACCATTAATCCCACATGTAACTCACACTAGTAACGATACTGAGCTTTAAAGTGCTGTGTTTCATATACTTTATCTCGGTTATTTTTAAAACAACCCTGTTGTGTAGGCCTATATTATTACCCCAGTCATTTAGATGGGAGATGGGAGTAATCAATTGTACTGCACAGATTGCAATAATTATTTTTTATTGCGTATTTGGGGAATTAATTTTAAGTCAGATGCAGCAAAGTTGTTGAAGAAGATTGCTGTACAAATGCATCCTGTAATTTTAATTTGGAATTTTAAATATACAGTGTTAAATTAAACTAAATTTATAATATAGGGCAGATGGTAGATGAGATTTAAGATGTGCTATCTCTAAGAAAAAACTTAATATATGGAATCAAAGTGTGGCAAGATTTCAAAGTTATTACAATAAAAAATTGCACACTGATAATTAGAAAGAAATGGTTTTTTTGTTTGAAATTATGACTCCTAAAATCTATTTGTCTGCTTCCAGTCAAATAGCTAATCTTCAAAATATAAATTCAGAGGGGTAGCCAGTTCGTCTATTAGAAAATGTAAAAAGAATATTGTACTTCTTCCATTTTACAACCTTTTAGTCTATATTTTCCTCAACATCTTTTCATTTCTCTTTCCATTTATCGGAGAGACAAAGAAGAAGGGTCCCTTCAGACATATTTTTTATTGTGAATTCATGTTTATTTGTGCTTGTGATGGTATCGGGGCAGTGTAAAGTGATTCTTCTTTCAATACTGTTTGTGCCTGCCAAAGCTGTGATACAGTCATACAGCTTCATTGCCAATCTGTGCATGTCCTGTAACTTCCTCATGAAATCCTGTAACCTTTTCCTATCATAAATGTTCAAGAATTCAGGGGTTCCAGTACTTATCCATGGTTTGGTTTCTTTGGAATGAAGGTCACTGGAGACTCTGGTGTCTTTAGGATATATGGTTTTATTTACACATAGATACATAATGAGGTTTTGATTTATGGTGCTAGAGGTGACTCTTGAGAGCCCCGTGGACTGCAAGAAGATCAAACCTATCCATTCTGAAGGAAATCAGCCCTGAGTGCTCACTGGAAGTACAGATCCTGAAGCTGAGGCTCCAATACTTTGGCCACCTCATGAGAAGAGAAGACTCCCTGGAAAAGACCCTGATGTTGGGAAAGACTGAGGGCACAAGGAGAAGGGGACGACAGAGGACGAGATGGTTGGATAGTGTTCTCAAAGCTACTAACATGAGTTTGACCAAATTGTGGGAGGCAGTGGAAGACAGGAGTGCCTGGTGTGTTCTGGTCCATGGGGTCATGAAGAGTTTAACATGACTAAACGACTAAACAACAACAACATAATGAGCATACGTATGATGGTAGGGCTTGCAACATTAACACTCCAACAAATCTTATTTCCCCTTTATTTTTATGGGGGTGGGGGTTCCCAAAGCCATAGCTTTGGATTCAGCACAGAGAGCATGTTTCTGTGTCTCCCACCTCTAGCACAGGCAGATAAAGGCTAACTTCTGGCCTATTGTTCTCCTCTGGAAGCACCACCAGGTTCTTGACCATCTCTTTAGACATTTAAATAGAGTGCTTGCAAGCATGGCTAGGGCCTTTAACTTAACAAAGAACCTGGTTTGATCAATCCTGCGGTCCCTTCTACTATAAACCCCCATTTTACAGATACAAAACCACAGGCTTGGTTGGGATCCATACATAATCCAAATCAATCTCCAATCCTGTAAAACTATTCCCCCCACACACACACTTTTGTTGTTCTATACTTCAAGAGTGCCCCTGGGGATGGCAATAATACAGTAACAGTGGCTGTGTTACCGTGTAGATAAGGCAAGCAAAGTTTCTCAACAATGTTCCATGCATCCTTAAATATGCAATCTAAGTTTCACAAATGCCCTTTAAGAATAGGTTATTATGCCTAGGATATCATCTTCTGGAGAAAATCTTCTTATGAGTGGGGAAAAGGAAGACTAGAAATATGAGAACAGCTATAATGGTTTGATTCACAGGAATATGATAAGATCAAACCAAGCATGAATTTCTTTTCAGCCTCAAGACTTCAAGGAACAGTCTTGTAATAGGCATGTAAATGGAAGGGCACTGATTCGTACTAATGTAGACTGTGAAGTACTTTATAAACTACACATTTCTTCCCGAATTCTGAACTATTTGCTATTTGTGGCTTTAAATGAGCCCCTTCTTTCTAATAACATATGGTGATCGGTGGTTTTAAAATTGAAATCTATATTGGGGGGGAATGCAAGCACTAATCATAGCCTTAACTCTGTATTTAGTGTCTGTGTGTGGTAATAATGGCCGATATGCTGATTAATTTGAAGACTAACTGAGGAATAATGGAGCAACTAATGGAAAATTGTTCCTCTGATATATATTTCCCATGAGCCCAAAGAAACAAGGAATGAAATACACCTGGTAGTTTATATTGTCTGAATCCAGAAACGAAAAAAGAGGGAACATTATAAATGTGAGATTACTTATTAATTTATTTGCAGAACTGTATAGTTTTACAAGTTACAGATCAACATACTAATACACTGGTTTAGCCACAGACTCTGCTCACACTTTGCTAATTTGGGGGAAAAAAACCCTCTATGTTTTAGTGCATTCATTACATTTAGTAGCAAATAATTCTTGTGGGCTGCATTAAAGTGAAAGCAATTATTAATGAATTTAAAGTAAAATATTCTGGCCCTTGCCTCATTGGAAAGTAGTTAAGAAAGATATATTGGATTTCGGCATCTGGGACTGTCAACTACTGATTGGATTCCCTCCCCTTCCCACTAATATGAATGTGTGATTTTCAGATTGTGTGATTGCCAAAGCTAGCTCACAAAAGAAACTAACTTGGGGACTAATGGAAGAATCTTTTTTCATTGGAGCAAGCTGGGCATCAATTTAGTTGTTCACTCCCATCGTAACAGGTGATTGTCACTGGCAAATTATACATTGGTGGCCATCTGTCTGATGCAAAACATCCAATCTTGTGTTGGAAACTATGGGCATGATCCATCCCAATGGGCAGAACCATGTTGGGACCAGCGTGTGCCCACCCACCTTCTTTCTTAGTGCACATTATGGGATACACATAATACCAGCCAATACGGCAACAGAAGGACAGAACACTACCTAGCAGGCAATTTTCTTCATGTTTTCTGATTCAGTCAATGCCTAGCTGAATCTCTGGGTTAGAGATGAAGTACTGGATGAGGAAACAGAAATGAAAGCCAAAGAAGAGGAAGGGTTCCATTGAGGAAGGCTCCGTTTTGCCTTGGGGTGAATCCTGTGTTTGCCGTCCAAAGAACTGGGTTTTTAATTATTTGTTTACAAAATCAAATTTGTAACCAACCCTTCCTTGTGTGAGCTCAGGGCAATGACATAGGCTTGTCGCCTTTTACTTCTACAAAAATCATTAGAGGTTGGTTAGGCTAAGTCGAGATCGACTCGGAGATCCAGGGACTGATTCTGACCAATCGCAGGCTCCTCCTCCTCCTCCTCCCTCCTCCTTAAGCCGGCTTGCCTTCTTGGGGGTTAGAGCTTCAGTGTTGGGGGGAGGGGGTGGGGGGAGGGGGAGGCAGGAAACGAAACTCTCTGTGCCTGCTCACCCACTAGTTCAAATGCAATGAAAGGAATAAGAAATGAGTCCCCCCCCCCAAAAAAAAAAGTGAGGAAGGCAAAGAACAAAACACATGGGGGAAAGCCCCCTTAGCACTCCATGAGTCTGAGGGAGGAAAAGGCTTTAACACAACAGTAGGAGGAAGAGAGGTGGAGGAAAGTCATGGGGATGCTGACACGAAGTCAGCTGCGATTTAAAGCAACAGTAGGGGGAAGACAGAGAAGCCCGGCGCACTCTGACTGGCTCCTCACATCTGTGTAAACTAATATAAAAATATAGTTTGACTATTCTCACTTGTTTAGTTACTTGCCCATCTAACAACTATGTGGATCTGTCACAATGATATCCAAACATAACTACTGTATCTGTGAAATGAAGATCCATTTATTTATTTACTTAACTCAAATGACTTCGGAGGGTGGTAGATCACTGCCAGTTTTTGATATTGCATTGTAAATCACACCCTACTCATAGTTGGACGTGCCTGGGCTAAGAGACAGGGAGTAGATCACATAGGTCATCCAGTGAACTTCATGGCCAAGCAGAGATTAGAACCTGGTCTCTGCAGTCTACATTCACTGCAACGCCATCAGTTACATGCTCTCAACTGAGTAGGTGATGCATGTGTGAAACGTTATTGCATATGAACATCATGTTTTCATATAATAGATGCTCTAGCTATACCTGATTCAATGCATAATTTCAGAGCAAAAAAGACAAACAAATGGGGTGGCTGTGGGGGAGGGAAGAAGAGGTTTCCACATTGCAATAAAAGGTCTAAAACTTGCTATCAGTTCCATGCCATTATGTGCTACAGAGATCATGATCATTAACATGCTTATTTTTGGGGGGAATGGGAATAGGATACAACTTTCAACTGTGAATCATGCAGAGTTCCTATTATATGGGCACTTACTCCCCTGTTTTCTAATGCAGCGCTGAATTTTCACCTACTAATGAAACACCAGAGATGGAATATCTTATGCTGTTGAGCAGCAGCAAACCTATTTAAATCTGCAACTCTAATTTGCCAGCAATATTTTATACTTAATTTGCAGCAGTTCTATAAAGTTAAATTACAAGAAACCAACTTGCATTCCCCCCCCCTTTCTGTCTGGGAAATTATACTATTCATATGACTCCAAGCATGGCAGATTAAGCATCCCAGCTACACTGTGAAACTCATTAATACAGATAGTAAGCAAGAATTCAATTTTTCCCTGTATTTTCCATCATTCCTATATGTATATTTTATGGTATATTATTATCTCTATATCTTTTCTCATTTGCAGGAGTAAAAAATAATTTTAACAATGCCATTTTAAAATTAAAAAGCTGCATATTGAGAGAAATTGCCAATGGGGAAAAATGAGTTTCAAGTAATTATTGGTGGCTTAAGAGTTCTTTGTATGCAATTTTTCATTTATACAACTGAAATGACATCTCTAACTTTTTTTATACCTGTGCCTGATACCTCTTTCTATTTCTTTTTCTCCTTGAAAATATGATTTTGTAGTTAGGAAATGCATTTAAGTTGTCATGCCATTTAAAAAATAAAGATGACCTGTTTCCATTTTGTCAGAAAAAGCATAAGGTTCAAATGTAGCTGCCATGACAGAAATGCAATTTGTGAAGAATAGCCTAAAAGATTATAAAAACTTTCACTTACGCTATGCCTCTGCTATTTGAGGCTATTTGTTCAAATTTTCACACTAGTGGATGATGCAGGGCATGTCATTGTGAAAAGATGAAGGGGAAAGAAAATGATAGCAATGAAGTGGAAACTCTGAGTTAGCCATTTATATGTTAAAAAGCTTTTTCACAACAACAAAATGAAGCTCTTGGCATTTTGTAGCTCTCTTTATAACAATTAGGGGTTCCTTCTGACATCACCTCAGCAGTATGGCAGCTGCTGCATCTTCCCTCTTTTTGTCAGAAACTGCTCCATGTGGTGAGCTCCATCACCACAACTGCTAGGGGCAGAACCATCCAGACTGACTCTACCCAGGAAAACCACGGTCTCCTCCTGGGAAGGAAAAAGTTTAAAAAGTTCCAGTAAAATTCTGAGCAACAAGGTCTTACTTGGGTGTCTCTTGCGTTTGCAAACTTGGTTTTTGGTCATTCTCTGGTGCTGCAACAACTGTTGTTGTTGTTATCTTTCTGACTTGGGTTTCCTGACTCTGGGCTTCTACCCACGGCAAAACCCTGACACTTTCCCACACTACTCTGCTTCCTCAAAATCTCAAGGTCACATGAAAGGTGTCATCAACATGACTTCTTTCATCCTTAGTGTTGATTCAAGGTTGGTGACACTGGCATGAGAAGTAGCTGTGATGCCGGCTCCTCCCATGTGAATTCTAAACATGGCAATTGAACACAAATGTACAATCTCAATCCCAGTTGAAGGCTGAACTTTAGCTTTAAAAAGTTAATCCAGTTAGTCTTGCACATGACCTGGCAGCCCAGCATAAATTAAGACGGCAAAAAGGGGTGGCTTGTCTTCCCTCAGCCAGCAGTAGCCCCACTGCTGAATGGAGTTTGGATTCAATGTGTCTGTACACCAGCTTGCTTTCCATCAGCTTCTTGAGCATAGGATTGCTCCCTAAGATTCGCATGGGGATCCAATTCATATGTGTATTCCTGTTGTTGACAATTCATCATATGGTGCCTGGCACAAGGCACATCTGATGAACTGTTGCTCAACACCCAGTTCAGTGTGCATCCACACATCTTTTTCTAGATTCCAGTGGCAGCATTCTCAAACCTGCTGCCACCCAGGACATTTATCTGTGACAGTGAGCATCCTTGCAATAGTGCACAGTTTCCACACCTGGGGCAGAAGAAACATGGAAACTCACAACATCCCAAGACATAGACCTTTTCTGAAAGCTAAATGTCTACAGTAGGGCACACTCAAACAAAACTACACATGTATAAAAATGTTTCTTCTGCCCCTTGAAATACAGATTGCATATTTTTAAATTGCTCTAAATAAATCTAAATGTTTTCCCCCTTTGCTGTATTTCAGAGATGCCAAAAAAGATTAGTTACATCTAATTTAAATTGTGTGGAGTCTATAAATATCCCTAATTGGCATATTTAGTAGTATAACAATGGGAGCACCTGTTTGAAATAATCCGACCTACACAGTTAGTTGAGTTTTTATCCAGCCATTGGAAATATCATTCACAATTATAATAATCATGCTATAGAGACATGGAGACTCTAGCCCAAAAATGAATTATATGTAACATCTGTTCAAATTCACAAACTGAAAGCTGCAATGAACATAATATTATATATAAATGAACCCTTTAGTTCTCTGTATAAGAAGTGATCCTTTAAGCTATTTAACAGCGCTACATAAAAGAATTCCCGCATGGTTTTTTTATGCTTGGGGAAAGGATACAGTATACCAGTGAAGACTAGCTTAAGCTCATCAAGAGATTGATGAATTGAGGAGCAAATCTAGATTTGCTGTCACTCTAGTCTTCTTCATACATTATGCGTATTCCTAAGGCTTTTGTTCAGTTGAAAACACAAAGTGTGACTGCAACACTGATTTTACCTCAGAATGTTCCTCACAGGAGGATTTAGCTCAGGAAGCTGGAAACTAAGGGGAAACTAGACTTATCCTTCTGATTGGTTGAAACATTGGGAATGGTGTGTGAAAATATTGTATGTAAATCAAACTAGAAAATTTGGTAGGAGACTGTGATTGTGGAGTCAGAGAGGCAGAGCTTGAAGCACTTCAAGGGTGAACTGCAGCAGAAACAGAATTGAGGGATAAAGATTGATAAAACATTGGCTTAATTAGGGAAACAGCCAAAACAGGCATGGCTGGATCTGTTTATCTCTGTTTATTTTATTTTTAAAAATAAAATTATTTGTTCTTATAACTAGTCAAACTGTACAATAAGGGTTTTTTTCTTTACCCACCCCCCCCAAAAAAAATTATTCAAATGTTACTTTACCAAAACCTAAAGTAAAATCATGTTTTGTTTTGGAAAAGCCTTAATATTCACCCCACATTTAATTGCTGTATTAGGAGTAGGTTGGAAAGTTCAATGGCTGTTTAGTAGAGCCAGGCAGAGAAAGAAAATGGTATATACTTGGGGGCAGCACTGAGTAAGAGAGGCATGGTTTGCTTGCTTCCCATCCCATTTGTGGTACTGACTACGACCTATGTCATCACAGATGAAAACCCTGGGTTTGTTGCTGTTTAGTGAACACTTCTGATGCTTCACTCATGATTGAGCTCACATTTTTGACCCGGGTGTGAACTCAGGTTTTTGGGGAGTCAGTCATGGGAGTGGGGAGCTGATCCAGTACAAGGCATCCATCTGCAAGGGAAACTGTCACCCACAGCAGTTTCAGTGTGGTCTTCTAGGGAACATTATTGGTATCAGCCTATCTCTAGAGACAATGGAGTGAGCCTCTGGGAATGAAGTCAAACTGTTGCATTAGCAGCGCCAAAGTGACCTCTCTAGGGTGCTGGTCTGCCCAGACAACATCAGCCTCACTGATGTGGTTCAAAGGAAAGCAGAGCAACACATTTGGCACTGGCTTGGCTGCAGGAGTTGCCAGAAAGAGGCATAGAAGACAACATCCAACTGTCTTAGGGACTCTACTCCAGATTTGTGTAGGGTTTACTCCTTAGCCTTTTCTCCTCCCAAAGACATCCTTCAAAGCAGCTGAGGTTTTGGATCAGAGTTTTCCTTCTAGGTGGACTACCTTCCCAGACTGATGAGCCCCATCTTTCCCTCTAAATGGAGGGATCACATCTCAGAGGTACAGCACATATTTCAACTGTGGCATTTTGTTTTTATCTAGCATTGAGAAAATTGTTTGCCTTTTTATAGCTTTGTGTAATCCCCTTAGAGAGTTCTGTTTCATTAAGGTGTATGACTTTTTAAACGAGTATTTAATCATCAGCGTTCCCAAAGGATCTCAGATTGCATAACTGGGAAAGGTCCCTGCCTAAGACCTTGGAGAACCACTGGGCTAGATGAAGAAATGGCAGTTTTATGTGTTCATGAGAATCTCTGGTCTCAGGTTACTCTCTGGAAATATCGGCAGGCTTTTCATCATAATTCAAACCTGCCTTTGAAATAAAACTGTGCTAAATTCCAGAGAATGCTTTTTAATCATGCACCAAGGTGCAATTGCCTAAATGGAAATAAATGGAAATGCTGTTCCAGGGATCAATTTGAGCTGCTAGAACAAGTGGGCATTCCATACAGTGAATTTGTTTTGTGCAACACAGTATGCCTAATTTAGCAGGCAGTTGCCAGAGGACCTTTTAAAGCCAGCTCAGTGGCACATACAAAATTGCTGCACGTGCAGTTTGGCTTTCCATTCCATTATGCTTTAGAGACTTCATACTGATATAATAGTTTATTTTTATGTCCTTGCTTTCCTTGTTTAAGAAATGATTGTGCCTGCAAATTATATTATCAACTGTTTTAGTGTCGTGATTTCTTTTTTTACTTTCTGTTATTTTATTTTATGTGCCGTTCTGCCCAGTCCTCGTTTTCAAAATACAACTAAAATGGGGAAGAGGAGTCTGTGGCCTTCCAGATATTTTGGACTACAGTTCGCATAATCCCTAACCATTGACCATGCTGGCTGGGGCTGAGGAGAGTTGGAATCCAACAACATTTGAAGGCTGCAGATTCTCCATCCCTAAAACAAAGACCAAAATCTGACAATTCCCTTTCCCAATGCTTATCTGATTACTCATCTTATTAGAATGCAACACATATCCATGATACATCTCATGAGAAAATGCATCATAGGTTCAATCTCCTTGTGGGAACTGTAGCCTGTTCATGTCCAAATGCAGTTAATGTTAGAGATGTGGTAGAATATCTTTGCAATTTGGAGAAACAATTCTGGGGATGGTAGGGGGAAAAATAATCCAATTTATGCTTGCCTTAATTGTTGTTCTGATATCTCCTGAAGGGGTATCTCAGCCATCTCCTCCCTCATGAACTTGTCTAATACTATTTTAAAGTTATCCAAGTTAGTGGCCTTCACATTTTTAGGAGGAAATTCCATATTTTAACTATATACTGTGTGAACAAATTACTTCCTTTTGTTTATACTGAATCTTCCAAGATTCAGCTTCATCGGACAGCAGATTTCTGGTATTATGAGAAGATTTCTTCCCTATCCTTTCCCTCAATGACATGAATATTTTTATACACTTGTATCATCTCTCTCTCTCTTTCTTAATTAAAAATATATAAATCTAAATGTTGTAACCTTTCCTCAGCCACTTGATCATTTTGGTTGCCCTCTTCTGAAAAGGGAAAATAAATCTAGACCAAACACAATCAAATAGAGCACACATTAGTGATGGGAGAGAGAGAGAGAGTCAGTTTCAGAATATTTTAGGCTGTTGCTCCTGCAAGCAAGTTCAATGTGTGTGTCTCCGCACTAAGGAATTATATTAAAATGACAATACTTTATTAAAGGTGAGAAGCTGGTTAAAACCAATGCAATCAGGAGTCTAAAACCAAACTTTTCTTTAGAGATGGGACACAATAAGAAACAAGGTACAGTGAATCTTATGGCGCAATGGGTGCCACATTCTGGGTGCTATCAGAATTTTCACCATCTCTGCCTCAGCAGCTGATAGAACTAGAAGCTGATCACAGAGGATGAACAAAATTGTATCATGGGTGATGGCCCTTAAATTGCCCTGATCTAAGCCGTTTAGGGATTTAAAGGTTATGACCAAGAACAGAAGTATAGTGTTCAGATCATGAGACATAGTGGTACTGCTCTTTCTGCTTTAGTCAGACCTCACCTGGAGCACTGTGTCCATTTCTGGGCTGCATGTTTAAGAAGGAAACTGTATTGTGTCAGAGGAGGGCTACAAAGAGAAGGGCCTTAGCTATAAAGGAAGGTTAAAGGTGCTGAGCATATTTAGCCTGGGGGGGGATGATTAAGAGGTGCTATGCAGGATCTGATTTCTTTCGCAGGGCCTGTAAGACAGAGTTGTTCCACCTGGCCTTTGGCTTGGAGTCAATTTGATTCCTTCCCCCTCTTTCTTTTTTCCTTTCTCCTCCTGTGATGAGGCTGCATTTTAATGTTCAATGTTTTAATGTTGTATTTCAATCTTGTTTTTCAGTTGTATTCATTCAACTTGTTTTTATTATTGCTTGTTAGCCGCCCTGAGCCTGGCCTTGGCTGGGGAGGGCAGGGTATAAATAAAATTTATTATTATTATTATTAACCATCTTTAAATGCAGGGTTTTCACACAGATGATGCTGTGTGGCTAAAAATCAGATATCATGGAACCAGGAAGGTAACCAGCTATTCAGGCAGTGTCATGTGGCCTTGGAAACTTATCAGAGCAAGGCAGAGAACGCACTGGCTTATCCTCTTACTTCTCCCAGCAGCTTTCTAAGACATCTTATTGATAAAAAAGAGTGGGAGATGATGAGAAGAAAAAAGGAGGCCAATCGTGTTCTAGGGTTGCCTGAGAATAGCTGTAAGATGAGATTTACGAACCAGAACAGAAAAACACACCGAGGTGACAGCAGGCACCCAAGGCTTGAAGTCTATGTCCAGGTAGTTTTGAACTTCACTATGCATAACTCATATAAAGTGACATGACTTCTAGGCTGTGTGGACCCAAATCATAAATATTTAGCCACTACAAATTAGTACTGCTACAGTTGGGTTCTGATCTTGCCTTTAGCAAAGGGGTGCAAAATATCTTTTGGATCCACTGGGACGGGTTGGGACAGGTTGGCGGGTTGGTTTTAAAAACTTACATGTTACTTCTTATTTATAAATCCCAAAGTAGTTTACATAAAAATAATCAAAATTGATAAAGAACAACAACACATCTAAATAGTCATAACACGTAATTTCAGCAAATACAGCAACCAGAACCAAAGAGAGAGAGAGAGAGAACTCGATATCAACAGTCAGGAATTACCAAGGTTAACAGAAAGGTCTTTTAACTGTCTGTGAAAGCACCCCATAGTCAATGTATACCTGATCTCAGTAGGGAGCTCATTCCACAACAGAAATGCCCTCCTCTGAACCCTGGCCAAGTAAATTTCAGTAGGCCATGGCACTGTCAGGAGGGCTCCACCTGTAGTTGACAGTGGCCTAGGCGAACTATACGTGGAAAGACAGTCTTGGAAATAAGTTGGCTGCAAGATGTTTAGGGCTTTGTGGCTAAAACTCAATACCTTAAAGCTGGTATGGGCAGCCAACGCATGTCATATGTGCATGTTAGGGAGCAACCTAGTTGCAGCTTCTGAATCAACTGGAAGGGTAGCCGCACATAGAGTATGGTACAGGTACAGTTAAAAATGAAAGAGGCTCCTATCTACTTCATAAAGTATGGAGAGACTAATTCAAAAACTTAATTCGTTCCGGAGGTCCGTTCTTAACCTGAAACCGTTGAGGTACCACTTTAGCTAATGGGGCCTCCCAGTGCTGCCGCGCGATTTCTGTTCTCATCCTGAGGTAAAGTTCTTAACCCAAGGCACTACTTCTGGGTTAGCAGAGTCTGTAACCCGAAGTGTTTGTAACCCAAGGTGTTTGTAACCCGAGGTACCACTGTATAAAAGTTTTGCTTCTTAACAGGTTGTCAACCGTTAAGACAGAATTTTGCCAAATTGTGTGCACTGCATTGTATTACTTTGGCAAGTACAAAGATATGTTAGGTTATAGCTGACAGCCTTAGATGTGCATGTCAGGAATGTGTGTTTTCCATTGTGGAGGCAAAAATATACCACTAAAATAACTAATTAGCTCATTTTGATACCATCTTGGTGATAAATATACATCCTGGAAAATTTTGTCAACAACAAAATGTATTGCCTTTTCAAAAACTAATAGATCTATTTCGGGCCTGAGCATTTTAAGGTATCCAGATAATGTCATCAATCAATCTTGATAATCAGATACAGCCGCTTCTCTGCCAGCTATTAATGCCATGCCAAAGAGTTTCCAGCCATCCTTGTGAGAAAAGAAAATGGTTGCTGATCAAGGTGATTATGCTGATGATGATGTATTTAGAGGGTTCAGAACAGATAGAGAAATAGATAGAAACTGAAAACCCCAAAGGTTCCTGAATAAGGATGCTTCCTTCGAAAGGTATGTTACCCTGCATATCTAACAAGAAAACCTTCCTTTAAATGTCCCCTGGGTTACCTACAGTAGTCTTCAAACTGTGTATGAGCAAATCCTGGGGGTGTATCAGAAGCTTATCAGCAGTTACTTAATGAAGGGATTCAGTAATGGTGAACAATATGCTGATTCTTCCGCCCCAATCCTTCCCCTGCAAATACAACTGCAGGAAAGAGTTGGGTGTCCTTAAGGCCATCACCTCAGTTCAGTCAGGCCAACAATGAGACGTACAGTGCTTGGAACCATTAAACATATCCCAGAATCTGGTAGGAATATAAATCTGCACTTATTTACCCTTCATGAATGCAGCTATGCCTGTGGTACGGAATTTGCACAGATCTCAGTGGAGCTCTTGTCTCTCCTTTGCGTGACAAAGGCCTGGTCAGTATTTTGGGCCAGACAGAGGTGTCCACTCCTAAATATCCACCCCTTAGTCCTCTCTTCCCCAGAGCCCTAGCCAACCCAAATATATATACACCCACGCTTTATGGATTTTGGAATTTAGATCCATCTTTCCAAAATATACTTGTGGAATTTTCTGTGGGCATTGAGATCCCTGGGAGAGGGATGGAGGGGTGGATAAAGCAGGAGTATTGTGTTAAAAAGGTAAAGGGACCCCTGACCATTAGGTCCAGTTGTGGCCGACTCTGGGGTTGCGGCGCTCATCTCGCTTTATTGGCCGAGGGAGCCGGCGTACAGCTTCCAGGTCATGTGTTAGCCACCTGCAAAAAGCAGCAAGAGGAAGGCATGTGATGGCAAACATCCAACTCATGTTCCTGGTCTAGCTGAAATGTCTGCCTCCCTGCCTCAGGACCACCTAACTTATTTGTGGGAAGGAATGCAGGAGGGGAAAGAACGTTTCCAAGTGCATGGTTTTTAATGTATCCCTTGCATTATATTGCCCAAGATCATTTTCAGGTTTTAGCTGAAAATCTGGATACAAGCCATCTTGCTGTGGGAAACAAAGACAAGATGGCACCCACCCATTCTATGCATCAAATCCTTACTTCAATATTGCCAATGAGAGCGTGTTCCCCACTGGGGTCTTCAGGCTAGTTTAGGGAGCACAGGGCAGGCAAGCTTCAGAGTGTCTGGGGAAATGGAGGGGCTGCTCCCAGCATCTACCGCTTGAGGTGGCTGCCTCATTCTACCTAAGGACAGCATGAGATGGGGTGGTGGTGGATTGTGCCTAGAAATAAATAAACAAACAAACAAACAAATAAATAAAAATAATACAGTTGATGAGTGAAATAGTGTCTTCCATGGACCTGAATAGACAAAACAGTCTGTTGCTCAAATAGGAAGCTGGTCGTATTGGTCTATTTAAAGAAATGCACATTCAGAAGCCGATTAACTTAATGTACTCTTGTTTCCAATATGAAGCATTTATTCACTCATGCTGATATCTGAAAACAAAAGCAAATGTGAAGAAGCATTCTACATGAAATTAAATACATGTGTAGTGTAATCACAATAGCTAGAAACAACATGTTACATTTTAATTTACACTTCTAAAACTGCTCATCGGTTAAGCATTTTATTACAAGTCCGGGTATCTTGGCACTTATTTGCATGCACTGTGTAATTAAGGCAGCGCTCCAAAGAAATGACAAATGGTGCACTGAACAGGAGTAATTATTCTTATTTATTTACATTGGGTTAGGAAGACAAATACCAATTATGATGAAGGTAGCACCATGCCAGCTAGTTAACAAATAGAGGAATGCTTTCTGTACAGTAAAATATGCACTCTCTTAATCTCCTCAGAAGACCCATCACCACAACACAAAAACATAGCTCCAGGTCATACATTTTTTTTAAAGGCCCTTAATTCAGTTCCTATTAGTGTGTAGCCACATAGGCAAGTAAAGGGTGCACAGGAATGCACATATTTGTAAAAATAACACACACAAATGCATTATATTAATGGAAATTGATTTACAATGAAATGTATACAGTGGTACCTCGGGTTACATACGCTTCAGGTTACAGACTCCTCTAACCCAGAAATAGTACCTCGGGTTAGGAACTTTGCTTCAGGATGAGAACAGAAATCGTGCTCCGGCAGTGCGGCAGCAGCGGGAGGCCCCATTAGCCTCGGGTTAAGAACAGTTCCAGGTTAAGAACAGACCTCCGGAACGAATTAAGTACTTAACCCGAGGTACCACTGTAATACACAAAAATGCATGTGAACATGTGCAAGTGAATTTTCATGAAGACTTTGGGGGGAGGGAATCAAAAACTGATATGGAAATGTGGAGAACTGAATTTAAGCTTGGTAAAATGAGGAACTGAAGGAAACCAAAACTGATAAATTCTCTCATCCCTTCCACACACTCCTGCTTTTCACCCCAGTCACCTTATTGCTTTCTATTCTGCCCCTTGCAATCCAAACCAATGAGTGGAATTTGACGGAAAATATCCATGCATGCTTCTTTTTGTTTTGGTCTATCCTCTCAAACCCTCCTCCCCAGTTGGTTTCCAAGATTAAGCTGCTGTTTGTTTGTTCCATTCTAAAACAAACAAACAAACAAACAAATCCCACCTCTGCAATTCTAATTTAACAGAATTACACAAGATCTGTAACTGGTGCTCTGAGTGTGTGTTGGGGAATGCCTGTGCCAATCTTTCAGTCAATTAAGATAATATCTATTAAATTATTTTCAGGGGTAAAAGTTAAAAGAACAACAGCAACCCACACCTTTCCTTCAGTTGTCAGATGTTTGGGCATTGATGACATGGTCTGAAGCACATTAGGGGAGTATTGTTGACACCTCTTCCTCCATGAGTAGTTCCTGTGGAAAGCCCACAAAATATCTTCTAGCAGGATTGGGCCACAGTGATAAAATATGCCATCTACAGATTCCATTAACTCTGCTTTGAACAAATAAGATTACATGGGAAGACCATAATGAATGTGTTGGAGCATTCAAGGGAACCTGTGGTAAAGAAGGAGTCCAAAGAAATTAGAACCCTGGCGTATGCCACAAATTTAATGTTGAACACATGTCCTATTATCTTCTTGGATGCTTCCTTTGCTTCAGTTCCAAATATTCTGCTTACTTACAGTGTTTATTTCAGAAGTTCTTGCTTACTTTTTTAATTTAGAGGGGGGTCCATGAAAAACAAATGCATCCTGCGACACCCTAGAAGATCTGGTAAAGGTAAAGGGACCCCTGACCGTTAGGTCCAGTCACAGACGACTCTGGGGTTGCAGTGCTCATCTCGCTTTACTGGCTGAGGGAGCTGGCATACAGCCTCCAGGTCATGTGGCCAGCACGACTAAGCCACTTCTGGCGAACCAGAACACCGTTTACCTTCCTGCCGGAGCCATACCTACCATATTTTTTGCTCCATAAGACACACCTGACTAGAAGACGCACCTAGTTTTTAGAGGAGGAAAGGGGGAAAGCCCTGGGTTTTTTTGGGATCAGCTCACAATTGTGCAACTTCTTTTGCAAAGGGGAAAAATCCTGTTTTTATGGGGTTCAACTCACAGTTTTGCAGCTTCTTTAGGAAAGGAAAGGGAGACGTTTCTACAGTTTCTAGACAGATAATCTAATCAGCCAGTCACATGTCGCTGGGGAAACAAACAGCCTCTGTCTGCAGAACATTCAACAATGGAGGCCTGGGCAAGGGGGCGGGGCAAGAAAGGGAGCCAGCGATTGACCACACATTCACTCCATAAGACGCACAGACATTTCCCCTTACTTTTTAGGAGGAAAAAAGTGCATCTTATGGAGCGAAAAATACGGTATTTATCTACTTGCACTTTGACGTGCTTTTGAACTTCTAGGTTGGCAGGAGCAGGGACCGAGCAACGGAAGTTCACCCTGCCACAGGGATTTGAACCACTGACCTTCTGATCAGCAAGCCTTAGGCTCTGTGGTTTAACCCACAGCGCCACCTGAGTCCTAAGAAGATCTGATGGTAATATCTTAATTTCTGATATTCTGTAACTAAAAACTTGCACAACTATTTGTGGAGGGTATGTGATATCCAATAACATGATGCTGTTGTAACTGCAACCAAGTGAGAACAGGGCCAACCTGAACGATGTTTTCTAATGAACAAACTCTTAAATTGGAAGTTATACTGTAGAATCATGAAATAATTCCCTTTTGTGTGCGTGATTTACAGCTGTGAGTAAATCCTTCTAATTATTCCAGAGCTTTCCTTGTAATCACAGACTAATCCCATTTATATGCTTCTGGGGTTAAAAAGCAAAAAAACAACAACCCAAAAAACCAATGAACCCCACCAGTGTATAAAGATTTAGATATACAAATTAAAGGTTTCTTGCTGTAATCCATAGATCGGGAGGGAGGTATTGTTTATCTTTTGTTCTGTGTGAAGCACTTTGGCTTGTGGCTTCTAGACAATTGTGTCTATAACCTTAAACCAAAAATAAGACAGACAAATAAGTCAATCTTTGACGCTTCCCTAAAAGACCGTGCCATCTGGATGTTTTGGATTCTTAACAGGTGCTTCTGGGACTTTGAGCCTAATTCTTGGCCCAGATTCCAAAGCATGATGGGTGACTCTGTAGCTATGTGCAATTGTGCACTGCATTAATTGAAGAGATTGGAAGAGGCCAGGAATAGTAATTAGTCAGTTGGTCATGCAGAAAAAGAGAGCAGTGGCTTCAAGCCACAGTGATGGAGGCGCAGATGGGCCAGACCATCAGCTCTTGCTCTCCGTGGTACCCAGCTAATCTATTGCAGATCAAGCAAACAGTCCATCTTCATCCAGGTACTCAGCTTGTTGAAATCAACAACATAAATTTCAGAAGCCACTGGGGAAAGAAATCACTGGGGTTGAAAGCCTTTAAAACCAAACACACACACCCACCCCGAAAAATACCAAGCCATGTCAGCGCAACATTATTAAGGTTGGAAAAGCACCAAAGAAGCCAAATGTTAATATGAAATTACCGTATGTCTGTATGTGAAAATAAAACAGAGGAACATTTTAAAATGCTCTTTATATTGTGCATCAGTTGCACGTTGTGTTTGTGTGTGCTCTTGCAAGCACACGTTGTGCATGAAATTATACTATGAAGATAAAAATCACTTTGTCTAGGCAGCAAGTTTTAATTGCATAAAAGGTACCCTGGTTTTGGGGCAAGTGGGTCAAAGCACACTGATGGTGTAGCTTACTTTCTGCTGCTTCACTGCCAAATCATAAAAATCGTAGAATTGTAGCATTTGAAGGGACCCCGAGGGTCATCCAGTTCAACTCCTGCAATGCAGCAATCACAGCTAAAGCATTTAAGACAGATGGCCACCCAACCTCTGCTGAATAACCTCCCATGAAGCAGAGTCCATCACCTTTCGAGGAAGCCTGTTCCACTGTCAAATAGCTTACTGTCAGAAAGTTCTTCCTGGTGTTTAGCCAGAATCTCCCTTCTTGTGACTTGGATTCATTGGTTCAAGTTATTTCCCATAATCTGAAAGGTCACTCTTTCTTCCAACATGGGTGGGGGGATAGCGTTTCACTTTTTATATGCTCTCGCTTATGGAATAACAAATTTGTACACAGATATCAATATTGTACTCACAGAAGTGTCCACTTAGTTCCTTAATATTCTTGGGAGAAGCTCATTGCCAAGATTTTGCAAGGAGAATTCATTAGTCTGGATGGGACAAATAGTTTTGTTTTGTTTTCTCCTCCTCAGTTTCTGCTTATTATTATTATTATTGGGGTGTCAAAACAGCTATAAGACCCTAATTGTGAATGATAGCCTGTTGTTCTTTTTAAAGGCTAGCTAAGATGCCCTACAAGGGACGCGGGTGGCGCTGTGGGTTAAACCACTGTGCTGCTTGGGCTTGCCACTCGAAAGGTCAGCAGTTTGAATCCCCGCGACATGGTGAGCTCCCGTTGCTCTGTCTCAGCTCCTGCCAACCTAACACCAAAATGCAAGTAGATAAATAGGGACCGCTCCGGTGGGAAGGTAAACGGTGTTTCCGTGCGCTGCTCTGGTTTCAGTGTTCCGTTGTGCCAGAAACGGCTTAGTCATGGCCGTTTGCCCAGAAATGTACAAAGACAAGGAATGTTCTTACCGTCTGCTTTTTATTCAGTATTTACAGAGAGATGCTTTAGAACCCAGCCTCTTGGATAATGGCATTCTCCCGAGTCAATCTCCACACACACACCCGGCTCTCCCACTTCCACATTCGTCATCACCTCTATGGGTACTGACAAATGCCCTCTGCCTTTGAGCTCTTTGCTCTTCTACTTTCAAGGCCCTCCGTGTTCTGGGGGGCGGGCGGTCTGGAATGCTTTCTAAAGACACTGTGTCCATCAGCTGTCACCCCCATGGTGATTCCTCTCCCTCCTCCTCCTCTCCCATTGTTTCCCAACTTTTCACCTCATCTGCGTCTGAGCTGTGGCCTCCCTCAAACCCCTGTTGTAATTCTGAACTGTCTTCCTCTTCTCTGGAAGGGTTGGGCTGGGGAGGCAGTCTCCATCATTCCTCCTCTGCCCAGTCCCTGACAGACATTGAATTACACCCCACTCCCAATGTAAAAGTCTGGTAGTGGCTTATGTAGGCGCACCACAGAGCTTCCCACCTGTGCCTCTTGGCCACCATGCAGTATAGGGATACAATCAGAATTTTGTATAACAATGTAGAGATGTTTCACCTTCTCACAGAGAAGAATTCTGGGAAACAAAACATAACAGAGCTATCCTGTCCTGGAATGTTGCTAACATGGTAATCATGGAACAATGATATAAACATAGCAACTGTGGAAGCTGGCAAACAGAGAAAACCAAGAATACAATCCCGTTGTTTGATCCCAGTTCCTGCCAACCTAGCACTTCAAGAGCACGCCAAAAAGTGCAAGTAGATAAATAGATACCACTCCAGGGGGAAGGTAAATGGTGTTTCCGTGTGCTGCTCTGGTCTCGGTGTTCCGTTGCACCAGAAGAGGCTTAGTCATGCAGGCCACGACCCAGAAAAACTGTCTGCGGACAAACGTTGGCTCCCTTGGCCAGTAAAGCCAGATGAGCGCCGCAACCCCAGAGTCGTTCGCAACTGGACTTAACTGTCAGGGGTTCTTTACCTTTAAAAAGGTAAAGGTACCCCTGACCATTAGGGCCAGTCGCAGATGACTCTGGGGTTGTGTGCTCATCTCGCTCTATAAGCCGAGGGAGCTGGCGTTTGTCCGCAGACAGCTTCTGGGTCATGTGGCCAGCATGACTAAGCCGCTTCTGGCAAACCAGAGCAGCGCACGGAAATGCCATTTAGCTTCCCGCCAGAGTGATACCTATCTACTTTATCTACTTGCATTTGACATGCTTTTGAACTGCTAGGTGGGCAGGAGCAGAGACCGAGCAATGGGAGCTGACCCCGTCATGGGGATTCAAACCGCTGACCTTCTGATCGGCAAGCCCTAGGCTCTGTGGTTTAGACCACAGCGCCACCCGCGTCCCTCCTTTACCTTTACCTTTATTCTATTAAAAATGCTTTGTATGGTTTGTCATAACCAACATTTAGCACACATTTTAAATATGGGCTAAAATTCTGTTCTGTGATACCTGTTCTGTGACATATGCCTGTGCTTCCACAGAGAGAGATATAAAGATTAATTAGAATTATTTCAGCATGTTCCCACACATATGTCCATCACTGACATTTGGATCGCGCACACATGCACTTCACTGATATGTGTGCACATGCGTCTAGTTCACACCTACACAATCACTATGAAATGATTGCAGCATTCCAAGATAACTTCCGTTTATGAGAAGGCCATCACAGATCCTACACAACTGTTAGGACTTGTTATTAACACACAAAGCTTCTTAGTAGATTTTGGGCATTTCCAGACCGTTGCTGTTTTTCAGTGAGATTCAGTCACATACTGGCAAATTCAGGTGGTGCAATTAAAGATGATTTGGAGCTCTTGTACAACAACCTCACGTCCAAGACAAGTATCCTACTTTTTGCAAAAAGGAAAGAGAGAGGAGAATGCGCTGGGAAATGTAGGGTGATGTTTGCTCAATGCAGTAGCATTGAACCTCCACACGAACAAAATGAATTCTCAATAAATAACTGACATCATTTAGCCCCTCTGCAAATTTTGTGCAAACCAATGGGGGATGGCTGCTCAATAAACAGGTCACCTGGAGGCGACCTTGGTTCATGTGATTAGCATTTCAAACTAAATGGGTGAACTGGTGCCATGGAGAAATGGTACATTTGAAGTGAGGTGAGGGGACACCACATCTGTGGTAGTTGATCTGCAGTCGTTCTGTCAGCCCATCAAGACATCAACTGGCTGGTGAACATGTCTCTTAAACTGCCAAAGGATAGACCTGCCTTAAGCTCTTATGTCATATGCAAATTTGTCTCCACTGAAAAGTTCCCCTTGGATACCATTATGAAGACCCCTAATTATTGCCTCATGGAGGTTGCCAGTGTGTAATGACATCACTTTGGGCCACTCAACATCACATTTTCAGCTCCAGTCGCCAAAGGTTATTAGGCAACAAATTGACTTGAGACTAGTGTATAGGTAAGTGCTATCTGATCATGAAAATATACATTTTGGGGCATGGAATCTGATAAAGTGGGAAAGCCCCAAAGGATTCCCAACAGATTATATTACCCATTCTCCATTTTAAAGCTGTTTAGGGCTGTGACTGATGAAATAGCAAGTTCCATGAGACACTGAACATATGAAGCTCCTTTATAGTTAATTAGGCTGTGTTAATCTTGTAGTAACACTTCTAGAAACAGAAGAAGGTGTTCACACAATTTTAATGGATAATGTTTCACAAATTGGGAGTCCTGGAATCTGGATACCCACAGAGGTTTTAACTGTCAGACATTTGGTCTAGTCAAGTATTATCTCTTCTGACTTGAGACAGCTCTCCCAGGTTTCAAGCAAAAGTCTTCCCCAGTCCCACTACTTGAGAGTCTTTTAACAGGGATTGAACCTGAGGACATTGTATGAGCAGACCACGGGCTCTGCTCCCTATATATGGGCCCTGGCATGGGCTTCCAAGAAAACATTTTATGTTCAGCCTGTTAGTTTCAGCGAAATCAATAGACTTGTGGAAAGAGCAAGTGTGATTGTGAATTAGGTTTGTTTCTGTTCTGTATAAAGTTTCCAAAATGAATGTAATTTGCCTAATTTTGGATTACTTGCCTTCTTCCTGTAGTTGTTTTCATTGACACTTCACATTACTTTCAGTCTGATGAACTAGTGGATCCAGCAGACTGAATGAAGCCCCTGCCCTGGGGGATGAAATGCTAGAATCCAAGGATGGAAAATATTTAAGCAAGAGTAGCTCTCATCCTTTGACATGCTCCTCTACCTACCTGTCCTACCAGAGACAGCTAAAGCAATCACTCCGGGGTGAGAAGCAAATCCTTTGGGAAAAGAACAGGACTATTCGCGAAGACAACAAGACTTTCCGTATGGAAAACAAAGCTATTCGTGAACAGAATCGTACTCTCCGAGACGCAAACAATATTGACTGGGAGGAGGGCAGTGTCCTCAAGGAGAACAAACTGGACGCTTTGGATGAGGGAAAATCACTTGAGGAACAGGAAAAGGCTCTCCGAAAGCAGAATAAGGCTCTACGAGAAGAGATCAAATCCCTCCAGGAGCAGGATGAGGCCTTCAAAATGGAAGAGAAGGCTCTTCAAGAGGAGCTCACTGCTTTGTGGGAGGAGAACAAGGCCTTCCAAGAACAGATCAAGGCTCTCAGGGAGAATAGTGCTGCTCTCCTAGAAGAGGAAAAATGTCTCCATCAAGAGAGGCGAGCCCTCCAAGAAGAAGAAGCTGCCCTCCAGGAAGAGAACAAAGCTCTTAGAGAAGAAAGGAAAGCTCTTGAAGAGGAGGATAAAGCCCTGAAGGAAGAGAATGAAGTTCTGCAGCAGTGGAAGACGCTCCTCCAAGGAAGCCTCAGTGTGCAGATAGAAGGGCAGGGAGCCCTGATCTGAATATTCAGCCAAGAAACATGTGGTTCTTCTGGCATACTGGTTAAAAGGGAGAGAGCGACCCCAACAAGCTAAAATAATTGTGCTACAGGTATTTACCAAGAATTAAGCATTAATATGCACTAAAACAACTTGATGTCTGCAGCCTTAATTCCAAAGGGTGTTAATAAATGTCATGGACATCATTTATTTGTAAGATTTCTTTTCTAATTGTGCTTCAGTTAATTTCAAGACCAGTAAAAATCCTCCCCGATTGCCACATTCCCACCCTCCATCATGTAATTGCCCCTTGCTAGCATCCATGTGTTTATTTCCTTTCCTTTTCTACTTTTTGACTCTTCAGCAAAACACCAACCCTTAAGTGAATGCTCCAACATATTTCTTAGGCATGGCTTGGTTTATAGAAATGATATATTCATTTGAATGTTTTTTTTCCCAGTCCCATCCCAAAGAATACGGGCAGGTGGGTTGCAACATCCATGTAAATAAACTCACCAAAGTTCTTAATCTGGTCTTAGTCCTCCTCTTCTAGCCTGTTGCCCTTCTGATACAATAGTTGATTCCAACATAATTTAAAAGACCGGTCAAGCCCTAATGTTACTTACCTCAAAGTAATTCCAATGGTGCCCATTGAGGCATCATCCTAAATAGATGTGTACTGGATTTCAGGAAAAAATATGGAACTCTAAAACAATAATATACGAAAATATCACTTTCCAATGCTCCAAAAACCTGCCTAAGATAGCTCTCCATTTGGGGATGTTAAGAAGAGGTTATGAAGATGTGACATTAAACCTCAGTGTGCATTACAAGTGACCTTATGAATTATGTCAGAAATAAGCAATGCAGAGTTCAGTGCAGCTTACCCCTTGGAAAATACATATAAGATTGTTGTGAAGCTGATATTAATAACCTGGCCATTATAATTTTGTTGCCTTCATATTCTGCTTCTAAGCTTCTCAGAGGCACCTTCAGAAATGAAATGCTGGAATATCTGGACCTGTTGTGTGATCCAACAAAGGCAGTTTCTACAGCATTATTTAGACTTCTATAAAATTTGATTCTATAGAAAATATTTTCCAGCTACCAAGCTTTTAAATAATGAACAAGCACTGTATTCTAATTAGACTTCATGAATTAATATGATGAAATTTACTTTCACATAGGGAAATTAATTACTTTCCATAAATACATTAGTAAATTATCATGCATTATTGGGAAATTTAAATGTGATTAACGGCACTTAAAAATGATCTGCTTATTTCCTGTGAATAATTAAGCTAAAACTTTGTTCTCAATATATTTACAGGGACAATATACACAAGTGTATTCATTTAGCAGTTTGATAAAGTTTGCCCAATAAAATAACAATCTCAAAGTTTTAGAAATATGCAAAGATGTTATCCATAATTGGGCAAATGTTTTGGGAAACATAAAGAAAGCACAGATTTTAGCTGCCCACATTGCTCATTTGAGCACACCTGCTAAAACATTGTTGTGAGTTCCACTGCCATCATAGACATGGCTGTCCTCTGCTATCTTTCTACAAAGTGTCCCCCATGCTTGTAGAATTTGCAGCCCCAAGAGCTCATCTTTCCAATTAAAACCGTTATGTTTAGGGATGGAGGAACTGTGGCCCCTCAGGTACTGCTGGACATAAATCTCCCATCAGGCAATAGTAAAGGATAGTAGGAGTTGGAATCCATCCAAATCGGAAGTGCCACAGAGATAAGCATTTGACTTGGAGACATATCTTAAGGGGCTCTGGAGTCTATGCAATTTCTGCTGCTGCTACATATATTGAATTATTGCATAAATTATGTGTGCTTGGAATGGGGTGTTTATTGTGCTTTTTATTGTTTTACTCCTCTTTTTATTATGATGCAATTGGAATATTTGAAGACCCAAGGCAGAGGGAAAATGCTGTCAAGAGAGAATTAGCTGTATTAGAGAATTTGACCTGCTTCACCTAAATGGGTTTCCTATAAGGTCAAATGACAATTGAATCATAATGAATTTACACAATGGCCTTTCCATTCCCCTCCGCTGTATGACTGGACACAGACATGGCATCTGATATGAGGATTGCAAGGGTTATGTAAGGCAAAATGTATTTATCTGCTCCTCACAAATAGAATAATTATCCGAGTCAAACAACATAATAATTGATTCATATTTTAATAAGAAAAGTCCTCTATAAACTGAGCAACATTTACAAGAGCACTATGAGTTGAACTATTTGGTGTTTGTCATCCACCCAGCATTACTGCTTGATGATCAGGTAACATCTGTGGCCAGGAGTATCTTTTTCCGGCTTTCTTTGTACACCAGCTATGGCCCTACTGGGACAATTAGTTTCTAGGCTCCATTCAGAGTGCTGGCTTTGAATTCAAAAGCTAAAACAGTCTGTGTCCCTAGTATCTGGAGGAGTGCATCCCCCTCTGTGTCTCCTCTCATGGCTAAAAAAACCACACACATCCTGAACTCTGACATTCAGTAAGAAGTTACCAGGTCCAAAGCCTTCTTAGTGATGTACAACGCATATCAAGGCAGGCCTGTTTAATTGACTCTCTCTTGCCCTGCATAAAATCTGTTGTCCTTTAAGGGGTTTTGACTTCTGCAGTTGGAATCTGTTGGGTTTTTTTAAAAAATATGAACTCTGCTAGCTAGCATGTCTTGTGCTGAGATTTACAATTGTCAGTCTTTACAGATGTTTTGTATTGTTTTATGGCAGGATGGGGATCCTCTAAACCTTGCTATCTGGTCCTCAGGGAACCTCCCCCCCTCTAGGCCACATCCCACAGCCACCCGGCTTCCGTGGCTGGAAGGTGCTCTTAAACTCTGATCCTGCCTGCCTAGATAGTGAATCGAGGGCAGAGTGAGATCTGGAAACTAGTCAAAGGCACGTTTGTTGCGCTGCCCACTCTTGCCTCAAAAATCAATATTTCTCCGTAGCTGCAAGTACCGTATTTTTTGACCTGGGAGAAGAGACAGTGGAAGAGGACTGGAAAAAATTTAAGGACTATTTGCAAAAGTATTGTAAAATGTATGAATGTTAGAATGATGCAGGATATAAAGACAACATGGCATTAGTAACCCAGTTGAAAGAAATATGAAAATAATTGAACTATAAGAACAAAGATGAGATTTGAATAATATGTCAAGCTTAAATATCTAAATATTTGATAACAAAGGGTAAAATTGGAGACATAATAGTTGAAATGTTTAATTTAAAACAAATTTTGAGAGAAGGTGAAGTATTGCTGAACATGATTTGGTAAATGGGAACACAGGAAAGGGAGATGCGAGGGAGTCAAGAAAGAGGGTTATGGAAAGTTGGCTTAAGTATGATGTATGTTTTATGTCTGTATTTTTGTATCGTATTGTTTTTTGTTTTGTGTGACTTGGTACTTTTTTGCTTTTTGTTTTTTTTACTGTGAAAATTTAATAAAATATCTTTTTTTTAAAAAAGTACCGTATTTTTTGCTCCATAAAGTGCACCAGACCATAAGGCGCACCTAGTTTTTAGAGGGGGAAATCAAGGGGGGGAAATATTATTTCTCCCAGCCCCAAAGAGCAGCAGAGAGGCTGCGTGCAGCCTGTCCACTTCTCCCAGAGCTTCTCAGGGCTGCCGGGGGAAGCCCGGGCCCCCAGCCCCAAAGAGCAAAGAAGGCAAGACAGCAAGCGGGATCCATCCCGCTGCCTGTCTTGGCTTCTGCCATAGCCGCGCGCAGCCTCTCCCGGCTGGAGAGGTTGCGTGCAGCTAAAGAGGAACCCAAGACAGCCAGCGGGATGGATCGCGCTCGCTGTATTGGCTTCTTTAGCCACGCGCATCCTCTCGTGCCGGGAGAGGCTGCGTGCGGCTATGGCAATTCCCCCACCTCCCGCAAAAGCCCACAGGAGCCGCGTACCCTTTAAAGAGTGTGCGGCTCCTGCGGGCTTTTCTACAAGGAGGGAGAAGGGACTGAGTGGCCATGTCAGACCCTTCTCCCTCCTGGGGAAAAGCCCGGAAGAGCCACGCGGAGTTTGTGTGCAGTTCTTGGGGACTTTTCCTGCCTGCCTCCCCCCTGCATTTGCTCCATAAGATGCACATACATTTCCCCATACTTTTTAGGAGGGGAAAATTGTGTCTTATGGAGCGAAAAATACGGTATGTCATTTTCATTCCTGAATACAAAATTGATGCCTATCCATTGTGGCCCCTGAAAATTTGTCCAGAAGGGAATGTGGCCCTCAAGCTGGAAGAAGTTCCCCACCCTTCTTTTACAATCAACTTGGGCAAGTGCCAATTCAACAAATAAACAAAATGATACAATGCAGCAGAGTGTTGCTAAATAATTGTTAACATTGTCTCACAAAGCTTTGCAGGCCTGCAGCAACAAAGACAATCCTAATTTTGTTTGTTTGTTTGTTTGTTTGTTTGTTTGTTTTTAAAAAGATTTTCTGTTGATAAATAACTGGGGTCCATCTCAAATTGATTTCAGCTCCTCCGTCCAAATTTTGTTACATAAACTGCTTGGTCTGAAGGCAAATTAAGGACACACAACCTGTTAGCATATATCTGTGGAATGCTCTGCCAATAGAGATTCAGCAAGAACCTTCTGTTTCAACCTTTAAACACCTGCTGAAAACTTTTCTATGCCCCCTGGCTTACACCAGCAATTAATAGATACATATTTCCATCATGGTTAGTTGATGGCCTCTGATTTTAATTTTTATGTTTTGGTTATTATATATAGTTATTATTGTAAACCTGTTTGGTATTATTATACTATAGCAGCATATAAACATTTAAAATAAAATAGATACGCACATGTTTATTTTGTTTCTGGTAGACTAGAATCCTAGCTGGTAAAGGAATGAAATTAATCTTATGGCGGCGTTAGAGAACTAGAGTGATATTGCCCATCTCAGATGGGTTTCCTTACATTAGAGGCCATTCCACACCTAAGTCTTAAGCAGCCCAAGTTGGGTCATGATATTTCCATCACTTTCTTTGCTTCTGCTTTCCTTGAAGCTTCTATGAATATGAGCTTGACAAGGGGATTTAGGAAATTATCCTTGGCTTTCAGCCCAGGCTGCTTACTCAAATCTAACCTTGCTGGTGGGGAATCTGGGCATAGATCCAGAAATAAGCACTTTAATTGGAAGCCAGGCACTTAACAGCAATTCAGCTGCTTCAGTTGCAGATCCCTCCAATGCAATTGTACCCGGTGTTAAAGTCAAACGGATGCCTCCTGTCAGCCTTGCTAGTGATACCTTCTGAGTAATGCTGTACCCTTCAGCAGTTGAGCAGCAATCTCTTGTTTAGTTTGGCAATCCTTTCGCTGTTAATTTTTCATTAGGAAAACAAGATCAGGCTTTTGGCTTGCACAATTGTCTGAGAAAGAAGGACCAAAGCCAATACTGTAATTCTGTAAGATTTTGTTCAAGGAATCAAATGCTTTCTTCTTAGGTGAGGTATCTGTGATCAGTGGCATCGCAAGGTGGGAGCAGAGGGGTGGTGTGCCCCATGTTCCATGTCTGGGGGTGGTGACAAGAAGGCACCCCGTGGGGTGCTTGCCCTGCCACCCGGCCGAGGCACAGTGGCGCGAGCAGCCATTACGGTGGTGCAGCCGCATGTGGAGGATCCTCCGTTTGCAGCTGCAGCTGTGAGCAGAGGAGCCTGCCATCATCCTTATGGTTCTTGGGACATGCCGGCGACGACGTACAACACATGTCACACATGCCACATGCATGCGCTCTGCATAGCGATGCTACACATGCGCTGTACATAGTGGTTTGCCGCCGGCGCCACCCGAGTGGCAATCCCTCTGCCGCAAGCAGCAGTCACTTACGGCAAGCCAGGGGGGCCCCCTCCCAGCCTCCCTGGCTTCCTGTAAGCGGCTCCCGCTTTGCTGTTTTACAGCGAGCCAGGGAGGGAGGGAGGGAGACGGACGAGCTGTGCAGCTTTGCCAGTGCCCCGCAAAGTGGCATAGCTCCCACCTTTCCCTGATGGCTCGGGAGTCATGGGAGTGGGGGCGCAGAGGCGTAGGAAGGGGGCGGACATTCGGCACCTGCCCACGACTCCCAAGCCTAAACCTAGCTGTTGTGGGGGGGGAGGGTGACAAAAACATTTCCACACTGGGTACCACCTGGGCTTGCTACACCTCTGTGATGTGATGTGGGATTGGTGTGTGTGTGTGTGTGTGTGTGTGTGTGTGTGTGTGTGAGAGAGAGAGAGAGAGAGAGAGAGAGAGAGAGAGAGAGAGATGGCATTCTCCGAGCAATAAATTCCAATATTTTGTACCTGGAAAAGAGCTCTGCGGTGTCAGACCAATGGTTAATTTAGTCCGGCATCCTGATACCCCTATTGCAGACTGTGTGTGTGTATCCAGCATTATTGGCCACAGGTTCTGTATCAGCATCAGCACAGGACACAATTTGGCCAAACCTAAGCCCTTTGTTGCGAATGGGGAAAGTTAAGCTCAGCTTCAGTGTCTCCCAGTGAAATCAATGACCATTTCAGAGTGATTCATTTTGGATGGATTGTGATCTCAGAACTTATGGACTGCTTTTCCTCCACACAACACATAGTTCTCTTATAAGGAATTCACTGCTCTGAGCTGTACTGACAGACACTGGCTTAGGTGACTTTAAAAGGGGGTTAGACAAGTTATTGGAAGGTGAAGGTTATCAATTGCCAAATGGAAGATTTCAAACAGGGATAGCCAATATGGTGGTTTCCAGATGTTATTGGACTATAACTCCTACCTCCCATGACCATTGCCTATGTTGATTGGACTAATGGGAGTTGGAATCAAATAACATTTCAAGGGCACCATATTGTTTACCCGGCTGTGGATACCAGTTTCCCAAGTGCATATAGTAGAAGTGAGTAAGAGAGCTTTTCATTCATGTTGTCTTTATAGACCCCTCAGAAGCACCTTTGTAACCACAATGGAAAACAGGATACTCGCAGAATCAAAGAATTGTGGACCCAAGGGTTATCTAGTCCAGCCCCCTGCAATGTAGGAATCTCAGCTAAAGCATTCTGAAAAAGATGAACCAGTATCTGATCGACTGGGGCTCCTAAGGACTCAAACTGCTTCACATAATTTATCTCAAAAATCTATACTTATCTGTAGCTGAAAGTATGTAATTTTTATTCCTAAATACAAAATTGATACCTATCCATTGTGTCTTTAGCTCTCATACGTATGTGGATTACATATCACTATGAGTGCAGTAATACCTAACTATTAAAGAATTCCAAATTTGTACTGGCTTCATATTTATTCTTAGTCTGTCAGTGGCTTGAGAGAATGCCTAAAGAAGAATAAATATGAAGCCAGTACAAATTTGGAATTCTTTATACCATCCCTGAGGAATACACACACACACATTTAATGAGTCACATTTTAAGCTCTGTAGCCCAAGGTCAGAAAGCCGTTTAATTCAGAGGAAGAGTGAGATGTAAATAAGGAGACAATAAGTGGTAGCTGCTTGGTATCTGTTAAAAGTGGGTATTCTAATTCAATGTTTATCACAGTTCAATAGAAACTTTAAAATGTAGCCTTTTGAGGTGGGGAAACATATTATAGAGGCCATTGTTCAAGGAGAACTTAATGTAGACTTATGAAGACTATGTATAAAGAACGTGGATACTTCAAATAGTTAGAGATGTTGTGCCTAAGAAACAATATTCAAAAGAAAACTCCCCCTTTCATCAGTCTGTTCAACTTAACTGTGTGTTGTTGCTTGAGCCTGCAATCTTTTATGTGTACAAGAGTGCTCATGTACGTGTGGAAGTAGGAGGTAGAGGAGAAATTTGACTCAGTACATATTTAAAGCTGATTCTATCAAATTCACACACACACACACACACACACACACACACACGAAGTGAAACACACCTTTTGCTATGCTGCTCTCCAACCAAAAGCGTTTACAAGAATGCATTTATTAGAGGAAATTATAGATGGAAATGAAAAGATGATTAGTGAACTTACCATGCAATAATACATTATATGAGAGAACATTGCTTGCCAATATGTGTACATTAGTCAAAATGGCATATAAAATGTTTGTATTGTGAAAATTCTACTGAATTTTCATTTGGTTTTTTTTAAGTGAAATGCGGAGAACTGAATCTAAGACTGAAAAAATGGGAAACTGAGAGAATCAAAACTGATCTATCCTTCCATCCCTATGTGGAAGAGCCATAGCTCAGTGGGAAAACACCTGAATTGGATAGAAGCTTCCAGCTTCAATATCTGGTATCTCCAGATAGGGCTGCGAAAGAGGCTGTGAAGGTCTGGATTAAAAATAAATAAATAAATAAATAAATTGTTGGGGGGGGGACTAGGAAGCACTCTCTCCGAAATCCTGGAGAGCTGCTCTCTGTTATTGCAGGCAATATTGAGCTGATGGCACAATGGTTGAACTTGGAATAAGGCAACTTCCTGTGTTCTTCCTAATCAGGCTGAGAGCCAAGAATGTTGTAGTACCCTGCAAAAGTCACATTGTTCATGAGTAGGAATAGGCAGCTCACCACAGTTCTGTCCTATGACTGCTTTTTCTTGCCTCAAAGACAGCTCCATCCCATCTTGTTCATCACCAACAAAAGTAGTCCCATATTTTTCGCTCCTTAGGGCGCACCTGACCATAGGGCGCACCTAGTTTTCAGAGGGGGAAATCAATGAAAAAAACATGACCACCCACCCAGCTCTAGGAGCAGCGGACAGGCTGCACACAGCCTGTGCGCTTCTCCCAGACCTCCTCCCTGCTTTTGCGGGAGGTGGGGGCACTCCGTCTCCCTGTTCTGGCTTTGGACTTAGCCACGCAGTCTGCATTCGCTCTATAGGACACACACACATTTCCCCTTAATTTTTGGAGGGGAAAAAGTGCGTCCTATAGAGCAAAAATATGGTACTTTTGAGGTGGGATGAAGACTGCTTCAGATTTACAGGGGCAACATTGACTCCTCTAATGGCATTGAAGATTCAATGGGGGAAAGACCTGGGAGAGTCTTTTGACAATGCAGAAATGGGACAAGATTTGGAGAAAGGCCTCATCCATATCAATATTGGCAAAAATAATAATAAAATGTCTTAAAAGTAGTGCATCGCTTAAGGAAAATAAAACTGATAGCACAATCTGATTGCTTTGCTGCAACAACCCTGACTCTCTCTCTTTGTCCCCAAGTGCAACTTTTTTGGAAAAATATATTAAATGAAACAAGCGCAAGCACAAAGCAAAATGTTCCTTTTGGACTCTAAAATTGTACCATTGTCTTATTATGGAAAGGAGGCCAAATATTTTTCATGTAAAAGTCTTAGAACACAGTCTTTGTCAGTGGCAAAACTCACTATTGCCTGATACTGGAAGACACTGGAATAAGACCTTCATAAAGCATGGATTTCTCAATTACAGGGCCTGATATTAATGGACAAGCCTCCAAGTCTTTTTATTTTTTTGTATAAATGATTTTTATTGGTTTTCCATGTAATCACATTACGTAACATTATACCATCTTATTTTATCTCTTTGGCTCAACTGAGCCTAACGACTTCCCTCCCTCCCGTCTGATAGTTTACAAAGTTAAACTTTACATCTTTACCGTATTTTTCGCCCCATAAGACGCACCGGCCCATAAGACGCACCTAGATTTTTTGGGGGGAAATGAAGGGGAAAAAAATTATTTCCCCCCCAGGTGCGCTGCGCTACACCAGGAGCTTGGGGCGTGCAGAGCTCAGCGCGCCCCAAGCTTCTGCGTGCCGGCAAGGTCTCCGCTAGCGTGGGAGAGCCGGGCGCCTCTCCCAGGGCTAGCGGACCCCTGCGCTAATCCAGAAGCTTGGGGCAAACTGAGGTCAGCGCGCCCCAAGCTTCTAGGTGCGCGCAAGCAGTCCGCTAGCCTTGGGAGAGCCGCGGGGCTCTCCCAGGGCTAGCGGATCGCTGCGCTACACCAGGAGCTTGGGGCGTGCTGAGCTCAGCGCGCCCCAAGCTTCTGCGTGCGCGCAAGCAGTCCGCTGCCGCCCCAAGCCTCGCGCACCCGGTGGGACCTCCTGCCGGGTGCGCGAGGCTTGCAGACACTCGCTCGAAGCAGGGGGAGCCCTCCCGAGGGCTCCCCGTGCTTCGGGCGACAGGCTGCCGCCCCAAGCCTCGCGCACCCGGTGGGACCTCCTGCCGGGTGCGCGAGGCTTGCAGGCATTCGCCCCATAAGACGCACCCCGATTTCCCCTTCATTTTTGGAGGGGAAAAAGTGTGTCTTATGGGGCGAAAAATACGGTACATTTTGCTTCTTTTCCTATCCTTGTTACATCATTACCTAAAATATTATATTACTCAGCCTGAATAGGTAGCAATTTCACTTTACAGATCTTCAGATAACCCTGCTAATGATCTTAATTGCTTACAGTTGTCTTTCAAATATAATATTTGAATGCTTGGTCTCACGGGTTCCAGATTCTTCCCATCAGCTTCGCCAGTTCTGCAAAGTCCATCATTTTCATCTGTCACTCTTCTTTTGTTGGTAGCTCCTGTTGTTTCCATCTTTGGGCTAACAAAATTCTTGCCTCAGTGTTGCATATAAGAACATTTTTTTTATCTTGTCTCGGTATCTCTCTACCCACTATACCCAGTAAAAAAGCTTCTCGATTTTTAACAAAAGTCTTTTTAAACATTTTCTTTAACTCATTATATATCATTTTCCAGAAAGCTTTTACCTCTTTACACATCCACCACATATGGTAAAAAGTACCTTCCTTTTCCTTACATTTCCAACATTCTTTTTTCTTTATCTTTTTTTTTTGTTCTATACATTTTGGCCAATTTAACTGGTATTAAATACCACCTATACATCATTTTCATAACATTTTCTTTAAGCGTACTACATGCTGTAAAATTAATACCTTCATTCCATAAACTCTCCCAATCTTCTAACTATGTTATGAAGCCTCCAAGTCTTTTTATTCCACTTGGCGTGATTTATCACCTGTGCAGAACAGAAGGAAGCTTCAGAGAAGCTGCTTTGTGAGGCTATGATTGCATATGAGCTCAAAACCTTGATCCTTGAAGAATATACATTTTCTTTATCCTCTCCCACACAAAACCCCCGAATAAAACAACATGGGAGAAAATAACTATCATTTCTACACAGAACTTTGAAAAATATATCCGGGGTTAACCACTGACACCTTTCTATTATCTGTATATAAATTGTGTTTAATTTTGGCATCTATTCTATATATTTCTACAACAGCTCTCCCTAGTGGATGCCTGACTTAGTGCTGCAGCAGGTATCTGATTTACAAGTGCTACTGATAGACGTATTCCAACATTATGCCTTGACACACTTGAAGCAGGCATCAGTTTAATTTAACACTATAAGAGACAGTAAATTTTATTTAGTGTTTAAACCATGAATAGACTTTGTCTTGATATGTAGTGCAAGGGAAGATCTGACTCACATCTTGGGTAGAGTGTCAAATCCACCAGCCATTCATTTGGCTATGCCTTTCAATTAAAAGTGTAATATGAAAACCTCTCCCTCCCTCCTTCTCTCACTCTCACGCACTGCCATTCCCTGTCCTCTATTACCTTTCTTGATGGATTTATAGGGAAGTCTTAGTTTGAAAGGGCAGAATACATTATTTTGAAGGAGTGGAGGAGAGCAAATATTCATTTGGAGTGAAGCATGAAAAACACAGGAATGCAAGAAAGCACCTTACAGAGTCAGCCTATTGACTGGCAGAGTGTTAGCTATTCCAAGTGACATCTGCTCTCCAGGGTCTGAGGCAGAGAAAGGTCTTTCCCAACATCCAAGATTCCCAAACTGAAGGAGGAGGAACTTTTGTGGAACACACACAAAAGAAAATTTATATTGAAACAGTTGTACATTTAGCATTACGTATGTTCCTTTCTCACTGTCAAAATACTTTTCAGGTTTATATTAGCATTTTTAAGTAGAATGGCTGCTTTCCCATAGACATTTTAGGAAGTGCAATCATCTAAGAGGCTGCTTGGAAGCCCCCAAGGGTGGCAGGTGATTTTTATATACCGTATTTTTCGCCCTATAGGACGCACTTTTCCCCCTCCAAAAATGAAGGGGAAATGTGTGTGTGTCCTATGGGGCGAATGCAGGCTTTCGCTGAAGCCTGGAGAGTGAGAGGGGTTGGTGCGCACCGACCCCTCTCGCTCTCTAGGCTTCAGGAAGCTATCCCCCCAGCCCGGCAAGCTCCCAGAAGCTTCGGCATCACTCTGGGACCCGTTCTGGGGGCTGGGGTTGGGGAAGCTCGGGCTTCCCCCACCCCAGCCCCGCGCCTGGGGGGGGGGGATAAATCTAGGTGCGTCCTATGGGCCGGCGCGTCCTATAGTGCGAAAAATACGGTATATATAAAAAGTTTAAAACTTAAGACTTACTTCTAGGAACACCCAATAATAGCAGATGAGGAAGTTATGAGTCCCCCTGAGTCTAAAGTTACTTGGGAATGGTGGAAGAAAGGTTTTACTGCTATTGGTGTGTTGTTGTTTTTAAAGAAGGTATATATCACCGTGTAACTTAAGAAGCAAAGACAGCATCAAGAAGCTTGCCATCTAAATTTTGAAGGAAAACATAACGGCACAAGAAATGACCAGAGCAACCCTCGCCACAGGACTACAGATAAGCACACTTCAGACTACTCAGTCAGAGGTGTGCAGTACAAAGCTGTCAGTAAGAGGGTAAGGTATAAGCCTTTACTCCAGGATTTTACAGCAGAGTGGGGAAACTTTTCCGCCTGAGAGCCACAATCTGTCTTTGCCACCAAAGGAAGGAGAAAGAAGGGCGAAGCGAACAGAATCAACAACATACCGGAGGCATTAAAGATGCAGGGGTCTAGAGGCCATACTTTTCTGGTTATTTCTGAACTATGCTTGCTAGTAAAAGAAGACCCACCAGATGGCAGTCGAAGCTTGCAAAAGCAATATCTCTCCCACAGTGCCGCAGCCTTCAGACTGGGACATACAGCACTATATTTCTGCTACTGGAATAAATGTACTTTTATGGTCAGATTCAAATGTGTATGATGTGGACCTCACATGAGGATTGTATCGCCTCAGAGTTTCACAGAGGGGACATTTGTTCCCAGGCCCACTTCTCTTAATCGATAACAACATTAAGAAAGGTGAAACTGACAAGAACAAATTCAAAAGGAGTCCAGGTGTGCATCAGTACGTCCCAGTGGCATTATAACTATCAGTGAATAGAATATTTATAAAGTGATTCGCAGCCATTATCCCTGCAACCTGATAATGTGTGTGAAATACTTTATAAAGCGCCTGTGGTCCAGATATTTATCTCCCCACCCTACCCCAAGGGCCAACATTGACAGGTGAGTAGCTCCACCCCCATCTGTCATTCATCTGATGTCATAGTGATGACAGGTGGGTAGTTACCAACCTGTCAAAGTTTACCCATGGGGTGGGGGAGGTGTCTGCCTTGCCAGCATGTTCCCTGCAGCAACGCCCCCCACCCAACCCATCGCCTGATACCACGCAGTGACATCTGAAGGCTGGCAGATGAATATGGTTATGGGAAAATGGCCTTTCAGATAAAACTGGACTCCCTGGAGGCAGCCAGATGTCTCCCAACTCTGCTTACAACATAGAGAAAGATTATTCTCCTTCTATTACTGGATGACGGATAGGAAGCTGGGAGGGTGGCTCTGACAAATGCTACCCATTGCATTTGTGACTGGGGCAAGATATGTACTAGCACCTTCTTGGTCCACTTCAGAACACATATCTAAGATGTGGTTTATAATCCAAATAATCCACCTAGGCTTTCCCATCTCCTCTCCACTTCCTCACATGGAGGAGAAAGAGTGAAAGTTTTTCCTTCAACTTGGCTAGTGGATGCTGAATGTTCTTCAGTTGATCCTGTTATATTTATGGTATTGAAATGTGTTTTGTATGTTATTATATTTCTGTTTTGCTATGTTATTATGAAATTGTTATCATGCTTTTGTTTTGCTATGTTATCATGAAATTGTGCAACCCTGCTTTGTTGTACGTTGCTTTGCACATGATTTGTGTGTGTGTGAAAAAGCAGCATACCAAGAAAATGAATGAAATGAGTGAATGACTAAACCATAGGTTCCTGTTATGTGTGAACTTGGGAAAGTGTGGCTTATTCCAAGTCTAGTTAGTTGGGATTTCGTTGCCTCAGTAGTGGATGGAATTGTGGTGGCGATGCTGTTAATTGGAACTCATTAACCTGAGCATAATCCAGCGGTGTCAAAACATCTTCATTGGTTTCCTGTTTGTTTTATACAATAATTCAAAGTGTAGGTTGGGGGTGGTGGGGATAACGTGCATAACCCTGAATGTCTTGGATCAGCATACCCGAAAGGCCTGCTCCCATCTGAACATGCCCATTTTCTGAGGTCAAGTAAGTACTGACTAGAAAAAGGGTGTTTTTGGTGGCCACACCCCTTTTGCGTGTCGTGGTCCCCAAGCCACCCCAAATAAACTCACACTTCACACATCAATTTTTGTTTAAGGTTTTTGGCATGATTTTGGCCACAACTTTATTTAAATACACATATGTGAGTGGTTGCTTAGGAATTAAGGACTATCTGTCCTTGCCCCAGGGACAGAACTGGCTTCCAGATTCCAGCGGAAGCCAGTCAGTGAAAACAATATTGGGGAGAAATGAAGCTGGGCAGCAGACCCTCACTTCTTACCCACATACTCCTGGGGGCTTGCACGGTCCAAGCCCGATGCCAGGGATTTGGACGAAAGCATGGCAAGCCCCTGGATTCCTTTAACGGAATTCCCTTTCCGCACCACCATTGGAGGGGTAGGCACTTAACCCTCCACCAACCAATTTTAACCAATGCCTAACCGCAAACCTTACAAGTTGTGACGATTTGCTATGCAGAAGGCAAAAACCAAATGGCCCCAGCCAATCAGCCAAATGGACAAAATTCCTACCAGACCCCTGCCTCAAAGCAGACGACCCCATGACAGGCATAGCAAGGTCAAAGCAAAAAAAACCAAACCCAAATTCAGGGAAGGTGGGCGGGTGATCCGGTGAACACAGCCCAAGAGGACGCCCAAAGCTGTGTGCCCAGTATTTAAAACCTTTGTCCCCACCCCCAAATTGGCAACATCGGAATCTACCCGGAGACGCAATTACCCAATCACTGCCTGAGAACATCCAAATGGATTTGCCCAGCAACAGTAGGGGGGCCTCCTGGCCCCCACCGCAGCACGTGCTCTCTGTTAGGAAGAACACGTTTTGTGGAATACCTTCCATACAGACAATCTTTTGGCACCAGTGTTAACTACAGTAGTACCTTGGTTTACAAACTTAATCTGTTCCGGTAGTCCATTCTTAAACCAAAGCGTTCTTTTTTTTCCAATTGTTTTTATTGATTTTCCTATTATATATTTATACATTCTTACAATATTAGTAACCTAAAACTCTCATGATTACCACTTCCCTCTACCCCTCTTCTGGTTTTATTGTTTCCACACTATAATATTTACACATTGATTTATATCAGCTTACTGTTCATATCTATACATGGTTCTTTCTATAATCTCATATAGAATGCTCCATCAATTATACATTGTAAGGTTTATCTCAGACCTGCCAGTGTTCTTATATGTAAACACTGTTTCTCAAGGTAAGTTATAAATTTCTTCCAGTCTTTTTGGAACATCTGGTCGTCCGGCTCACGAATTCGTCCCATCAACCTGGCTAATTCTGCGTACTCTACCATCTTTGTTTGCCATTCCTCAATAGTCAGCAGATCTTGATGTTTCCATTCTTGAGCTATCAAAACTTTGATAGCGTTTTAAACCAAAGCGTTCTTAAACCAAGGTGTGCTTTCCCATAGCAGTGGGGGACTCAATTTACAAATGGAACACACTCAACAGGAAGCGGAACATGTTCTGCTTCCAAGGCAAAGTTCACAAACCAAAACACCTACTTCTGAGTTTGAAGCGTTCTTAATCCAAGTTGTTCATAAACTAAACTGTTCTTAAACCAAGGTACTACTGTACATGTAAGCACGGGGTGAAAGCACTTTTATCTTCCTGAAAATCTAATTTTTTTGTTAGTGTTTCCTATCTTAATCAGGGTGTTATATGCCGTAATGTTTACCTGTGTTTAATTTTTATGTTTTGATTCTATTGCAAGTTGCTTTGAAGTCCTTTTTTAAAAAGCAGAAAGGTGGAACATTACTCAATGGTGGGATTTGTAGACATAAATAAATCAGTCCCCTATTGGTCCAGTCTAAATGTTGGTTAGATAGAGTATTTTAGTGTTAAGCAGATGGCTGCAATCTTACCAGAAAAATCAGACACAGAAATGTCTACATTAGCTTTCTTTTAAGTTGCAATTAAGCCTTTTATAGTTTTGAAGAAACATGTACTGAAACATCCCTTCAATTTCCCTATCTATTCAGGCCAAAATGAAGCAAGTTTGATGGCTTGTGGAAATGCTTCCATTAACAAACTTGGCTTTTGTTATTGTTTGTGCTGCTTACAAAAAAGAAAAAGAAAGAAAGTGCCTTTATTCCCAGCTGACAAAAATTCCAGATCAGGACAACTTCAGGCCACATAATCTGAGCTTCAGCCCATTTGCCATTGTCATGTATCTGCATAAACAATCCCCAATGTTCCTGCTCTTTATGTGTGGGAGATACAAGTATATTTGAAATGTTTTTCAACGCCACCTGTCTGTGCCTTCAATTTAGTCTTTTTCTGCAGTTGCCAAGAGTATACTGCCACATAACAATGTGGTCTTATTTCCCTTTCATTATTGTATAAACCTCAGTCACCTACTCCACTAAAAGATTCAGACAGGCAATCAAACACTTAGAAATCCAACATAAAGGCTGCCAACCCAGCCTTAGCTGTATGAATCTTCCTCTCTCTCCTAAGGGCAGACTCAATATTTTGCATTCAAACTGAAACACTTGTGAAGGTGAGAAAAGAGACACGCAACCAGCAAAAGCAACCAGCAATTGAAGCCAGTGGTCTGACATGGCAGTTCCCTGAGGCCACCTGCAACTAGCTGTCCTGTCCTAAGATTTGCTGTGCCAGCAAATACTGTATTGTGCTTGTGGTAATGAAGCCTTGCCATGGAAAGGAGCATGTGCTAGGAAGGGAGAGGGTTCAAGGAGAGAGAGGCTGGCTCCCTATTCTATGGAGGGGGAAAGGAGTGTTGGGAGGCGTCAAAAGAAGTAAAAAGTAGCAGGTGGGAAAGAGTAAATTTGGGTCCATGTCTTAGAAGCAGAGGTAAAAGGTAAAGGTACCCCTGCCCGTACGGGACAGTCGTGACTGAATCTAGGGTTGTGCGCTCATCTCACTCAAGAGGCCAGGAGCCAGCGCTGTCCAAAGACACTTCCGGGTCATGTGGCCAGCGTGACGAAGCTGCACTGGTGAGCCAGCACCAGTGCCGCACACGGAAACGCCGTTTACCTTCCTGCTATAAAGCAGTACCTATTTATCTACTTGCACTTAAGGGTGCTTTCGAACTGCTAGGTGGGCAGGAGCTGGGACCGAACGACAGGAGCTCACCCCGCCGCGGGGATTCGAACCACCGACCATACGATCAGCAAGTCCTAGGCACTGAGGTTTTACCCACAGCGCCACCCGCGTCCCAGAAGCAGAGGTAGTTGCCCTCAATACTCTACCTCCCCTGCTAAGAACGTATGAACCAGGCTTCCTCAACCTCGGCCCTCCAGATGTTTTGAGACTACAATTCCCATCATCCCTGACCATTGGTCCTGCTAGCTAGGGATCATGGGAGTTGTAGGCCAGAAACATCTGGAGGGCCGAGGTTGAGGAAGCCTGGTATGAACAGACAATGATTCTACCCATGCAGAGGGGGAAATCATGTCAATAATATAATAATACATTATAATGTATCAATACAAGCAGTCACCATCATGGCCCTGGCTAGGGCATCCTTTGAGGTCTGTGGTGGAAAGCAGGGCTGCACATCTGTCCTCCATTAGGCAAAGGCCACTGCTGCCAAAATAGGAAGCAGGGAAGTCATGGGAAAGTAGTTGGGAGGGGGTAGAAAGATGGGTGTTCTTTCCTGGTCCATTGATGGGGCAGGAGTGTGCACAGATAGTGACCAGTTAAAATATTGGTCACAGATTGCCAGCATGCAATTAAGTTTGGTGTGTCTGGTCTGTTATTTCATCTCAATAGCTTTAGACCTCGACAGGGGAGTGTTTTATAACTGGCTTAAAAACTGAACACCCTGTTTCCTTGGGAAAGATTCAACTAAACAGTTGCACTAGCGGGAACTGGGACAATGAGTCCCACTTTCACAAGAGGGCTTTCTTCCTTCTCCTTCCATGTGCCCCCACCCAAGAGGCTCTGTTCCTGGGGAGACAGGAAGCTTGTCTTCACTAGCAAATGGAAAGGCTTGTATTGTATAGCAGCATGATATTGAATTCCTCCCTTCGTCTTTAACAGCAGCTCCACACGCAGAGGTTTAGCATGGGGTGGGAAGTGATGGGGAATGTATATGCGTTCTGACTAGCAATGGCATTTCAGCTGCGGTATTTCCCAGTACCTTTAACCAGAGGTCCCTTAGACTGAACCTGGGACCTTCCACGTGTGAAGTATGCACACTGTCATGGTGAGGAGAGAACCTCTGTTTTGACCAGCAGGTAGGGCTTTTCCTACCTGCCTTGTCCCATCCTCCAAGCCCTAGGAGCCTTCAGAAAGGAGCTGCTTCCAGAAGAACTGGGAGACTCTGCCATCAGGGGGTGGTTGGTTTCACCTGTGCTGCCTCACTTCCAGCCCTAGGAACCTTCAGAAGGGAGTTGCTGTCACAAGCATTATATGGATGGGTATTTTAATGAACTGAATAGAGTGAAAGTTTATGAGTCAAGGGGTGGGGAGAGTGTGTGTTTATGGGCAACTTCTGCAAGCCAAGCTGGTGCTGAACATATTCTTCTGCTTTCCTTTGGACCCCATCAGTGAGGCTGAGAGGGGGGGGTCTTATCATCTGGCCAGCCCAGGACCTCCATAGACATGGACCAGGCTTGCACCCCAAGTAGGTCATTTTGGTGCTTCTAAGGCAGCGGTTTGACTTCATCCCCAGAGGTACACTCCATTGTCTCGTGAGACAGACAGGTGCCCACAACAACAGTGCTGATGATCAAGGAAAAGAAATAATGAAAAACCCAGAAGCAAACTGTATTCTGCAACCAACATGTATAGCAAAATGCCCCGTTTTATAAATGCAATCCATATTAAGTTGCAGAGCAGCAGCCTTCATAGCAAAATCATAAGAATTGGAAGTGCACAAAATGTAAGGAACTGGTGCTAATGCACGGTGGGAAATGCCCACTGGAAGAAAGAAACCATAACACACCCTGTAGGATTTCAGCTTGTTGTTAACCTTTCAATGAAAAGTCAAGCTATCTTTGTGCACTATATTACAGTTCACAGGTGGCCATAGCTGGGGAAAGGAACTTCTATATAAGAAAAAGCAAATACAGCTGTTTTTGCAAAATAGTTGTGAATGGTTGCCAGATTTCATCGTCTCAAGAAAATAATAACAGAGAAAATGGAGAGACAGAACACTGAAAAAGAGTGCTGATGCAGTCAAAACAAGTCAGAAGTTTAGGGAATCTGGAAAAAGAGCAAATCTTATGGAGAAGGAAGCAGCAATGAAATTAGCCTGTTGAGAGCCAGTGTAACAGCAATAACCCAGACTGGAAAGCTATGGAAAACAACCCAGATTGGAAAGGTTATTTTAATTATAGAGAGATCAGCAGCTGAGCTGTCCTGTGAAAGACAGCCCATTTATTCCTAGTAGTACAGCTAGAATTATCAACAGAATATGAATTATTAAAAATATATGTTTAGGGATGAGGATATGGAATTTGGTAGGTTGTTTAAGTGTTCTCTGCTCCCGGAAACAGTTTTCTAATATTGTTTTCATATTAATTTATTTACTCCACTTACTCATTTCTGCTTGGGAGCTCAAGGGTAGCTTAACCAGCCTCCTCTCATGGACTGGCTGGATGCTAAGAAGTGGTGGGAGGCACCAGCCAGAGAACCCCCAAAGAAACCCCCAGGGGAAGAAGCCTCAGAACCAGGGGGTTGGTGGAGGGATGATGGTGAGAGTTCAGAGGGAGAAGGAGGATGCGTCAGAAGCTGAAGAGGTAGCAGGGTTTAGTGAGCAGGAACCCAGCCCCCACTGTAGAGTGACTCATGTCATGCAGGAGATCACCAACAAACTTATATGTTGACTCTTAGCCTATTGGTGGTCTCTCCCATGTTTCTGCTATAACTGTGAGGTCATCCATGGCTGTCATTGAGCATGTTATCCATGGAAATCCATGTTGTCATGGAAAATTACAAAAGGCAACAAAAGGTTGACAAGCAAATCCTTTGCATGGTCTCCATATAACTAATCAACATCATCATAATCAACAACAACAACTACTACTACTACATTAACTGGATGACAGCCCTACTCTAAAGGCTTTTGTATCCATGGAGTGCTGATGCTATTTAGTTCTACTGATCGTGTGGACAGAATGAGAAGAGAAAGTCACTCCGTGTTAATGAGTCCGGAATAAGAGAGTGTAGTCTTGTGCCTACATTATCAGAGTCCACATGGCACTTACATAGCACTTATAAGCACCCTTAATTTGCTTTAATGCACTTGCTGCTCACACACACACAAAAATCAATATGGTTGTCAAGGTGATAATCCTTAAGGAATGAAGAGTTCACTGTGGGCGGAATTTTTTTACATAAGATTAGCTGTGTTAATAAAAGAGGGCTAAGACTTTTCTTGCAGAGTTAAGACACTCACCCCATGTCCAGAGAACACATTTATTTATCACCAAGGCAACCTCCTACACCCATACTTACATTAACAGCTACTTTTTATGGTGGCTTGCCTATAGGATCCTTTGTGGGTAATACAAGAAACCTGACTGGGTCTGTGAAGTCTGAGACTGAAGGTCCACTGAATTTGTCCCACAGAAAACTTTGAGGCAAATGTGTAGGCTTCTTCTCTAGCTAAACATCTGAAGGATTTCAAACTTTCTATCACATGACAAACTGGAACTAGAAAATGTTTTGCAGCACCTTTGCACAGCAAGAAATTCTCAGAACTGCCTGAAAACATATCAAAATGGGGGCTAAGTTGTCAACACAGCTTGATTGTCAAACAACATTTGATGTGCCACTTCAGAAAATGTTACCCGCTTTAAAACAATAGGAACAAAATGGTCTTAAATGGCTTGTAGCTGTGGATCAATTCTCAGTCAGAACTGTCTGGCTTTTGGAGGCAAGGGTGAAAAAACTTTACACTGGAAATTGCCGAAAGATTGCACTTGTTTGTGAAACATTGACCAAAAACAAAGTTGGAAATAGTGAAATACTACGTTCTGCAGTAGTATGGAGTCAGAGAGCAAGGGGTGGGAAGAGGAGATAAAATAGAAGGGAAAGTTCATATCGGATTCCTTCTGAGGGGAGTAGAAATGTAAAGAATTGGAATTGCTGCATTTCCACCCTACCGGGGTTTTGTTTTCGTATTTTAAGACGCCCTCAGCCTTTGGGATAACCATGAGTAAATAACAGTGCATATTTTCTATCTAAGAACCTGTCATGACACAAAATATGTGATGAATTAGAAACACACAGAAGTACATTCAGAACAAGCTCCTAAATAGGATCTCAGAAGAAATTGTTGAGCACATTTTAGAGCTGGAGAAAACAAAATAAACTGAACACACTAATCTTATATACTTGACTTGACCACTGTTAAATATCAAGCAGAATAGGTAACAATAAGCATTTGTTAAGAGGGCATGAAACACTGAAAGTCACTGAAGCATACTTTGAGGGTTTGTTCCATTTCATATTTCAATAGGAAATAGGCTTTGAAACCCAATCACAGCCAGTTCCCTGCATTTCAACATAAAACTGGCTGTGAGGAAAACAATGGTACAATCCAATAAACCAGTTGTATCCACAGCTGCAATGAAAATCATGCAGGCAATAAGGATCAGGTGAAGGCAGAGAACCAACCTAGATTCCAGGCTCAAAGAAGTAACTCAGAATTAGGGTTGCTGGATTTCCCCAGACATGTTTTCTTTTTCAGAGGTAAAATCACCATACGGGTGGATTTTTTAAAAAAACAAAACAAAACTGCAAAACGTTTGGGTTTTCTTTTTTTTTCTGTACCATTTGTTTGTGCCCCACCCCCCATGGAAATAAAGACACAGTGGAGACAGAATTTACCATATTTTTTGCTCTATAAGACTCACTTTTCCCCTCCTAAAAAGTAAGGGGAAATGTGTGTGCGTCTTATGGAGCGAATGCAGACTGCACAGATATCCCAGAAGCCAGAACAGCAAGAGGGATCGCTGCTTTCACTGCGTAGCGATCCCTCTTGCTGTTCTGGCTTCTGAGATTCAGAATTTTTTTTCTTCTTGTTTTCCTCCTCCAAAAACTAGGTGCGTCTTGTGGTCTTATAGAGTGAAAAATACGGTAGTTTAAATGTTAATGGGCAAATTTTGGCCACAGCTTTATTAAATACACAAGTGTGACTGGTATTTACTTAGGCATTGGTATCAAAACTATAACTGGCTCCTGCCCCCCCCCCCCTGCGGGGAATCTGGAAGGGTAAACAACCAGCAGGGGGAGCTCCATCAGTGTATATTGACTGGTGCTCACCCCTGGGGTTCCCAGGGGTCCTGGCATGGCCCTAGCCCCTCTCCAGACGAGATCCAGACCCCCGGATTCCTTTAACGGAATACCCTATTCATTGGAGGGGCAGGTAATGGCCGCACCTCCCCTCCCCACATTCCCCTAAACCAAAGCCTAACCGCCAAACCTTACAAAGTTGTGATGATTGCTAAGAGGTAGGCAAAAACCAAGTGGCCACAGCCAATCTGCCACATTGGGAAAAATTCCTACCCAGCCCCTGTTCCAAAACAGGTGACCAACCAAAGTCCAAAGCAAGGCCAAACACGACCTAATTAATGGGTGGGTGGGCGGGTGTTCGGCAGTGCGAAGCAAAAGGAGGTCCCTACATCGCGCTGCCAAATAAATACCCCCAACCCCCAGCCTTGCCAACGCTGCTGCTTGACTAAAGGCTAGTGGCATAACTGGCACCACCGGCTTGGAGCGGGGCAAGCCCTGCCCACAAACTAGTTAGGGAAGAGATCCGGGACCGAGCACAACATGGACCCTCTGATAGGAGGATCCAACTTGTGGGACCGGCAGCTGGCAGCCGCTGGAATGAGTGATGCAGCCACAGACTGGGGTGGCCTTCCTGGGGCCGCTCAGCCTTGTACCTTCTGGAGAAGTAGCAGGAGGCCAAATAAAACAAAGGTAAGAGTGGGGAGGGAAGGAGGGGGTGGACGAGGAAGGTGTTAGTGGCAGGGAGGGGGCGAGCGGCGGTCATGCGGGATGGTAGGGGTTTCCCCGTTCTTTTCTCACAAAATGTTGGAGGGTCTGTCATTTTCATTTTTAATTGTCATTATTAATTATTTGAATACACCTTTCATCTTTTACTGCACGCACACACACACACACTATTACTACTATTTCTCTTCCTCCCCTTTCGACACCCCCCCCGGCCCACCTGTAAATGTGTCCTGGGAAATGTGTCCTTGCCCCCCCCCCAAAAAAAAATATGTCAGCCCTACTCAGAAGTCACCAGTGAAAGCCTGAAGGTGCTTGGAGTTTTCAATTGTTGGTGAAAAGACTCAAAGACAAGTAGGATTGAAGGCCTTGGCATTACTTGTGTGAAGAGGAGCTCCCTTTCAGTAGTGGCTTAAATGAGGTGATTTAGGAGAGCCAGTGTTGTGTAGTGGTTAAGAGCTGTAGACTCATAATCTGGTGAACCGGGTTCGCGTCCCCACTCCTCCACATGCAGCTGCTGGGTGACCTTGGGCCAGTCACGCTTCTTTGAAGTCTCCCAGCCCCACTCAACTCACAGAGTGTTTGTTGTGGGGGAGGAAGGGAAAGGAGATGGTTAGCTGCTTTGAGACTTCTTAAGGGGAGTGAAAGGCGGGATATCAAATCCAAACTCTTCTTCTTCTTCTTTTGTTGGGATTGTGGAACAAGGAGATTTAATTTTTCCCTCTGCACCCCACACAGACATGAAGTTGTCCGATTCAAGAACAACGTGTTAATTTCACTCAATTAAAGTCACATCTCCTTTGGCCCCGAATCTCCCTCAGAAGGGAGTGAATGTTTTTCCCTTTTAGAAGCCTGGTTGAGGCCTAATTAAATATATTGTGGACAATAACTGGAAAGAACGCAGAAGCCCAATTTGCACTATTTTAAATTCCCAGCTAAGCTGCAGCAAATTATGCCATTCTCCCCACATTTGTCACTGACAACATTTTCTCTTGCTGTTAACTCTTGCTTTTTGTCAATGATTTCGCTGCTCAGCCTTCTTTAAATGCATCCTTGACATAGGAGCTTGTTTGCAGCAGAGTTGTTTCTTCTTTCCCTTGTGTTTCAAAATACTCCTTCTAACAGGTTGACTGTCTCAAAATGTATCTGAACAGGCAACCTTGATTTCACCACTAACAAGGTGCCCCCAGGCAACCCCACCAGGCGATCACGCTCTTTTGTTCCCCATGCAGTGGATGTTGTATTATTTGTGAGACAGTCTTTGGGTTACGGTTTTGATGCCAAAAACGTTTATTAGTTTGCAGCAAGCGAAAGAGAATCGGAGTGTCTGTCAAGTGTGCAGCTTTCTTTCTGGCAGACTTCAGAGCCACAAGCCAGTCTCTTATGTGCTGAATCGATTAGATTTGTATAGTGGCCCACTGCACACAGGTACAAATTTCCCTATGTTTCGGCGTCAGTGCAAAGACACAATTTTTTTCTTGCCTAAAAATTGATATTCTGGAAGTGACCCTGTAAGCATTTGTTTAGACTGGAATTAAATACGCGCTTAAGTCACTAGACCATGCTCTTTTCTGATGACAAATATTTAGTAGTAGTGGTAGTAGTAGTAGTAGTAGTACTTATGCATTTCTGTACTTTCCTTTTTTAAAAAAATTGTTAAAATAATACACATATATTACAAATATACAAGCATACAAACATATATTTCATACAATCCTTAAAAGTGTTCAAACATACCTTTACTCATTCCCACAGATAATTCCTTTTCCCATCACCATCCGCCACCCCTGACCCCACCTTTGTGTTAGACTTCCAATCTACTCAGTTGCAATTTCTATTACTGTACTTTCTGTACTTTCCAATAAACTGTGTCCTCAAAATGGTTCACAATTCTAATCAATAAAATACAAACAAAATCAATTGTACTAAAGGCAATCAGTATATAAAAGCAATACCAACTCATAATTAGTAAAATTCAGTGTAAAACTTCACAATAGCATAGCATGAGTAAGGAGAGTTTTAACATCAACAAAGAGTAGAAAAATTATTCCATGGAATATGATGGTGGCAAATATATTTTACAATATGCAAAGTAGTTCAGATGCACTCTTTGGGTATTAAAAACCCTATACGTTTGATGAGTAACATCTCCCTGTTACAGAGGAGGTGAATGTGCAATTGAATATCGGGGCTTATTTAGCAAACTTGGGGCTTTTTTTCAGTCGGAACTCACCAAGAACTCAGTTCCAGCACCTCTCAGGTAGGTGCCATTGCCCTTATAAGAGAACAAGGGAGGCATTCATTGTGAGTTCTGGCACCTCTTTTTAGTAGAAAAATAGCACTGAGCAAACTTATGTATGAAGGGAGGAGCATGCATGTTAAATGTCTATTCTGACTGGCAGTGTCTCTCTCTCCAAAACCTCAGGGAGAGGCTATAGTCACATGCTTCTTCTAACTGGAGGTGTGAAGGACTGAACTTGAGACCTTTTGTGTGCAAAGAATGCACTCTTGTCATTGGGTTATGGTGCCTGCACTGAGTGTAATGAGCTTACCTTATGTATGTTTGTTTATGTTATTTATCTCATAAAATCTATACACTGAAGTTATGTTAGTTTTTGTTTTGTAATAAAGCAAAGTGTATAAGTACATGTCTGCATATAAAGCAAGGGTGTACTTCTCGGTTGGTTATAACTTGGTTCTGATAACCCCAAAGTTGCAGGTTCAAGTCCCATATGGGATAACTACATATTCCCGCATTACAGGCAGTCGGGCGAGATGACCCTCAGGGTCTCTTCCACCTCCAAAATTCTATGATTCTCACATCAGAGGGGAGCAAAACTCAAGCCCTCTCCCAACTTCTTTCAGCAGTTTCCCCCCTGCCTGGCTCAACTACCAGAATGAGCTCTCCGTCTCATTTTTGTGTGAGAAGTAAAACTCCCTCACTCTTGCTTTATATGTGAACAAGGAATATATAAAATTGCCCCACATGGCTAGTTCAGCCCAAAGATCCAATATATTATCCCAACAGGAGTCAAGGAACTGAAACCGAACTCTGCCTCATACAATCACTTTTAAGATTCATTCCTCGGTTCTAGCAGATTTCCCCCCAGTTAATCATTTAATATATCCATATGAAATAGAGGTGGACAAAAAACTGTTGGGAATCTCAGGAAGTTGCTAAACAGAGGCAGCTTCAGGTCAAAATAGTTTGCTGTTGCAGAAGATAAGGCTTTAGTAATACAGTTCCAAATGTTGATATATACATATACAGTGGTACCTCAGGTTAAGTACTTAATTCGTTCCGGAGATCCGTTCTTAACCTGAAACTGTTCTTAACCTGAAGCACCACTTTAGCTAATGGGGCCTCCTGCTGCCGCTGTGCCGCCGGAGCACAATTTCTGTTCTCATCCTGAAGCAAAGTTCTTAACCTGAAGCATTATTTCTGGGTTAGCGGAGTCTGTAACCTGAAGTGTATGTAACCTCAAGCGTATGTAACCTGAGGTACCATTGTATTTAAAAGGTAAGGGAAAATCCACGATGATCACTCCAATGCTGTAAAACCTGTGAGCTGCATCCATACTATAAGTGCTGTAAAAGTCATTTTGTTGGATCCCTCTGTTTACTTTGGAGCTGCAAGTTTACAGCTTGGAGTTCACAATTGGGGCAGGGGGAAGTGGTTCAGACTTTTGCCCCCGTGGTAAAATTTGTTGATCTGACACTTGGCCTCAGTCTAAAGGTATTTGTTGTAGAAATGGGGACTAGTGTTTCTCTTTCCTCCTGGTTTAGCTCCAGACTCCCTGGAAACAGGCTGCTAGGGACCTGGGGAGTTAAGAAAGAGGTTCTACCATCAACTTTCCTTACCCTCAATTTATCTCATGCACATGATAAGCTTGGGGAAAGAGAGAAAATGGTGGAGGCCTAATGATATTGAAGGGCCATGTGAGTTTGGTTTACTTCTCTTGAAGCACATGACCCTTGGGTCCCTTCCAACTAATAATTCTGTGATTCTGTGACTTTGAAGTTTCTGGACTTTCTGTGGGAGTTCTTCAAGAAAGACCTGAAGCATATGTAACCCGAGGTACCACTGTATACACACATACAGTTTGCATTTAGTTATAAAATCTGAATTTTGAGAGTTGTTTTTAAACAACAGGATAAAGAACAGAATTATGGGGAAATATTTTTAAGTGGTTGTTGTTGTTGTTTAGTCGTTTAGTCGTGTCCGACTCTTCATGACCCCATGGACCAGAGCACGCCAGGCACTCCTGTCTTCCAATGCCTCCCGCATTTAAAGTGGTAGAGGCTGGAAATTGACAGCCCTAAATACTATTCACTTGAGACCTTAAGGAGTGGGCTGCATGTGTCCTCTCGGAGTCTGAGATGAAGATGGAACCTTCGAGACTTGTGTCAATGTAGCAAGATTAACGGGCTTCTCACACAAGCCAGCATCCAAGACTGGAAGTGTTTACCCGAGCGAATGCATTATAGATAGTAGTAGGGTAAAAGGATAGCTCTCTAGATTGCATTAAAAAACCCCTATGAACTTACAGAAATGTAAAAACATCAAAGATCTCTAAAACACTTCTACCTTTCTTTAAGACACATAACATTCCTTTTTGTCAGAAACAATTCTGAAATGTATGTAGGCCTAAATGGGGATTAATACCTTGAACCGAAAATATATATGTGATACGTGCAATTCATTAAAAATGATTGAAATCATTTCCTTAAATTGTATACATTAGTGGGTTTTTATGTCAAAGATCTCCTATACTTTTGATGCTAATAGTGCATACACAAAGGGCTATTAACATCCAAAAGACCTATATTTGTTCATTCCTGAAGAAATGAATCATGGTTTTGACAGCTTAATAATCTTTTTTTTTTTCTATTCTCCTGAGGCTGTACTATGTAAGACAAATTCCTCTTACTGTGTAAGACAAGACGGAACTGCAAAACCATACCTTGAAATACTGGTTTGCCTTTGGGAAATATAGTCTAATCCTAAACTTACTTACTTACTTGGAGGCAAGTCCTGTGAGTTCAATAGGATTTACTTAGGAATAACTTTCTTTACAATATCAACATGCAACTGAAATAAGTGGGAATTACTCAGATTCAGGGCTGGCCCAGCTATTAGGCTGGGTGACGCTGCTGCCTCAGGCAACAGAAACCACCAGTGCCTTGTCCCCATGGGCACCCGGCCTGCCCTACCACCTCCACCAGCAGCAGAGAAGTAGTGCTGGCATCGGAGCCAATTTCAGGTTAGATCGCATCCATTTTGGGCGAGATCTCACCTGAAATTGGTGCTGATGGTGTTTCCCCACGTGTGGTGAATGCAGGAGGGCCTGCGGTGCAGGCAGTAGCGATAGAGTGGGAGGAACATGTGGTGGCAAGGTGTGCTGGTGCTGGGAGTGGCAGCAGCAGGGCAGGGCAGAACGGCAAAATGGGACATGCCACCTCTGCTTAGAATACAGTGGTACCTCGGGTTAAGAATTTAATTCGTTCTGGAGGTCTGTTCTTAACCTGAAACTGTTCTTAACCTGAAGCACCACTTTAGCTAATGGGGCCTCCTACTGCCGCTGTGCCGCTGGAGCACAATTTCTGTTCTCATCCTGAAGCAAAGTTCTTAACCTGAGGTACTATTTCTGGGTTAGTGGAGTCTGCAACCTGAAGCGTCTGTAACCTGAAGCGTCTGTAACCTGAGGTACCACTGTACCTTCCACTGAAACAATGTATGTAGGAGAGGGGTGTTTTCAAAAAGACAAAAAGGTTGGGGTGGCAATTAAGGGTTGCGTCCTAAGGTAAATAGTGACATCTAATCTTATTTAATCTGAAATTGTTCTATGACAGGAGTCAATAATACCGTCCTCACAAAAACTCTCTTCCCCAATCACTCACTCTCCAAGTTTGACCCACTTCTGCCTCTCTGCCCGTGCAAAAACTCTCTGGACCAGGTCCTTTCAACTCTCACCCCCGACCCCCCCTCACCCCCTCTGCCTGCACAAAAACTCTCTCCCTACCCAGCCCCACCCTAAATTAGTCACACCCATTAATTTCAATGGGTCTACTCTGGCTCCAACTATGTTTGGAGAGAGATGCCACTGAAACATTTCCTTCTAGAAAAGTTTAAAAAAACAAACTGTAATGGGAAACTAAAATTCTTCTGCTCTTCATTAAGGACCCTATGGGATTATTTAGAAAATCATACCACTCTTAAAAGGTTATCCACTTTCCTTCGATACCAGAATTCTGGAGCATTCTCTAGAGAGCTGGATTACATTCCTCTAGCACCTTTTTAGTTTCACACCTATTAATTTTGCAAAGTTTCCCCACAGGCAATTTATGATTAATGTAGGATGCATGCAAATATACACGGGCTGTGGGGTGGGGGGGAGGTGTTGCAGACAGTTTTCCTCAAGCCTGGCTTCAATAGCTAATGCAAAGACCCTGACACACACACACACATGCTAGCATTTCCACTACAGATATTTCCACCACTGATAGAGCTTCTAGGCTTTCTCCTCTCATTATCTTTTGGCAGACTGTCCATCATTTCTAGAACTATTTCTCAAAACACTGCTTGCATTTTTAATAGTGGGTTTGACCATGAAAGGCAGCCTATAAATATTTTAAGCAAGCCAGTGCTCAAATGTTAATCTGTCACCTTTCCTTACATTTGGGATGGGGGGTTAAAAACAAAGAGAAGCAAAATTTGAAATCCTGCAAACATGGTTACTAAGGAGTTTAACTTTGTGCCCATTTTGAGGATACTTTGACTCATAAAGCTTCCCTCTATAGATGGGCATGGGCAGCGAGAGGTTTGTGTGAGCTCACTGGGGGGTGTGGTCAGTGGGATATACCCAAACTGCCCTCTCCTTTTGGAAATGAGCTTATCCCCACTGCTCGAAAAGTATAAGGACTCCGGATTTGTGCAGATGCTTTGATCTACACCCAGTTCCTTTTGCCCACTGGTATAGTAGGCTTCAGATTGACCTGGCCGATTTGTCAATAGTGGTTCGATCAATAGTTCCCTAGCTTGATCATATTGTCTGCAATGCAATAAAATATGCCTCATGCAGTCGATGTCCTGAGAGCATACACAGATCCTATTTTGATAAGGGATACCTCTCAGTCTGCCATTTAACACTTCTGATGGGAATACATTTAATCTGGCTTTGGTGAAAAGACGCCAGTATGTTGGTACAGACAAATTTCTAAGATATGCAGGTTTCTGAAACTCGAACCCATAGTGAATTCCTACTGCTAATGGGCCACAGATAACATGAGATTGAGATTAGAGATCACTATGTGATATGTCCCAGAACCTTTGCCTCAGAGATTCAAGGGTGTATCATAGCCCAGATGGTACAGGAGAGAAGGTGGCATACCAATCAAAGTGGCTTTTCTAACCATAATTTTCATCCATGCACTGGTAATTTTCATCCATGAGCTACCTATATGTTGGACATATGCATGCCTTTTGATATGGGACTTCCATTTTCCACTTTCACCTCTTTGTTCTGTAATGTTTTGTCCAGATTAAACACAACATTTTCCTATGGGATGACATGGAGTAGAAACAGCATGTGTAAGTTTGACTTAGGCTGCATTCAGACAGCATTTCATTCCATTTTCATGACGTTTCTTTACCTGATAATGTCCACTCAACAGGTAATGCATCATAAAAAGAATGTTAGAATTCAGGATACAGTGGTACCTCTAGATGAGAATGGGATCTGTTCTGGAGCCCCTTTCGCATCTAGAAGCAAACGTAACCAGTGATGGCACGTCTGAGCACGTGCACATAGCTTTTTGCCGCTTCTGCTTATGCGTGTGATGTCATTTTGAGTGTCAGCACATGCGCAAGCGGCAAAAGCCGGAAGTAACACGCTCTGTTACTTCCGGGCTGCCGCGGAGCGCAACTCGAACGTGCTCATCCCGAAACCCATTCAACCCGAGGTATGACTGTACAGTGGTGCCCCGCAAGATGAATGCCTCGCAAGATGAAAAACTCGCTAGACGAAAGGGTTTTGCGGTTTTTGAGCTGCTTCGCAAGACGAATTTCCCTATGGGCTTGCTTCGCAAGACGAAAAGGTCTTGCAAGTTTGTTTCCTTTTTCTTAACACCGTTAATACAGTTGCGACTTGACTTTGAGGAGCAACTCATAGAACGCGGTGTGGTAGCCTTTTTTGAGGTTTTTGGTGATTTTTGAAGCTTTTCCAAAACTTTTCCGACACGTGCTTCGCAAGACGAAAAATTCGCTAGACGAAAAAACTCGCGGAACGAATTAATTTCGTCTTGCGAGGCACCACTGTATAAGCAGTAGTATTGTAAAAATGGCAACTAAGGCAATAATCCGGACCTCTGAGTACACAAGTGTCACAAGTAGTGCAGGGAGAACATGAGAAAGAGGGGCTTCTTTTGACGGCAAGTCCATGTTTGGAATCTCATGGTTATGAGCTTTTTGCCTCGTATGTTATGAGTATGCCTGTCACATTTGGACCACTGAGTCCACTATAAACTGTATTGTACCATTTATTGGAATAATCACATCTTGCTTTGCTCCCCAATTTGCTTAGACAACAGCCATAAAGAAGTTCAAAGAAACATTCACCCTCGTTACTGTCATTTGGCAAAATACCATCATTATTTTCACCAGTAGGGGGTGAGGAAGGAAAATGTATGAAAGCTTCTTCCTCACAGATAACAAGCACTCAACACACCCTGCAGTTGCTCTAACAGCTGCAGCGATTCCAACAATATTGGGTGAATTTTGAATAAGGATTCTAGACAGACACCAAACAGTAAAGATTGATTTGAACATGCCTTGTTTGTTTTTCTGTTCTCTTAAGATAAAAAGATTACTGCGCTCTAAACTGACAGATCTAAAGATAATGCACTTTACTTTTAGGTGTCTAGATGCATATCTATAACACAGGTTCTCTGTCATTTGACTGAATCTTTACTATCTTTTCTTTAATTGGCTCTGACTGACTCTTAAGTTTTTCTGAGCTGGTGATACAGAATAGGGGGTCACACTGGGCCTGGCCCCTTCCTCCCTTAACCACACCCCTCCCCATCTTGACCTTTCTCCTTTAAAACAAGCTTTGTTCAACAGAACTCTTAGATCTCAACACTTCAGCAAAAGGAAGAAAAAGGAGCATCACACTGGCAGAAACCGAGACCAGGGAGAAGAGTCGGTGGAAGAAGATTGGAAGAAATTTAAAAACTATTTACAGAAATATTGTAAAATTAATGAATGTTAGAATGATGTTAGAATGAAATTAAGTGGTTCTAGCAGCAATGTCATAAAGGTGTATGAAAAAATGGGTGGTTAATAGGTGAGAATCTAAAGCTATAAAATATTAAGTTAAAGGACTAAGACAAAAACAAAGAGGGAAAGGAATTGCTGAATTAACCAATTGAACTGGAATACAAAAAAGGGAGGTGAGAGGAGGTCAGGGAAGCAAGGAAATGAAATGTAAGATACGGAAGGATTAATCTAAGTGTTTTTTCTAACTTTTTTTCCTATATTTTGTATGTTGTTTTTTTAATATTTTCCCTTGTCTCTTTTATTTTTAACTATGTAATTTTTTGTTTCTGAAATTTTAATAAATATCATTTTAAAAAAAAGGAGCATTGCGGTCTCTTTGGACCTTCTTAACTACAGCAAAAGTTTTACTTGCAAATAATTGCATTCCAAATTACTTATAAGACTTTGCAAAATTGTAGTCACAAACTGATCCATAGTATGGATCAGCAAATCCAATACAAACAATTGTGAGCCAAACCAATCTAAGTCTTTTACATGTACGCGCCTGAGATCAAACAAGCCAAACTGCTCTGTATACATTTTATTCTCAGACCAGTGTATAAGTACTTCTCCCTGGGAAAGAGTATATGAATTATTGTACCCTTTTTTTAAAAAAAGGAAAAACACACCAACTGCAACTGATCAAGACAAAATTGAGAACCTTCCTAAGGGAAAAAGATAGAAGCATTTTTTTGTACAAAATTTATGTATGTATGTATTTAGTATGCAACGCTTCACCCTAACAAGAATGGTGTCTCATCCACCTCACGGTGCAGACAAAAGACCCCCACCTACAGCTTACACACTTTTTTATAGTTTTCCACAAACAGCTTGATCCATGCATCATTGATTCTAGCAGCCCCCATGTGTCACCCAGTTCCAAGCGTCCCCAGTTGTCCCACCTTGATGTAGTAGTTATAAGCAACCATTGTCGGGACTTTCCGCTAAACCTATTTGTGCCTGCCTAAGCCTTCCCTAACTTTGTTGGTTCTTCTAACTTGCGGTTAGCATAATCTACTTTTGTGCTGATATTCACGTTTCTCAAGCATTAATGTACTTAACACCTAGCTCGGCCACAAGCATGTGAGGGGAGACTGGAAGAGAGTGGTGTTGAATTCCACTCTAAAAGTTTGACTCTGATATTTAGGTTATTTCACCCTATGAGATTTTCACAAACATGCTCAATAATTTTGAAAGAACTATTTGTCTTCACATCAAATGATGGAGAATGGTGAGAAAACATCAGTTTTTGTTTGTTGGTTTGGTTTTGGCGCATTAGCTAAACCATCCTGGAAATATATCTAGATAAGCCATTCCCCCCAGGAATTATCAATGCAATCAAAAGACTATGGGGTACAAGTGAGAGCGTATTCATTAATGCAGAGATCCCAGCAGGGACACATGGCCTTCAGTAGGTCAGGGAAGTGATCAATGCTTACATTCTAAAGCACAACTTGACTAGGGAGTGAGTCCCAGAATGGCATAGGACTGGACTGTAAGAAAACTATGATAGATACAGCTTGCCTCAACTTGATTTCACCTCAGTGTGTAAAAAAGAGGTTTCCTCTCTAAGAAATGGGGGTGGCGGGGAGGGAGACAGCTATTCAATTATTCCCTTTCAGTCTCTGGGTTGGCTTCCTCAGCACTGAAGATCAATGAGGTACAACCAATATATCAGCTTCTGCTTTTCAATCATCATAAATTTTGTCCATGTCCTATGAACTTATCGCTACCAGCCTTCCCTGAATTTTCAGTCATCTCTAGTTCCTCCCTTTCATTAGGAATCAGGGACAAACTTTGCACCAATTGGGGATTTCAACCCAAAACAAGTATTATATGCAGAGGAGGAATTTTCCTCAGAACCACAGCAGGGGAGGAAAGGGTTAAATTACCCTATGCTTGTGATCATTTTCACACTCTCACACACCACCTGATGCTATTTGCATTAAAATCGGCATGGACTGCTTTTTCCAGCTTATTTCCCCCCCCCCTCATTTGTGTAGAAGGGGTGAAAAGAATCCGCATTCCCCCCCCCAAAAAAGGGGGGGGAGTGGGATTATTTTGGTGAATTTCTTTTGGGGGGGGCCTTTAACACTTATCTGAATAATTAGCAATAAAAAGTGGGAGGGGGAATTGGCTCCATATTCCATATTGTTGTTTAATTTAAGGTGATTACGCACGCCACACAATGTCTGGGGTTTCCCCCATTTTTACTTAAAAATAAAAATAAAAATCTATGGTTGATTACAGTTTGTACAGATGAAAAGGCAACCATTTTTAATAAATACATAAATAGCATTGTGAAGTGACATTCAACACGTGACACCACTGGTGTATCTAAGCACTGTATATGCATGTTTCTAGAAAAAGTGTGTTTATGGCAGAAAAGTGGCAGGATTGCTGTTAAGGCTATATAGCTCATAGAGCGGAGTCTCATTCCTTTTGGCATCGAGCGCCAGTGTTTCGCCTTTATTTTTGCAAATTTAATTCCTTGCTGACTTTTTCAGCGATTGCAGGTGAAATAATGTCAGATAACTATCCAGAAGGATATTTGGCCTGCATTACCAGACACAACTCTGTTCCTTTGTTGCACTGAGTTGGTTTCCTGGTGGGACCAAATGAGACAGCTCATCCACAATGCCTTTGAAATAAGGAACAAAGAACACTGTGAAGTGTGAATTGCTACTGATCAGAGAACTAGCACAGGTGTGAACACTGAATATGCAAGCAGTATTAGGGTATAAAATTTAGCTTTTCAATGGCAACGTCTGGCGATAAAATCAGACACAAAGACATGCCACTAACGTTCCAATAACTTGTGTTCTGCCTATGAAATCCAGCTGTGGGATGATTCTCACTCCCCTCCCTGACTATTTTACTATTACAATTTACCCATCTCTGCTGCACAAAGCATATTCATTTCAGCAAGGCTTCAGCATTTAATCAATTAGTTTCTTTATTTTAAATAGTTAAACATCTTTTGATTGATAAAAATGGTGCCCATGGTTAACTGAGCAGCAGATTCTTTTTTTAAAAAAAGAAAAAGTACTATTTTAACTACAATAATTTTTATTTTATTTTAAGGGGGGGGGAACCATGGTTGGTGGACAGCATTATAGAAGAGGCATGTCCCCTTCATTCTCATACAGGAGAGAATACCTCTTCTAAGTTAGGTACTGCCCTAATGTGTGTATGCTTCATTTAAAAGCAGAAGTATACTTATGCTCCACAAATATGTGGAGATTTAAACAATCAATGAGGAATTTCTTCTTTGGAGTAGAACTGTAGTTCTATTCATCTCCAGTTTATTGTTTTCTCTGTGTATATTAAGCTGCTTCTCAGCCTTTTGGCTAAGATCCAGTAGTGTATTAAATGTGATTGTTTCAGTCTGCTTGTTCAAGCAAAGTGTGCAAATCACACACATGCACACATCCTCTATTATTCCCTATTATTTCCCAATAAGAATAGCAACATCGGAAACAGTGTTGTTCTAGAGCAGTGATGGCCAAACTTGGCCCTCCAGCTGTTTTGGGACTACAATTCCCATCATCCATAACCACTGGTCCTGTTAGCTAGGGATGATGGGAGTTGTAGTCCCAAAACAGCTGGAAGGCCAAGTTTGGCCATCACTGCTCTAGAGCTTCAGTCTGCCAATTCCATTTAGCAAACCTAGGGCAGTCACACAATACTGAAGAGTTGGTACCTCTTAAAAATGAGAAGGCAAACAAACCTTCCAACATGACCTGGCCCAAATTCTGGACACCATCTTCTGGGTTCCAATCCCACCCAAATCATGTGTCCCATTGGTCTTATCAGGCTGCTTTCTATGTTTTTATGCATCCTTGTTAAATTCTGTTGGACTGAGTAGACATGCAAAAGATTGTGCTATAAATCGCACAGCATAATATGAGATGTAGTTGATCACTCTTTCAATCTATCCCTCATATATGGAAAGTCTCTAACAGCTCAGCAGGAGAAAGAGCATAATATATTCAACCTGTACCATTAAAATTGTCAGAAACTCAGCTGTTTACTGTGCTGGGACAGGAATTTGAACCTATATTATCAACTGTGGAGCTGCCAGATTCTGAAGCTAATATTCTATTCCTGCCTCATATAGTTCTATCCCTAAGGATACATCTTCTATGAAGAGTCATTGATTTATATGATCTGCTCAAGCCAAGTATTTTAGCATTCTGTTTCTCTTCATGGCTTTTATCGAGGGAGCCATTGATTTTTACTTTTTGTTATAGATTTTTAAAATTGTTCTTTAAAAACTTTCCTTTCATCCCGTATGGCATTGGCAGTATTGGGGGGGGGGGGGGAGAGAGAAATATAGGAACCAAGATTTTCTGTTCACTTAACTATGCAGAGTACAAAGGTGAAATGGTATAATAAGCTGTGTGAGTGTCTCAAAGGAGAAACCTGAACACATTTAGAGGATATGTCTCCAAAATGACTGCTGTAGGTGAGATTTATGCAAATACAATAGAAGCTATCCTGGAATAGAATCTTTAACAGAGACAACCATTGAAGACATTTTAGGATAAGCATTCTAATGCATTTGTGCATTAAAACATGGATAAAATTGATTGAAACATTATTAGCTTGATTAAAAACACATAGGATGCAATACTTACCAGTGGTATAAAGATCTTACAGCCCTTTCTACACTTGAACATACAATTTATAATCATCAATCTTGTCTGAATAGCAACTTGGACAAGTGGATTGCAGAAGCAAGCCAGACCCAACCCACTAGGATGAGTCAAGTTTGGACAGGCAGATCTCCTGCTGAGACTTGGCTCAGTGGGAGATACATAGGCATGAGTCATCCATCCCAACTCAGCCAGGCCTCAGCTGGTTCAATCAAAGCAAGCATCAAAACAGAGGCATTCTGAGGGAGTGATGGGGAGCAGTGTGGGATGGGGCAGGGGGAAATTCACCCCACTGCCGTCTCAGTTCAGCTCTGTCATGTGACCTACTGTAGCAACCTAGCAGAAATGACACTGGCAAAAAGGGTAAGTCAAATTCCATGTTAAAGCCTTGTTGATGGCATGGCTGTCATTCATTACCATACAGAAAACTGGAACACAGCACCTGTGAGATGGTTGTACATGAATCCCCAAAGCAAGAATGTTGCACTTTTAAAAGCCTAATAATAATAATAATAATAATAATAATAATAATAATAATAATAATAAGCCATCTCTGCCTAATAATCTTTGCTGAGAACTTCGGGTATAGGACGGTATATAAATTCAATAAATAAATAACATAATTAAATACTGACATGGGTTTAAGTACTGATAACAGTGGTGGGCTGTTTTGTTGTTGTTATTAGACAAGATGGTGGCTTCTAGCAGTGTGATATTAGTTCTATGCATAGCACTTTTGCACACCGGAAACTGAGGGTGACATCACGTGTTATATTATTTAAACATTAACTGCACTTCCTAAGTTAAGCACATGAAATCATCATCATGACCAAATTTTGATACAGAAAGATGAGGTATAAATATTTTAATAATAAATAAATAGATAAGATAATTAGTTGATATGTATTCCTCTTAACACATCAGGAAATGTCCAGCAGGAAATCAATACATGGGGAGGGGGGTATTCAAGTATGTTTTACTGAGAGCCGACCTATAGAAATTTGTGGATATAACTTAGGGAGCAGTCCTATGCACAAGAAGCTGATGTAAAGCACATTGGAGTAAACTAAGCCAGCATAAAGTTACACCAGATCGAAACCCCGTTGGGAAGTGGGGCAACTGTTGCTGATCTGCCTAAAGCATACAGAGGGAAAACAAGCCATTAAAATAGTGTTCTATGCCAGGTTGTCAGGACAAAGCTGAATGGACTTAGGATCTGCACCCACACCCACACCCTGGCCCTGGTCATGTCCCTGCCACACTCATGGAATACTCCCTGTGGGGGACTTACACTGGCCTGCATGTCTTCGCCTGAACCAGAGTTGTGGACTTAACACCAGCGGAGTCCTGCTGAGCTTGGGGAGCCATTGCATCTTAAGATGTTCATCCTGGTGGATCTTGCCATAGGATTGCCTCTGTAGTCATGTTTATTAATTTCAGCTGGAGTCTTTTGAGTAACACTTTAACTATCATGCATGAGAATGTTCCCTTGATAACTTTGAGTATAGAATTAGATGAGAAATATTTAAGTTTGATAGATAGTATTGCAGTAAACGGATTAGTTCCTTCGTGCAGAACCTTTGAGCAGACACCTTGTAACAACTTCCTGTACTAATATGCAAGTTGGGCAGAGAAAGAATAGAAAAGCTACTTTCTTCTTGGATGTAACCAGTAAAGTTGGTGATGGAGAAAGAGAGTCAAAGATGGGTCATTCTAAGCATCACTTATGGAGGTAGAAGGATACACAAAATAGATGTCTGTCATGTTATGGCTTGCGACATGAAGGCTTTTCTTTCACAGAATCATGCCAACAGAAGATATTTTATTCATCTAGGTTTTTAGCAAAGATTTTAGCAAAATAAGGGCATGCTCATTTTCTTTTTGTGATTTAGCTTGCGGTGGTTCCATCAAAGGTCTATATTTCTGCTTGTTGATAATATGTTAGGCTTTGTTAAAGATCTGCTTGTGTTATCTTTGCCAACACCCCTTGTAAGAATCCCTGGAAAGGAGAATATTGGAGTCACAAAAGCTGGAGAAGTAACTCTAGGCACAAAGCAAAAATCCAAACTGTGGCAATTCACCTAGAAATGATAGACCACCTGCACGTTTTCTAAAGCTATCTTCAAATCAAATACTCAAAAATGCTTTCTGTGAATCACTCTGACAGAAATATTCTTCAAGCATGAAAGGCCCCTTAATTTGAATCATTTGGTAGTGTGAAGAGCCTATAAAGTGAGACGGTCCTGCCACAATATACTCCATATATAGACACAGCTAAAAATGAGTAGGGTGTTTCAGATGTGCCATATTTTCACTTGGTTCTGCTAATTTTCAGCGCATTGTTACTAGAGGCTCCATTTAGGATTCTGGGGCATGTTCTAAGCTACACATCCAGTCCATGTGAAGCACTGATGCAAGAAGACTAGGTTTCACCATTGCCCTGTTTGAACTGAAGTCCACACCGGATGCAGCATTAATTATGTGGATGCATTTGACATGCATGGTGTTTGCTACCTAAACAGCAACCAAAGGAAAGCCTGAACAGGCTCAAAATGATGCCATGTGGGAGGAAGAACTGTAATCCTTTCTCCCTTGCCCACCCCAAACCCACTCCAGTTCCAACCACAACAAAAAATCCCCTTTCTGAAGCTTCTATTTTGCATTTCAAGGAATGCATCCCTTTGCACCAATTGATGCAACATACAATTTGGCCCTGGGAGTCACGAGTCAGAACACAACCCTTGCTTTCCCACAGCTGCACATTTACAGGGAATAAGCTTGTCACTTTTACTTCTCTTCTAGGAAGGGCCAGTGTGAGCAGTATAGTACAGTTATACGTAATTGAGAGGCAGTGTGGTATAATGGTTAAAGCATACCTGGGACCCCAGGAAAGGCAGCCTCCTGTGTTCCTTATGCAGCAGGTCTTTACGCCTTGCTGAATATCTTGTCTCTCACCTTTTAAAATCTTTCTGCCTCCACCCACTGAAGTATGGAATTCACACTACACAGGGACACTTTCACAAAACTGCCTCCACCGTGAGGCAACTGAAAGAACAAACTTACGGTGATTTCCCTTGCCGTCTCCAAAATGGATGTGTGAACCGGCCTTCTCTTTGGGTGTTTTATTACAAGGGGGACATGCTTGCTTCAGAAGCAACGTTCCATGCAGCCTGAAAGTGTCCTTTCAATTCTGCTGCAGCCAGTGCCACCTCCATAGACGAACTGACATGACAACTTTTTCAGCTCTGAAGGAATACAGTCTAAAAAGGATTTTGGTAGTACAGAGAACAAATACTTCTGCAATGGAAATATTAAAAAAAAACACACCCACATGGTGGGATTTGTGGGGGAGAGGATGGGTGGGAGGAAGGAAGAGAGAACATCTCTTTTAATCTCATTTGTTTCATCTTCTTCTAAGAGGCTCTTGCACTAATTGCCTTTTGTTTCATTCTATTTAGATTAGCTGCACATAGGACTTTGAACTAAAGAAACCCAAATGTCACACAGACTCATCTATTTTTGTCTCACTGTACAGGCACTAAAGGAGAAGAACTTAAATGGGATTGCTCTTCTCAAATTCCTTCAATTGTCTCAAGTGGTATAATGTCAGACACTTCCTTTCAAACATGGCTTACATTATGTTTCTCTGGTTCTCCCTTATATCTCTGCTATTCCTTGTTGGCTCCATCAAAGTACTCTTGTCACTTTGCTATATTATCTCCCTTTCAGTTCCCAGCTGTTCTTCAGATGCTTTATAGGACTTGTTAGGGGTCACATTCGAGCTCTGCATTTTCTTTTTAACACATAGCTGGGAATTTCAGCCACAAGCCCACTTGCATCTTCCATGGAAAATATTCCCAACGAGAATGGCTTGAGGGAGGGAAGGGTGGTTGAGGGGCAGAAATCCCCCTTCTGAAGGTAGCATTTGTTTTTAGGGGGGCAGGGAGAATTCCCCACTGCAAACCAAACTTGTTTCAGGAGGCTCCACAGAATGGCTATTGCTGCTGAGAAGGCCCTTTCTCAAGCGCACCTCTGGAGGGGGCAGACCCTGCAAGTGTCCCTATTTTCCAGGGACATTCCTGATTTAGAGAAGCCATCCCAGTTTCTGATTTGATCCCAGAATGTCCCACTTTTCCTTAGGATGTCTCTATTTTCATTGGAGAAACGTTGAAGGGTATGGAGTTATCCAACCCCCAAGCCGTCTGAAGTCAATCCTATATAGGGATTGTTGTGTTTTTTTAATGTTTAATGTTTTATTATGTTTTTATATATGTTGGAAGTCGCCCAGAGTGACTGGGGCAACCCAGTAAGATGTGTGGGGTATAAATAGTAAAAATATCATTATGGAATGGAACGTCCCTATTTTCATTGGAGAAATGTTGGAGGGAATGAGGTGGTGGAACATGGAGCAGGGCTTCCTGTTTGCAGTGTGTGAGGAAAGGATGAGGAAGTCCTTCAGAAAAACCAGGCCAGAGCCATTTAGCTGAAATAATCACCACTTTGCAGAAGCTGGTGCAAATAGAACTAATGCAATACAGTGGTACCTTGGGTTACAGATGCTTCAGGTTACCGACGCTTCAGGTTACAGACTCTGCTAACCCAGAAATAGTACCTCGGGTTAAGAACTTTGCTTCAGGATGAGAACAGAAATCGTGTGGCAGCAGCGGGAGGCCCCATTAGCTAAAGTGGTATCTCAGGTTAAGAACAGTTTCAGGTTAAGAACAGACCTCCAGAACAAATTAAGTTCTTAACCCGAGGTACCGCTGTATGTTCTATGAAGTAAACTACATAAATTAATCTGATTGCTGCATTTTACATTAGCTGGTGTCCAATCACTCTTCCGAGGGGAGCCTCATGTAGACAGCATTGCAACAGCCCAATCCTGTATGTGACTAGGGCATAAGGGGCAGTAGCAAGACCCTCATGTTCCAGGAAAAGGTGCAGCTGGTACACAAGCCAACGCTGAGCAAGCACACTCCTGGGTTCCCTGGAATCTTGAGAAGGTCACCTGGACTCCCAGGAGCAAAGCCAAATCCCAAAGCATTCCCAACACCACCAAGCCCAGGGCATGATTCCAGCCCTCTTCAAGGGTGCTGTTCACAACCACATCTACCCATCTTGCCCAGCATCCTTTGGCCATCTTCAGAAGTACTCAGTACTGGAAGAATCCACCCAAGCAGAGTTTCCCAAACAATACCCCCATAGTCCACTTGAAAAGGGCAGAAGGTTTTGCTCTCCCAGGGAGGTTCGCCTAGTTGCCTTCATTATACATCTTTTGGCACCATGCAAAAACGTTTCTCTTCAACCAGGCCTTGGGCTAATTAACATCCAATATTATTTTAATGAGTTGGGGAAGGGTGATTATCTTCTTGTTTTTCTTTTTGTTGTTTTTTAATTTTTGTTTTGTATTTTTATGTTGTGAACAGCGCCGAGATCTCCGGATGAAGGCTGGTCCACAAATTTAATAAATAAACAAAAATGCATATGATCAACTTATTTTGAAGTTCTGCTTTGGTGAGAAGTTTATGATGAGAAATAATGTCACAAAATCTAGAAATTCCACAATGTTTCCAAAGGACCAAGGTTCAATACTAGGAGTAGAGAATCATTAGCATGGAAAGAGAGGTTGGTGCACCTAATTTATGTGCAGGAACATTGTAATTTGAGCTGGTGCAGGAATGGGTTTGCGTATCATGGGCAAGGTGGTTGTGAAAATCTGCCTTCGAATCTTACCTAAGACGCATGAGAGAAAGGTAACCCAAAGATATAGGAGCCAACTCCTAAGGGCTGAGGTCCCTTTGGCTATCCTAATAAAATATTTGAGGGGGCCACCCCCCAAGTTGATCAGCATTGCCATTCAAATGGTGTGTGTGCACTGTGTCTTATGATTGATTATGTGGGGCAGTGTTTACCTGCTCCCCCCTCATATTTGATTCAAGTTGGCACCCCTGTGTAAAGAAGAGGGACCATTTGCTACACAGTCCTTGTGTGGCAACTACAATTAGTTGATTCAGAGTATCACACCCTCACTATATAATCCAGGGTCATATGAATGAACAAAACTATTTGAAGCGGTCTTGCTTGAAATATAGTCATCTCATCTGCCTGCTTTTGAGCTATTATCCTTGGAAGATTTTAATCAGAGTTGCTACTGAATTTTGCCTAAAGGAACATCTTGAAATGAATTTGGAGGCTTCTACTCAGGAGAAACATCTGAAGAACTGTGAGGGAAGCATGAAGAATTCCAATAAGACATATGAGTGGGTGTTTAACTACTGCACCTCTCTAATTCCAGTGTGCCTAACAAAAAAATAGGTTTCAGTGTGCAGAAAACAGTTATTATTGCCCTTCAGTGGCAATAATAAAGCAGATGACAGATGACTGCAGTCTATTACTGTGTTATAAGTCAAGGGACCCCTGACCATTAGGTCCAGTCGCGGACAACTCTGGGGTTGCGTACCTTTACCTTTAAGTCAAGAGGAAACCACAGTGGGGCTATAGCAGGTGACTTTTAATTTAGTAATACAGTCCAAACCTTTATGGATGCTGGCTTGCTCACTCCAGTGGATGAGCTGGAAATCAGACTGACAGCACAACCCAAAGTGTGCCAATTTAGAAGCACGTCCAATTGACCTTAATGAAACTTACTCCTAGGTAAGTGAATATAGGATTGCAGCCTGAATTTTCTGAGGGGAAGCAACAGAGAAGGTCTGAACCATGATACAGGTGTATAACTTGTAGTATGTTCATAAATAATTGAGGAGTTTGTAGCTTTTAGGTTGCACCTTTTGTATAAAAATATGTATAATGTTAGTTCTCTGGTGGCATGTGAGGTAAAACAATAAAACATTAAAGATCACAATAACATAACATTCTAAATGCAGCCAAAAGACAGCTATGAAATCAACCAAATCGCTTTAGAACAGGAGAAAGAGACTCAAATGCTGCAGCAAAACGACAATTTAAACACAGAGCAGAGAAGTGAAACATGCCACAGAGCTACACTAGTGTTAGATCATGGCCTAATGAAAGTTTTAAAGGCCTGGGAAAATAAAATGGTGTTTGACACCAAACATCTTTAAGTAAGTAAGAAAGTAATTAAGTAGGTAAGTAGTAATTAAGTAAGCTACAGCTCTATACATTTTTTTTACCTGGGAGTTCAATGAGATTTACTTCTGACAGAGGTGCCAGATGGCATACCCTCCAACATTTCTCTAGTGAAAATCGGGACGTCCTATTCCATACCCTCCAATATTTATCCAATGAAAATAGGGGTGTCCTAAAGAAATGCGAGACATTCCAGGATCAAGTCGGAAGCCAGGATGGCTTCTGTAGATCCGGGACCACCCCTGGAAAATCGGGACCCTTGGAGGGTCTGAGATGGTCATCTCTGGCATTCTACTGTCAAGGGACAGCAAGAGATAATGTTGCTGGCACCTTTGCCAGCCAGTTTCTTGTGCATTGCTTCCAAGTATAGCAAATGGACTTGCTCAGCAGCAAGGAAGGAAGTAAGCTGAGCACAAGGACCCATCCGGGAACCAGGCAGGAGGGGTAACAGTGGCACGGTCCATGACTGCAGCAGAAGGCTTACCAGAACAAATAATCCTCCGGGTTACTACCTGCCAAATCTCACAGCAGCACAGCTCTGTACTGTGAACAAAATGTGCAGCAGACACAATTTGGGTTGGAAGTGATCAGTGTGCTGATTATATTGAAACCCAAAGTCTGTCTAGGAGGAAACTTTGGAACAAGCAGGGGATGGCTAGAAATGTACGTTCAGAAACGAATGAGATTCTGGATCCAGTTCAAGGTGCTGGTTTTTTACAATTAAAATCCTGATTAAGAAAATTCAGTAAAAATGTAATCGACCATTTTATTCTTTTCTCAGCTAATATTTTATCTATGTTGCTGTCCAGCATCTATGTTTGAATCCACAAAACATCAAAGTTTACTCTTGAGTGGTGCTCTCTTTTAAACACCTTTGATGACAGTTCTACTGTATTTACATCAATTTCATTTACAGGAGTCATTTTGGAGACGTACTCTCTAAACGTGTTTAGTTTCCCCTTTGAGACTCTCATGCCACATTATACCATTTCACCTTTGTACTCTGCATAGTTAAGTGTACAGAAAATCTTGGTATCCATTTTTTCCTCTGCTGCCAGTGCTTTGGAAGATGAAAGGAATGTTTTTAAAGAGTTTTTCCTTTTAAAGAGGAAGGACACTAACGAGAGAGCCTATTCTGAACACTCACCATTTGAGGTTGGGTTGCCATGTAGTCAGACAAAGGTCTTTTCAGTGGTGGATCAAACTTTGCAGATCTCCTTTTTTCTTTTTAGAAGATCAGCCAGACAGATCTTCTGATTTTTGGGAGGCTAGCTAACATCTTCCTCCTCTCTCAGAAGAAGCTGAAGTCAATGCAGGGTTTCTACTTTGAAGCTACTTTGAAGCTACTCTTACTGATTGAGTTCAGTTTTATTATTCTTACAGCTTCTTCTTGTTATACTTGATCTTATTGTGAACCATCTTGAGAAGCTGTTGTTTGGGATAGAAATCCATATACCCTTTTCAGGGTTTATGGGGCCCTTTTCAGCCCAGGAACCACATGGACAATCTTTGTGGGGTTGCATGTCAGTGGGGCGTGGGGCCATATTTCAAAAAGTGGGTGGATGCTTGTCTTTGTATAGTAGGCTGCATTGAAGGCGTGCACAGTTCAGAGGTTTCTACATATACAGTGGTGCCTCGCAAGATGAAATTAATTCGTTCCGCGAGTTTTTCGTCTAACGAATTTTTCATCTTGCGAAGCACGAAATCCCATAGGAATGCATTGAAATTCAATTAATGCGTTCCTATGGTCAAAAAAAGTCCAAACAAAGCCAAATTTGGTACAACAAGAGTTTATTAAGTGCTCTTTAAAGTCACACATACTGTAAAGAGCATTTCACAAACTGAAGGAACAATAAATTAAGTTTCTAAACATGACAGAAAAACATTTAAAGATCAACAAAGTGTACAGTACATTTTCTAAGACTCTGGGGGACAACTCGAAGAAGGTTCCTCTTCCACTCTTTGCTTCTTGTTGAATAACCCCCTCCTCAACTGTTCCCCCAGCCAACCACCACACAGAAATTCAAATCCAGAATTTTTTTTAAAAAAAACAGCAGTGGCCCAATGGTCACAGAAAATCATAAAAATGCAGAAAAAAAACACAAGCTTCCAGATTCTTGCAAACCCCTCCCCAACACCAAGTCCTTGAATTCCAAACACTCCAACCCAAAATCCAACCCCCCCCCCCAAAAAAAGTTTTAAAAGTTTAAAAGAAGTTTTGGAAAAGCTTCAAAAATCACCAAAGTCTTTAAAAACCTCAAAAAAGGCTACCACACTGCGTTCTATGAGTTGCTCCTCGAAGTCAAGTCGCAACTGTATTAACGGTGTTAAGAAAAAGGAAACAAACTTGCAAGACGTTTTCGTTTTCCGTCTTGCGAAGCAAGCCCATAGGGAAATTCGTCTTGCAAAGCAGCTCAAAAAACGGAAAACCCTTTCGTCTAGCGAGTTTTCCGTCTTGCGAGGCATTCGTCTTGCGGGGCACCACTGTACACATCTCCACCCAGGAAAGGAGGAGACATTACTGCAGTCCAAGGACACCCCCTAGCCGGGCAAAAACACTGAGGTGGTACACCAGGGCCACTTAGGATTGTGGGGAGAGTCCCAAGGGCCAGAGAGGCTTGGAGGCCACATTTTGCTCCCACCTCTGATATATATGTTGGTTGGCATCTTTCTGTCTCAAGAGATAATAATAATAATAATAATAATAATAATAATAATAATAATAATAATAATAATAAATTATTTATATCCCACCCTCCCCAGCCGAAGCCGGGCTCAGAGCAGCTAACATCAAATGTATAACACATTAACATAAAATCAGACAATCAATTAAAATTCATCCTGTGGAATGTGCCTTTGAGGGGGAAGTCAAACCATTGGAGAGTTACAGCGCCTGCTGTGGCTGTAGAGACCGATATGGGAGAGACATGTTTGCTGCAACTGGGGCAGATGGAAGCGTCCGATTGGGCTACTGCAGATGCACTATGTCATTGCTTCTCTTTGCACTCTTCCCAGGTGGTCATTCCTCCTCAGGTCATTGCCATGGATACACATCCTGGCTGGCTTTCTCCAGCATTGTGGTTGTCTGCAAAGGATTCCCACACAATAAGAGTTAATGTTGCTAGAGTTGGTCTGCTAATGGGCCTGGTGCCTGAAGTCAGCTCTCCGTAGAGCACGTCCACCTTCCTTTCTGTGGGCATGACCAAGCCAGCGTAGAGATCACTGAGACAGGAATGTGAACTTGTTGGGAATGTGGGCTTGGGAGAAACTTTGTCCTGCCATGTGATGCTCAAGGTCTTACTGAGGCATTGAGGCTTTGCTCCTGGCAGGTGTAAGTTGTCCCTGACTCCCTACCATAAAGCACTTTGCTCAACACACAAGCCTGACATAATCAAATAACAATCCTATGCAGAATTCCTCATTAGCAAATATAATTGAGTTTCAACGGACTTACTACCATGTACTGTAGATGTACATTGGGCTGCAGCCTATATGAGATTCTGATACAGCTTTGAAATCATGCTCTTTTCTAGGGGGGGGAGCAGATTCCACCATTTGTGATGAGATCGCAAGGCAGAAGTAAAATCAATATGTGTGAATGAATTTATTACATGGCACAGCAGTCCCAACTCTTTCCGTTTCTCCAAAAAGATATTATGGAGGGATGTAGCTGTTTCTAGCTAACTAGATTTTCCAAGAAGAACAAAGAAGGCGCTGAAAATTCATTAGGACTGCTATGCTGTACATTGCATGCATTCACACCTATTGGCTATTGCTTCGCATTGTATAATTTATCCTTGTTTGGGGGTGTTCTGTCTTATGATTCTTTAGATCAGTATGGCTTTTAAACTTTTTGTCCATGGTAGAGCTTTTTTCAAGGCAGCTTGCCTGACAGGGCACAGCTGCCTTGGAACAATTCTACATTGCAGAGGATTCAGAGGTACGTTCTAGTAAGGTATGCAATCTATTGCATAGGCCTGTTTGTCCTTGTTGCAACAGTTTGGGTGCTACCCACACCCTCTGCCGAGTGGTGGCAGGAGTCCAGGAGGTTCCAGGCACTCACCCTGGGGATTTGCGTGTTTCTGTTGAGAATCAAGACATGACAGAGGCTATTGTAGCTTTAAGAAACATGATTTTGCACACATTTACACCTGAATTTAAATGGTGGGAGTTCAGATCTTACGGCCTGGTTATCTCAAGAGGAGCTTGTTCCCCACAGCAGTGCAGGGCAGCACTTAAACCAACCTGCCAATATCGTTCTGGCCTTTTCTCAGCTGTTCAAAGCCTTCTGCCAAAGGCGCCCAACTCTTCCAGTGACATCACACCCAGTTACCCTGGGAACCTTCCAAATCTCCTGTCTCTGTTCACACCTCAGGACAGCGGGGAAGGACAATTCTCTTGTGTTGCCAATGGCCCTCTATGGTTCTGATTGTTCCTTAATGGTGCTAGCTTGGCCAGGTCATTGTGCATAGGCTAGCCCAGGAATTCCTCTGCAGTTTCTATTTCTTCCTTCGTAAGCTTGTCAGGCACACCCCAACCCAGAGGCATTGCTGGGGGCTGGGGGCGGTAGCTACCCAAGAGAAGGATATAGGAAGGTTTCTGCTACAAAGGTTCAAACAATCTGAATTCATTTCTATTCTAGCCAATATGATTCTTTCCAAAATGCATTTTTTGCTAAACACAATTAGGTCCCAAAAGGGTAGAACACAATCAAAGATGCTCCCTCGCCCAAGTTCTTAATTCGCCTTACTGAAGCAAATCAAGAACAAATCTGAAGTGAACATTGGATTTGCCGGAGGCAAACTTATGAACTTGGCTCTCCTTTGTTGCTCTTTATATTGCCTTTTTTCCCTCTCGTTTGATAACTCTTCAAAATAAGTCTAGAGTCGTTTCTCTGGTTACACAGAAGTAGTCTCTGTGGAATTATTTCATTTCATCAAAATGATATAAAGCAATGATATTTAGAAAAGTCTCTTACAATAATAATAAAAATAAAAATTTCTGGCTTTTTGTCCAGCTGAAATGCAGATAAAACATTCCTTTTAAACACAGAGTTCATATTAATTAGCATTAACAGTAATGGGTATATGAGAATGTGAAATGTGTGTGTAGTTCCCCCTCCCATGGGAAAAAAGGTAATAATAAATGGCATGTAAATGCCATAAAAATAATCAATAAACAGTGCTTTTTTTCTTTAAAAAATGTTTAAGGGTACTCTCATTTTGACTCAGGAATATCACTATTTTATAGTTCAAATCGAAGGACAGATCATGAAGCTGAGGCTCCAATACATTGGCCACATCATGAGAAGAGAAGACTCCCTGGAAAAGACCCTGATGTTGGGAAAGATGGAGGGCACAAGGAGAAGGGGATGACAGATGACGAGATGGTTGGACAGTGTTCTCGAAGCTACAAACATGAGTCTGACCAAACTGCGGGAGGCAGTGGAAGACAGGAGTGCCTGGCATGCTCTGGTCCAGGGGGTCACGAAGAGTCGGACACGACTAAACGACTAAACAACAACAAATAGTTCAAATTGGAAAAAATAAATACAGTAAATGGACAAAAGTACAAAGATTCACAAAATGTTTAGGGGTATGCGTACCCCTGCGTACCCCCAGAAAAAAAACACTGAATAAACTATTATGTAAATGAAAACTCCCTAATAATGCCAAATATTCATTCCACTGTATTTTTAGAGAGTCCCCCTCGCTCAAACTTATTATATTTCAGAGACATTTAAGAAATTATCCTGAGGGGAATAAGGCTAACTTTCCATCCAGCACTGTTCCTCCTCTGGTGCAGACACAAGAAAGAGGCAGAAATATTTTACTTAAGATTTTGATTAGCCACAGTTAGCATTATGTCTGAATCCTCAACTGTAGTTCCCCTTAACTGTGGTTTGTTGAAAGGAGTCAGTTTCATAATATACAACTGGAATTTAACCTGCTGCAAATAAACTATAGCTGTGGTTTCTCAAAGTTTGTCAGGTTTGGTTGACAAATAAGTTGTGGTTAATAAATATTAAAAATATTTAAAAGGGTAGGCTTCCAAACTCCTCCTTTCAGCTTCACCAGGAGGGGAAGGTTCAAGTACAGGAGGAAGAATGGATTTCTAATAAATCACAATATGGTAGGGCCTGGAGTTTTCCTGGCTCACACTGCCTTCCCTTCCACCCTCCTTACCTGGACAGCAATTAAAGTTATTCATACATACACACATACAAGCTTTCCTGTGTGGCACTAGAAATTGTTTTCAAGCCCAGTTGCCATAAAGAGGAACACTGGAGACTGGGGGCACAGCCAGGACAGAAAGGATTAATCCTCCATTTTCCATGTGTTGTGAGCCTCTCCCCACTGACAATTGCCCCCCAGATGGCAACTAGGCTTGAAAAAAGCCTCCCATTGGCTCAATTGTTGTTGTTGTTTAGTCATTGAGTTGTGTCCGACTCTTCGTGACCCCATGGACCAGAGCACGCCAGGCACTTCTGTCTTCCACTGCCTCCCGCAGTTTGGTCAAACTCATGCTGGTAGCTTCAAGAACACAGTCCAGCCATCTCATCCCCTGTCATCCCCTTCTCCTTGAGCACTCAGTCTTTCCCAACATCAGGGTCTTTTCCAGGGAGTCTTCTCTTCTCATGAGGTGGCCAAAGTACTGGAGCCTCAGCTTCAGGATTGTCCTTCCAGTGAGCACTCAGGACTGATTTCCTTCAGAATGGAGAGGTTTGATCTTATTGCAGTCCGTTGGACTCTCAAGAGTCTCCTCAAGCACCATAATTCAAAAGCATCAATTCTTTGGTGACCAACCTTCTTTATGGTCCAGCTCTCACTTCCATACATCACTACTGGGAAAACCAGAGCTTTAACTATATGGACCTTTGTCAGCAAGGTGATGTCTCTGCTTTTTAATTGGCTCAATTAAGAATATTTTTTTTCCAGTCCAAAGGGCATGGGGAGGGGATCTCAGGTGGGGATGGAGGGGTTAAACCAGGGGTCGGCAAGGTTTACCTTTATCGCGTGCCTGAGTGTGCATGACCATGCTTTACGGCATCTGCGTCGACGCGATCTTCAGCGCTGCGGAAGTGAGTCCCATGCCGCACTCGTTTAGCGCCTTGCGCTGGGACTCGCTGAGTGGATGGCTCGGTTAGGGGGTGGCTCGGGGGCCGATTAAACAACCCCCGTGGGCTGCTTGTGGCTCATGGCCTTAGGTTGCCTACCCCCAGGTTAAACCTTCCCCATGCACTGAGAGCTCCAGGAAAATCACACCTGCACCCCGGCAATTAGGCTTGAAAAGCCCTATTTTTAATATGCATATTGAGGCACAGGTATGCCCATATAGGAAAGAGGCGCTGTATAGTCCTTTATAGGTTCTATATAGCACTTTGAATTGCACTGAAAATAAATTGGGAGGTGTGAGAGCGAGAAAGGGTTGAGGTTAGCAACCCTTGGCTTAAATATGTCCCCAGCCCTGATATGTTTTGACATCTCATTGCAGCCATAGGGTTTCAGAGAGACTTATGTCTACCCTCCCAGCACGCGTGCTTGGCTGGGTACATAGCTAGCACATAGGGTCAGTTTGGGAGGTGTGTGCCTTTGTCCCCAACCACCTTTTAGCCCCTTGGCTCACCTTGTTCACTGAAGTTCCAGTGCTATTGATGCCCCTGCTATGCAGTGCCCGCCCCCAGGAGATTAAGCTTGCTCTTCATTGGTCAGTTTTCTACTCAGTCTGAAGAAGACAAATCTCTTTGTGCAAACGTTTTGGAAGTAGTTAAATTGGTCAGATCCCTTCATGCACACAATGTATTACAGTTGTTGCTGCAAATCTTGTTATTTTTTTAGTGGTTTTACTGTTCTATTTTAATGGTGTTTTTTATGATAATATCCTATTCTATTTTATTCGTGACCACAGCATTTGCTGTAGAAATTATTGTAAAGTGCCTTGGACTAGCCAGATTGAGGGTGATCAACAGATAATACTTGCCAATGATAATAACAAAAACTACATTGCTGTTTGGGGTATCCGCGTCTGTAAAAGGTGGGAGGAAGGGAGGAAGAGCTTTAAGAGGGCAAATCAACACAGGTGGGATAAATGCTCAAAGTCTTGGCTGGTGATATTAACTTCTTTAAAAACTGCAGTGTTCAAGAACACTGCAGTGTTCAAGAATATTTAATTGAATCACTTGTAAAGCAGATAAATTATTGGTGTGTGGTTAAAAAAAGCCATACCTTAGTAGCTAAGCCGATGACAGGATGCTGAAATGACATTTACTGGAAATAGTAGATTTATACTACTCCTGTTATCATTTTAATTAAGCAAGTTTCAGCTGAGTGAATATGAATGGCGAGAAAATTTAGTAAATCTTTTGTCAAAAGACAGATTTACTATGGGAGGGGGAAAGACATGCATAATCAGGATAACAAGGAGATAGTTAAAAGCATGTCTGATGAGTTGTTTAGCAGCCATTGACTTTACGGCATAAGCAGCATTTTCATTAAGCATTCTGTTTAGTTCACCAAAGCCAATATCAGAGCCCTTCATGCAGACCAGTTCATGATGTTATTGGGACCTGAGAACAACTCATTCACCATATATCCCAGACATATCCTTCTTAGAAACTGGCTGTCTCGTAAGTATTTCCTTGAGAAGTGTATTTTTTTCAGAAGTGTAACAATACGCATGCGTCTACTCAGTACTAAAACTAAGCTAAACCGAAACCTAATCTGGGTCAGGGACAAGTAAATTGTTCATTTGCTTGCTATAACAGACAGGATTAACACAGAAAGAAAAACTTGTGTGTGTGAGAGAGAGAGATTACATCACTACATTTCCCATGATTCCTAACCATTGGCCATGCTGACTAGAGCTGGAGTCCAGCTTCTTGCAGGGCCACAGGTTCTCCATCCCTGATAAAAACGAATTTCAATCCCCCAGTTTCCTGTGAAATACCTCTGAATGAGATTCTGGAAAACCAATGCCAGTTGGAGATGAAACTGGCCCGGTGGGACCGATGGACTAACATTGTATAAAGAAGTGATATATGTGACTTTGGTGTTGTTACCCTTATAGCCCATGCTCTGAAGAGAGCCGTTAAACTTCAGCGACAGTGTGCTGAGGGAGGCCAAAGTATTCAAGAGATGGGAAGTAACTGGCAAAAAGTCTGTGTAGTTGCTTTAGTTAATCCTGAAGTCCATCCTTGGTGACTTCAGATATTTTTGTTTTGGATCTAGTGATGTTGAAGAGAGAGGAGCTGGAGGTTAATAGATTCACATGCTGAAACGCTCACAAAGGACCATTATAATTTGACTTAGTCTGACCTTCTGCATAATGCAGACAAGATATGCATTGAAAGGCCCCTGGAGCGAGCCCAAATTGTCTAGTGTAGCTTTGGAATAAATATCCAGACTTACTTTGGTAAGATACAAAGTTAGCCCTATGGGAGAAAAGTGGCGGTCTTGGAGAAAGTGTGAATCTGGAAGGAGTTTTAGTGCCCAGCAGTGAAATACAACCTGCAATGTAATCTAGTCTTGAGCATAAAATGATACATCTCGGTGGAGTGCGATTAAGTCTATTAACATCTTTCTTCTTGTTATTAGTGCACAAAAACCATTAATAAATCTTTGACATAATTTCTTTAGACAGACTGCGCACACATTTTATGCCATCAAACCATAATGACTCTGTCATCTTTATCATGCTGGCTGTGTCTACGATCAGGACATTGTAAATAAGTTTGCTTTAAACTATGAGCCAGAAAATCAAGACTTCTATTCAATCATCCCTGGCTGAAAGATTTAATCACGGACAATAGCCATAAATCTCGCTTATATTCACTGTTGGGCAAAATCATATGCAGGTTTTCTCCACATATTTTGTCCAATTGCCTCTGTAGTGTCACAAGTGAACCCAAAATATTGCAGTAAATCTAATTATTGTAATTCCCCATTCTAATGGTATTTATGATGTTCTGTTTTCTGAGCTCCAGAAAGGAGCCACTGTATTGATGTTGTCTGATCAACTAGAGAGACTTCTCCAGCCTGAGTTTTCATTTTAATGATTTATGCCAAATCGCATCACTCGACTTTGATGAACAACTTTCTATCTCTCCCCTAACCAAAGTCAAATTATAGCTGAAAAGGATGTGGTCCACATAACACAGAGGACTCAACCCAGCAGAAGTTAGTTGCAGGTAAACCTGCAATACTTTGTATATTTACCTGGGAATTAAGCCACACAATGGAACTTGCTTCTGAATAAATATGCTTAGGATCACGCTGTATGTGTAATCCTGTCCACACCTACCCCAAAGTAAGTCCCCTTGAGTTCAGTGAGAATTGCTCCTGGAACTGCTTAAGCTTAAATTAGCTGCATCCTTAGCTGGGCACAGAAAGCCCCCATCATGCATGAGATGAATTTATCTATTCTCTCTCAAATTGATGGGCATAGACGTGTAAAAATGTCCCGAACAAACTTTTCTTTAGTTGCAGTTTGAATATACGATACCCATCATAATAGGATCAGAGCAGGTAACAATTATAAACTGTTAGTAGTAATGGGTGGGATCTGAAGCAAGCTGCTTCAGTGCAAAGGTAGGGCTGCCATATTTCAAACAGTGAAAATCCTGAAAGAAAAGTTGTTCAGCTTTTTTTTTTGCAAAATCGCAACAGCACTGCCAACATGGGCAGCCATATGTCCAGATTCCCCCCCCCCCCAGCACTTTGACAATTTCCTCCTGGACACTGCTGCCAAATGTGGTATTCCAGATATGTCCAGGAAATTCTGGATGTTTGGCACTTTTCCAATCAGGAAGCCACGTTCTCCTCTATTAAACTCCATTCTGTTGCTCCTCCCTCCAGATTTTCTATTCTTCTCCCTCAGCCTGCCATGGCCACGGAGCATGCGCCGTTCTCATTGCTTGATTTTTTATTCAAACCCTTTATGATTTTCACACACACCCCCTCAAGATTGTAGGGCAGCCTTCCCTATCCTGGTGCCTTCCAGATGTGCTGGACTGCATTTCCCATCAGCCACCAGCCAGCATGCGCAATGGTCAGGGATGACGATGATCTGTTCATTTGTGAATTGCCTCCCACATTTGTGTCCCAAGGTGATTTACAGACACACCCTTAGAAATGGCTAAAGTGATTTCAAAAACTGTGATGGCCTGGGATTCCGAGTCTGAGAGTGAACCGGAGGAATCCCAGCCGGCACAGGAGTCCCCGCCTCCAGGGCCGGCTGAACTGGGGCAAGGCCTAGATGCTGAGGAGCCTGCACCTGTGCCAGATCCTCAGGGGCAGGCACCAGGTGAGACCATTCTGGCCCCAGAGGTGCTGGAGGACTCAGTGGCTACAGGTGAGCCTTCCCCGGGGCCCAGTAACCCTTCGGCCTCTCCTGAACTGCAGAGGCTTAGGGCAGAGAGGCGAAGGGAACTGGTCTCTCCCAGGAGGAGTGCTCGCCTTAAGGCCAGGAGAGGCGGGGCTCCTGGGGGCCGGGACCACCCCTGGCCTCAGAGAAGATAAAGGCCAGGCAGCCCGGTCCCAGGTTGCGGGAGCAACGTCGTTGTGGAGTACCTGCTTTACCCAGACCTAGATCTGCACTCCCGGTGTGCCTGTTCCTCGCCCGGCCTCCTGCTCCTGACTCTCCGGTGTTCCTGTTCCTCGCCCGGCTGCCTGCTGCTGACCCACCAGTGTTCCTGTTCCCCGCCTGGCTCCCTGCTTCTGCTCTACCAGTGTTCCTGTTCCCCGCCTGGCTCCCTGCTTCTGCTCTACCAGTGTTCCTGTTCCCCGCCTGGCTCCCTGCTTCTGCTCTACCAGTGTTCCTGTTCCCCGCCTGGCTCCCTGCTTCTGCTCTACCAGTGTTCCTGTTCCCCGCCTGGCTCCCTGCTTCTGCTCTACCAGTGTTCCTGTTCCCCGCCTGGCTCCCTGCTTCTGCTCTACCAGTGTTCCTGTTCCCCGCCTGGCTCCCTGCTTCTGCTCTACCAGTGTTCCTGTTCCCCGCCTGGCTCCCTGCTTCTGCTCTACCAGTGTTCCTGTTCCCCGCCTGGCTCCCTGCTTCTGCTCTACCAGTGTTCCTGTTACCCGCCTGGCTTCCTGCTTCTGCTCTACCAGCGTTCCTGCTCCCCCGCCCGGCTCCCTGTTTCGGACCTCGCGTCTCATCTAGTGATCGTCTACCCTGCTAGAGACTCTGGACTGAACTTCGGCTACGGTATTAGTACCTCCCCCCCCCCCCCGGGACCAGCACAGTAACAGTACAAGAACAACTGAGGATAGGTTTACAAAACAACACAAAGTGAACCCCCAGGGCAGAGGCTTTTCATTTACTAAGGCTGAAAAAGTTTGTCAGGACACAAACACCTTCACTTGCATTGCAACAAAGGATACTATTCCACAGCATAGCTGTCAACGTTCCCCTTTTTTTAAGGGAAATTCCATTATTCCGGTAGGATTCCCCTTAAAAAAGGGGGAAAGTTGACAGCTATGTTCCACAGAACAGGGGTAATCAGCTCCAAGTTACTGTGGAGCGAGCTTCTGATATTATGGGAACCTAAAGGAGAAACTCTCCCTCAGAACCCGATGACCTCCTGGGTACGTAAGGAATATGTCAGTCTCTCAAATAAACTGGTCCTGAACTGGGAAGGACCATGTGTGTTAGTAACCAAAATCTTGAAAACAATGGTGGGTGTTTTAGCCCAGAACATTTAGAAGCCATCAAGCTGGGAAACACTATTGTAGGATATATTTAAAGTCCAGTGTAACCTAGCCTTTAATTAATGAGCCGTGAGTGCTGTTTTACTGTCTTTTATTTTATTTAGCTATATTAATATAGGAAGAGCAGAGAACTGACACAGACGATAATATATTGTGTTGAGTTTGCTCTCTTGCTGATTTTATAGCTGTGCTTGGAAGAAACAAACAGAATTACTGCAAAGGAGAGTGAAACCCACTGTGTTTTTATGGGACTTGCAATCTTAGATGTTGTTTAATCTTTATGAAATTTTAAAATCTTTTAGCAAATTAAAAGAGGGAGGGAAGAGAGGAGGGATCTGACAAGGCTTAAGCCCTGAACGCCAACCTAGGTCTTCAGTGCTAGGAATCTGGTGCCTTTGAAGGTCAGGTGAGAAATTCAAATTTTCATCAGCAATACACTTCACTGAAGTTACCATTTTTCTTAAATTCTGGAGGGCAGAGAGAGAGAGAGCATATCTAAGCAGAACTATTGGGGGAAAGATATATCAATGTTTTGGAGTAGAAATGTCTGGGAAGGCAATAAAGGCTGGAACAACGAGGAACCAAATACAGTGAAAAGTGTCATCCAGGTTGGTTGAGTAGATCTTGGTAAGGAGAGCAGACAAACAGAAAGGGAGGAAATAGAAACTGGGACATTGCACTGGTTTTAACTGGAATTATCCCAGCCTATTGACCAAATTCAAGAAGGAAGGCAAATACTGTTGTAAATTGCTGCAGCAATTTTTTTATTTCCGGTTTCTCCAAATATGCTTTGCTCAATCCCATATTTCTGCTAAGATGCAGTATCATAAGACCACAAGAGGTTGCTGGATCAGACCAGTGGCCCATCAACTCCAGCATCCTTTTCTCATAGTGACCAACCAGATGCCCTTTATAGGAAAACTGCAAGCAGGATTTGAGCACAAGAACCCATCCCCGCCCCCCCCCCAGGTTTCCAGCACCTGATATCCAGCAACCCATTTAAAACATCTTCTTCTTCTAAGGTTTTTATAAATGTGGCTTCATGTGATAGAAAATAGCAGAACCATGACATTCAACTGTTAAATAGATTGTCTAGGTTTTTGACCAGTTACCCAACTAATGGAAATCCAGTGGGCATTATCCATTCTGTGTGTCTAGGGATAGGATTCCCATAGAGGGTCTCCTGCTCTCTCCTCGTCTCCCTAGATGGCCCTTAGCTCACCCATATAATACTCGGCACATACTGTAACTGCCTTTAGTGGGATGTTTGGCTGTGTGGTGTAGAGAGAGCCAGTGTGGTGTAGTGCAGTGTTTTTCAACCACTGTTCCGTGGCACACTAGTGTGCCGCGAGATATTGCCTGGTGTGCCGTGGGAAAAATTGAAAAATTCGAAAGATTTTTTTTTTAAAAAAAGTCAAATTTTCGCCCACTAGGCGGGCGCCGGACTGTGTCCATCCTATTTTCCATCCATCCTGGGTGGGGATGGGATCGGATGGGATCGGATGAGAGCGGACAGGCGGTCCGCTCTCATCCGATTCCCCATAGAGAGCAGCGGGGCTCTGACATCTCCCTCTCCGCACACAGTGGTGGTGTGCCTCGTGATTTTTTTCATGAAACAAAAAAGGTTGAAAAACACTGGTGTAGTGGCTAAGAGCGGTAGTCTCGTAATCTGGGTAACCGGGTTCGCGTCTCCGCTCCTCCACATGCAGCTGCTGGGTGACCTTGGGCCAGTCACACTTCTGTGAAGTCTCTCAGCCCCACTCACCTCACAGAGTGTTTGTTGTGGGGGAGGAAGGGAAAGGAGAATGTGAGCCGCTTTGAGACTCCTTAAAGGGAGTGAAAGGCGGGATATCAAATCCAAACTCCTCTTCTTCTTCTTCTGTTCTTCCCATATTAAGAGCCAGACACTTTACTGTCCTAGATCTATACACATGGCTTACTCTTGCTCAAAAGGGATGGCTTGTGTGTGGTGTTTCATCCACTACAACTATTCTTAGATGAGATCCTCTCTCTCTCTCATTTTTATTAATTTTCCATTTAAACATATATAATCACATCATTATTATCCACTTTACTTCTTTGGCTCTTTCGAGCCTGTCAACTTCCTTCCCTCCCACCTCTTGGCTTACAAAAGTAACCTTTATATCACAGCATTTCATATATTTTCCAATTCTGATATAACTCATTAAAAAAGTACCTCAAAATCTGAATAAATGTGGAAAGGTAAAAAAATTATCATTACAAGTCTTCAGATAACCCTACTAGTGTTGTTAATTGCGTGTTGAGTTCCACAGTGCCACCCCCCAAATAATTACACACTTCACACATCAATTTTGTTTAAGGTTTTTGGCATAATTTTGGCCACAACTTTATTCAAATACAAAAAATGTGAGTGGTTGCTTAGGCATTGGTGACTACCTGTCCTTGCCCCCACAGGACAGAGCTGGCACTTCCGGACTCCACCGGAAGCCAGCGTGGGAAACAAGTATTGGGTGAGAAATGAGGCTGGGAATCAATCCAACACTTCTCACCCTCATGTTCCGGTGGGGCTTGCACGGCCCAAGCCTGGCTCCACGGACAGGACGAAAGAATGGCAAGCCCCTGGATTCCTTTAACAGAATTCCCTTTCCGCATCATTTGGAGGGGTAGGCACTTACCCCTCCAAGCACCAATTAACCAATGCCTAACCGCCAACCTTACAAGTTGTGACGATTTGCTACGCAGTAGGCAAAAACCAAATGGCACCAGCCAATCAGCCAGATGGCAAAATTCCTACCGTGCCCCCGCACCAAGACGAACGACACCATGACAGGCATAGCAAGGTCAAGCGATCAGCTTAAATAAAAAACCCCCCTATTAAAGGGAGGGAGGGCGGGTGATCCGATGCAAAACGGCCAAGAGGACGTCCCTACGTCTGGCCCTTCTATTTATAACTTCTGACTCCTCCTCCAAATTGGTAACAATCATATTTCCCCAGCAACCCGATTAACCCTAAAGGCCAGGGTTGCAGATTAATTTGCCTAGTCATGGCTGGGCGGCCTGTTCCCCAACCGCAACACGTGCTCTCTGTTAGGGAGAACACGCTTTGCTTACAATGGTCTTTCAAATATTGTATAAATTTGCTCCAGTCTTTTTGAAATACTTGATTGTGCTGGTTTTGGATTTTCCCCGTCAGCTTTGCCAGTTCCGCAAAGTCCATCATTTTCACCTGTCACTCTTCTTTTGTTGGTACTTCTTGTTGTTTCCATTTGGGGGCTATAAGGGTTCTTGCCACTGTTGTTGCATACAGTACATGAATAGTCTTTTATCTTTTTTTGGTATCTCTTCATCAACTATACCCAGTAAAAAGGCTTCTGGTTTTTTTAAACAAAAGTGTTTTTAAACATTTTCTTTAACTCATTATATATCATTTCCCAGAAAGCCTTTAGTTCTTTACAAGTCCACCACATATGGTAAAAGATACCTTCCTTTTCTTTACATTTCCAACACTCGTTAGATCTTGTCTTATACATTTTTGATGGTGTTAAATACCATCTATACATCATTTTCATCACATTTTCTTTAAGTGCACTGCATGCAGTAAAATTAATACCTTCCTTCTACAGTCTTTCCCAAGCTTCTAACTGAATATTATATCCAAAATCTTTAGCCCATTGTATCGTCCAGTGAGATCCTATATTATACTGCTGATGTTTCTCTGTAAGTGGAAATCATTAGATGAGTTGTTATTGCTTATACACTTGGGACATGGAACAAATGTTGCAGTGTAGCCAACCTTCTTTAAGAGGAGTGCTATTGTTCAAAGCTCTGGCGATCCTGGAAGATGAGGCTTATAGCGCTGTTCAGGGATATTTTGGGGTGGGATGTTGAGAAGAAGCACTGAAGGAAGGGCATTTCTCTTCCGCTTGTCTTTTGAGGACTTCTCCAGCTGCACAGCTCACAGGGATGAATGCCTGAACCAGGACCAAGTGCATGGCAATCTAGTGAGAATATACATGTCTGTGCCAATTACTCTGAAATGTGAGAAATCAATACATTGATTGATTGATATTTATTACGGCCATTGGCCCATCACACGACAGTTTCCCACCAACATATATATACTTAAACCTCCAAATTTAAAACAGCCAAAAACTTACAAAAAAACAGACAAAAACCAAAGCAAAAGACCAACACCATACATTACAATAAAAGAAATCAATACATGTGCGATTCAGCTTTTAGCATTGTGTCTATATCCTGCAAGAAACAAAGACTTGTATCCTGGTATTTTGTTTTTTAAAAACAAACAAAACATGCAAAGCAAAGAATGCACTGTTGGGCCGCCTTGTTCAAACCTGGTTTGGTACCTAGAAATCACTATGGTTACATACCCCCCCACACACACTTTTTTGTATCAATACAATGCTTTTCTTATTTATTTATTTATTTATTTATTTATTTATTTATTTATTTATTTATTTATTTATTTATTTATTTATTTTTGCTTGCAGTCCTTTGGGTGGGTAGGAAAAGGCTGTGCTGCTTTAAAATAAATGCTTTCTGCCTCCTTGGAGGCTCTACTGTTCGAGCAGGGAGTTTATAGAGGCCTGTTGTTTACTGGGACTTTGAAGTTCTACTCATGCAAGGTAGAGACTAGAGCGCTCCCAAGAAGCAGCCTTGAGGCGTGGGTGGGGAGTGGGGGTGTTAATCCTTCAGAAGGCAAGACTGCTTTGTGAGAAGCTGTATCTTGAGGCTTTGATGTGCTGTCTGCAGAGAAACCCTCAGATTAGTAATTCTGCAGGCTGCAGAACTTTTCTCTTCTGCTAAAGGTTTGACTTATCCTTGATAATTAAAGGAAAGTGGCAATTTCTGATTAAATAGATGGTTCCTAATCCTAATTCTCTATTGTTCCAAAATGTTTATAGTCCCTTCTGAAGAAATATATGAAGAACATGCTAAACTAGAGGGAATGGGGAGAATAGAAATATTCACAAGGAAAGATGGGATGGGCTTTCTGAAGCCCATGTTATTTTCACATTTATGCATGTAACATACATTTGTGTGTGTGTGTGTGTGTGAGAGAGAGAGAGAGAGAGAGAGAGAGAGAGAGAGAGAGAGAGAGAGAGAGAGACCAATTTCCTAATTAGAAACAAATCCTTCCAATAACAGATAAACAGTGTAAGGGCAAGCAGGGAGCCTGATAGGGAGACAGGATATGAGAGGAAATAATTTCTATGGAAGAGGGACTCTACAAACTACCATCAAGAACAGAAGGGCCTTACTGGATCACACTGGCCTGATGCCTGTGGAAAACCTTCAAAAGAAACCTTCTAAAACAACCAACCAACCAGGGGATGACATCCACCCCATACTTTTCCAAATGTAGTGGTAATACAGGACTGTTGATGTGTTCTGCCTTTATACTACCAGGGAAGCCCAGGAGGGAACTGGGTTTGAAGGACTGGAGGAGATGCTTGGCTTGGTGTATGTAACACAAAATGTGCATCCTTTGAGCCTCATGTGACCTATACAGATCCTTCAATCTGTGAGGACACATTTAGTTAAAATGATTATTCTGTGAAATCAATATCCATCTGTACTGCAGTGCATGAAGTGGTGACGGCGCAGTAAGGCAGTGGTTTTCAACCAGTGTGCTGTGGCACCCTGGGGTGCCTTGAATGATGGTCAGGGGTGCTGCGGGCAACACTGGCCTCTGCCCCTCTTTCTGTCCCTCCTTCCTCTGATGCCTTCTCATGTTTCTGCCTCCCAAAGGCTTGCACAACTGTTTGTTGCAGCTGCTCTGGCTACAAGCTTTGTAGGTGAATGGTGCCTCTGGGGCTGGTCAGGGGGTGCTGGTTACCAGGAATTGAGGTAGCCTTTGGAGTAAGCAAGCAAGCAAGTGGGCAAGGGAGTCCAGCCAGCCAGTGAAGATCCTTTAGGACCAGTGTTATATGGTCCTGGCAGCCACCCCCAGTCACGAGTCTAGCTGCCGCATGCTAGTGAGATTACCAGCATCCACCACTCCAGTAAGACAGTCTGTGGGCAGGTAGGGTTTCAGCTGTTGTACCATATGGAGTCAGCTGGACACAGAATTGACCTGTGCCTCCATGGCCAGCTGTGAGTCCAAAATGACACCCAGGCTGCACACCTGGTTCTTCAGGGGCACAGTTACCCCATTCAGGACCAGGGAGACCCCCACCCCTTCCCACCCCCCGTCCCTCAAAAACAGTACTTTTGTCTTGTTGATATTCAACTGCAACCTGTTAACCACCAACCTTTCTCCCAGTATTTGCTATGTTGCCCTTGTAGTCTGTGTTCCTTAGAGGAAAATACACAACAAAAAACTCAACCCTTCCGCAAAAGGGTAATAAGACTATGCAGTTGCCTTGGTTTCTATTAGGCATGTCCTGGGCAACTTCAGGTAGTTTTTGTTTTGGATCTAATGATGCTGCAAGAAAGAGAGAATAAGATTAATAGATTTGCATGTTTAAACAGTCACAAAGGACCAGTATGCTCTGATTTCATCTGACCTGCTGAATAATACAGATGAGAAGATGCACTGAAAAGTCCCTGGAGCAAGCCCGTGTTATTTGGTAGGTTTTGAATTCATATCCAGATCACTTATGTAAGATATAAAGCAAAGTCCTTGTATACAACTCTGCTACCTTACTTGCCCCAGCTGAAAAACATGCCATTTATTCATTCATTTAAAAAAAGCCTTAGAAAGAAGCTTGAAGCTTGGGAGGATTTTCTCCATATAGTAATTAGGAGAAGGCTAAACTACAGAGCCTAGGACTTGCCGATCAGAAGGTCGGCGGTTCGAATCCCCGCGACGGGGTGAGCTCCCGTTGCTCGGTCCCTGCTCCTGCCAACCTAGCAGTTCAAAAGCACGTCAAAGTGCAAGTAGATAAATAGGTAGCGCTCTGGCAGGAAGGTAAACGGCGTTTCCGTGCGCTGCTCTGGTTCGCCAGAAGCGGCTTAGTCATGCTGGCCACATGACCCGGAAGCTGTATGCCAGCTCCCTCGGCCAATAAAGCGAGATGAGCGCCGCAACCCCAGAGTTGGTCACGACTGGACCTAGTGGTCAGGGGTCCCTTTACCCTTAATCTCCTATAATGGTCCTTCAAATAAACACAGTGAAACCCTCCTTAGGTTGCAATCGTTATGCACGCTGACATGGAATTAAGTCCCATTGAATACAACTGTATTACTTCAGAAGAAACATGCATAGGATTCCACTATAAATGAAGTAACTGATCTGTGTGTTAGAGCACTGGATTGCAATGTTCAAGGCAGCCTCGTCACACTGACGGGTCAACTGGGGTCCCCTTGTGTTTCTGAAACAATCCCTAAATAGCTTATAAGATTCTGAGAACTGGTCCAGAATGCAAAGTCAATTGATTCAAATTTCTGGCTAGGCCTGCCAAACTTTATCATTGAGCTGAACTTAAATTGTACTGCAGAAGGAGGAGATCACCTTCCAATACCTTGTGTGGCCCCCCCACAAAACTCTTTTAGTTGGTGGGAATGTAGGACCGGGTCTTCTCTGTGGAAACACCCAGATGATGGCATTCTGTCGGTTATATGGATTCCATCATTGATGCCTTTTATGTGGGCTGGAAAAAAGTTTTATATTTTCCTTGTCTTTTTACTCTGATCTTTTAAAATTTTAATACCCTGTTTTAATTCAAGTGAAACTCGGTATAAGGGAGCTTTATAGAAAAATAAAGAAATGGAACATAGCTACATTCTTCTGTGTAGTGGTAGATATTCAGTGTTTCTCAGAAGTTATCTGAGAAGTTCATGCTCTTATTTCTGATCTCATTCATATTCATTGATGAATAAACTTCTGAAGAATTTCAGACTTTCCCAGAACACATTTTGAAAACCACTAGGATTTTGATTCAAAGTAATTTGTTTTTCTTTCAGATTTGGGCATTGCTTCACGGCTGGCTCTTCAAATGTGGTGAGTTTTGACATGGTGGAACAGTTGATGGCTAGACATTTTCACATAAGCTGACTTCATCGCTGACAATTACATGAGACCTCAACCATTCTCCATGACCAAATGTTTAACTGAACCTTCAGGTTCAGTTCTGTATGTTTTCACTCTCAGCTTCAGACATTTCCTGATTTTAGACTGGGCTGTATAGCGTCTTGGCACGTTTTTGCTTTATATCTATCACAGTAGTACTTCATTGTCAAAACATAAATATCTTTTTTAAGCATTTGATGTGCCTCCACTTGTCTCTGTAGCTGTTTTTCTACTACTTCCTTGAACACAGGAGCCTATAAAGTAATTTGGAATATTTATTTGCCTCTCAAAATGCTATATCCTATTTCCTTATAATTCACTGCAGATTGAAGATGAGAAAAGTACCCTCATAATAAATGGCAGACTTATTTTAAAAGTACTCTTCAGAATTATAGGGTATCAAAAAGCATTTGGAAGTTCTCATTGTGAGGAATAATCATTTCTCCAGAGTGACACCAGATAACTTAATTTACATTACAAAGCTGAAGTCTGAATTACTGCTCAGTCCACAGAACAAACACAGTTGGGTTTTTAATATATATATTATATGTGTGTGTGTGTGTGTGTGTGTGTGTGTGTGTGTGTGTGTGTGTGTATATATATATATATATATATATATATATATATAATCACTTTTAATTTTATAAACTTGTTATATTTCACTTCTGAGCAGTAATCAATACTTTAAATACAGACAGAAAATCAAGACATATTAAACAGAAACAATAACAAGCAAATGGAAGGAGTTCCCCTAGGAAAAATCAGTATGAATTTTAGAGTAAAATGATTCTGGTTGCAAGAAAGTTAACCAGGCTCACACAATTCATGACCCCCCAAGCTGACTGAACATAGTCCACCAGCTGTGGACTATGACTGCCTGCCAGGTCCTGCTAACTCTTTTTTTTAACCAGTCTCAGGCAGGCAGCCCCTGTTAGGCTACCATACATGGTGGGATTGCAAGAAACTTTAGAAAGCAGGCCTGGAAAGAGGCTGGCACTAGCAGACAACTGACACATTATACATCTAGATTTTCCCTGACATTACCAGAATTTCAAAGGCGGAATTGATGTCTAGGAGGAATTTCAAAAAGGCGGTGCTTTGTCCTGGATCTTAGGCAAGTCAATTGAAAAATCGTGGTGGTGGTGGGGGGTTTCCCCTAACAATAAAAGCTCAACAATTTTGGGGTGTCCTGGTTTTTACTTTTGGAAATATGGCAACCCTACATTATGCATCAGTTACAGTTTGTATGAATGGGGTTCTTGCGCAAGCTGCGTAACATTTGATTTGTTTCTGATTTGCTGTGATATTTGCATTCCATTTTTCCATGGGAGAAGGATACTGTCAGAAGAGTCATTGTCATCTTACATGAACATTGGAGAAGCACTGCCCACAGATGAGTCTGCTTGAGTTATTCAGGACAACATAATGATGAGCCAGTTTAAAGGCATCTGGAGGAAAGGACAGATGGGGCTGGATGGCATTTTGTTGGAATCTATTATAACTTTTAAATCAAGCAGGTCTTCTAATCATGTTCCTCTTCAACAGGAAGGACCGGCCCACCCATGAGGTAGAGTGAAGCAGATGCCTCAGGCGGCAGAATCTCACAGGGAGCTGCCCCTATGAACCCACCCCTGCCAACACAGGGATTGCACAAGAGCTCTGTGACATCTCCCAGAAGCCACCATTTCACAACTCCAGTAAGCAAGGCTGTGGTGGCTGGCACCTTCCCATTTTGCCTCTGGCTAGGCCATTCTTGTCAGCAGGACACATTCTTCTGTTTCCTACTGGTGGGACATATATGTTTGGTTTTCCCCATAATAATAATAATAATAATAATAATAATAATAATAATTTTTTATTTATACCCCGCCCTCCCCAGCCAAGGCCGGGCTCAGAGCGGCTTACAAGCAATAATAAAAACAAGATGAGTGATTACAACTTAAAAACAAAAATAAAATACAACATTAAAATAATGGAACATTAAAATATTAAAATGCAGCCTCATTGCAGGAGAAGGAAAAGAAAAAAGAAAAAAGGGGCGGGGGGAGGGAATCAAATTGGCTCCAATCCAAAGGCCAGGCGGAACAACTCTGTCTTACAGGCCCTGCGGAAAGAAATCAAATCCTGCAGGGCCCTGGTCTCATGAGACAGAGCGTTCCACCAAGTTGGGGCCAGTGCTGAAAAGGCCCTGGCTCTGGTTGAAGCCAATCTAACTTCCTTAGGGCCTGGGACCACTAGGGTGTTGTTATTTATGGACCTTGAGGCTCTCCGTGGGGCATACCAGGCGAGGCGGTCCCGTAGGTACGAGGGTCCTAGGCCGTGAAGGGCTTTAAAGGTCAAAAGCAGCACCTTAAATCTGACCCTGTACTCCACCGGGAGCCAGTGCAGCTTGAAAAGCACTGGATGAATATGCTCCCATGGCAGAGACCCCGTGAGGAGCCTCGCTGCAGCATTCTGTACCCGCTGGAGTTTCTGGGACAGCTTCAAGGGCAGCCCCACGCAGAGCGAATTACAGTAGTCAAGCCTGGAGATGACGGTCGCATGGATCACTGTGGCCAGGTCGGGGCGGGAAAGGTAAGGGACCAACTGCTTGATGCGGCGAAGGTGGAAAAATGTCGCCTTGGCTGTTGCTGTGACTTGCGCCTCCATGGAAAGGGAGGCGTCAAGGATCTAGAAAGGCTGGTTTTCTGCCTCTTTAAGTTAAGATACATGCTGAGGGTTTACTACTATGACATTCTGTCGTAATAAGTAAACACACATCAAAATGACTTTCTCTGGCAAAAAACCCAAAGCGATCACTTTTAGAACCCTTTGCTGAAGTTCTTGTGGTTTAAAAGTAGGCCACTTATAGCTAAAAACAGAACTTCTTGAGGAGGCATGTTTTGCATACAGTGGCATGAAGTGTTCCCAAGGCAGAAGCAGTAAAAAGTACATTTTTAAAAAACTCTGCTGTCTTTCCTCTGAGTTAGGAACATTTCAGAAAGGTTTTGTAGAAAGCAGCAAATGCTTCAGCAGATGGAAAGGGATTTCTCCTTGTCATTCCTTCCTGAAGGTCAGAATCACAACAGTCATTCTTGGGTACTACAGAGTCATGGAAGAGCAATATACAGGGTGATTCATAATGAAGTATACAGTTTCAACGCACTGTAAAAAAAGAAGAATGTAATATATATTATGTTACCTGTAATAGAATTGTAGGGGAATGCTTAAAGTTTTTTTTAGAAACAGTCACAGATGTTCTATGTGTACACCCTTTGTCACATGACACACATTGAACCGGTAATTCATTTCTGCTCAAACACGACTCACCCTACGTATTGATTTCCTCGGGCTTCCCTGAATGGCAGTACAAACACTATCAACTTCTTCTGATACACATGGTCATCCATGACTTCTAAGTGTGCACAAACAGCCCACAGTTTCAAAATTTTTATGCCAATTGTAGATACATTTTCTGCTTGGAGGTCCCGTCCCCCCCGAATAGCGATCAAAAATGCCATCACACAACAGTTACAGATTCCGTTTTGCTCAATTCAAGAACACAAAACGCCTTCTGCATTGCAGACGCAGCCACTCGTCATGTGACATGTGCACTATCGCCTACGCCACTTCTCTCAGTAGCGGAACACAAACTTTATGAGTACATCTACCTCACGGTTCGCATTTGTGGTCCGAGGCCTCGCCTATTACCGTCTTACAGCATCTGGAAACTGTATACTTCATTATGAATCACCCTGTATAGATATGAAACCTGCAGTAACCCCCTGTAGGACAATGGATGTCAGTCCAAAACTCCCTTTCTTCCCTTCAGGGACAGTGGACATTGGATGACTGTAGGTCCCTTTGCACTCTCATCTGGCTGTGGATCATCAGTGTGCAGTGGCAAAGCAGACATGGCTGCTTATAGATTTAAAATGTTAATCTGTAACACACATAGGCCTACATGCATTGAGATTGACTCGCGTATATTAATTAATTTCTATATCCGATCCAAACAGGTGATAAATATCTGGAAGGACAAGATTTTTTTTAAAAAAAACCTATTTTTGGCTCTCAGATGCTCCTGGTTGCATACGTTGTTCAGTGTGAAGAGCAAGGCACTATAGACAACATGCACTTTAGAGACTAACAGGCAACAAAAGTCTTGTTATGCCCCACTGTATTTCACCCACGGGATGAACTTAGATGACTCCTGAGTGCTTGCCGTGTGCAGTTCTAGTGCCCAATATGCCTCTAATAAAAGTTCAGGCCGAAATATTAACAGAAGCGCCACTGAAATCCTCAGCTGGCGCATTAATTGCCCTCTCCCTGAAGTCATATGCTCTTGTCAAAAGTATAATTATCATGTTTAATCCTCCTTTTGTCTTCTCAGTGAATTACACTACTGGGGACAGAATGTCCAGCAATGTCAAAGTTGCCGGATCATTCCAAGGAAAGAACATTTATCTCTCGTGTTCAGATGTTCAGTGAACAGCAGAGGCAATATATCCAAATTTTATAAGTTGGACTGCACCTAAGACAAATATGCACTTTCAGGAATTCTGTACTGATAAATTTTGTTCTCAATTACAGGCAAAAATGCACAATTTCTCCCCATCCAGAAATAAACTTTCCAATTATGACTGGTCTGAAATATAATGTAGAAAATTGTGTTGTGGGTGGGGGCAGCACTTGTAGATAAAAAGTACCGTATTTTTTGCTCTATAAGACTCACTTTTCCTCTCCTTAAAAAGTAAGGGGAAATGTGTGTGCGTCTTATGGAGCGAATGCAGGCTGCGCAGCTATCCCAGAAGCCAGAACAGCAAGAGGGATCACTGCTTTCACTGGGCAGCAATCCCTCTTGCTGTTCTGGCTTCTGAGATTCAGAATATTTTTTTTCTTGTTTTCCTCCTCCAAAAACTAGGTGCGTCTTATGGTCTGGTGCATCTTATATAGCGAAAAATACTGGTCTTCATTTGATCTTGGCTTTAGTTTGCTTGATGGGTTGCCACCTTCCATCAAAGATTCTCAAGGGTTTTGCTTGAGTAGGCAGTTCCAAACTCACCTGGACATTTTATTTTAGATAAAATATGAAAACAAATGTGCTTATTTGGCATATTTTTATCCCACCTTTTTCAGAAAAGCATAAGCATACCAGAATAAAATAACACAAACAATAAAAGCAGTATGATAAAAGAACAAAGGATTATGCAGTAAAATCAAGCCAGTAATTGAAACCAAGATAAAATGATGGTGTAGATAAAAGGTAGACGACTGACACCCCAATAACAATAAATTCCATTTAAAGGCAGGTGAGAACAGGGCACACTGTGGTGCCTGAATGATAACAGAGATGGTGGCAGGTGAAGGTGTCTCAGCATCAAACTCCAGAATCTGGACACTGTCACTGAAAAGGGCCATTCTCCAATAGTTGCTCCTTAACTCCCAAGGAATTGTGCACCTGAAAAGTGGCTTTTACTTCCTATCAACTGCAAAAGGAGGCGGTAAATCAGGATATGGATGAGCTCATTCTTGCTTCTTGCTAGTAGGGTGACCCCAAAGTTTGAAACAAACAGGCCAATGAGGAAGCCTCTTGGTTTGCAAACTTGGGAATGGTCCGATGGAGAAAGAATTGCTTCAGTGGCCAGCTAACAGGTTAGCAGACACCTGCAACTCTTACTGCGAGACTTCTTCACTGCGAGACTTCTTCACCTCGCAGGGGGTTGACCTGGCTTGTGTGACGGAGACCTGGGTACGCGAAGGGGAAACTGTTACCTTACGAGAGATGGCGCCCCCAGGTTTCTCCGTCCTCCACCAGTCGCGGACTGTGGGCCGGGGGGGAGGGGTGGCATTATTAATCCGAGAAGACTGTTCTTTCAGGGCTCTGCCATCGCCATCGATACCCGGCATTGAATGTGTTGGCCTAGTGTGGGGCTCCGAGGTGAGCTTGGCTGTCTGGCTGGTGTACCGGCCACCTAGCGCACCAGCAGCCACCCTGTCAGGCCTGTTGGAGGCGGTGGCCGGCTGGGCCTTGGAGTTCCCCAACCTATTGGTACTGGGGGACTTCAACATCCATGCTGATGCCACTCCCTCCTCACAGGCTCTGGACCTGGTGTCTTCCATGGCGACACTAGGGCTCTCCCAGTTTGTTTCGGGCCCCACACATCAAGCAGGCCACACGCTGGATTTGATCTTTGGCGCCGGTATAGATGTGATCATGTCTCCCTCGATGAAGGTGCCATGGTCTGATCACTACGCACTGAAAGCCAGGATTGATTTTCCACCCCCACCCCGCTTAGGTGGCGAGCCAATTTGGGCTCGCCCGCGGAGGCTGATGGACCCTGATAGATTCCGTCAGGCCTTGCGGGACCTTGCTCCCCCTGGCGACTCATTGACTGAGCTTGTTGAGGGCTGGAATACCCAGCTCCTGGCAGCCATCGATGAGATCGCACCTAAGCGCCCTCTGCGACCCCGCAGAAACCGGGCCCCCTGGTTTACCGAGGAGCTTCGGAAAATGAAGCGGGACCTCAGACGGCTAGAGCGAGTATGGCGGGGTGCCCGTGACGGAGCCTCAAGAACATCTTATAGGGCTTTTATGAAAACCTATGAGATGGCAGTGAAGGCCGCTAAGAAGTCTTACTTCTCGGCCTCCATTGCATCCGCTAGCTCTCGCCCGGCGCAATTATTTAGTATAATTCGGTCTTTAACGTCCCTTGAAGGACAGCCAAATTTAAATAACAATCTGACACACAGCTGTGAGGCATTTGCGAGCTTTTTTGTGGAGAAGGTCCTGTTGCTCCGCCATGACCTCCCTGCCAATTTGGATACAATAAAGGAACTGGAGGCCCCTCGACTGTCCTCGGGTCCAGTATTGGACCACTTTGACCGGATATCTCCAGCCGATGTGGACAGATTCCTCCAAGCTGGAAAGCCCACCACCTGTCCTCTTGACCCGTGCCCGTCATGGCTGATTAGAGCGTGTCCAGACGAGGTGCGGGCCCCCCTGGGGGATATCATCAATTTGTCCCTTGGCACCGGGATATTCCCAGGGGAACTGAAGGAGGAGGTGGTGCGTCCGCTCTTAAAGAAAACATCATTAGATCCCTTAGATCTATCCAATTACCGCCCGGTCTCGAATCTTCCATTCCTGGGTAAGGTGATTGAGAGAGCGGTTGCTGAACAGCTTGGTAGGTTCCTGGATGAAACATCTGCTTTGGATCCATTCCAGTCCGGCTTCCGTGCTGGCCATGGGACCGAGACGGCTCTGGTCGCCCTAACAGATGATCTCCGCAGACAGCTGGATCGAGGCGGGTCGGGGCTGCTGATTCTTCTAGATCTGTCAGCAGCCTTTGACATGGTCGATCACGAACTCCTGGACCACCGCCTTGCCGACGTGGGGATCCAGGGCACAGTCCTTCAATGGCTGCGCTCGTTTCTCTCTGATCGGGGACAGAGGGTGGTGCTTGGGGGGGAATTGTCATCGCGTCACTCCTTGGTGTGTGGAGTGCCTCAGGGTGCGATTCTCTCCCCGATGCTTTTTAACATCTTTATGCGCCCCCTCGCCCAGCTTGTCCGGAGTTTTGGGCTGGGTTGCCATCAGTATGCTGATGACACCCAACTCTATCTGTTGATGGATGGCCATCCTAACTCGGCCCCAGACACACTGACCAGATGTCTGGAAGCTGTGGCTGGATGGTTACGTGGGAGCCGGTTGAAGTTAAATCCTTCGAAGACAGAGGTCCTCTGGCTGGGGCGGGACGATATGGGATCGAGGGGGCAACTCCCATCTCTTGCGAGGGTGCAATTAGTGCCAGCACCGTCCGTTAAGAGTTTGGGTGTAATCTTCGATACCTCCCTCTCTATGGAGGCGCAGATTACAGCTATAACAAAGGCGGCATTTTTCCATCTCCGCCAAGCTAAGCAGTTGGCCCCTTATCTCTCTCGCCCTCACCTAGCCACTGTGATCCATGCGACGGTCACCTCCAGACTGGATTATTGTAACTCGCTCTACGTGGGGCTGCCCTTGAGACTGACCCAGAAACTCCAGCGGGTGCAGAATGCCGCGGCGAGACTCCTTATGGGGTCTTCGCTGCGAGATCACATTCATCCGGTACTATACCAGCTGCACTGGCTCCCGGTGGAGTACAGGATCCGGTTTAAGGTGCTGGTTTTAACCTTTAAAGCCCTATACGGCCTAGGACCCTCGTACCTACGGGACCGCCTCTCCTGGTATGCCCCACAGAGAAACCTACGGTCTGCAAATAATAACACCCTCAAGGTCCCAGGCCTCAGAGAGGTTAGGCTGGCCTCAACTAGAGCCAGGGCCTTCTCGGCTGCGGCTCCAACCTGGTGGAACGCTCTGTCACAAGAGACCAGGGCCCTGCGGGACCTGACATCTTTCCGCAGGGCCTGCAAGACAGAGTTGTTCCGCCAGGCCTTTGGTCAGGGCGCAGCCTGACTCCCTCCTCTGGCAACCTGCACAGAATTTTGTTTAATCGGTTGCCATCAATTTGATTTTAACTAATTTTTATAATGAAAATTTTTAGAATGTGTTATTATTTGATTGTTTATTTGATTGTTGTTAGCCGCCCTGAGCCCGGCTTGGCTGGGGAGGGCGGGATATAAATAAAATTTATTATTATTATTATTATTATTATTATTATTATTATTATTATTACGGAAATGAGAAAGAGGAGTGATGTGTGTGTATGTGTATTTTCCACTGTTTGCATGTAATTGGGCTAAGAGTTATTCAGGAAGAGGGGTGTAATTTGTGGCCTACTCAATGATGCATGGGATAGGATGGGCTCTTGTTCACCTTTTCTTAAAACAGCTCCCAAGTACCCATCTTTGCTGTGAATCTTCGTGGAACTTGGTGTGCCTGATTTCTGAGTACAGTCATACCTCTTGTTACGTTTGGTTCAGGTTACGTCTTTTCAGGTTGCGTCCCGCTGAGACCCGGAAGTACCGGAAAGGGTTTACTTCCGGGTTTCGCCACTCACGCATGTGCAGACGCTGAAAATGATGTCATGTGCATGTTCAGAAGCGGCGAAACACAACCCGCGCATGCGCAGACGTGGGTTGCGTTCTGCTCATGTTGCGAACGGGGCTCTGGAATGGATCCCGTTCGCAACCAGAGGTACCACTGTAGAAATGCATGAAATGTCTTGCTTCCCACACTTGGATGAAAGACTCAGACCCTTGGCTTGGGATTTTCCCAGAGCTTTACCAAATCAGCATACAGTCTCAGTAGCAGCTTCAAGTATAGGATACGTAGTTTAATAGTGCATAAGCAGAGTTTGAGAATATATGGCTAGGCATAGGCAAATATATTGTCCAAACACTTGACATGCCCCTTCAATTCTGCTTTGAAAGAGCAGGTGGAGCCAGTCTGTCTTGCAGTTCTCATCCCATGTAGGAAGACTATGCTTGTAAGCAAATGTTTCTACTGGGGGTGTGCTGCTCCTGTCCTGCCATCTCCAGCTTAGCCAACTCCGCCAGTTGGCCACCTGTCTCCTTCAGCTCTTTAGGAGGCTAAAGACTGACTCAACCAATTCTCCCTGATCACTGGGAAGCCAAGTGACTGTGTGTCAGAGCCCTCTTCCCCATCACTGCCCAAACTCTCCCTACCTCCAATCCTAGGGACCTCCTCTGGCAGATTCTGCCACTCCCAAGCTGCCCCACAACATTGAATTGCACTGTAAATTGCCATTGCCCCGCGCTCCCGGGCTACTTCCCCCTTTGCCGGCAGCCTTCCCCAACTTCTTTCCGGTGGTTCAGGGGAGGCAAGGGAGCCGCGGTCGGGATGGGCGCCAATGTCCTGCATCCCTGATGGCGCTTGTGGTGGCATCCTGGGCGGGTGGGGGGGGGAGGGCGCTCTCCATTGTGGCCTTGAAAGGCAAGGCAGGGCCATGGACCTTGGGCAGCCGTTTCAGCAGTGATATCATAAAAGCCCATTTTTGTAAGGTCGCGAATATAAGCCACACTTTTTTGGGGGGAAAGTGTGGCTTATATTCGGGCCAATACAGTATTCATAATCTGTGTAATTTGTCACTCTGGTTAAGTATGGACTTTTCTACTATTTCCTAGCACTGCATATGCTATTACAGAAAAGATAATAAGTGCATTGTGCTAGTGAATATTTAATTCAAAAAGGTGTCTCTGCAGACCTTCTGCAGCAATTCTTTCTGTCCTATGAAAAATATAGCATGGCCTTCCTATTGCCACCCTCTGGGATTACAGCTTCTGTCCAGGCTTGACTGTTGCTTAAGACTTCTGCAGGCCTCCCTGCTTATTCCTCTTCCTCATCTCTTTGCTTTACTCCACAGAACCATCTTTGGCTTTGTCAAGTGGGGAAGAGATTATTCAGAGCTACAGTGGTACCTCGGGTTAAGAACTTAATTTGTTCTGGAGGTCTGTTCTTAACCTGAAACTGTTCTTAACCCGAAGCACCACTTTAGCTAATGGGGCCTCCTGCTGCCGCTGCGCCACCGCTGCACGATTTCTGTTCTCATCCTGAAGCAAAGTTCTTAACCCGAGGTACTATTTCTGGGTTAGCGGAGTCTGTAACCTGAAGCGTCTGTAACCTGAAGCGTATTGTAACCTGAGGTACCACTGTATTGCCTTCTGCAAGGTGAGGACCAAATGTCCAAGATGAGAAATTTTGATATACTCATGTGAGGTTCTGCATAACCAGCTTCCCCTCAAAACAGGTAGGAGTTGTTTGGGGTTTTTTAAGGAAAGGAAGAAGCAATATTTATATAGTATCTTATTCATGGATTTGGATACTGGCCTGTTTAAAAAAGCTTTCTTTCTTTCTAGTTCAGTTACATCGCTTGTTGTTTATGTGAAACAATGCTACATAACCTCATTTTCATTCTGCAATGAATATATATATATATATATATATATATATATATATATATATATATATGCAGGTTTTGGTGTCTTCGGGTGTCTTCCCGTGTAAGAGTTGGGGTGTCTAGGCGACGTTTCGACGAGGTCTCACTCGTCATCTTCAGGCTGGTGCTTTCGGCTTCTTGTTACTGGAACAGAGCTCTGTTCCAGTAACAAGAAGCCGAAAGCACCAGCCTGAAGATGACGAGTGAGACCTCGTCGAAACGTCGCCTAGACACCCCAACTCTTACACGGGAAGACACCCGAAGACACCAAAACCTGCATTCCTATACCCGTGAAAATCTACGAAAGCAAATATATATATATATATATATATATATATATATATATATATATATATATATATAAAATAAATGTTTGCAATGCAAAACACATAACATATAAATAGAAGGAGAAGAACAAACATACATAAATTTATATCCTAATTATGTTTGTAATGTGGTAATATATTCTTGTGCTATTGGAAGCATCAAAATAGTCTCTTTATGAAGAAGGATGTATGAGGGCACACTACCAATGTAAACTGGCCTTCCTTCTGGCCCCTGGACACCTCTGCCTCACAATTTATTATGATCCCAAGGAAACCAGGAATTGTAAAATGCCCTTAACGCATCATCCTATGAGTCTTGTGGGTTGTAAGCCTTAAATAGACAAATGTCTTTCAGTTGCATTCTGTATGATTTTTTCAGCACAATGACCATTTACAAGGAGCCCCAAGGAGGTTAGATTGGCCTCCGCCAGGGCCAGGGCCTTTTCAGCTCTGGCCCCGACCTGGTGGAATGCCTTACCACAGGAGATCAGGGCTCTGAGGGATTTGACATCTTTCCGCAGGGCCTGCAAGATGGAGCTGTTCTGCCTGACCTTTGGGCTGGACTCAGTCTAACCCCTGCTTTCTTTCTTCTTTTTTTTGACGGAACCCCTTATGTGGGATTTGTATATAAATTTTCCCTCGGCTCTTTTTGCTGGCCCATGTAGGACCAGCATGGATAGCTGGCCCCAGGGAATATTTGACGTTTTCTCCCCTTATGGCTTTGATATTTAGGCTACCACTAAAACGAGGCTGCATTTTAAACTGTATTCTAACTTATATTTTAATCAACTTTTAAAAATAATGATTTTACTCTATTTATCTTTAGTGTTAGCTACCCTGAGCCCAGTCTTGGATGGGGAGGATGGGGGTATAAATAAAAAATTATTATTATTATTATTATTATTATTATTATTATTATTATTATTATTATTATTGTTGTTGTTGTTGTTGTTATTACTATTATTATTATTATTATTATTATTATTATTATTATTATTATTATTATTTTATCCTAGTCATCAGGGTCTTGGGTGAATGGGAACATTTCCCAGACAGAAGAACATGTGTGTACTCAGGGTGTCCCATTAGAGGGTTGTAGATGTAAGAGGAGAGCAGACGGGCCATAGAGCTTCCACAGAGGCCACAATTCTTGGCACGACCCTGTACAAAGTTTCAGGCCTCCAGCAGGAGTAAATGGATATTATACTCAATGATGTAGCCAAACTCTTCCTACATCTGAAATCAAAGTTGTGGCTTTATCCCAGATCGTCGTCTGTCCATTCAGCGTATTTGTTCAAGACTTATCACCAAGACTTTAAACGTTTACTGCCAAAGGTTTTCAGATAGAAATGTGATCAAGAAACCTAAATAACACATTTTCATTCATCCAACATATATATTTTTCAATCAAAAACATGCAGTACCATAAATGATTTAACAAGATCTGATTCTATATACAGAACTACTTTGCACTCCCTGACCCTGGAAACAGATGCTCATCACAGCAGAGGATAGACATTAATTGTACATATATATTTTCCTCGGAACTACTGGGCACATAATACATAAAGTACAGTTTTATAAGTGATGTACTTAGCCTGATCTGAAAGGGGATAAATCAGGGATATTAATAAAATGAAACAGGGATATTAATAAAATGTTTTTTTGTGTTGTTGTTTCTTTCCCCTCCCAGCTATTCTATCAAAACCCTTGCTGACAATTATTTGTTGTAATTCTCCACAGCTGAGGAACAGAATAGCATTCTAGAAAATGAAGCTGCAGTAATAAACATTTTGTTTGGGCGTGAGAAAAGTTCCAGCATCTAGCGGTGGACAAGAGCTTATTGTCACTAGACGGAAGAATGTAGTACTGCCACCAAAAGAACATGGTTCTATTTTAACACCAAGGCCTCTAGTAGAAGCCATAATGACAATGATTATCATAATTATTATTATTTGTCGAGTGCTTAAAATAGACGAAGCACTCGCTGTTCTTCTTGCCACATCTCTTAAACAAATTTGTAAGGATGCCTGGGGCATATTTTTCACAAAGCTGTGGTCTGCATTACCAACACGTTTTCTGCTGAATTTCCAATTGTGTTTCTACTTCGCCACATTTTTGGTTCCTTAAATGTAGAAATCATACAAAATTCAGAAGGTCCTGCAAATATGACTGGTCATCTGGCACTTCAAATTAAAGTCGAAGTCTCTTTGCTTCAAAGTGGTACCAAAATTTAGGCTGCACCAGATTATCATTAGGCAGTAGATCCCCACGCTAACTTCTGTTGAGAGACTACACTAGTCTGGTGGGACAAAGCATGCTGACGATGCTAATGTACATCACAACATTGATTTCAGATGCAACTTTAGAGAAACCTAATTTTAACAAATGATTCCTAGCGTCACGAGAAGAAAGTGCTAGGCTTAGCAAAGTTACTTTGTTGACCCCAATACTCATTCCACTCTCCCTTCAATGTACTTTTATTGCCGAATCAGTCACAGTCCCATTCATCTTAAGTGCTGAAGCTGGGGGGGGGGGGGTATGTGCATCCTCTAGGTCCAGACTTGGAGGCTACTCCATAAAATGGGCAACACGGGTGGCACTGTGGGCTAAACCACAGAGCCTAGGACTTGCTGATCAAAAGGTCGGCAGTTCGAATCCCCACGACGGGGTGAGCTCCCATTGCTCATTCCCAGCTCCTGCCAACCTAGCAGTTCGAAAGCACATCAAAGTGCAAGTAGATAAATAGCTGCCACTCTGGCAGGAAGGTAAACAGTGTTTCCGTGCACTGCTCTGGCCACTGCTCCGTGCACTTAGTCATTCTGGCCACATGACCCGAAAGCTGTACGCCAGCTCCCTCGGCCAATAAAGCAAGATGAGCGCCGCAACCCCAGAGTCAGCCACGACTGGACCTAATGGTCAGGGGTCCCTTTACCTTTTACCATAACAACTAAATAGGATTTTCATCCTCCTCCAATGGCGCTCGCCTCAAAAGAGTCAAATGTTTTCCAGTACCTGGTTCAGGTGTTCACAGATGTTCTATCCATAAGTTCCCACTTCCTTCTCTGCCTCCTTCTATTTCCCACCCAAACCTCATAAACCTTTTGCGGGACAGAAAGAGGAAGCAGCAGTAGAATATTGAACCATCCTTTTCACAGGCAGGAAAAGGGATTGGCACTCCATGTCCCAGCATCCCTGACGGGGGGGGGGAGGGAATCTATTTGTGTCAATCTCCACCAACAGAGGTGTCAAGGGGTGCTTTGAGTGTTGGGGTGGGCAGGATGTTGCTTGCCCCAATCCTACTCTTGAGGAACACAATAGGGCCACTCACATTTGTAACATCTGTAAAGTGACTCCCCGTTTGTGGAATTCTGTCCCCAGGGAAACTTGCCAGGCACCTTCATTACATATCTTTAGGCAGCAGGCGAAAACATTTCTTTATAACCCGGCCTTGGGCTGAGTGACGTTCTATGGACTTTTAAATGTGATTGTGGGAGGGGGTGTTACTAGTTTGTACTTCATTGGTATTTTGTGTTCCAAAAGTTTTCAAACAGAGAAGCTTTCCGAAAGCTAAGCCAAATAGAGGAGTGTGTTTGGAGGGAGTCTGTATTCTGCCGCAGGTGGCTGCTAAGCTAGTTTAGAAATATTACTATGAAAGAGATACCAGCAATAGCTTCAGTGGCCATGTTCCTTAACACCACAGTCCAAACTCAAAATCAGTTGCAGCGAGAGAGTTTAGATTCAACAGATCTTGGATTTTTTCTGGCCACCTGGCATAAATCGCCAAAAAGAAGTATTCTTAGGCACGTTGGACCAAGGCAAGACTTACACCTATTCTGAATACTTTCCAGTCATGTGGCACAGAGCAAAACCTGTACTCACTTGTCAGCTCAGCCAGCAGAAGCCCCTTCCCAGAGGGTCCTGAACAGAATTTGGACTGGAGGTAACTTAGGCTTGTGTCAGTTACACCAGTTTCCCATAGTTAGGATTGTTCTGTAAGTTAATGTGCTCTGTACCATTATTTTACTATCATCTCTAGTTCATTTAATGCTCTCTCTTGACCACCCCTGTGAGTCCCATGTTTTAATGCGCTGGGCATGCAGAAGTGGTTGTTATTTAATGAGCTAGCACAGCTGTGATTTGAGATAATTTTCTAATCTCTTCTTCAATAACCAACTGAAATTGCTTACGTTTCACTACAGTAACGCTAATGCAAAGCGCAGACGTGGACAGTTGGCATGAATGCATGACAGCAGCTAAACTATGCGGCAATCCACTCTTGACCTTTATAAGTTACCATCAGACTAAATGGGAGCCCACCTCTACAGACAATATTAATTTTACAAAGGCTTTCTGTATTTGTGTTTAGATTTCCACAGCATCTTAAAGTTTCTGGAGAAAAGTCTTGAAAAATACTGACTGGACTGGTTTTTGAAGGTACCGTAATTTGCTTCCTTTTGTGCAAAGAAAGTAACGGTCTATCATGTGTTTTGGTTTGGCTCTTGCTGAAAACTTTTGGTGCAAATGCTCTATGTGTCCATGCAAAGTTGACTTCAGAAATAAGGCGGAAATACAACAAAGAGCCATGGTATTGAGAAATGCAGCATAGGATCTTCTTCCACTGACTCAAGAATCCCATAAAACACCAGGTTCAGATGGCAATCGCGTTTTCAAGATTTGCAAGTTCAGATTGTAGGTCTCTAGCAACTTGCTTCATGCATCTGATCCCTTTCTATCACTGCATTACACAGAGAGATCAGATAGATTATTCAAAACCTCAGGATTTTTCCCTCTGTCTTTTTTCTTCTGTAGCTCTGATTAAATCCACCGTAGGTGCCAGCCATGATTCTCTGTTGTATCACATTCTTTTAGCTTTTGTCTACGAGTTAGGCTTTGTGTTTTACCTGAGAGATTCTGTTAGAATAATGATGGTATTATTGTGATGTTGGGACTCAATATTCTGTTCCTTCTTTCCACAGGAAATGTTCAGCAATTCACAGATTGATTGATTTTGCTGTTTATTGTGTTTTCCATCACTGATAATCTAACAGAAGCTCAGAGTTTTTGGGATACACTGCTATCTTTTGAGGGGTGTGGGGTAGGAACACCTACAACAACCAGGAGAGAGTGCCCTAGTACTTCCTCGCTACAGGTTGTCAGCGTCAATAATTGCTCCCAAGCACATAAAAGGGTTGCAAGAATGAAGTCAGATGAGAATGTGAGTATATACAAAGTTCTGGAATCAGAAGCAAGTGTATTGGTAACCATGGCAACACAAACATAGAGGGCTATCGCAAAGGGTGGTGATTAGAATCCAGCTTATAACTGAGATTTCTCAAGTGATGGAGGCAGAGATTCTGCAAACTTCACAATTACAGGAGGTTTTATTTCCCCAAGCTCCATGTTGCTTTGCCCCCGCAAAAGTACTTTTCTTTTTGGGGGGGGGGGCAGAAAAAGCCTCACCGAGTTCTGATGTTTATGAGCAAAGTAGCATGGAAAGTATCATATGCACTATGGGTAAGCCCTGGGGAAAATAGTTTCCTGATCCTGTCTCTTAGTTATCTATCTGGAATTTTCATCTTTCAAACACGGGCTAAGTAGACATGGCAACACATTTATTGATTTACGTGCACGGAATCCAACTCTGATTGGAAAATATAGTTAACAGATGTGGTTATGTGACATTTTCTGTTGGGAGGGAGTCACCTCTTTTTTACACAAGTAGGGCTAATGCTCATCTAACCCTCTAGCCTTCTATTCTCAAGGGATCCCTTCACACTTATTTCATCTTATTATTATATAGAATTCAGATTATGAAAAAAATAAATACAGAATTAAGCACCATGCTATCCCACATTCAGTCTACTACTGGCAGATGTCTGGAAAATGAAAAAGCTTGAACAGCCAGTCATTGGGACACAGATATTTTATTTAGCTAGCAAATGGGTCTGAATGGGAAAACCTCACATTTCCCCCACCCCCATTCCCAAACTTGCTCAAGGAGCAGCACCCATCAGAGCTCCACACAAAGCTTTATCCCTGCTACAGTTGAGGTCATTCATGTAATTAGACTCTCCTACACCTACTATTGAAACCAGACTTATTTTGGTGCCTTGATACGAGTTCAATCATGCTTATGACATAATACAGCCAACAGTGACGTTCATGTAAAGTCTGAGGGCATTTAGTAACCACAACAATATGACTTATGCAGCTCATTCGTAGACAAGGCAGAACTTTGCAAAGGCAAGGTGACCCATGTAGTTTGGACATCTTTTGCGGGGGTTTCATACATGCAAAGCAGGTGCTCTGCTATTGAGACACATTATGCCAAAACAACCTGATTTGCAATGTTTTTGTCTTTGTACACACTGATGCATTATCCCTTAGGGACAAACTAGGTATTACATAGCAGACTTATGTAGCAGTCTTCCAATGTGGTTGTGTCTGTGGGTGGTTTTTTGTGTTTTTTTTTTAAGAAAAGGAAAAGAATTGAGGAAATCTCTCCCAGTTTGAAGTGAGGAATGGGCTACATAAACCTTTCTCTCCTGGCTATTTTGCTACTCAAAATCTCCTCCCTGCTGCTCTTTTGCTTATGGAATAATATATATATATATTTACTCTGGTTGGAAAGGCAACCTGGCAGTAGGAATTTTAACAGGGAAAATGTCTAGCTGAAAAAGGTTAAGCAGTTCCTTCCCTGCTATATTTCCACTCAAACTGGCAGCTTCCTTTGGATGATTTCAAATTTTTAAAACATGTCAGAAGATTGTTAGTCTTCTGCCACGTAATGACCAGTTCATCCCTTAGTTTCAGTAACTTACAACAATAAATAGATGATCTTTACGGTAATTAAAATTAAACCGAGTTTGATTAGAACAGTGATGGGATCAAGAAACACATATAAGCATTATAACATTTTTGTCTCTCTTACTGCACTTCTAGGCCCCAATGGAATTGCCTTAGAATTGCTGCATGTTATCTTTACATGATGTGATGAGCTGCCATTTGCCTGTCTTCCAACAAGCTTCTCACATGCAGGAAACGTGTAAAAGCATTGAAAGAGACAAGAATTCACATGCTTTCATAAGAAGTTAAGGTAGATTTGTGAAAGTGTTCCTTTGGATCTCCTTTTTTTGTAGCAAAGTCCCATTGGGTCAAAAGGCTCAGTCTTCCCTCAGTGTCGAGATGTTTCCCAAACACAGAACATAGCACCAGTGCAATCTCAGAGATGATGCATAATTCTAGCGGGAGGGACAGTCCGTTATCAGAGAAACAATCAATGTGTTGTTAGCGTTGAATCATTTCTGATGAAGAAAGAAGCTAAGCCTTTCCAACCTTCATTCATTACTTTAGGAGGAAACATTATTCTCCCCTGTCTATTGTCTGAGTACATGGCAGAGAGCGTAAACCATTTCAAGATAAGGCCTTGAGAGAGAACGAGAGACAGAAAAATAAATCAGTTACCTACATTTTCTTTTAATAAAACTATGGTTTAAAAAGTGACAGTGTGCTATGACGGTTTCAGAGTTAAAATGTCTAGTGCTATGAAAACCATTCATTAAGCTGCTCCAGTCCTTTTGAAGAGCTGGTCTTGGGCATGGCTAGTTTGCTACGTCTGCATTACACAGCCTGTAGAGGAGTATCTGATTTTGCCCCTTTTGTGTTCGTAGAAGGGCTCCTACAACAGCTGGTCAATTTTTCCTTGTTCAGCCACTGAGCAGTGTGTAATGACTGGAAAAGGCATCAAATCCTCATTATTTTTCCTCCCCATTTTAAACTTCTTCAAGTTGTGGTCAACAGAGTGCCAAGTGTATCTATTGATCCTTATGCTCAACAACGTTTTGTTTCTTGTTTCTCTGACAGAAAAATCCACCTAGAAGTCAATATAATCCACCGCTGATGAAAATCATGGCTGCTTTATGACTACAACACAGGCCCCAGCTCTTCCGATGTTCAGAGATGCCATCTGCAGAGAAGAAACAAATATCAGCTTCAGAGTTTACATTTGGGAGTGAAAAGGCTGCAGTTTTATGGCATGTACTTCTGAGGTGTCAAAACAAGCAACTGGTAATTCAACAACACATTATACAGGAAACCTAATATTGCTGCATCCTGCTTGTTATACATGGAAGCATTGCATTAGTGGTGGAGTTATGAGCTGGAGTTGAATACTCTGGCCTAGTGCCTCGCCTCCACAACTGCTGTGAGGGACATAAAGATCTACAGTATCTGCAAACTGCAGCTAACAAATCCTGTTCTCCGTTACTCATTAATAACCTTTTAAATTATGGAACTGTTACAGCTTCATACATGTATACATTAACTGTCTCCAAGTATTCCACAGCATTCAGGCTCGCTTGTTTTAATGTGCTGCCTTCTGCACTGGTAAGTACAAGACCCTGATTAATGAACGTGTGTTTGTGAGTAGCTCTAGCGATATAGACTCTGCTGATCATGTTTCTCTGTATTGTAACAGGGTATAGGAAAAGGTTGGTTCTTCCTCCACTGAAAAGTCTTCTGGGAAGATCTCCTGAAAATTTGGAACTGTTTTGCTTAAGGTATGGCTCTTACTAAGAGAATTGCAAGAGCGGGGAATCGACTTCAATTCAGATCAAGAGAATTCTTTTGCTGGCTTCTTGAAAAATATATAAAAAGAAATAAGTTTTATTTGTATGTGTTTTCATTAAATTTATAAGCAATGTTTTAATGTTCTCTACAGTTAGGCACGTTAAAAACAAATTGACAAATAAAATGAAGACACAAGTAAAAAGTGTACTTTGCAATATGGAGTCTGAAAACTACAGCAAGCAGTAGTAATTTCAACTACAGTGGTACCTCGGGTTAAGAACTTAATTCATTCTGGAGGTCCATTCTTAACTGTTCTTAACCTAAGGTACCACTTTAGCTAACGGGATTCCGCTGCTGCCACGCAATTTCTGTTCTCATCCTGAAGCAAAGTTCTTAACCTGAGGTACTATTTCTGGGTTAGCAGAGTCTGTAACCTGAAGCGTCTGTAACCCAAGGTACCACTGTATGTGGAACTCTGGAACTGCCACTTTTTTCTCTAGAGCATAGGGAAATATATTGGTTTACATTCATTGCATATCATGTATCACATTTCTATTCTAGTGACATTTATACTTACTGAAATTGTTCCTATGATTTTGGGAATAGAGTGAATGATGAAGTATAAAGCCAAAAGCTAAATCATTGACTTTCCAGGTCAGAATTACTTTCCTTCCTGTTATATAATTTATCTGCAAGAGGTTTGATTTCAAGAAATGCAAAACAGCACTTTAACAATTGGGCCACGTTCTCTTGCCTTTCTTGCAAGGCAGAATAGCTCGGAGGCACACCCTTCTTATATTCAGTAGAAACTGTCATCCACATGCTATGATCCTAAATCACAATATGTAAGCTCCAGATTTGTAGCATTTACAAGGCAGACTTTTTAGCACAGTGGTGGGGAGACTTTGCCCTTCCAGATGCTGCTGAACTACAGCTGCCATCAGCCCCAGCAAATATGGTCAATGGCAAAGGATGATGTGAGTTTCAGTTCAGCAATATCCAGAGGGCCAAAGGTTCCTAACCCCTGTTTTAGCAGATTCCCCTTCTCACATTAAAAGCTTTCAACATGGACAAATGGACAGGCAAGTTTATGGGACAGATCATGAGTTAGCAATATAATTAATAAACTCCAGTCTTCTAATTCAAGCCTTTTAAGTGAGCTACCTTTAAGTCCCTTACCCACAGCACAGACAGACGTGTCTCCTCCATCCTGGCTCAGCCAGGACCCAGCCAGCTGAGCCAAGTCCAGTGGCTCTTAAACTGGCATAATCCCTGGAAAAGAGGCATGGTGGGAGTGGGACTAGAGGGGCAGATTTGCCTGGATCCAAAGGCCATTCAGCTTAGTCACATGACTTGGTGACCCAGCACAAAACACTATTTTAAAGTCTTCTGTTCCATCTGCCAAGCTCAGGCAGAGAGCGGCAGCCTTGCTGCTGAACATGGTTTGGATCTAATGCAATTTCATGCTGGTTTAATTTATGCCAGTTTCTTGTGTATGGGATTGCTCCCTTAATCATGTCTATTAAATTCAGTGGGTCTACTCTGAGCAGAACTGGCATTAAATACCATCCTGCAAGCATACATAAAATAGTATTGGAATGAAAATAGTAATTAGAATAATAGAATCATAGAATCATAGAGTTGGAATAGACCACAAGGGCCATCGAGTCCAACCCCCTGCCAAGCAGGAAACACCATCAGAGCACTCCTGACATATGGTTGTCAAGCCTCTGCTTAAAGACCTCCAAAGAAGGAGACTCCACCACACTCCTTGGCAGCAAATTCCACTGTCAAACAGCTCTTACTGTCAGGAAGTTCTTCCTAATGTTTAGGTGGAATCTTCTTTCTTGTAGTTTGGATCCATTGCTCCGTGTCCGCTTCTCTGGAGCAGCAGAAAACAACTTTTCTCCCTCCTCTATTAATTACCAAATAACCCTACACTCATAAAGTTTCTAATAAAGGTTTGGGGCATGTAGGAAGAGAAAAGCTTGCACTTTTGAATTTGCCACAAATGTCTAGCAATTTTTAATCTGTTAGAATTCATAGTTGCCATATAGAAAAATGCCCTAACACTTCCCATAGGAACATATTTCTCTTCCTGTGAATTCAAGCCGAATAGTAAGTCTCTAAGGATGATACAGACTGGATGGATATTATTCTGACTTTTTGTTGAAAGTCTGCATCCTTACTCATGGGCTTTGTTGCCTGATGCAGCAATGCACACAACAGAAACAACAACAATTTCCAATTCCTATTGTACTTTGCTTGGAGGCCACTGGCTCTTGGCTTCAAAATGTATGCCACAACTACCTTGGGAGACATTGCTTCAAATGCCAATTAAGCCAAGCATAAGCTCAGTGGGGTGCTTCAGACAGTCTGCTGTCTGCGAGACTGAATTTCCTGGAAGAAATTATGCCCGCCCTTGCTGGGATGTTTGGAGGGCATGAACTGCAAAACATACTTACTTGGAAGGTGTCCCACTCTAATCAATGGGACTTCCTTCCAAGTAAACATGGATTGGATCATGGTATAAAACTGAAATACTGGTTCAATGCAACAACAGCTTTGGAAAATAGTAACCGCAAACTATAAGTTGTAGTTAATAGAAAGTACTTTTTAAACGAATGTTATCTTTTGTACACAAAACATAAAACTGGGGGAGGGGGAACACCCTCGTCACAAATACAAACACCAGAGACTTGTAACAAACCCTGATATATTTTCAAGCTGAAGTATTGTAAAATATGAAAGCAAAAAAAAAAGGAAATAAGGATTCCAATGAGAGATCTGACAAATAAGGTTATATGGATAACAAGATACTGCCATTTTATATAACTTTTTCTTGGTTTCTCTCTCTTCGGAGAACTCTTACAGTAGAGAAAGCTAAACAGCAGTTATAATTGCATAGCTGCGGGGATCCTCGCTGCCCACTAGTTCCAACAAGCCTTCTGTGAAAACTGTGCAAAACATAAAACCACACAACTACCTGTGTCCATTCATTAGTTTGGGGGTCGTATGACTCCATGGTGTTCAGGTATGTCTGCCCGTCATATCCACCTACTGCATACAATTTATCACCGAGGATACACACTCCAACAGCATCACGGGGCATGCTCAGTGGAGCTACCATTGTCCAAGTATCAGTTTTGGGGTCATACCTGCACAACGAAAGGGAAGGTATATCTCATGAAAGAACATATTTAGCAATCCAGCCCATATTCAACATCAGCAGAATTATTCATTCATTCATTCATCCATCCATCATGAACTTCCCAAAATCAACCTCTTTAGCAAGGGGGGGAGGGGTCTGTCTCTTGAGGTTCCTGCTCCGTGTTTGCAGTCATGAGACTGTTGTCTATCACATGACGGTGTATGTTTTCATTCCACAGTGTGGGAAGTGACAGAGACAGGATGTTTATGTTACTGTGTTCTGTGAAGTGGGACTGTTGTCCTTTGTTCTTTCTCTCTTTGCTGTCTAATGTGAAAGAGGAAGGAGCTAAAGCAGAATGCTCCGAGTGCATTATATGTAAATAAAAGTAGATTAGCCAAAATGCTGTGTTACTGAGTTCTGTTACGCAAACTGCAAATACTCTGCGGATCCCTAAGTGCGCTGATGCTTCATGGTATCAGTCGCTGTGATGTTCAGGCAGAAGAAAGCTTTTGAAGCTCCTGAACGATCGACCAGGAGGGAGAGAACATGCTAGTCGGGCATGTGCCTCTCCCAGAGTCCTACAGGAGAGTAGGACGATCCTAACACTGTCATGCCAGAAACACTGAATTCACAAAGGTATCTTCACTAGGTTCCTTTCGGCCATTCAAGTGCTTTTAAAACTGGTTATTATGTACTACACCTTAAGTCCCAACCAGCCCTATTAGTTCGCTGTTTAATCAAGTCCCTCCTCCCCTACTATCCATTACAGCAAGGTTCCATCAGAACCAGATTACCCAACATGCAATGCTGGCTCACCAAGCAGGGGTATCTCAGCGAGGTGCGAGAGCTTAGTATGAGTATGTAGCTCCAAATTCTAGGTAAAGGCTTTTAAAACTCGGAATCCCCACTTCAGTTTACTCTTGCAACTCATATGGTGAAAGGTCTACAGGAGTTTCAGTAGACAGTGTCTATCTGTACCAGACTGGTAACAATTGGACCTAATCCTATCACTTATTCAAATGCCATGCATAATTAGAATATTAATGTAATCAGAAATTGGTTTCAAGCAAAAGGTTCGAAGTATTGTAGGTTATAAATATCAAGATGGCTGATATGTACAAATTTGTAAATGCATTCCACATTTCCCTGGGGAAGCTCAGTTCAGCCTAGATAATTAGGTACTGGCCCAATATGGTTACAGTTATGTTAAGAAACCGAATTGCATCATGCATCTCTGAGATTTTAGCTACGAATATAATAATTTCCTTGTTGGATCAGACAATTTGGGTCTGATAGCCCATGGTTCTGCTTTCAATTGAAGAAAATCAGGAACTTCTAAATGCTTGCAAGCATGGCATGCAAAAACAATCCCCTGTTGTTGTCCCTAAAATATGGCATTCAGGGGTATACGGGTCTGTGCAGCGTTCCATTTCGCTATTGTGGCTTACCATTTATGAGAATATCCATTATGAATTTATCTAATTCTTTTAATAAGCCATCTAAGCTTGTGCACATCTTGTATGGGTGAATTCTGCAAGTTGATTTTGCTGGTGAGGTAACATTTACAATCTCTGAATCTTTAGTTCCAAACCATTTTGGGTAAGGAATAGAGTGATTAAATGCCCACTTCACTTCACAGTTGGCTACCAAGCATATTGAATTTGCTATATGCTTCCCATCAATATGAACTGGTTCATAGATACATCTTAGGACATTAAAAAAATGTATGAAGTATGCAAACATCAAGTAGCACAGAATGTGAGCATCTCCAGTGGGTTAAATATTATTATTTAGTAAGATTTATCTCCTAAAAGATATTCAACTATTGTCAGCTTATATTAAATACTGATTGTAAAAATAGCTTCTACTTTTAATTCTCCGTTAGGATTTAATTGGGTGCCATTGTTTCCTGTGAAAGCACTTAAAGCATTTCTTTTGTTAGTTCATTTGTTAAAACATTCTGTATGTGGAACGTTAGGCATTTTTACGATTAGCACTGTAATAAAAGCTCTCAATATTTTCCAATTTCCAATTAATATTAATGAGAAGTTACTTTATTAGACTTTCATAGAATTATTTCACTATAGATGATGCTGGGGATCGTAAGGGCTTTTAACAAGTGGAAAGCTCAAAAACCTTTCTCCTTGCCTTCAGCTTGGTCGTTCAAATTGATTTCTTTTTGTATTCAGGAACTTTATGATATCTCCTGCTTCACCCTGGGGCACATCAAGTTATTACAGAGATGAAGCATGCAGCCATTTCTTTAGCAGAAGAAACAGCATCGCAAAAAAGAAGGCAACATTTGAACTACTACACTAGTATCTTTTATGTTCTGTTTTGGGGAGTTCCAAGTATTTTATTAGTCCCTTGCTACTTGCATATTAGAAAAAACAAAAGGATGGTAAAAAAGAGGAGGTGGCATTCTTGTTTGGACTGTATTTTCTTTTTGTAGGTTTTCACCTTGATTTCTTTGTGGTTGAAAACGACAGTCCTGCATAAAGCACCCTATTAAGGTTTATTTCCCTCAGGCGTGTGAAAATAAAAACACACACTTGCTGATACTGATTGTAATATGTCCATCAGCCACAGCACTGCAATGGTCTTGAGGTCGATGCCCCCTTTAGTCTTAATTTAATGGAATATTTAACTATTTGTAACACACTGCTTTTTAAAACAAAAACTGTGCTTGCTTTTTGAAGGGGTAAGGTAAGATAAGCTAAATAAACAAGTCATCTGATAACAAGTTTGGGGAACAATTTATACGAAAGAAGCTGGAATAAAGGAAAACAAATGTAATTTAAGCTGGTGTAAAGCTATGCCAGAACAAAACTCACTCTCACTGAGCTGGCCTAAGCCTAGCAGAGGGGAAACAAGCCTTTATAATAGTGTTTGAATTACGGCATCCTTTCTGCTGCCTTAAATACATGTAACCTCTACATTTCTGAATCACCTTGCCGAAACAGTCTTTCCTTTAACATAAGGTAAATCAGGTTCTTGCACATTGGAATTATTCCACAACACACAATTTATTGCTGGAAGGACTCAAGTGTTGGGGCAGAGCTAAAAGTGCTCCTCCACTCTGCAGAACACAGCTATGCCTCTCTCGTCCTGATCTCGCCACTGTGATCCATGTGACAGTCACCTCCAGGCTTGATTATTGTAACTCACTCCATGTGGGGCTGCCCTTGAAGCTGACCTGGAAACTCCAGCGGGTGCAGAATGCCGCGGCGAGACTCCTTACGGGGTCTTTGCCGCGGGATCACATCCAGTGCTATACCAGCTGCACTGGCTCCCGGTGGAGTACAGGGTCAGGTTTAAGGTGCTGGTTTTAACCTTTAAAGCCCTATATGGCTTAGGACCCTTGTACCTACGGGACCACCTCTCCTGGTATGCCCCACGGAGGACCTTACGGTCTGCAAATAATAACAGCTCGGAGATCCCGGGTCCCAGGGAGATTAGGCTGGCCTTGACTGGCCTGGTGGAATGCTCTGCCACAAGAGATCAGGGCCCTGCGGGATTTGACATCTTTCCACAGGGCCTGCAAGATGGAGATGTTCCGCCACGCCTTTGGTCAGCCTGACCCCCTTTCTCTTTTTGTATAAGAACTAGTATGAAAAAGGCCTCCCAGCATTCTCACAGACCCCTATAAGAACAGCGTAAACAGTTGGGCCTGATGAACATTTACAGTTCCCAACCCTAATCCTGCGGAAAGCCATCTAATTAGATTTTAATTTGATCCTGACTTGTTTTTAGGAGGTAATTTAATTATTGTTGGATTTTATACCAATGTTATATATTTGATGTCAGCCGCCCTGAGCCCAGTCTTGGCCTGGGAGGGCAGGATACAAATAAAAGTTTATGTTTACTATTATTATTATTATTATTATTATTATTATTATTATGCCCCAGATGTCAGAGAATGGGGTTAGCGTAACAGGTAGAGCAATGGTCTAATTACAAGGAAGTTTCAAAACAATTCTGAAAGAGAAGAACAAAGAGCTGGCAAGCCATTTTTAACTGGAAGTATATAGCACAAATTATTCTGCGAAAGTGTTACATCTCTGTCATTTATTGATCGGCATAAACAGATTTTGGAAATATTTCCAATGATGAAATTAACAGGGGAGAGCTAAGGAGGAAAGAATATTGATAGCTTTGCTTAAAAATGGGTTCTATTTATTGTACTTGGGAATAACTAATTTCAGAACAATGTTCAGCTTTATATATTGTTTTTCTTATTGCAGTTGACCTGTAGCTGTTCTTTTGAGTTTATTTTAATAAATTCAAGCAATAAGACAACGGAATACATATTTATAGATCTAAGGATGTTTAAGGGAGGAACAGTCAAGTTTGCATTCAGAATCACTACTTAAAAACACATACAGAACGGGTACCTTTCAACATAGTCCAGGAGTCTGGAGCAGTGGTTAGAGGCAGGAGCATCATGGCCTCCGACTGCATAGAGAAAACCATCACAAGTAGCCACCCCAACGCCTCCTCTCCTTTTACACATTGGAGCACACATGTTCCATTTGTTTGTGTGGGGATCATAATACTCCATAGAACTCAAACAAGAACTTCCATCTCGACCGCCAACTGAATATAACCTAAAATAAACCACATAGAAATTACTAAGCATAATGTACAGTGAAGGGACAGGTTACCCAAACCTGACTGTGTAGTCACCCCAACTATTAGGCCCCAAACTTCCCAAATTATTTCTTTAAGGATTCATTAGCTAAAATGCATTAGCTTGAGTTGTATAACACAAACCAGCTGAATAAACAAAGCCTTCTCCTTTATCAGTCCATGAAGGTGTAATAGATGGCCTTGTCAGTCCCGAGTAGAGATGGGATGGTGCATCCAACTTATCTTACCAGTTGTAACTATCCTGACCGAGCTGACGCACAGACCCCGGGAATGACGCTAGGATTGCCAGATAAGAGTACAGAAACAGTTTCTACTCATGCATGCTCAAGGATGCAAACTTGCGTGCACAAACTCATGAGGCTGGATTCCTGGGGAGGGGGACGGGGGGATTTGAAGGGAATATAGGTTGTATGTTTCTGCTCTTTAGTGTGCTTGCTGTGATCAATCACGCAGTGCCTTTCTGCTGCTCCGGAAAGCAGAAATAAAAAAACCTCTTTCTCTGAATCAACCTTGCTGTCTGTTTGGCTCCTTCCTCCCTCTCAGGAGCAACGCAGACCCAACCAATGGGAAAGGTCTGAAAGGCTACAACAGTAATAGAAACAAAACTGGGAAACATGTTCCTTTCCCCCCACATCTACAATCTACATACAGGGGTGGATCTACTGTGAAACTAATGGAGCTTAAGCTTCAGGGCTCCTAATCCCAGAGGGGCCCCAGAAGCGATTTAAAACATTGCTGAAAGGTTTTGGGGCTACTAGACCCAAACTGAGTTGCTCGACTCATACTGATTCCTTTTTTTTCTTGTATATATTTCCACAGTTCCGAAGCTTGAAAGCCTCATTGCTGGTTGTGAAGTGGGCCCCATGGCAGTTCAAGCTTTGGGAGGCCCAAAATGGAGGTCAGCCACTGCACTCATACAATTCATACGCTAAAAATGTGTCAAAACCATATGCTGAATAGCTATGAAAAGAGATTTTAAAAACAAACAAACAAACAAACCCTTACATTTCTGCATACAAAATTCACCCATTTCTCATTTTTGGCCCTTATACAAACTGGGGTTTCTTCAAGCCTCTTAATAGCATCGTCTTGTGACAGATTGTGCCATGTCAGCTCTATAAGAATCAGTACATGAGTAATAAGATGACCAGTTCAGCATTAGTGGTGATGTGGCGCTGCAGAGGGGGTGGGGGCTGAGGTTGAGAGGGAGCGGGTTACCTAAGGCAACCTCCTCAGTTTGTGGTGGAGGTGATCAGAACCGTAGCTAGGTGATCTTGCGCCCCTGGCAGAACCATCCAGATTGCGCCCCCTGTTGTTGTTTAGTCGTTTAGTCGTGTCCGACTCTTCGTGACCCCATGTACCACAGCACGCCAGGCACTTCTGTCTTCCACTGCCTCCCGCAGTTTAGTCAAACTCATGCTGGTAGCTTCAAGAACACTATCCAACCATCTCGTCCTCTGTCGTCCCCTTCTCCTTGTATTGCGCCCCCTACCCACAGACAAATTAGCTCTTCTTTCCACCTCTCCTCCAACCCCAACCCCCCATCCATTCAATTCACCCTCTGTTTAAAGCCATTTCTTATGAAGCAATAATCAATATTTATATTTATGGACATATTTTTAGCTGGTTTTGCCCCCCCCCCGCATCACCTGTGCACCTGGTGGGGGCCCACTTCACCACCCCCTAGCTATGGCCCTTGAGGTGATGCAAACCAGGAATTTCCTGATTCATCACTGGGAGAGGAGGCAATCCTATGGTAAGCTCAGCTGGCATTAAGTCCCCAAGCCCAGCTCAGCCAAAGATAACACCAGCATATTCTTGAAATTAATGGAGCTTACTTATGAGTAGGCATGTACTAATGGTGCTTACTTATGGTGCAGATACACACTACACCAATTCTCAATTTAAGTGTTTGTCGCAGAGCATTAATACTCTTTTATGTCAACTGTGAGACATAATTTCTTACAGACTGCCATTTAGGATTGGTTTATACATAGAAATCAGGGGTGGGGGTGGGAATTCTTTTAAGACTACTTAGTATTGCGATGGTAAAGTGTTCAGTAACTAAAATTCCAAATCCATTTGGAAGCTTGCTCCAGGGCAAATAAAACATAATTGGTTCCACCCCATATAAGTGCACATGAGAAAATTATTCTGATTGCAGTCTAACAATGTTGACACACTGAATGCATTTCTTATAAGAATTCTTTCACAGTTTGTTGCCTGTTGTACACTGCCTAGAGAATAATAAAAATTATAGAAATGTGGAGCATTTTAAAGTCCAAGCACTGAGCAATTTGGGATGCAAAACCTCCGATCAGTGAAAGAATTATTTACTTGGAAGCTTTTATAGTCCTAAGTACTTCATAAATTCTCAGCTAGTTAAATGTATATTTAAAGTTTCATTGTTAATGAAGCTGTATTCTCCTCCTCCTACTGTATCTTATGAATGCATGGCATTTTGAGGTCCTCTCATCAGCTTCATACCATAAATACCAAGGGAATCTGGAAATTCTTATATGGTGTGTGTCTCACAATAGGAATGCTCTCTCAGAATAGTTTACCTATGTTCACATTTTGATTCCAAGGGAAATGATGTCAAGTGACTGGGCTGATTTTGATTTATTGTTCTATAAATTAATCTGCAATTTATAAGAATCAAAACATTATTGTAGTGGTTGGCATAACCAATGCAGCTTAGTATACGTTACTGTAAACCCACAAGCATATTTAAGACTGAATGCAAGTAGAAAGAACAGACACATCAAAATGTTTATGCCTTCTAATTAAGTAGCATGCTTCACAGTGCAACACTCTGCGTATGTATTCAGTAGTAAATCTCGCTGAGTTGCATGGAGCCTATTCCCTTGCAGGCATAAAGACTGTGGCAGGTGAAGGGAGGGCCACAAGAACGATTGGTATTGGGTTGGATTCGGCCACAACCTTATTGATTACAGGAAAGAGTAGATTTGGCTAAGGCATTGGGCATGTATCCTGCATCAGGCAACCTGCCTGCTACCTGATAGGAACCTGGTAGGGTCAAACCTGTACTGGGGAGTCACCCCCAACATGGACTGGATGCCACGACCCTGCACAGACCACCACTGGGAGAGGTGTTTTGGCCCACTGGTCCCCTAGGGGTCTCCTGGACAGCGTCAACCTCCTGGACCCCTCTAACGGGGTACCCCTGTGACTAAGAATCCAGCCGAATACCTCATCTGCTGCTACGAGGTAGGTGCAAAACCTATAAGCCAGCAAATTTACTAGGAGAAAATTCCTCCCTTGCCCCTAATACGGCAACCAAATTAACTATAGCAAGGTCCATAGGCAACGTGCCCACTCCTCCCCTCCCCCTCGGTGGGTCCCTAAAGACAGGGTGGAAAAATACCACAACAATCAGCCAAGGTGGTGGTCTACACCTGGCCACCCCCTTAAATAGGCTGGGGCTGGGCTGCAGCCCTAAGCCCCAGCCTCTGATTGGGTGAATGGGCACTGCCCATCCTGACCTGAGGGTCCGAGATGGCTGAAGGTGGGCAGTGCCAGCCATGCCCTCCCCAGGCCGCGACTGGAAGGTGGCAACCTCCCTGAACCTCCCACAGCAGCACCATGCAGCAACGGCCACCCACCCGAACTCCCAGGAGAGCAGATAAAGTAAGTATAGGCAGGATTGCAGCCTTGGGGTTGATTCTGCTTTTTCATGCATGACCAGCAAGTTGAATTCATCCGGGTGAGAAACAAGTTGTACAACTCTTCATTACATTGTAGGTCTAGTGGCAGATTCCTAGGCACTGTTCCACCATACATATTGGATTTCTGAATCGGTAAGCATGTGAAAGAGCCCAAGACCTCTACAGTGAGAAACAAGCATGCAGCCGATCTACTTTAGGTATTAGTTGTGTCACAGAAATATTACTACCTTACTAGGAAAACAGCTGACAGTAACTTGTAATGCTTAAGAGAGAAAGCATTGAAAAGGATGCTTAAGAAAGCTGAATGTACTCACCTAATTAACAGTGCAATTCTATGCATGTTTACTTAAAAGTAGGTCCTACAATGTTCAATGGAGCTTACTTCCAAGTAAGTGTATTCCTGGGATTCATTTAGGATCAGAGGAAGGGTACAATATAAATACAATACATAAAATTGTATGCAGTTGAGCTGGCCCTTTTCCTTCGGGGGATGATTTAGTAGAAATGTATTCTTATTTTACAATGGATTGTTTTAATCTTTGTACAGTAAGCACAGCAACAAGGCAAACTATTGAATTATACTTCAAAAACTGAGGATGGGGAATAATTCCATGCATAACGCAAGACTTACTTGTCAAGCTGCCTGTCACAACAGATTGTTTCATTTCCTTAACATCATGGTGTACTTATTTGTGCTTGTTTTTGTAAACAAATATATTTCTTTCCATCTCGAGATCATTAACTAACTCATGCAATTGTTTTGCACTGGATAGTGGCGTTTCAGTAATATTATTCTTTGACAGATCAATCATGTTAGATATAACACTCATCCACTTTGTTCATTCAGGAGACATTGATCATGCTGTTTTCTATCTGGAATCTCTGAAAACAGAGTGTTCCGAATACTCCATGGCCTTATGAAATAATTTCCACCAATGATTCTCATTTTTTCCTTCCATACTTTTTGAGATAAGAGTCAGATCAATAGTGTACTTTAGGACTTATACTTGTGTGTTGAAAAGAATGCTTAGAGGACAATCTTATGGCAAGTTCCATTACGATGAGCAACTTAGGTTGCAGTGGATCTCACAATCAGCCAGCGGATTCCCAGATCAGTTAGGCTCAGTCAGCATTAAGACCCCAACCCCAGCTCAGCCAAAGTTGGCAGAGGAAACACTGGTGTAAAAGGTAAAGGGACCCCTGACTGTTAGGTCCAGTCGCGGACGACTCTGGGATTGTGGCGCTCATCTCGCTTTACTGGCCGAGGGAGCCAGTGTACAGCTTCCGGGTCATGTGGCCAGCATGACTAAGCCGCTTCTGGCGAACCAGAGCAGTGCACAGAAATGCCGTTTACCTTCCCACTGGAGCGGTACCTATTTATCTACTTGCACTTTGACGTGCTTTCGAACTGCTAGGTTGGCAGGAGCAGGGACCGAGCAACCGGAGCTCAACCCGTTGCGGGGATTTGAATGGTGGGGGGGGGCACTTTGGCTGCATCCTTAGCCAGCTCAGCTAGGTCAAACCCAAGACCTGTATAGGGTACTGTTTTAAGCTATTGTTTTCCCTTTGCAAGGCTTAGAAAGAAGAAGAAGAATAGTTTGGATTTGATATCCCGCTTTATCACTACCCGAAGGAGTCTCAAAGCGGCTAACATTCTCCTTTCCCTTCCTCCCCCACAACAAACACTCTGTGAGGTGAGTGGGGCTGAGAGACTTCAGAGAAGCGTGACTGGCCCAAGGTCACCCAGCAGCTGCATGTGGAGGAGCGGGGAAGCAAACCTGGTTCACCAGATTACGAGACTACCGCTCTTAACCACTACACCACACTGGCTCTTAGGAAGAGCAGCAACAGCAGCAGCCCTGCTGCTGAAGGAGGTTTCACAGAATCATAACATTGTACAGTTGGAAGGGACCACAAGGGTCATCTAGTCCAACCCCCTGCAATGGAGGAATGTTTTTGTCCAATGTGGGGCTCGAACCTGCAACCCTAAGAGTCTCATGCTCTACTGAGCGAGTCTGGTATAATTTTATGCCAACCTAATTTACACTGACTTGCTTTATGCCAGCTTCTTGTGTATTGGGTTGCTCCTATAGCTGATTACTCAATTGCAATCTAGCTGATTCATTGGGTTGATTCAGTTTTATTAGATCTCCATAAAACTAAAACCCCATGAGAGTATGACGGAAGTGTCACAGCATGATCTTACACATGATCTTAATTAGAAGTCCACTGAACTCAGAGGCTTACTCTCAGGAAAGTGGGTACAGTATGAAACCTAATATGGTTTACATGTTAATACATGCAAAGACTCTCACTCACTGATAGGAGGAATTTTCGCTTTTGTTCACCAAAATAGAATAGCATTGGGGGGGGGGAGTCATTCATGTTTCCAGTGAGATTGAGTCTCCTGGGAGCTTTATGTACAATACCTAATAAGATTTAATTCTGCTCAGAATATACTCATTCAGAAAGCAGAGATAACGTGCAGAACATAGTGATTGCACGCAGGGCTTTTCAGGGGCTGCACTCCAGGAAAGTGCATTGATGAGAAAAGGTGTTAAAGATCAGGCTCACACACTGAATTATGAATGAGTCTCGATTCAGTTAAAAGAAAATGTCACCATACGATTTATCAAGTGGTGTACTAAAGGCAGAGAAGTATAACTCTTTGAAAACCCACAATCACCACGAAGCAACTACCGAATAGTGTATATTTTTTAAATTCAACTAATAGCTTATTTCCTTGGGCCAATTATTAATAGCCTACAATCGTTTTTGTTAATGAGGCCAGTGATGTAGCTCAAACCTATCTGAATTTCATGTCTGACAGAAAAGCAAAAGTGGTGGCACTTGACTGCTGTTCATTGACGCCTTGCATTAATTTGCACTGAACCGGGCAAAAGGGGTGTTATGAGGTTGTGATGTGGATGAGACCAGAAAGGGGTGGGGCTGCGGCTTAGATCCTAAGTCTGTTCAACTCAGACATGTGACCCGGCAACCCCTCATAAAGCACTATTTTAAAGGCTCACTTTCCCTCTTCTAGGCTTAAGCAGAGCAGCCGCACCTGACAGAGTTTGGAAATGTAGTAACTTTATGCTGGCTTAATTTATAGCAACTTGCTTTATGCCAGCTCCTCCTGCATAGGATTACTCTCTAAACCACTTTAGACTGCAAGTAAAGGTGGTGGGGATGCTACATTTAAAATGCTCCGTCTTGAAAATATTCTGCAAGGAAAATAATAATCTTGTATACTACTGAGCAGCCTGGACTGGGCTTTCCCCTCTGGTGCACTAATTGTTTGCTTGCAATGGTGTTTTTGTTGTTAAGATATATATTTAAAAGTAGCACCCACAACCTGCAGTTTTTAATGGTTCAGACAGTCTCCTCTACCTGTCAGAATCCTAGCACTTCAACTTTGGGCATTTATAGTTCAGGCCTTACAATTTGCTTTGTGTGAGAGATAGGCTTGTATGATGTGCTGTAAAACTGTGTAAATTAGTCACACTTGCACTTCTTGCATTATATGTCTTGATTACAAGTAAATAAGAATGGACGTGGGTGGCACTGTGGTCTAAACCACTGAGCCTCTTGGGCTTGTCGATCAAAAGGTCGGCGGTTCGAATCCCCACGACGGGGTGAGCTCCCGTTGCTCGGTTTCAGCTCCTGCCAACCTAGAAGTTTGAAAGCACACCCCAAAGTGCAAGTAGATTAATAGGTACCACTCTGGCAGGAAGGTAAACAGCATTTCCATGCGCTGCTCTGGAGTCGGTGTTCCATTGCGCCAGAAGCAGCTTAGCTATGCTGGCCGCATGACCCAGAAAAACTTTCTGCAGCTCGGACAAATGCTGGCTCCCTCGGCCTGTAAAGCGAGATGAGCGCCACAACCCCAGAGTCGTCCGCAACTGGACTTAACTGTCAGGGGTCCTTTACCTTTACCTTTAAGAATGGTTAACGGTCCTAAAATGTGCTTTTCATTCATTTGCTTCTTGTGGGATGTGTGTATAGGTTGATTTCGCTACCTCTGTGCAAGGGGCTACTAGTATTTGTGTGTTGGAGTCTGTATGTTTTAGCCATTTATAGCCTCTTTAGGTCCAACCCTAACTCTCTGATAAACAGAGGAGGGAACAGGATTAGGTAAAGGCATCCCTCAGCTGAGCTTTGCTAGTTAGGGAGGGCTTTTCCTGTAACCCCCCTGTGCCCTCTAGGTGGGTGAGAAATTACTGCCAGCAGTGTTTTGCCAGTGGTAGCCAAAAGAGGGCTTTGCAGGGATGTGGGTGGAGCAGATCCAGCCATGGACCCCCAGGTGAAAAAGGGGATGCGAACCACTTTCTGCAGTGACCAGCAGGGCCTTGGCTGCAACACAAGACCCACTATTAGGATGGCTTTGTCCATCATACTAATGTGGTCAAGAAATGGAATGGATATGCAGATAAAGCACAGGCTCTTTACAAAGGGAAGGGAGAGACAGGGAGACAGAGAAAGTGGGATCAGAATGAGCAACAACAATGTACATTGGTGCCTCGCAAGACGAAAAGAATCCGTTCTGTGATTCTCTTCGTCTAGCGGTTTTTTCGTCTTGCGAAGCAAGCCCATTGACGGATTAGCGGATTAGCACTATTAGCGCTATTAGCGGCTTTTAGCGCCTTATCGGATCAGCTGATAAGCGGCTTAGCGGCTTAGAAAAAGGGGGGAGGGGGAAACCCCGCAGGAACTCGCAAGACATTTTCGTCTTGCGAAGCAAGCCCATAGGAGATTTGTTTTGCGAAGCACCTCCAAAACGGAAAACTCTTTCGTCTAGCGAGTTTTCCGTATTGCGAGGCATTCGTCTTGCGGGGCACCACTGTATATTTGATTTTTTTAAAACCTACATCTTTCTTGAAGTGGATGGTCACTAAGTTATTAGAAAGTGTTTGCAAGAGAGTCGTTCCATTTTGGTGATTCACCCCCCACCTGAAAATAAAGCGCCAATACTTTGGCCACCTCATGAGAAGAGAAGACTCCCTGGAAAAGAACCTGATGTTGGGAAAGATGGAGGGCACAAGGAGAAGGGGACGACAGAGGACGAGATGGTTGGATAGTGTCTTTGAAGCTACCAGCATGAGTTAGACCAAACTGTGGGAGGCAGTGGAAGACAGAAGTGCCTGGCGTGCTCTGGTCCATGGGGTCACGAAGAGTCGGACATGACTAATCGACTAAACAACAACAACAAAGGCAAAGAGTGTGGAAAATGAAGAGGAAGAAAACGCCTTTCAAACTTTAAAAGAAGTGTGGTAGGCAGCAGAAGGAGAAGTACAAATGTAAGGAAAATGGAAAGGTAGTGAAGGAAACAAAATAAAGAAATGCCAGGAGAAGAAAATGACATATATAGATATATTACCAGTGCAGCAATTAACCTGCAAAACAGAGGGGAAGGAAGAGGGCCAGATCAGGAAGGTGACTTCCTAAAGGTGTATTATTCAGAATGATAAAGAATGATAAAGTGCTCATAGGGAAGAAAAGACAACCTGGTCAGTTCAGGGCAGGAACATCTGCCTGTCCCAGTTCCTGCAAATTTAAAAGCATTTTCTGCTCTTTCTTCCAAGCAGCAGCAGCAGCAAATGCCCTTTCATAAAGCAGCCACACAAATAGAATCGTGTGCTGAACCTCACCAGAGGTTAATTCGTCTGCCATGGGTTACAAACTGGAGGAATCGATTCTGTAACTGACTTTCAAAGCAAAGCTTCCTGTAGTTTAAATTCCTGTAGGATGAGCCACAGTGTTTTACCATTATCCTGTCATCATAACAATTGCTTGCTACTTTTGTATAGTTTACAGCTATTTACATTACAACAATGGTTAAAAGAAAGGCTCCTCTTTCAGTACTCCTTCACAGCTGTCTAGGGATTTGAACTCTGGTGTCCCAGGTGCTAGTCCAACACTCTAGTCACTATTCCACACTGGATCTTCATATATATATTTTCTTTGTTAGTGCAGTTTCTCCCAACATTTAGCAGAGTCCCTGACTATTGAGGTCCATTAAATCAAGAGGCAGGATCCGGAAGGGGAGTTTTGCTTCTAAGTAGCAGTATCAAAGAAGGTATGTGCATAGGCGCCGACTCCATGGGGCTTGAGGGGGCCCGAGCCCCCTCAAAAATTCGTTTGGGGGGGCTCAGCCCCCCCAATAATCTCGGGCGGCGGTGGGCGCGTCCGCGGCTTTTATAGGGCGCCCGGCGCGCACCAGCTCGATAACGGGCACCGGCGCGGCGGGGGGCGCCGGGCCGGGGGAGGGGGCGGCCGGCCTGTCTCCTTGGCAACCCCATTGAGCAGCGCCGGCTCCCCCGGGAGGGCCATCCCCCCGCGCCGCCGATCGCCAACACCGCCGACGCTGTGGCTGCCCGAGCCCGAGCCCGACCCGGAGCCCGAGCCCGAGCCCAAGCCCATCAGTCAGTCAGTCTGGAAGGAAGGAAGGAAGGAGAAATGAGGAGGGAGACGAGGGAGGAAAATTGCGCGCAGGGTGAAGAAAGGAGAAGGGCGAACGAGACGAGCTTCCAACCCAAAAAAGGGCTGGAAGACTGGGAGGATGCAGGATCGGGAAAGAAAGCGACGCCTTCCCCGCCCGCGACGTCGCCCGCTTGTCATTGGCAGCGCAGCGGGCGCCCAGAGGGGCTGGGCACCGGCGCAGGGCCGCTCCGCAGCCGCGGAGGACAGCTGCGCGGCTAGCAAGGTGTGCCGCGTAGAGCGCGGCCCTTGTGTGGCCCGGTGGCCAGGCAAGCTCGGGCGGGGACCCCCATGCGAATCTAAGACGGGAGAAGAGGGCAGAGCAAAGGGGGTCCCTTCCCCAACCTCCGGCTCTGAGACTTCCCTGCGCCCCAGAAAAGCGAAAGGATTTTCTCTCTTTTTATATATATATAAATATTTTATTAAGTTTTCAAATACAAAGTTAGAAACATACACTGAAGAAAAAAGTAAAAGAACAAGAAAAAGAAAAAAGAAAAAGAAGAAAAGAAAACCAACCATTCAACACATTTTTTATATAACTAACTGGACTTCCTCGCATCTCCCTTACCCTGCATTCTTTATAATAAAGATATCAGCAAATTATTACCTTGTTTCGTACTTTTCAAATACTATACCTCTAAATTTAACATACTTTTCATCAGTTACTTATATCTTAAATTAAACATAGTATTACCTTAGATTTTGACCTTTTCTTACTTAAAATATAATTTCCTGTTTCCCAAATCTAATTGCTGAAGCTATAGTTTCCGAATCGTGTAAATTTTTAACATTCATACAACTTATATTGTTTTTGTAAATAGTCCTTAAATTTTTTCCAGTCCTCTTCCGTTGTTTCTTCTCCCAAATCTCGGATTCTGCCAGTCATTTCAGCCAGTTCCATATAGTCCATCAATTGCGTCTGCCACTCTTCCAGTGTGGGCAAATCTTGTGTCTTCCAATATTTTGCGATAAGTATTCTTGCTGCTGTAGTTGCATACATAAAGAAAGTTCTATCCTTCTTTAACACTTTCTGGCCAACAATGCCCAAGAGGAAGGCCTCTGGTTTCTTGGGAAAGGTATACTTAAATACCTTTTTTAACTCATTATAGATCATTTCCCAGAAGGTCTTCACTTTTGGACAAGTCCACCAGAGGTGAAAGAATGTCCCTTCAGCCTCCTTACATTTCCAACATTTATTATCAGACAGGTGATATATTTTTGCAAGCTTGACTGGGGTCATGTACCACCTATAAATCATTTTCATAATATTTTCCTTCAAGGCATTACATGCCGTGAATTTCATTCCGGTGGTCCATAACCTTTCCCAGTCCTCAAACATGATGTTATACCCAATATCCTGAGCCCATTTTATCATGGCTGATTTGACTGTCTCATCCTGAGTGATTTTCTCTTCAACCTGCCCTCCATCCTCTTGCAGAAAACTCTTTGCCTGCCCTGCCCGTATCTCGTTTTTGCTTTTTAATTCCACACACGCACCCTTCGGACTTCGTGGCAATCGGGCGCGCGGGTGCGTTTCCTAAGAGAGTGAGGACCCCCGCCTCCTCCCCACCTGCTCCCTCGCCAGCCAGCCAGCCGCGCGCCCTAGCCGGAGAGCCCCGGCCATCCCCGTCGCGCAATCGGCTGGATCTCCCTTCAGCAGGCCGTGCTCACAACTCGGCCCAGGGACCCCCAGCAGCGGATCTCCGGCTCAGCTGAAGAATCCGGCAACAAGCCCCCTCCTCCCCAATCGCTCCGCCGAAATACGCTCCAAAACCCCCCAGATAGGCCGCCGGCCGCCAAGTCTAGTGGCGCCCTGAGCGAGGGTCTCTCCCCAACACCGCCACCTCGAACTGCGTTCTCCCGGCTACCCGAGCGAACCAGCGGCAGGACCCCGGTATGGGCCCCCCCAATATTTTTTATAAGTCGGCGCCCCTGGGTATGTGCCGAATTTTACTAAGAAGTTTAATTAGTTTTATCACAACTCTTTCCCCTTCCCTGTTTTTGCCTGAGTAGAATTCTGCAAATTTGTATTACCTTTTTTGGGGGGGGGCAGACAAGAAGGAAATTCTGCTCCAGATCTTGTCCATTCCCCCCCCCCAACTATGTGGAGAGTTTCGTCTCCTGATCTGAACCTAAGGGTGTCAATTGTATGTTTGGAGTCTCAAAGATTTTTGTAAAAAACAAAAACAAAATGTCTATTTGCTTTATTTCTCTGTAATCAATAATGAGCAACCCATTATACTTGATATAAGCACTATCAGCCTGTGGAACTATAAAGTACTTAAAAGTCTGCTTTTGGGAGGAGGAGAATCAATAAAAGGCAGAAGTTTTTCTCTGTGGGTTGTGAAAGACAGCTATTGTAAATGTGTGAAGGGCTCCTGTGGTATACCACAATTGTGACTTTTGACACTTCACTCAATGGGTGGCTGTTCTGTTTGAGAGTTTATGTCTAAAAGTTATGATGTGATCTTCCAATAAAGGAAATTAAATATATTTTTCTATCAAATGCAGACATACAGAATTATTTTAAAATAGAACGGGGGAAGATCTGTTCTAATAAGAGGCTCAGAAGCCATAGATCACTTTTAAAGCATCGTAATAGGAAGAGTTAGTAAAGGAATAATGTGCAACTCTTTGATATAAGCAGAGCTTCTAATAATTAAATCAATCAGAATAAGATGTATCTCCTTAATTTCATTTCAGATTTTATGGTCCCTCTCAAAGAGGTATTTCTCTGCTGCAAAAATTAGGTGAGTAAATACTTTGTGAAAGTGCAGTGCTTTCAGAACGCCTAACTCCTCAATGTTGATGTTTTATATAACATCATATTATTATTATTATTATTATTTAAAAAACTAGCATATTCTGGAATTCTAATATATTTCCACTTGCCAGGCTTCCACCAGGGACCTGGACAGAGCCATTCATGTCAGGTTGTGGGCTTCCCATGCCTTCTACTCAAGGCAACTGAAGCGCAGGATACTTCCCCAAAACAAATAAAGATAGCTTGAAGTAAACGGCCTAGGAGCATCACAGGGAGCCCAACAAGAGAGATAGTTGCAGAACTCTGAAGAGAAGCACTCGCAACCTGCTCCCCTAGTGGTAGCTGTGGGTAACTTGCATTATATCCAGAGTTGAGGCAAAACGAACACTGTTTGCAAAATGAAGAGAAGGCACCTACTGAACCATGAAAAACGTGGAATCATGAAAATAAGATGGCTGCTGCTGTTATTACCTTTGTAAACAGATTTGACTATTTTAAATAGAATAATAGAAATAGACTTGTAGAGTTGGACGGTACCCCAAGAGTCATCTAGTCCACTTGCCCAACATGTGACTTGCACCCACAACCCTGATATTACATGCTCTACCAACTAATCTATATCAAAAGGAACTAATTTCAATGACTTTAAATAAAATGTGTGTGTGTGTGTGTGTGTGTGTGTGTGTGTGTGAGAGAGAGAGAGAGAGAGAGAGAGAGAGAGAGAGAGAGAGGAATAATCATTTGTATACAGTGATACCTCTGGTTGCGAACGGGATCCGTTCCAGAGGCCCGTTTGCAACATGAAAGGAATGTAACCCGCAGTGGTGCGTCTGCGCACGCACGGGTTGTGATTCACTGCTTCTGTGCATGACGTCATTTTGTGCTTCTGCGCATGCGTGAGGCGAAACCCTGAAGTAACCCTTTCCGGTACTTCCGGGTCGCTGCGGGACATAACCTGAAAGAACGTAACATGAAGCGGATATAACATGAGGTATGACTGTGCAGCGGTACCTCGGGTTAAGTGTGGTGTAGTGGTTAAGAGCGGTAGTCACGTAATCTGGTGAACTGGGTTCGCGTCTCCGCTCCTCCACATGCAGCTGCTGGGTGACCTTGGGCTAGTCACACTTCTCTGAAGTCTCTCAGCCCCATTCACCTCACAGAGTGTTTGTTGTGGGGGAGGAAGGAAAAGGAGATTGTTAGCCGCTTTGAGACTCCTGAAGGGGAGTGAAAGGCGGGATATCAAATCCAAACTCTTCTTCTTCTTCTTCTTAATTCGTTCCGGAGGTCCGTACTTAACCTGAAACTGTTCTTAACCTGAAGCACCACTTTAGCTAATGGGGCCTCCTGCTGCTGCTGAGCCGCCAGAGCACGATTTCTGTTCTCATCCTGAAGCTAAGTTCTTAACCTGAAGCACTATTTCTGGATTAGCGGAGTCTGTAACCTGAAGCATATGTAACCTGAAGTGTATGTAACCCGAGGTACCACTGTACTTAATTCTGCTGAAAACCATGCCATTCATATTTTATGAAGGAGAAGAAAGTTCAAATCATGACATTTAGCAACGATTCAAAAAAACTTAACTGGGGTGTCTGACACATGACATAGTTAAAGGGACTGTTGAGACCTCTGAACTTTGAGGGTTGAGGCTATCAAGCTGGTCATCAGACGAAGAATTGCTTAATTTTCTCTATTACTTTCAGGACTTAGATTTTCCTACTTTTATGCCTTAACATTGTACTTAGCAAACTTTCACCATATGGAATTTATAAAAAATATCTGACCTTAAACCACAACTGATATTTGTTTATATTGCTAAAACTATGGGCTTATATCCATATCCTCTAAAGACAGTATCTATAAAAGCCGTAGATTTTCACTGTGCTTAGCTATGCACAGAACAGAAAGAAAAATAACAAATGAAGATTTCCTCAGAGGTTTCAGAGCTGCACTTACAAGATCATTTAGTAAATTTACATTTTAGCTGACTGGTTAAATGTGACAATAAATTTATATTAAAAAATATTCTTTTGGAGGGAGAACAAAGTTGTGCAGTCAAAGCAGAACTGTCCATTTGAGCTATTCTCAAACATTTCAGCAGCACTTGATGCAGTGGAGCAATGCCAATTAGAAAGTCAACTACGGTTTATGGATGAATGGGCAATGTGAGATTGGACACAATGTCCTATCTGAAGTATTCTTTTTAGATATACTCAAAATATATGGACTAGCATTCAAAAGTTATATATGCTTAATGCTACTTTTGTTTTTAGGTGTGCAATAAATTTATCATTAACAAGTATTGGATAAGTACTATGATGCACTGCAACTCTAATTTAGTCTCCTAATCCTAAGAACCTCATAATTCTATTTTGCCTGGCATTGTTTAGAAATAAAATAAAATAAAACAATAAAATGAAATAATAATAATTTTTTTATACCCCGCCCAACTGGCTGGGTTTCTCCAGCCACTCTGGGCAGCTCCCAACAGAATATTAAAAACAGAATCAAACATTAAAAACTTCCTAACAACATAGCAACATGCATCACTACTGCCAGGGCTTTTTTCCCCAGCCAGAACTCACCAGAACTCAGTTCTGGCACCTCTCAAGTGGGCACCATTGTCACTGTAAGAGAACAAGGAAAGTGTTTCTGGTGAGGTCTGGCACCTCTTTTTCTAGAAAAATATCAATGACTGTTGCTACTATACATCCCAGACCAAGCAGGCTCACATGGAAACTGTAACTTGTAACAACCACATGGAAAGTCTCTATGCCACTGCAGCTATAGAAACTTTCCATGCTGTTAGACTATTAGAGTAGCAGGGCTTTGAAGGGTACAATCTCTAGACAGAGATATCACTATAAAGAAGCATCTCCATAATGCAGTCAACGTGTCAGAATCTGCCAGAAGCTGTTACTCAGGAGCAAGCAAACGCTTAGTAAAACATTACCACTTGTCTGATAATAAGTGTTGGAAATGTAAAGAAACTGAAGGTACCTTTTATCACCTTTGGTGGACGTGCCCGAAGATTAAGGCTTTCTGGGAGATGATTTATAATGAACTGAAAAGGGTATTTAAATATACCTTCTTGAAGAAACCAGAGGCCTTTCTCTTGGGCATGGTCGGCCAATTGGTGCCAAAGAAGGATAGAACTTTTTTTATGTATGCTACAACAGCGGCAAGAATACTTATCGCAAAGTATTGGAAGACACAAGATCTACCCACCCGGGAAGAATGGCAGATGAAGGTGATGGACTATATGACATTGGCTGAAATGACTGGCAGAATCCATGATCAGAGGAAAGAGACGGCGGAAGAAGATTGGAAGAAATTTAAAATTTATCTTAAGAACTATTATAAAATTGATGAATGTTAAAATGTTGAGGTTCTTTAGAAAGATAAGGAGATTACAGCGATAAAAGATTAAGTTAAAGAAAAGAATAATGAAGGAATATATTTGACAAGATTAAATTTAGGATTTGCTGAAATAATTTTGAAATTTTGGATGCAGAAAGGGGAGGTTTGGGGGAGTCCGAGAAGCGAGGTTTATGAAAAAAAGGATACGAAATTATACATGTTTGTTTGTCTTTTTATTTGTTTGTATTGTGTATAAAAAAATGTAAAACCAATAAAAATTTTATAAAAAAACCCATAAGCTTAGTAAAATAGCTTTATGTTACTGCATATTTATTCCTTTGTTTGGCAGACCAGTTATCACACAGGTGATGGTACTATCCGCCCTGTCTCCAAAACTGTTTGGAGACAGTTCTACTCTGTCTCCAAAAACTCCCTTGGCATTTTGCTTGCTTTTCCCATTCATCTGTGTGGCTAGACAGGGAAAAAAAAAAACCCTGCAGCCTGCACATATTTAGTGACATTTCCCATTAAATGGAATATATATATATATAGCACTTCAAAAGGAAAAAAGCAATGGGGGAAAAAGTCAAAAATTAGCTATAGCGACAATCTAATGATATTTTTTGTCTTTCTGATAAGAAGACACAAACTGTTTTATCAGCTTAGACTGGTAATAGGGGTAAAGACTCTCACATCCAGCGAAATATTAACAGTGATAAATCAAGATTTGCAGAGTATAGTTTGAAGCCGACTCAATGAGTTTATGTTTCTGTGGAGTATCAATCTTAGTTTATTGTGACATATATAAACATACAAACAACAGGGGACCTGTGGCATCTTTAAACTAACAGAATGCAGTGTATGGCACAATAAATGTGTTTGCTTGAATCAAATGTTGCCAGAATGGAAGGACCCCTTAGTTTGCACCAAATCTCCAGAGCAGATTTGGAGAAGTTGGGGTGGGAGATGGCTGCAAGGGAATGGAAAGGAACATGAGGTCTTCTTGTGCAAGTTAAAGTGCTCTCAGACAACACTGGGTGACATCTGTTGCCTTTAAAATACAATAAAGCAGGGTTTTATTTTATTTATTAAGATCATTTTGGGAAAAGTGCATTGTTTAGTTGTTTTGTCTGAGTACAGAACTGTTGAAGAAGACGTTTAATATGCTGGAGGGAGAAGCCTTGAATGTGATAAGGAAAAGTCGGGTTTTCAGTATAAAAGAATGGGTATTTGAGAGAGCCATGTTAGTATATGTTAATATTTCAGTCCCGAGATATTGCATCTACTGCTAGCTCCTTGAGGTATCATTCAGAGAATCAACTACAATAAAAATCTCAGGCAGTCTGATGCTATGTAATAAGCACTTGGTTCAGTTGTACATACTTCCTTGCAGGTGGAGCAAGGCTGCGACGTCTGTTGTTGTTTTTTACAGCTCTGCCAGATACTTAAACCCCTTTCATGAATCACATTTGTCCTCCTGCCTCTGTCCCTAACCACCATAAGCTGAATGAAGAAGTGAAGAAGGACCTCTTCAGACCCATGGTGACAGCGCACACAGTTATTTACTTATCCTGGTGGACCCTAACACTTTCTTTAATTTCACTTGTTCAGAACACTATAAAGAAGACTGATTTCATGAGCCATTAACTATTTTTCTTGTTACTTTCAAGCTGAGCACACAGATATAATTGTTTTTGTAATAGTTCCGTCATCTCACTTTAAGTGGACACAGTTTAAATGTGACTAAAAGGTAAAGGTAAAGGTACCCCTGACCATTAGGTCCAGTTGCGGATGACTCTGTGGTTGCGGTGCTCATCTCACTTTGCTGGCCGAGGGAGCCGGCGTTTGTCCACAGACAGCTTCCAGGTCATGTGGCCAGTATGACTAAGCCGCTTCTGGTGCAACGGAACACCAAAACCAGAGCAGCACACGGAAATGCCGTTTACCTTCCCACCAGAGCAGTACCTATTTATCTACTTGCACTTGACGTGCTTTCAAACTTCTAGGTTAGCAGGAGCAGGGACCGAGCAATGGGAGCTCACCCCATCGTGGGGATTCGAACCGCCGACCTTCTGATTGGCAAGCCCTAGGCTCTGTGGTTTAGACCACAGTGCCACCCGTGTCCCTGGATAAAATGTGACTACTTTACTATAATTATTTTTCTTCCTGAATCCACACAATATTAAACAACAGATATATGCAAACTGAGCAGAAATGTACACAAGTGTCACAGTCCTGTGCTGCCCAGCTACAACAGATCTCAGTGGGGCGGGGGGGGGGAGCCAGTCAACCAGTCAAGTATCAGGAGGGTACTTGCCTGGAGGCAAAGTCCGTATGCAAAGTTCAGTCCAGTCCTAAGGTCAGGAGTATCTGAGTCACGTAGTCAGATGATCCAGGGGTCAAGAAAGTTGAGAGACCAATGTCATGAGAAGCAAGAAGCAGTAAGGTCTGGTCAGGAATGACAAATGTTGTTTCCAGCAACTGACGTTGGAAACCCTGCTTAAGAAAGCTGGAGCCAGCTGGTTCTCATCAGGAGCAAGAAGGCTGATCAGTAGCAGGTAGAGTCACTTCACCTTCTGCTCCTTCAGGCTGCTGCTCAGCAGGTGAAGCCAACTCCAGGCCTATGACACTAAGGAGGATCAGAATCCTATCTACTAGTCTTGCTCCCAGGATTCATGTATCAGTGCCCAGCAGCTGAAGCCCAATGGCCTTTGCTCTGACTGCAGGATCTGCACTCTGCTACAGACTGCACAATTAAAGCTTATGTCTATAGGCTTCTAAAAACAAATTATCATCAACACATGAAGGTTGAGGGGTGGCCATAGAATCATCGAGTTGTAAAGAACCCCAAGGATCATCCAGTCTGACCCCCTGCAATGCAGGAATATGCATACAGGGATTGAACCTGCAACCTTGGCGTTATCAGCACTACACTCTAACCAACTGAGCTATCCAGTGCTGAGTCAGTAGGTGCAAACCTAACACCCACATACCTCATCTATGAACACACGCTCACATGATTATTTTATCTTTTTTCTATCAAGCTATTTTTTGAAACACCATAAAGAGACCTTATCAAAGTGTCAAAGAGTTTAGTACTGAAGTCCTAAAGTATCTGCCGTGGAATATTAGTTTCCAATGCTGGAAAAATATTCCCACACCTCTAGTATAATGGTCTGGTTTGTGATATTAAAGTCCATGCAGCAGTTGGCGTGTGGAGCAGTTGAAGCACTTGCATGGTGTTGTAGCGTGTCTCAGGTGATCAATTTTTACAAATGTTAGCCAACTGACTTTCTGAAGATCAAACAGAAATAGGTCTTGTGATTTCCCAAGTTAAAGAACAGTCCACTAACTATGAGAAGCTATAACTCCCTGCTTTCCTATAACATTAATTTTACACAAAAAATACAGTAAATTTTCCTGTATGCAAGTGTCTGCATTGCATACAGTTATCAATTAAAGCCCAATGACAGGTGTTGTATCATACTAGAGCCACAATTCACTAAGACCAGACTCAATTAGACTGAACCTGAAATAAGTGTTCAGAAGAGAAATGGAACCAATATACGGTACTTTGGGGAATGGTCTGATTAAAGGAACTTTCTGACTAAGGGCATGTTCACACTGCGTGATAATGTACATTCGGTGCTGGATGCAAGTACCTTAGGGGAGTGCTGTACACATGATGTCAGCTCCGTGTTGCACCTGTCTCACACTATTTGTTGCTGTGAAAGACATTCTGTTGGTAGGGCTATAATCCATTTTGTGCGAGAATGCAATTCTCATGCACTTGCTACACACATGTGTACACAAGGGAGTGCTTTTTCAGGTTACCTCCTCTTGGGGCAGACGTGCTGATGCTGCAGAGATGTGCCACTTCCCCTCACAATTTAACTTTTCTATGAATGTGAAAGGTAAAATGGGAAGCAATACAGACACTTAGCTACCTCTACAAACAGATTTATATCCTTAGTCTATCAGTATATACCGGTGTCCAGACCCTCTCTTTTAAAAGACTGCATTATTAAAAAAAGAGGTCTGTGGAAAAAGTAATTGAAGTGATGAGTTAGCACTTCTGTGCACTAATTTGAAAGGACACCCAGCTGCCTGTTCACAAAACATGGATCGTAGCTGGTGCTTTAGATGTGTTGTGTTAAGGTGTGTACAAATGCAAAGTGCTATGTACAAAAGTGCACTGTGGGGAAAAGCGACTTCTGCATTTCAAAGGCTACAGCCTAAGGATGCACTCCTATCACACTTACTTGGGAGAAAGCCCTAATGGACAAACCAAGCCTTATTTCTGAGGAAACACACATAGAATTGGATTGCATGACTGTAGTCCAAAGCATATTTACCTGGAAGATCTGAAAGCAGTGAATGTTGAAAAATGGCAATACTGGGTGTTAAGCCGATAGCTCCATTAGTTCCTCAGTTTTCTGATGCAGTCACCCTCCCACACACAACCCAAATCATGCAGGTGGTCTTGCGTTTGCATCTTCTGTTTATGTGCACCACTGGGAGCTACCACTGCCAGACCAATTCCAGAACTAGTTTATGCAAATGACGATGTGTCACATCTGCTGTCTTTGATGACAGAGTGTTTTGTTCTAGATAAAAGAATTCCTTCCAGTAGCACCTTAGAGACCAACTAAGTTTGTTCTTGGTATGAGCTTTCGTGTGCATGCACACTTCTTCAGATACATTGAAAGAGAATTCACCAGACCCTTATATATAGTGACTTCTGTCTGGTGACTTCTGTTTCAGTGTATCTGAAGAAGTGTGCATCCACACGAAAGCTCATGCCAATAACAAACTTAGTTGGTCTCTAAGGTGCTACTGGAAGGAGTTTTTTTATTTTGTCTCGACTACAACAGACCAACACGGCTCCCTACCTGTTTCGTTCTTGGTATCAGCAATTTATTAAGATAACGTGACAATAACATAAATGAAAGAAAAAGATTATAAATAAAAGGAGAAGGAAAATGTAAGACTGCAAAACTACTGGGAGCAAAAGGCATAGACATTGACACAGTGTTGCCATCTACTCCCATAACTGCTACTTGGGCTTGAGAGATGGGAAGAATGAATAAAGATCACATTATAAAATGCAAGATTGTATTTCAGACACCATTTAGGAAATATGCAATTTCTTCAAACTGCAAACTGCAAACTTAATTGTGAGATTTCCCCTTGAACTTTCAGGTCTGTAAACACTATTCTAATTATGCACAGGCTCCATTTCTGAAATCTCTGTTCCTGGCATAAGCCATTTTAGTCATGCTTGCAAGTAGCAGAAGCAGTGGCGTAGCGTGGGTTGTCAGCACCCGGGGCAAGGCAAGTAATTTGCGCCCCCTAACCTGTGAATTTGCGCCCCCTAACCCGTGGATTTGCACCCCCTAACCCTAACCCCCAGATGTTGCGCCCGGTACAGCCGGCCCCCCCTGCACCCCCCACGCTACACCACTGAGCAGAAGAGCACCTTGAGTTTGGAATTTGAAGAGGTAATTGTGATATCTAGTCAATGTAAGAGGCATTAGAACGTTTCTGCCCAAGTATGTGTCAGTAATTGATAACTGTACCACTTTAAACCATTATCCCCCACTACTCACTTGCCATTTAATGCTGCCACACCGACTGTGCTTCTGGCAATAGACATGCTGGCTACAAAAGTCCACTGCTGACTTTGGGGGTCCCACCGCTCGACTGTGTTCAGATAGCTCCAACCAT